>NC_071500.1:41250000-41875000 GCF_028408465.1 Anastrepha ludens | reverse complement strand
AAAGTTAAGCCTAGTCCTTCTCCATGTAATCTTTCCTACGCAGAGGGGGTCTTACCTCTCCTGCTCCTACCAGCTGGGCACTTTCAGAGCCAGAGCCTTTGTATTCATTCGGACGACATGACGCAGCCAACGAAACCGCTGGATCTTTATTCGCTGCACTATGGCTGTGTTGTCGTAAAGCTCATACAGCTCATCGATCCATCACCTGCGATATTCGCCGTCACCAATATGCAAAAGATTCAAAAATATTTCCAGAATCTTTTTCTCAAACACTCCAAGGAACGCCTCATCGGATGTTTTCATCGTCCAAGTTTCTGCGCCATACGTTAGGACGGGCATGATGAGAGTCTCATTAAGTGTTAGTTTTGTTCGTCGAAAGAGAACTTTACTACTCAATTGCCTACTTAGTCCAAAGTGGCTCCTTTTGGCAAGAGAGATTCTCCTTTGAATTTCCAGAATGACATTGTTATCAGTGTTAATGCTGGTTCCAAAATAAACGAAGTCTCTTACAGCCTCGAAATCAACAGTGACGTGGGTGCCGATACGCGAGCGCGCCGCTGTTTGTTTGATAACAGGAGGTACTTCTCTTTGTTCTCGTTTACCACCAGACTCATTCGCTTTGATTTGGTCATGTTAGGCACTCAGAAGCAATTTTTAGGTATAACTTTAATGTGTCAGCTCAAGTAACCACTATATTCAGGGAGATATGCATCCAAACAGTATGGCAGTAAAAGGTCTATGCTAAGCGGGTTACTATACAAAGGTATCTGATTGATTCAAGTAGAATGGGGTTAGACAAGCTGCTCTTAAAAATAGTTTACTGATAAATGATTTCCTTAGAACAATCCAATTTGTTAGCGGATCCGGCCATCATAACGGGGCTGTATCTAAACCAGCTTTTTTCGTTCTCTCTCTCTAAAGCTAATTCTTTGTAGTGCAGGAGTATCTGAATGCACCCTCAAACTTGAACAAACTTGCATCGTTTATTGGGTGTTTGACGGAACTTCTTCTCCCTACGTTTTTCCACAAATGGACGAACATATAGTTTTATGCCGGCAGATGAATTCTTAAGAAACAAAAATAGACTTGGAGGTTTCCCATTGATTGTCGAGGTGCGGCTGGTATAAGAAAATAAGTTTTCTATCATTTCATCTCCTATAGAGACATGACTCCGAATAAAGCAATTATATGACCAATAGAATAGTTGTTAGTAAACGCAAAATGCCTAAACAGGAGAGGAGTTTGTATATATTTAATAATCTATTCCACAATTCATTCTCAAATGTTCTCACGGCACATTCGCCAGATTTCTCATTTTCCGGTACGTACTCAAGTACGCAGCACAGACTGAAATCGCGAAATCAAAGAAATTATACGAACTTTCTGAGGACCATAAGCACTCTAAAGAAACGTTCTCCGCGAATTCGTTGTTGAAGTTGTAATTATCAAAGGCTATTTCGTCATGAAATGGCAGTGGATATACTTCTTACCACAAACAAAAACAAATCAAGTTTTTTCGTGAATTCGCTCGTTTGATTGATTTTTGATTCAGTTCATATATGTACTTTTACCGTATCAACGCCCGTACGCGATAAAGCAGCTGTATACTTATAAGAAAAAATTCAACAATACAAAGATTGTTAATAAATTCACTACTCATGAACTCTTGTACAACGTGGAGACTCAATTTCATTGTACTCGAAAATAATTTATGTGATAAAGACTAAAGCGTAGCTACAGAAAAAAATGACCACTTTATTAGAAACTTAACAGGGAGTTGAAGAGGTAGGAGAGAGTTATTGTATTTATTACGATTAGACTCTGATGATATAAGTACCAACAGAAAACAGGAAATTTGACAGCATCAAAACTATTCTTACTAGAATGTTGATATCTGACAACAGGATATCACGTCCATAATCTCTGTACTTTGTAGACCTTTAGGCTTCCTAAAAAAGATTAAAGGAAGAATGTACTTTTCTTGCAAAATATTTACCCTAGAAATACCAACTTAACCGGACCTTCGGACATAGTCGACATTCTGTCTCAATCCCTTTCGGGGCAGATGTCATCGCAGATGAACGCCTACTATCTATGGTTTTATCAGGAGCTGAAGGGTGTCGAAACATTACTTTACTAGCTTCATTTTGAAAATCCGAAAAGAGGTTTAAAGAACAAAGGGATTTCTAAATAGCGGCCAATTTCGACATCTCCACATTGTCAAATATCCACGCGAATTTCTGCCGTGGAACAGTTTATAAATAAATCCATACATCATTCTTAAGCAGCGTAAAACCATAGAAAGCTCCAAATGGTACAGTAGCTTAGCCTGAACGCTAAGTCTGTCTATATTTAATAAGCACTTGCACACTGGTTTGCTGTAAACCTACACGAAGGCTTTTAAATCACACTTTGTATTATAAAAGTTTGTCTTCCACCATTACCATCTATATGTTGATGGGGCTCCGCTATGCTTGATGGGCTAATGATGATTGCTTACAAAGATGATGCTCAGACTATCGACATCCTTGGCGCTACTCTACGTACGTGCTCAAGCTAAAAATCACTCAATACTTACGCCCTGCTCATTTCAACCGGCTTTCGTCACTAGACCGACTAGCACAAGGTATCATACTTTAGGTGCTCTATACGAATACATGTACATACATTTATGTATGTATATACATATCTATATTTGTAACCGCTTCGGAGTGAAGTTAGCTGACTGAACTGAAAAGAAGTATGTATGAATCTGTGTCATATGACTGACAGACTGATTCACTAAACTTAAGACAAAGCTGCATACATAGAAGTGCTGATGACTTTCGACTACACACTTTTGCTTGGAGTTGAACATAGAGCCTCAAGTTGCATGCAGCTTGAATACCAAATGATTTCTGACAACTAAGTTCATAGCAGTCATAGCATGTCGAATTTGTGCTGCCACGCTTTCACGCTGAAGCGCGCTTTCAGTGAAGTAGATTTCATACTGATTTACTTACTGCTTTGCGTGCAGGCAGCCATCCATTCAGTCACTCAGCCAACCCCGACATGTTGGAAACAAAGGAATGCCTGGAGGTAAAAACAGTACGAAAGCAAAACAAAAACAAACAACACCATAAGCACGCCTGAGGATAAAGCCGTGATAGCGGCATATCATCCTCTGGTTTGTGTCTGTGTGTCTGTTGTTGGGTGTTTATACTCAAATGGGGAGAGTTGTTAATGTTTCTGCGGAAATGAAAATATTTTGAATAAACGCACGAACACTTCCGCCTGATTAGCTGATTGACAATATATTTTTTACATCTGTATTTTTAACTTACAAATATATTTGCTATTAATCCTTTGTTTCAGACATACAAATGCATACATACATACTTTTTTACAAAAAAAAATATTTATTTAAATCCAATACTCTACCCGCATTTTGAATATTTCCTATATCAAAGATAATCTAAATAACTATCGAGCAGATTGACACCCGCCGGACATTCGGAATAAAGTTTTAAACAATCCGCATCGCCAGCACCGGCCTCCCGCGCCACACGATAGCTTTTGTCTAAATCTTCCATGCCTGGCCTGCAAATACAAAATGTGCCCATTGGTAAGTTATGTAAAATAATCATACAGCACATAAGAAAACTTACGTCAACACCACGTCCAACAGTTCCGACAACACGCCCACATGTTGGCCCACTTGTGCATTTTGGCATATGGAACGCAACAAACACTGATGGCCGTTTACACCACGCCGATTCATTAACTTTTCCAGCACAGTGTACACAAACAATCGTGAATCATCTGTCTCATAAATATAATTATCGAATCCAAGTGGATTGTCATGTAGACGCCTTGTTTGGCGCGCAAACGTATCCTCCCATTTGTCCCAGGGATAAAGTGGAGAGCTGGGAATTGAGTAATGCCCGCCCTGTAAACTGTGCGAGCAGACAAGTGAACGCCACGATATCGGGTCGGCTAAATCGACTTGTTCCGAGGGACCAACGGATAACTGCAATGAGCAACAGAGTTTATATTAGTAATAATGAATTTTTTAATATTTCTGCTTTAAAAATTTCATATTTAATTAAGTTAACCAAATTCAATAGGCAATGGATAAATTTTCTAATACTCTATCACATTTGCTTATGGTAGATGAAAGGAAGAGTGAATCGCATAAATGTAAAAATGTATGTACTCATAAAGAAATAATGTATTTATTCGTCCCAGTTCAACGGTTCAACCGCCCCTGTATACAAAAGTATGCTCGAAAGTTTCGGAATATCAGTTAGGGCGAGCAAGTTAGGTTCGGTAAAATGGCTGTCTTACGACGCTCCCAGGCTAAATAGAGGCCCCTTCAGCTACCACCGGAACTATCCCATACTTATTCTATTTGTTCCTTTTTAGACCATCTTGTGGCTTTATAAGTCTAGTTAATCTAGCTAATTTTGTATATGCAGCATCCGCGTTACTGCCCAGAAAAGCAATTCCAAATTCAACCTTCTTCTACACAGAGCCAAGCACCGGCATAGAAGGGTGCAACAACAAAACAAGCGAAAAGATATGTCTTATTATGTGGACTTTATTTTAAAAACAAATTAAAAAGTGTGCATTGAATTCAAGAAATATTAAAAAACAATAATGCCTGAAAAATTATAGCACTGAAAATTAACAAAGATTTTTTGTGGCAGTTAGAATAGCCAACTCACTAAAACTTGTAGGTCCGTTGTAGTACCACTGTGTAACACGGAACCCTATGGTTTATTCAATATGATGATGTTATGATGCATAGCTTTTATCCAAAGACCGGATAGGGTTCTGTAAAAGAGTCGAAATGGTTTTTTCCTAACAACCTTGCTCCACTGCTAGCTGAGGCTGGACAATTACAGAAGAAGTGTTCTACTGTTTCTTCTTCGTCTTTACAACTTCTGCAGCATTCAGGAGAAAATACATCTAGCCTAGAAGAGTGCGTACCCAACAGCCAATGGCCGATGACACAAACCCGAAGATGTTCTCTCTTGAGAGCTTAAGCAACTCTCCTGACCTTTCTTACCTATTTGCAGTCTAATAGCATGGCGAATATTATTCTTTATCCTTAATTTGCAAGTTGCCATAGGAGTTCCAATATTGCCTCTGTTTTTTAAGCAGTGGAAGATTAGTGCCTTTCTGACTAGCTCATCGGCCTTGCAATTTTCTTCAATACCTCTATGTGCCGGAACCCATATAAGACTGACCTTGAAGACGCTGCTAATATAATTTATGGCTCCCAGGTATTTCCTTGATTTTAGTATAACTACCTCCATTTTCGGCCGCCGTAGCCGAATGGGTTGGTGCGTGACTACCATACGGAATTCACAGAGAGAACGTAGGTTCGAATGTCGGTGAAATACCAAAATTAAGAAAAACATTTTTCTAATAGCGGTCGCCCCTCGGCAGACAACCTCCGAGAGTATTTCTGCCATGAAAAAGCTTCTCATAAAAATATCTGCCGTTCGGAGTCGGTTTGAAACTGTAGGTCCCTCCACTTGTGGAACAACATCAAGACGCACACCAAAAATAGGAGGAGGAGCTCGGCCAAACACCCAAAAAGGGTGTACACGCCAATTAATATATATAACTCCATTGATTTGATGGTATCGGAGAAAACATTTATAGTAGCTTTTATTACAATTATATTCTGCCTGGTAGACGCTTGAAACAACTCTATAGCCTACTTTATTTTTTCGCTGGGATCTATTCAAAAATTTCATTTTCACTCTTCTCCTGGACTTTGAGTTTGCCCTGCCCTCTTGACGAGTGTTAGTCTTGAAGAGCCTCTTGAAAGTGGATTTAGGGAAAGAGAAGTCGTTTTCTTGATTATAACTTTTCATTGTATGTAGTGCAGAAGCGTGGTTGAACCGCCGAGCCTTCCATAGCGGCGGCCACGTGTTTGCCTACCAGATTTAGAGCAGGCTTCTGTGCAGTAAGAATTTTATGAATTTTATTGCACTCATCTTTACTTTCACTTTAAGAATTTTTCTCAAAAGGCTTTTTAATTCTTCTACGACATATCTAAAGATTTTCGCTTTTTCACAGTCTCAAGCGAATATGTAAATAAATAGTTGCGAGTTTAGCAAAATTGCAAAAATTTGGAAATACTCTGTCCAATTTCCTAAGGTGAACAGAGTCTAATGAAGTAATGAAAATATGAGCATTTTATTCCATTTAATTTTGAGTGCAAATTATAAGGATACGACCATAATCAAAAACTTTCCGGAACAACTCCCAGGTGATGCTCTAAATCAACTGATTTGAGTTCTGTATCATTTTTTTTTTATAATTAATATTCCTAATAAAATTGTATCGCCATTACTCGACATTTGTAAAAGTTGCGCCGTCTTGAGCAAATCTATCTCAGCACGTGTCTTCGATTTTTTACAATTTTGAAATTTTGTAAATACGAGTTTGTATTAAATTTTGCGTTAAAAATGCGATGCAGATTCAATGGTGAGAAAACCATAGAAATGTTGGGAAACTTTTTCAGTAATGGTACTCTAAAGAAAACAACCCCTTACAAGTGGCATGAACGCTTCAGAAGAAATCAAGAGTTGATTAAAGATGACGAACGAACATCGAAAACTGATGAAGACATCAATAAAGTGAAAGACAAGGAGATCAATAACCGCAACCATCAAAAAGCACCAGCGAACTGGCAGAGGAGTTGAACATTTTTTATGGATCTGTTCAGCACATTATAGTTAATGATTTGGGTTTGTGCCATGTTGCTACAAAGTTGGTCCCAAAGACCTGACTTTCATGCCAAAATTAGATCGCGTTAATATCGCGAAACATATGACTTCCAAGCCTGCATCCGAGCCAACATTCATCAAACGGATCTTTACTAAAGATGAGACGTTGGTTTACGAGTACGACACGCAATCCAGACATCAGGCAAATGAGTGAACAACTCCAAATAAAGTAAGACCAAAAACACAATCAGTCAGTCGATCACAAGTCAGTCGACTTTTATGGATTTCAGCGGCATTGCCCATCATGAATTTTTGGCAGAAGATCAGACTAGGATTATTATTTGTTTACGTTACATTACGTAACGCAATTTGCCAAAACAGAAGGGATTTGTGGGAAAATAACTCGTGTGTTTTGCACCATGATAACGCACCGCAGCACCATGAATTGTTGACCACAAACAAAACCAATACCACCCTACATCCAATGAATTCTCCTGATTTGGCTCTTTGTAACATTGTTTAATCGAATCAAAAAATCACAACGGTATTCACTTTTTAACTTCTTAAGTAATGGAAAAACCGAAAACGCTCTGATGGCTATACCAAAAATAGCCTGCCGCTCACAGTCTTAAGTGGTGAAAATGCTTAGAGCGCCATCTGTGTTTCACATTTTTCTGCCAGAAGAATCGCACAAATGGTTGAGTACTTCGCTAAATTTGGTGTGTCTGCGCTATTACCGCGATTTCCCGCTTCCTCTTGATGGCGCCACTGATGCATTGTGTAACTCTTTGTTTTAGCAGGCACAATGTAAATAATGCGCTGACTATTGTGCGGGAGTAAGGTTGGAAAGGAAAAGTGCGAGGACCGTGCTTTCCGTGGGATTCGAGCCACAACCTCTGGGATGGCAGACTAGTGCACTTACGCTAGACTACCGAGGCAGCTACCGAAAATAGAGTTGCAGAAATGTTTCGAGAGCTGGATGGAACTCTGGGATAAGTGCGTTGCAGTTAATGAAGAATACTTTGAAGACAATAATATCACTTTCGAGAAATAAATTTGTATTTTGAATTTTCTGAATATGTTCCAGGAACTTTTTAGTCAAAGTGGTACACACCTTTTCGGGGTTTACAAGTATATTTGCATATATCACAACGCACTGTAGGCATTTGTTTCTGATTAATATTTTCCATTTTGGGATTAATATTTTCAGCTTTTTGTATAATACACAAATACAAACCAATCACCTTAAGTTGTCCACTGCCATTGAATATCAAACTCCTCTTCTTACGCAAGTTCATAAAATCGGTTAAATTTGCGCCAGCAGTAATACCATAAAAGTTGGCACATATAACATCTATACGTAGTAATAAACATGCCAAAATAACTAGCATCAACTTCATTAAACTCACAAATTAAGAAACAAATCAAATAAATATAAAACGAAACAAATTGTAAGTATCCACCAATCGCACTTGAAGTTCTTAATGTTGACTGCCCCAGCAAAAAGCAATGAACCGTCGAGCAGTCGCTGAATGCATTTATAGCCTCAACAAATTATTATTCCTACCCATACGGACGATAGAAAAGTCGGCAGATAACTGTCATAAATACTTGTAATTGAGCCATTATTGACTTAACACATTAGCAGCCCAAAAATGTTATTCTTTGCCGTTGGAATATTTCCATATAATATTGCTCTAGCCAATGAGATGTACTGTGTGCATACTCACATATGTACATATAACGGGTGATTTTTTAGCTATTATCTTTTTGAACAGTTGGTTTAAACAGCTGACGCACGTTTCGTGTTTTGTTTCACTGTCAAACATATTCAGTTTGGTCTATAATTTAACCATGAATCGTCTTACAAACGAACAACGCTTACAAATCATTGAAATTTATTATAAAAATGCGTATTCTGTTAAGAAAGTTTATCGCGCTGTTGTGACTAAATTTAGAACCAAATTTACATTATTGGACATCAAACCACCAACACGCTTACTTACACTGCGAACTGAAGAAAATATCGCAGCTGTATCGGCCAGTGTTAATGATGACCATCAATTATCGATTCGTCGCCGTTCGCAGCAATAGGGTCTATGTTACTCAACAACGTGGAAAATTTTGCGAAAGGATTTAGGTGTGAAGCCTTTCAAAATACAGCTGGTGCAAGAAGCCGAACGACCTACCGCAATGCAGAATTTTTGGTGAATGGGCTCATGGAAAGCTGGCCGAAAATCCACATTTTTATCGAAAAATTGTGTTCAGCGACGAAGCTCATTTTGGATCAATGGGTACGTAAATAAGCAGCATTGTCGATTTTGGAGTGAAGTTCAGCCAGACGAATTGCAAGAGCTACCAATGTATCCAGAAAAGGTCTCAGTTTGGTGCGGTTTATGGGCTGGAGGTATCATTGCACCGTACTCCTTCAAAGATGCTGCGAATCGTAACGTAACTGTGAATGGTGAGCGCTACCGTGAAATGATATCCAACTTTGTTTTGCCCAAAATGCAAGAGCTTGACTTGCATATGTGAGATACCGCCCGAAACATTGGAAAGAGTATACCAAAATTGGATTAAGCGGATGGACCATTTGAAGCGCAGTCGCGGTCAACATTTGCATGAAATAATCTTCAAACATTATATTATATGGACTGTACTATCGATTTAAACAAAAATTTTATGCATTTTTCTGAATTTTAAGTGTGTGTTTTTGAGAAACTCTCCTATAGCTCTTAAAAAATCACCCTTTATAAGTAAATGTAAGAAACCTGAATTTTGTTACTTCTTCATAGGATAGAATCAACGGTAATACACCACAATAAGTACGCAATCATCCCCTGACTACGTAAAAACTTAAAAAATATTTTTTTTTTAAGAACAAACTTTGAATATTAGCCGGAAAAATTAAAAAAAAAATGATATATACGTTGTTGGGGGTGCTAAGTCCCAATTTGTTGTCCGTTTGACCTTGCGGAATCAAATTGAAGGTCGGTTCAAAGTCAAGAATATTCATTAGAAAGTTTTCAAAAAATTTGATATGAATATTCTTTTTTGAGACCCCAGACAGGGTCGTTCTTACTTATTAGATTTTGAAGACAAAACGCTTCTGATTTATTAATCGGCTCCGTGATGCAATTTAATGTTGAAAGCACGAGTATGTACCACTTTTACCAAACACGTTTATTTGCATAATTAATGCTTTGCTTTTAACATGTCAGAAAAATGCAAATTCACTATTTCGGTTTAACCCTTTATTGCTTGACATTGGTTTGGTGCAACTACAATTTTCGTGGAACTCAATTAATATATTAATAATGCTTTTGCTTCTATCTTTCAAAGAAATTGTCTTTAGTCTCATAAAACGTATTTTAATATACTACTTATTTATATACTTTTCTTATACGTGTTGTGCGCCTTAATGTTTTTCCACAAATGGATGGGCTCACAGTTTTAAGCCGACTCCGAACGGCAGATATTTTTTATGAGGAGCGTTTTCATGGCCGAATTACACTCGGAGGTCAGCCATCGGTTGCCGAGGGGCGACCGCTATTAGAAAAATGTTTTTCTATCATTTATGTGTTTCGTGCCCGCAGTTGGTTCCTCACCAGCCGCTACCGAATCGTAGTCATGTGTTTAAGTGTAGAAGTCTTAAATTTACACTATCGTACCTATCGATGGCCTTTGTTGATCGTAAGCTATCTGTATTTTTCAGTACTATTTATAAATGGTATTCGATAGTTTTTTATTTTGCATGCTTTCTTAGCCTCCACCAATGCACCTGCACCACACGAGTACATAATACAAAATACCGAGCAGAGCCATTTAATCTTTTAAATATTTCAAAGATCAAAGTAATACAGAATAAATAGTTTGAACTGAAATGAAGGCTATTCATTTTAAAATATATAAATCAATATTAATTTTAATAATATAAAATGCCAAATTCAACCATGAATTGGTACCACTCCATTTCGAACAAAAGCAATTGAACTGTGTAATATATATTGAGCCCTAGGTTTTGTCCAAATATAGGAACGCACTTTTTGTATGGAAAACATTCTATAGTTAACGATTCATATAGAAATTTGTGCTGAAACTAAAGAAAATAATTATTGCTCTGTCTTCTGCAGGCGATTTAAAACATTTAGGGAACCCGAAAAATTGGTTTTAGAATACAAATAATGGGTATAAGAGAATTAATTGCGCTCTTAGTAATTCTTCGTTTTCATGCCTCTACACCACCCAACATTGTAAACTTGTATTAAAAAGCTCGGCCATTTTTCGTACAGTCAAATCCCTAGAAAGAAGAAAAAGAGCAAACCCATTAAAAATGACGAGCAAATCAATCACATGACCATGGAGAAAATATTCTGCAGCCAATCATTTATTTCGCCGCATCAGGTTTGGTATTAATATTTAGAGTAGTTCCTTGCGCATTGGCAGGCAGTGTTAAATCTCCGAGTCTTTTTCGGGCACGAAAATGAGTTTTCCATAGAAAACTATTGGCGGCAAGCTACTACGCGTCCCTCAATTTGAAGAACGATAACATCAGCCCAAAATATAGTAATGAATCCAGTGCCAATTTCAGATAATTGTGTACGAGGACTTTAGATGCTCCCTCACTGTTTCTGGTTTTGGCCTGAGGTGGTTGGAAGTTGACAACTTTTATTTCTAAGTGTAATACATGCATTGCCTTCTTGTAAAATCCAACGTTGGTTAGTTTTTCCAAAAATCTTCGCAGCTGAATAAACGAACTTTAATTGGGCAGACAAATGAACTTTAATTGGATGCTTAAGAGTTCGTTAAAATTGTTGATTATCAGCAATACATCAGAACTTACATATACAACTATTCGCCGAAAGGAAGATTCAGTCGCGCATATTTCGTGTGCCCAATTTCGTTCTGAATTTGTTTTAGCCCATGTATTTCTTTTTTTCAATGTGCTATAATGAGAGCAATTTCAGTTTTTTCAACATGCCTCAGAATCTGTCTTCGAATCGTGTCTTTGGATACATTAACACCAGTTTTCCAACAAGGCGCGTCAATATTACGCAACGATAAGTTCGGATTTGTCTCAAATAAATCTATCTTCTGATCTTGGTTTGGAGAGGTATGTGTTTTTGGGCGTCGACCGGGGAAATCGTCAAGGTTCTTAACTTCGGTATATCTTGCACCTATTTATCTATAAATGTCTTCGATTTCTTCAGACGCACGTGATGAAACAACGTACGCTTTCTAAATTTCTCACAAACTTAATAAATTACGGAACGCATATTGCGAAAAGAATTCGCCTATTTAACCATGAATGCCGCCCGACTGTCGCTCAGAATGGCGATTCACTCATTCCGGAAATTTCTGTCCAAGTTTATCGCTGCACATAGATAGACAAAACTCCCCATGTGCACAGGAGCGCTTCGTTATGGTGCCGTAGATTCCAGCGCCTATGCCCTCTGGGGCCTTCGTGACATCTGAAGTTTCTTAGTTATATCCTCTCTGGGTAGCTGGGTGAGTGGGAGCTGCAGTCTCAGCACTTCCATGTTTTTAGATGATATCATTTTTCCTTCTCTGGCTATATTCAGCTCAAGCATCACCTCCATTGCAGAAATATGTACATTAGTTTTGGTTACATTATTAATGGCTTAAATTAGCTGGCTTGCATTTTCGATTAAAATAAATTTTATATTTCCTTGGTTTTCTAATATTTATATATTTTGATGTGTCCATTTTCTAAATAAATCATTTTATTTAAGAAGCAAAATACGTTATCCATGAGGAACTCATCAATGCATTTTATTTTGCATTTTTTATTTGGAATATTTTACTATTTAGAATTTTGTTTGATATATTTTTTCTAAACAAATTTGAGCTACGAAATGGTTAAATACTTACATTGCTGAGAGTCTAGTAATGTAACGTTTTAAAATTCGTACTCTTTCCATTTCCATTAAAAAGATTTATTTTTATATTTAATTTTAGGTGCATAAAAAATTAAAAGTTGACGCCACTTGAATTTAATATTTAAAATTTATTAAATAACAAAAAGTTGTATTATACATGACATGTGAGACAAATGGCGCTAATTAAATATTACAAATCGTATTTAAGCAATTCTATTTTAAATTGCCATGTAGCTTTAGTAGCCCTGTAGTGCGTTTCACTAACTTTTAACAATTGGAAAATTGTTATTTTGTCTACAGTATTTGCCGTTTCCACTAACAATTTTGCTATTCACAAACTTCTGCTAACTAACACTAAACAGCTGTCTTCTTCTTTTTATTCAAACTGTCAGAGAGTGGCATCTTTGTCAAGCTAAATATCAAAATGAGCGAATAACGCGAAGAAGAATAACGAAAACAAAACTAGCCAAGCTGTTAAATTAAATTTTGAATGTTTTTTGATTATATTTGCACAAAGTAAGGAAAATAAAATAATTATTTATTTGGAATTAAAATTTACTTAACCCTTTTTGTATATATAAGTATATTGCTTTAGGATATCATCGTCAGTTTCTACAAGAAACCGTGCCACAGCCGAGCAACTCAATCAAAAATGTCTTTTGCCGCTCCATTTGGGTTATATATTTGCGCAAAACAGATAGCGGTTGACTACATCTGTTACACTACGGATGCTTCAGCTAGCGGACGATTGGCTCATGGATATTTCCCATTGCTCACCTAAGGGTCGTTAATAGCATCCAGTTGCAAAAATTCGCAGTGTAGCTAGAACCTAGTAATATGTAAGCAACTTGAAGGTTAGAAGATTTACCTGTTTTTCAGTGGGATTTTTCTGGAGACTCTAAGACTATGACTATCAATCTGAGAAATTAGGTCTTCAACCAAGTTAGGTGTTAAACGGTATAGTTTTTGGAACTCCCCTGTAGCCATTTTGAGGGTTCACTACCTCCTCTCCACGCGTCATAAGCCAAATACCCAAGGAACATATTCTAGTTTTTTTAATAAGTTCTTATTAATGTAATTTCAAAATTTTAATTTAAACCACTAATTCTTGTTTTCTCGTTTAATTTAACCATTACAAAATTGGTGTCGTGTAGTTGTGATCACGTTATCCGATCTGCTGATTCTGTCTTATCAATCATTGTTATGAAATGGGTTACCGAATAGCAAAATCGTTAAAATTGTGGTGAGAAAAGATAACAATGCGAATATCGTTAAAATGTGTTAGTAAATCGCACTACTGAACTTAAGGGGTAGCTTACGTCCTAGCGGATCGAATTTAGATGCGGGAGTACTTTGCGTCAAAGTTTATGTTCTCGGCCCTGCCGTGTCCGGCAGGTCTGTCATTTATTTTTATGAATATTGTGGGCTAGATATGCGTTAAAAAGAGTACATTTTAGTAAGTGCATACGGCACGCTTAGTCCAATAAAACGCTTAGAGTAAGAATGCCCACAGATTGCGAGCAGTCGCCGTAAAAAGTATTCATACCTTTCCCGCATTAAATACGTTAGCATATTTGTATATCTATTTTCTAATGGTGAATAAAGTAAATCAGCTAAGAATATGTTAAATAGAATTAGACTTACTAAAGGCTGCTCCACAAGGGCTGCAATGTATCTTAGCATAGGTCAATTATTATCCAAACAAATTTAAATACCCTATAAAATAATAATAATATTAGTTGGCGTCTACACTTCTGTTAGGTGTTTGGCCAAGCTCCTCCTCCTATTTGGAGTACGTTTTTATGTTGTTCCACAAATGGAGGGGCCGACTAAAAACGGCAATTGTATTTTTTATGAAAAGCTTTTTCATGACAGAAATGCACTCGGAGGTTTGCTTTTGCCTGCCGAGGGGCGGCCGCTATTAGAAAATTTTTTTCTATTATTATTCTGTTTCACTGAGAAAGACGGGTAACGAGAAATTCGCTAATGAAAAAGGATAAAAATGGAAAGCAAGACAATAATAAAATGAATATTTATCCGGTTATTCCGTCAGGCATGTTGTAAAGAAACTCGATGACAGTGTGAAAAAATACAGAAATAAAAATGAAAGACTAACAAGAATTAAATAGAATAAGGAATTACGAATTGAGTTTTTGAAGTGAAAACTTCTTTAGAATCGTTGGGAGTGATTTGAGAAAAAGTGAAACGAAAAAAGCGACACTCTTGGCTACGAATATTACATATACACGTAGCGACGAACTAAATAACTTTTAGGCCAGCACCGACAGCATGGCGCGGTAGCCGAGCGGCTAGCAATGTGAGCTTCCGATCCAAAATCCTTGGTTCGAATCACAAGAAAAAAATTTTTTTTATACAGTTATTTTATTTTTTTATTTTATGATATGTTTATGAGGAGCTTTTTTTCATGGCAGAAATACACTCGGTGTTTTGCCATTGCCTGCTGAGGGGTGAGCGCTATTAGAAAAATAGTTTTCCTTAATTTTGGTGTTTTCACCGAGATTCGAACTGACGTTCTCTCTGTGAATTCTGAATAGTAGTCACGCACCAACCCATTCGGCTACGGCGTTTGTTTAATTTTACTGATGCAAAAATGAGGAAAAATATATGAATAAAGTTTGCTTACTGTTTACACATTTTCCAAAGGTGACGGAGAACCAAAAAAAAAAGTCGATTTTCAAACAAATACGAGTGCATATGTGTAATTGTGTTAGAGTTTCGGTCACGCCTCAGCAAAACCTGCGTTCATATGTGTTTGTAACATTCAAAAAAATGTAATTGTGTTAGAGTTTCGGTCACGCAGGTTTTGCTGGGGACGCTCATAATAGCAACCGCGTGTGTATTTTTATATTCGTAAATATTTTCATTTTTAAATATTTACCGCAATTATGCCGAAAAATAATGCAGAAAAGTGTCGTGAATATCGACAGAAAAAAAAATCAGTAAATAGCATCACGGAATTCATTCACGAAAATTTAATAAAGTATTCACCAGAAGTATCGCGGATACTTAGAAAAGATTACAATCACTTCTATCGCGTCTAACCGTTAGACTGGTGTTTTTTTTTTTTTTATGTCCTTATATACTTACCCTTGAAGTACTGATCTAAGAAAGTTGCTTACTATCTAATCAACTATAAATAAACTCTTCTAAGATCACTTCTGAGGCACCATTAATTATATACATAATTTATTTTTTTCTTGAATGAATGTGCACGATATTTCTATTTATACGTAATCCAAATATTGGTCTAAAAAATTGGAACTAACTCGACATTCAGCATATAAACGTAAGCAATCTGCACCTGATTTTCCAGCTTGAAAAGCTTCCATGTAAACAACATCGATATCTTCTCTTCCAGGGCTTCAAAAAGTAAAATTTTGAATTAAGTATTTTAAGCTAAAAACTCTAAAGGCTTCGACTTTTTACCTTAAAACAACATCCATTATCTCCGAAAATATTCCCACATGCTCATCTACTTGGGCATTTTTACAAATGGAACGCAGCAAACATTTATGTCCATTACCATGCTGTAGCTGCATCAGTGCTTCTATAGCTGCGTAAGCAAATTTTCGTGAATCATCTGTTTCATAGTTAGACCCTGGGAGTAAATTTTTCAAAGAACGTGCAAAAATGTCCTCCCATTTATCCCAAGGATAGAGTGGCTCATATGGTAAAGGGTAGAAGCCACCTTGGATATTATTTATAGAAACTATGGAACGCCAATCGACGGGATCATCTAAATTTATCGAAGCTATTACACCGGCATCAATCTGAAAAATGGGGTAAATAAAAATCAGAAATACTTTATTTTCATTTAAATGAAATTTTAGTCCTCATTTTTATTGAAAAAATGTTCTTTTTTGTTGGTATTCCAAGCCGAATAAAAAAATAATATATCCGCAGATATCTACGTTCCCAATAGAATCAGTTAATAATATAAAAATCAATTCTTTTGAATCCATTGAATTTGCACAGCTCTTACATAAAGGTTCAAATGTCAAGCTAAGTCGCACCTAAGCCATTGAATAATTTTTAGCCCAGAATATACCTGAAATATACCGTTCATCAGTATAAAAAGTCACCAACAATATAAAGTTTGGCATTAGGAAAGCCCAGACGACAAGATCCCCATCAAATTATGCCACTATGTTATTGAGATCAAATCCACAAATATTCATTTTCAACTCGCCTTATCGGTTCGGGCAAAATGATTATCTCAGGCATTATTAAATTTCTATTGAGGGTTAGTGACGGCAAATACCGCCAATAGAATAACGCGCTGAAAAATTATGTTGACGAAAGAGACATGTACTCACACATTCATACATACGTACATTTGAATGTAGTTAATTTCGATAAAAAAGGAAATTATGGATATTTCTTAAGTACTCGCTTGCGGTAGGCGTTGACAAGGAACTTTTCCTCTGTGCTTAGGGCAGCTTCGACCAACATCAATGTATTCAATTTTTGCGAATTAATTCTATACATTTAAGGAATTCCCTTAAACTGGAACATTGGAAAACTCGAATACTTCGAAAATTTTTAAGGCGAGTTTTAAGAATGCCCTTTTTTGCAGGCTAGTAAACAAAGGCTAAATGCAGAAATTTGGCAGTTCAGTTCGAGCTTATTTGTATATTACACCGCACCAACTGAAGTAGGTACAAAAACAACCTTTATATTTTTGTATTTTTTTTTTATAAGTATTATTGTCACATATTACTTAAGTTTTCAGTCAATCAAAAGTTTTTTTAACCACTCAGATTAGAAGTTATTTTTTATGCTATGGGAATAAGTTTCCGCCCTCGTAAACGAGGTGTCGTTGCTGGTACTATTTTTGTGTTTGCTCTAGTAATATTATGGTAATTTGAAGGTATATATGTGAGGCCTCGATTGCAGTAGTTGGCATTCATTTGAAGGGTAAAGATCCTTTTTTATCTGACGTCAAAAGTGTCTACGTTCGTCCCGAACTAACAGCATTTGCGGGAAGTCACGCTTCATGATTACTTTTTAAAGAAAAGTGTAGCTGAAACGTGTCGCATGTTGATCAATATTTACGGTAATCACGCTCCATCAAATAAAGAGTGGTTGCAACGCTTCCAACGTGGCAATTTCGACGTTAGTGATAAAGAGCGCGAAGGGGCACCGAAAAAATTCAAAGATACTTAACTAAAGGGTTTTCCAAACAAAGGTGTTATTTTGGTATTCAAAGAAAAATGCTATTTTTTACACCGTAGTAGCCGTTAGTAGTGGGAAATAACATCAGGCAAATGACCGCCACAACCACACTTGCAGGACAATATCCTTTTCATGAAATTTTTGAAATTTACCATCGTCTATGGCTACACAATAAACATTGCAGAAGACCCGCGTAAGCAATTGGTGCACACTTTGTCAATTTTGAGAAAAAAAATAGCAATTAGCTTAGACGGACACTGTATAAATTTTGAGGAAGGACAAGGCCAATGAACTAGCTAAACTATTAATGCGAATATGGAGATAAAAGAGGTTTGTAAATTCCAGAAAAGAATAACTCCTATAGCAGGTGCTCATTTTTGAGGTAATACGAAGCCGAGTTCTCTATTAACGAACCCACACGACAATTCACTCAGCAGACCAGACAGTGTCCAGGAATGATAGAAAGGTACTAAATACACTCGACCACTTTTTTATTATTTTTTGCCATGACCGCATGCATAACAGATGGCGAGGAAGAAATCTCGAACCCAGCCAAATCCACATAGGGGAGTGCGAACTAGCAGTTTAGCAAAATATTTTCGATATTACGATTTTCTGATTACTAATACTCTTCTTTGTTGTTGGCTTATTTGTTTGTTTATATTTTAATTGAAATTCTCGCAATTCAACTTCCTACCAAATGGCAAAAACAAGATACATTTGAATATTGTTGTTCCTCTAGCGAAGTCACCTCCCACAAATTCGCGAATTCTTCAACATAAACTGCCGTAAATATTCTAAAGCACACAAATATAAAAAGTTTGCGTTTGAGAAACTATGCTTTGTGAGCTTTTGAAACCATTTACCAAAAATAAAGGATTTCAGTGAATTTTACCGCTAATCACTATTATATTATTGTCACTATTTTGGCTGTTCTTTAGAATTCATTACCTTAACTAGTCCATTGCCATTAAAAATTAAGCTGCGCCTTTGGCGTTGCAATTGCATAAACTCTGTTAGATTAGCGCCGATTTGAATGTGATTTAAGCGGGCGTAAGTGAATTGAGTATGAATCAAAACCATACCAACGAAATACTTTATAAAATACATATTTCAATATGAAAGACTTATTCCGATCCAACCGACCACACTTGCAACCGAGCTGCAACGAATTGAGATGTCAAGCCAATCACTAGCCATTAATCGCTTACCTGCGAACAAGAATTTACAGCTAAATAAATAATTAACTTAACGTAACATTATGGCCAAGCAAAAGCGAGTAATTGATTTTTATAAAATGTAGGTAACCGCCACGACGAAGACAAGTTGTATTGAAATTGTGGCTAAATAAATATTTTGGAATAATATTAGTGGGATTGCACAAATTGTTACCGATATGCCGCTTGACTTTTGGGCACATCATACATACACACATATATATGTATTTATAGCCATGCACATCTAGACCTGTATCTGAGAATTATTATGCAAATAGAAGAAAACATTTTTTCACGTCTACGATTTCGACAACTTTGCTTTTCTGCTTAGTGCCTCTGGTGCCATGTCAAAACTGGCCGTTTTCCCTTAAAATATCACTTGCGTGATATTCTTTACACTTTGATAAATTTGTTTATACTTTGTTGATATTCGATGATTCAGTGATGGTGTAGATTTTTTATGTAAATTTAGCCAATATATAAATACCTATAGGTATATACTCGTATGTCTGTAGAATCAGAAAGAAAGAAATCAGAGCAGAATTGTAAACAACAAAAAAGTTACAGGATGAGTCCTCTACTTGGTTGTGCATTGACAATCGAAGTGGCCGTTAGTAACCATGACCTTTGGCCTGGCAACTACTCTTATTCATACGTAAACATCTAAAGTTATTCATTTGTAAGCAATACTGGCAGCTCGGCTCACAATTGAATGTTACAAACTGAATATAGATGCAAAGTTAATGACCACTCAGGTTGGACTATAGGGCATACCTACATATTCGTACATTGTTTGACATTGCTTGGCTTTGGTGATGAAATTTGCATAAGTACAAGTATTGCAGGCAAAGGGTGAGGTGGGAACCCTTACACATCTACTCGAGCAGACAAGTACTACAGGTATGATCGATTGTTTATCCTACAAATACAACACAATTCATCGAAGACTGGCAAAATAAGAGTAAAAACAAAAGGAAAAGCACACAAAATCAAAGAAATTGTGAGAGTTTAAAGGAGTAGAGTTGCTTATTAAGAGGCGCAATCAAACTCAAACCATGCAAATTGGAGAACAAAGCAATTAACATACCAGGTTGTTCAATAACTCTTGCGGTTCGATACGAGAGAATGCTGCTACTAGTCTACACTCTTCATATGAGTGTATGTGCAGTTTCATTTCAATCTTACAATTCATTCTTTGTTTCCAAGCCATTTAGTATCGACGTGTCACAGCATTTTCTACAATGGAAAAAATCAAGTTTCGTGCAGTGATTGAGTTTTTATTTTTGGAAGCTTAAAAGCAAACGAAATTTATGAACGAATGTTAAAAGTGTATGTTATGCAATTGCATAGAGGATTTAGAATAGATATTGAATGATGAGAAGAATGGATATAGCCATGTCTGTCCTCCAACCGTCGGTACGGACACGCGATAGCTCGAGCAAAAATTAATAATTAATTAATGAATAATGAAACTTAGTATACACAACCCAAACTAAATACACCGTACTTAGATCCGGCATAAATATTTTACTATCGGAAAAAACACGTCCACTTTTTACGAGGTGTGTTAAAATTTTTTTTTTCCAGAGCAGAAAATCACCGAACACGCAAAACACGTGTCTTATTTATTCTTCTCACAAACAAACTAAACGTGGAATATTGCTAAAACCGAGAATATATCTTCGAGACTAGTTTAACAACATAAAAAAATAATAATCGAAAATCGAATGTACGTAGCCCGCTAATTTTTAAACCTTCATCTTATTTTTTGAACACACCTCGTATGTGTTAACATTAAATTTCTGTCTATCTGTCACAAGCTATATTCCCAGCAAAAATTTCGATATTTTTGCGAAACACGAGAAGGTCAATGCCCCTGATACAAGATAAGTTTCTATTGAAAAAACGAATTAGTTAGTAACCACGCCTACCTCACATATAGAGGTAAGTTTTAAGCAAGTAAAAATTGCCTAAGTTCGGAACCAACATCAAATACGGTTCGGACCGAACTTTATTTACCCGCGAACATTTTAAGAAAATGTAATTTGGGCTACAAAAATGTGGAATCGAACAACTCATAAATAAATTAAATTTTACTAAAATGTACGCGGGTATGTACAATATCAAAATAATAACCATCGCCATTTTTCCCATCTCTCAGGCAATGTGTGGATGCCGCGCCAAAAAAATTAGCCGTCTTTGGCCGCAAACCAATCATCGATCCATTTTTTGGCTTCTTCAGGAGAATTTAAGCGCTGATCGGAAATTGCGTGGCCCATCGATGCAAACAAATGATAATCGGAAGGCATCAAGTCTGGTGAGTAAGCCGCATGCACCAGCTGTTCCCAATCGTACGTCTCCACCGATTCCCGGGTCGCTCTTGTTCGATGTGGCGGTGCATTGTCACATTGTCAATTCATGCGGCACCCATCTCCCGACCTTTAATATCTTTCAAACATTTGGAAATGGTTTTTTGGGTCACTCCCAATGGCTCTGACATCATTTTTTGCGTTTAACTATCATCTTCATCCAACAATGCTTGCAATCCGGCGTCCTCAAACTTTTTCGGTGGCCGGCCACGGTCCTCGTTCTCCACGCTAAAATCACCACTTCGGAATTTTTCAAACCACCTGAAGCACTGTGCTCTACTTAGAGCATGTCCACCATAAGCTTCTATAAGCATTTGATGAGCTTGAGAAGCGTTTTTCTTCAATTGATAACAGAAAATCAGCGATCTCCGCAAATCGTTTGAAGGTACGAAATTCGAGATTTTTAAGAGCGACAAAAATGACAAATTTACGCTAATCCCAAGTATGCAGGTGAATGGATAATTAGACAAATACTATCAAATTTGTGCTACCCAAATACCCAGGGGTACATGTGCTTAGATACTTGTCCATATATTAGTTTGGGGAAAAATAAATCCATTATTTTTTGATTATGTGGGTTAAAACTATTTTATAGCCGATCTTTAGCTCCTGGACGGTGCTACGACTACTAATATGGCGATTATTTCTTCGACATTTTCTTTACCATCATAAATGTTTGAACGGAAACCAAAATTGCATGGAATTAGCTGTTTCAATTGTTTATTTGTTAACACCCTGTAACTCACAACTGAATGAAACAAACAAAAAACAGCAAAATAATTTTTTTAATGTGAAATTAGTATTTGTGTGTGTAATGAGATTTTGATAAATTCTTTGCAAGCTATCTAGCAATACAGCCATCTACCGAGAAAATAATGGATTTCTTTTTTCTCAAACTAAAACTTGAGCATACACGCATGTATTATAATAAGTTAATGCTGGTATCAGTGATCGCATTCGTTGCGATTATTGATTTCCCGACGGGTCTCCGTGTGACATGGCTTCCGCTTTTAGACTATGGAATAAAATTCGTTAGAATATTTTAACCACAGAATCGATTAGCCTATTGGCCTATAACTAGAGTTTTGAGGGCATCAATAACTATTCTCAAAATTATTTCTGACAAAATGCCAATCGATGTGCTCAGAGGAAAACATACAATGGGGAACACAACTGAGTGCATATGGATTGAGTTTAATACATTGTTATCTAAATTTTGTACTTTTTAATCTGAAACTTTAGAAAATTTTGGAGGGCCCTGTAACTTGGCACAAGAAGTTTTAGTAAAATAAGTGCAAGTTTATCACGGCATTTCGCACCTTATTCCATATAAGCATTGATATGAAAACAAAACCGCAATTACGATTTTTTTTTTAATGAAAGCAATTTTTTTTCCGAACTTTTACTTTTCACCTTCACATTAAAATTGGGCTATGCATTTCTTACTGCAAATCTAAAAATTCAAAATTTAGAGAAGAATTTTTTGAATTTTTCCCGAACGTTTAATTTTTGTTTTTATTAATCGCTAGCCACTACAAAACCGGTAAAAGAAGCTCCTTGGTAATGGGCGCAATATGGTGTTGCCTTGCTAGAAGATCTAAGAATCTCCGTAGAGATTCCAAACAAATTCGACTAGTAAATCAGCTAGCAGATTCACGTATATTTCCGCATTTGTCCTTGGTTGGTATGAAGCAAAACGGCATAGCCGAAAACTGCAGAAATCATTAGCGATACGCCAGTTTATGACGAGTTTGGTGGAGTAGCTGTATATGACAGCCATCAGAAAAAAATACCTTTTAGAACTTGTTGATCCAACATTTGTCAAATATGCGCTTGCGTGGAGTTTGAATAATTTTAGTAAAGGCTCTCGAGGCTTTTCTTTTAAATATGAGTATCTAACTGAGTCCTGATCTCTAGGCATAAGATATCTTTTTAAATAGTCAGAGGCCGAATTTCGTGCTTATACTGTACGCAAAAAGCTGATTGACAAGTTTATATCATTTTCTTTAATAGTGCGTTGTTATAATAAATTGCGATGGAAAAATATAATATTATATATAAGTATGTATATAGCTATATATAGTATAATTGGCGCTTCCACCTATTGATCGAATATTTGGCCGAGCTCTGCCTCCAATTTCTGGTGTACGTCTTGATGTTTTTCCGCAAATGGAAGGACCTACAGTTTTAATCCACCTACGAACGGCATATGGTTTTCATGAGAAACTTTTTCATGGCAGATATAAGGTATGTTCATGTACAAATTATCCAGTAACTTGCCAGTAACTTGATTTCAACAAGTTTACCTCGAATGAAATTAACAAAAAAAAATAAATAAAATGCAAAATACCGAACTTTTTCATTTCGTATTTGCTGACCTCAATTTCAATATTGTTCTCTGCTTCAACTAATAAACGGTGAACTCGACGAAATATTCAACGAAAGAAAATCGCTTTGCCCAGAAACTGTGAATGAGATCAGCGATTTAGTAGATGACCATAGCCTAAACCAGGTAGTTTTAAATTTAATTTTTTGATTGTTGAAATATGATACTTTGAATATCAACCCTACAAATGTAACAATGCGTATGTCAGTTAATCACATCTATGGTAAATATTTCATCTCTATTTTTATTCTTCAAAATTAAACGTTGAGTATCACACATCGTGTTTTTTATTCGTCTTCGGAAAAACTTAATTTAATTTATCATTTATTTTATGCTCCTATATATTTATTTAACTAGTAAATATCTTTATTTCATACGCGAATAATTAAAAGAAAACTCTTCATCCACAAATCCAAAAAACAAAAAGGAAAACCGCACTGAAGCAGTATATGGATGACAAAAAGGGGTCCGATGCTCAATTGTTTAAAATGTTTGAAGAAAACTTGAAAAAAAAGAGGAAAGAGCAGAACGAAAAGCCCAGATAGAAAGGGAGCAAGCCGATCTTTTGAAGTCGCTGATCGATTTCCCCTAAAAGTAGATATATGTACATGTGTACTTGAAGTGATATGAAAATGAGAGTCTGGGAATTATTTACTACACCACCTTATAATTTTAATTAAGAGAATGTTGAATATTTTTATTTATTTGTGTTTTTAATTGAAGTCGTTTTTTTTCAATCTTCTTTTTTAATACATATTGCTTTCCTAGTTGAATTTAGAAAATCTTTAGTTATACGAGGTGTGTTAAAAAAGTATCGCGAATTTTGAATTGTCGCGTATATTCCAATTCGATTTTTTGTGGCTATATGTTGCTACTCATGTCTCTCACTCATGGCGACGAGTTCGGCCATTTTGAATGTTCAGTTAATTGTTGACAGCTGCTTTGCTTGCACGTGTTTCGGGTCGTCTTCGATTTTTATCTATTCAAAAAGATGAATCAAAGAACCTGTATCAAATTTTGTGTGAAAAACGAAATTAAGTCCGCGGATGCATTCCGAATGTTGACTGTGTCATACGGAGAAGCTACTTTGGGCCAAGGCTGGTACAAAATGTTCTCAGAAGGCCGAGAAAATTTGAACGACGAAAAGCATGCCGGACGCCCGAGCACTTCAACAACAGATTGACCAATCGTCGAATCACCGTTAAAGAAGTTGCTGAGGACCTAGACATATCGATTGGCTCGAGCCCTTCGATTTTTTTCAATGATTTGGGCATGAGCGGGTCGCCACAAAATTCGTACCAAAACTGCTCAATTTCGACCAAAAGCAGCGTCGCATGAACATGGCTAACGAGATGTTGGACTCTGTCCTCGACGACCCAAATTTGCTCCAGAGGGTCATATCTGGTGAGGAGTAGTGGGTTTATGATTATGACGTGGAAACCAAACCTCAATCATCTAATGGAAGCTGCCGCACGAGCCAACACCGAAAAAAGCGCGTCAAGTTGTAATGTAAAAGTTTTGCTTATCGTTTCCTTCGATTGCAGGTGCGTTGTGCATCATGAGTTCTTGCCACAGGGTAAAACGGTCAATAAGGAACATTACTTGCAAGTTACGCTCAATTTGGGCTAAGCAATCCGCCAGAAATTGGCCCCTCGACAGGCAATGGCAAGCCTCCGAGTGTATTTCTGCCATGAAAAAGCTCTTCATAAAAATGTCTGCCGCTCGGAGTCAGCTTGAAACTGTAGGTCCATTTGTGGAACAACATCAAGACGCACACCACAAATACGAGAAGGAGCTCGACCAAACACCTGAAAAGGGTGTACGCGCCAATTATATACACATATATATATATCCGCCAGAAACGCCCGGGTTTGTGGAATAACAAAAATTGGCTCTTGCATCACGATAACGCCCCTGCTCACACATCGTTGCTTGTGCGTGACTTTTTGGGCCAGAAACAACACACTAATGATGCCACAACCACCGTATTCCCCAGACCTGGCTCCCTGTAACTTTTTCTTGTTCCCGAAACTGAAGAGGCTCATGAAAGGACGACGCTACGCTACGATTGACGAGATAAAGACGGCGTCGAAGGAGGTGCTGAACAAGATAAAAAAAAATGATTTTTTGAAATGCTTCGAAGATTGGAAAAAACGTTGGCATAAATATATAATATCTTATGGGCATTACTTTGAAGGGGTTAAAATAGATATTAATGAATAAATAAATATTTTTTGAAAAAAACACAACATTCGCGATACTTTTTGAACACACCTGGTATATGTATTGTATGTATGTTACTCACTGTACACGAATATTTTTTTAAATAAATTTTTCGTGCTAATGGTTTCTCACAATTTTTAATTTTATCATTTATAAATTTTGACGATGCGTTTGTATTTCATGGCTAGTAGGATTCTCACTTCATTTCCTCTGGAAACTTCGCCATGGATTGTAAGTTCATCAGATGTATCTGCAGACATCTCAGAAATACACTCGAAATCGTCTTCTGTTGCAATACTGTGCAAAACACACGAAGCCTTTACAACATTTACAACTTTGACCCAATTCTCAAATTTTAATTATTGTGTATGATGACTTTGCGATTAGCTGTTTTTCTCACTTGCAAATTCTTACTAGTAAAAATTTATACAGTAAAAACTTCTAACTTCCCCTGAAAATGAAATGCCATTTTGCTCTCTCACTTTCCTCTGCTTTGCAAGTTTTTTGAACACCAAAACGTGATAATTTGTAACAACTGTTACAACTAAAGGGTGTTACAGGTGAACGGATTGCGCTATCGAGAGATGATTAACAATTTTTTATGGCCGGAATTGAATGGTATTGATCTGGACAACGTTTATTTTCAACAAGACGGTGCTACGTGCCACACAAGCAACGAAACCATTGATATTTTACGGGCAAAGTTTTCGGAACGCGTTATCTCTCGAAGAGGTGATCACAATTGGCCACCGAGATCTTATGATTTAACACCTTGTGACTCTTTTCTTTGAGGACACGTGAAAGAGAAGGTCTACGCCAAAAGCCCAGGGTCAATTCAAGACCTCAAAGATGGAATTCGAGAGGCTATCGAGGGCATAGGGCAGCCACTTTGCAGTTCTGTTATGGTAAATTTCATGAAAAGGATATTGTCCTGTAAACGCGGTCGTGGTGGTCATTTGGTTGAAGTTATTTTCGACTGTTAACGGTATACCTTCCTATTTATAATGAAATAAACATCCGACTATTTATATTAAAAAATAGCATTTTTCTTTGAATATGAAAATAACACCTCTTATTGAAAAACCCTGTATTTGCTTCATGAACAGACCTTTACACTCAAAGGTTTGCCACTGCCTCATGAGGGGCGACCGCTATTGGAAAAGGCATTTCAATCATTTGTTGTTTCATGTCAGCGACCGCCACGAGGGGAATACTCGTATTTGTACCTTAAACACTTGAGGAAATGTTTCAGAAAACCTCAGACTCCATGTGTAAGTAGTTAATATGGCTTTTCGGAGCCGAGTGGCAAATTGGCAGTTTAGAATAATTTTAACAAAATTTGATAAATCAAAGGCACAGTAGATAGTGAAAAACATTAAATCACTTGCTTTATTGCTTCTACCTTCTCAATGTGCCTTGACTACAGTTCTTATTACAAGAACGCTATTAGGGCACTAAAGTAGCAGAGTCAGGTAAACATATATACATATGTGTGCGTATCTACACATGCAAATGCATTTGAAAGTACAGATATCCGCTTTCCTCTTACATATCCATTCAAAAGGTAATCTAATATTTCGACTTATTCGTAAACCAATTTTACTAAAATAGTACCTTCCACTTCTTTGCACGAGCACAAACATTCGTTTGCATTGGAATTATAGTACTTACTGGCCTTTCGTTTTTACAACTCCTATTTTTACAATTGTCCACATACGTGCATGCATAAGTATGTAACTTCGCTATCCAAATGGCACGTATATAAATAAAAGCCTTACATACAGATGTATATACAAATGTACATATTTACTTAGTTTATTCATCATCGCTTAGTACGGCTTCATAGTATCCCTGCAACCAAGTCTACTATTTAGTTCTAAACTACATTCGGCTTCTGTTTTCAATGCTAGCAAATGGTATTTTTAACAGGGCCATGTCTACAAAATGTCAATTGTGAGCCTATGCTTCTGCATTATACCAATCAAAAACTAGTAAGCCAATGCATGAGTGTTAAGGAAGTTAATAAACTGGTTCATTATTTATCTTTTGAAGCATGTATTTGCAGTAATAGCGGCTGCAAAACCCCAAGCACAAAACACCAATTGGCAGAAGAAGTTTTTTCTAAGGGCCATCGCTCCTCGGCAGGTAATGTTAAGTCTCCGAGTATATTTCTGCTATGAAAAAACTTCTCATAATAAAAACGTTTGCCTTTCGCAGGAGGCGCAAAACCTTAGGTATTTCCTTTTGTGGAAAAGCATCAAGATGCACATCACAAATAGTAAATATTTAGGCAGATTAGTTTTGCACTTGTAATTGGTAATTTAGAACTGTTAGAATTATAGCTATAGAGCTATTGAGACTTCATCCATCAAACACCAGTTCATGGACTAGAATATTTGCTGAGTAATTTGGAATTTTCACTGCAAGGGTTATTTGCTTTTTACTTGGTATTCGCATTCGTAATACTTCATTATACCTTTTCTTCTACTTCTGTATGTTTGTTTGCTTTTTCGATTTGTCTTAAGCTGCAGGTATACTTTGCATAAGCAAATGCGTAAATGTTAAATGGTAAAATATCCACATTTAACTATTTTGCAGTAACACTTTCGCCTCTAAAGTTTTAAGCCTCAAATTGTTTAAAGCTTTGGGTTAAGTATGTTCTTGACTTCACTCAACCGAGTACTCATATATCGAATGATAAACGTACTAAACACATATATGTACATACCTTTATACATATATAGCAGTTAAGAATTGAGTAAACATTTGCTCACTTATTCTACATTAACTTATGCAGATATATACTATACATACATACATACATCTTACCACGAATGCGATTACCTTTCGCTTGTGGAAGACAACATTTATACATATTCTTGGTCATCTTTTCGTCCACAAGAATTGAAGGAAAACCGTTCAGCCAGTGTCTAGAAAAACTGAATAAGTTACAAAAAAATGCAGGTTTTCTGGATGTATTGAAATTCTTAATTTATGGTTTGAGAAGTGAAGTGAGAATGTGGAAGGGCTACAAAACACGCGACCACAGCTGTTATGACCCCATAATTTGATAAAAAACGCTTTCAACGCATGATTTTTTTAGATATGGAAAGATATGGAAGTCGATAGGGGCCAAATTTGGTGAATACTGTGGATGCTCCAACAATTCGAACTTTAATTCAGGAATTTTAGCCCTTGTCAAAAAGCTTTTGTGACACGCTGCATTGTACTGATGAAAAATCATTTTTTTCTTCTGCAAACTGGGTCTTTTTCACGAATTCTTTCCTTTAGTTGGTCTAAAAGGTTAAGGGAGAATGGGGAGTTGTGAGACGGGTTTTGTTTTTGGACCCCTATTACTCAAAATCTTAATATTCTGCATATGTCAACGATGGAATCTTTAGTCAATGAATACTGGACTGATTGGTATGGCCTCCTTAAAATTAAAATTGTATATAATAATATAAAATATAATACAAAATACAAAAATGTGGGGAGTAGTGAGACACCATGGCTTAAATCAATAAAAATGACTTATTTTAGTTGTTAGTTCTTTATTAAGATGAAAAATAAAAAAGAAAAGACAATTGTTATAAAAAAAGTGTATAAAAAATGCAATGCCATTAATCTGATGATTCGCAGTGAGAACATGTATAATAACCAATTCGTAAATTGGCACACTTTAGGTGCACAGCTCGATCGCATACATTGCAATGAATGGAGTTGTTTCTGCTTAATTTTTTCGGCATTGCACCTTTGCAGATGATGCAAAAATGATATATATACAAACAATGCATGAATATTGCGAGGTACTTATGAAAGATGCGTTAAAACGTCGAAAAAACGGTGTCTCACCACTCCCCACATTTGTTGTCTTACAACTCCCCAAATCGTTTTTTTTTATAAATGGCAGCGTAGTCATAAACACATCGAACGTTCATGCCCAGGTGAATGTGTAAATTCAAAGCTAATAGGACAATTAATAATTTGTATACATATATTAACATTTGCAATTTGCTTCAACAACTAATCGAATGTATCGCAAAACAAATGATGAAAAAAACTTACCGAGAAATTCCAAAACACAGTAACTGGAGAGACACGTCGAATGCGTGTAAATATGGTCAATGCTAGCTGAAAAGTGAGATCGCATTGAGAACACTTGTTGACACTTAAAATCGAATGTAAACAAATGAATAATGCCGAAAGGTAACAATGTCTCACAACTCCCTGTGTCTCACAACTCCCCATTTCCCCCTACTATAATATTCGGGATTTATTGTTTTATCTGTTTGCAACTAATCCACTAACAAAATTTCTTTCGCATCCCAAAAAACTGTCGGCCGATTTCTGGACCTTGTCGGCCGATTTCTGGACACGAACTCATTTCACAGCCAAGTTCACACTACTCTTTAGGTTTTTGGATCATGCTGATAGGTCCAAGTCTCATCCGTAGTGATGAACGTCGCATAAAATCCACTTTATCCTTTCGAAAACGCTGTAAATTTTGCTGAGAAAGTCGCATCAAATGTGTTTGTGTTCCATTGTTAGCAAATGCAGCATCCGTTGTGCACACACATGAAACCCCACCCTTCAGTCAAAATATTGCTTACACCGCCCAATGAGATACCTAGGACTCCTGCTAAAAACTCTTTCAGTCACTTAACGACTTTCCGTTACCATTTTCTGTATTTTTTCTACGATTTCTAGTGTTGTTGCTGTTTTTTTGACGTCTTAACATGGATCGTGTTCAAGGCTTGTACGACCACGTTTAAATTCAGCAACCCATCTTTCTACTGTACTAATTAATGGCAAAAAGTCCGTATACACTTTCATCATTCGTTCATAAATTTCCGTTGCTTGTAAACCTTCCCAAATACTACGACGCTGCACGATACTTGATTTTTTCCATTGTAGAAAATACAGGGATACGCCGGTACTAAATGGCTCGCAATCAAAGAATGAAATGACAGATCGAAATCACTGTTTATTTTTTTATTACCTAAAGAATGGACACGAAAAAGCTATCAACTCAAATTTTTCTTTTATTTTTTCCTTTATTCTATCAAAAAAATATCGGGAATTCTTCATTTAAAAAGCGCGCATTACACATATGTCTAAATGTTTTTGCTAGAATGTTGGTACAACTGTCCTCTATAATGTCGCAGAGTTTGAGCATGAGCTGTCAATTGGCTTGTTTTTGGCATTTAATTATATCAGTCAAACGCAGGTGTGCTCTGCGATTTCCCCTATGGATAAAAATATCGAACAAATAATTTGTCTAAAATTTAGTACTTTGAACGGGATTTCGTGTGCCGAATCGTTGAAAATGTTGCAGAAAGCCTATGGCGAGTGTGCTTTACCAAAGACACGGTGCACGGGTCTACGAGTTTTATAAGGCTTTTGCAGAGGGCCGAGAAGTCACGGAAGATTTGCCCCGATCTGGTGACCCATCAACGTCTTCAACGGATGAAAACGTCGAATCTATGTTAAACAAAAAATGCTTACAAGTTCATTATAAAAAAATGGCTGTGGACATCAGTTTTTGTTGCGGTATTTGTTGCTCTCTGTCAATTCATTTTAAATTTATTTTGTTTATTTTTTCAGTTTGCCCAATATTGTCCAATTGGTGGCAATTGTGTGCATTTTGGTGGATTGTGGTCATATGGAACACTATTTACCTCGTGATACAATGTTAGATCGGATAAGAACAGAAGCCTTTATGTTGTTTTATGAATGGCCGCAAACGTTTTTGTAAACATTCCTTCATATAAATTTCTTTATTCATAATGTCCAACGTTTTGCTTTTCGTACCACACTGGCAGATGGATTGGCAAATCAAACTTTTTTAAGGCGCTTGTCCAATATTTTTAGCTTAAAAGCACCTGGGACCCCTCTTCTCTTCGTTGTAGTATAAAACTCAGCGCCCTGAAACTGTTTAAAGCCTGCTTTTACGCATGTTTCGTCGACCATAACCACTCAGCCATATTTTTGAATATCTTGGCTTATCTCAAAGTAAATTTTATTACTTAATATTTCTATCTGAAATCATTGTACAGATGCATAAGGGAAAACACTCTCAGTTAGATATTAAAAAATGCCCACAGCTGAGATTACCTGATTCCAAAACGCTTTTTTATGTAACATGGGTGATTAAACTTCATAGAAAATCGTATCGCAAAATCTAAAAAATTCCATAAAAATTCAAATATTTCTGAATAAAAAAAAATGTTAAAGCTAGAAAATATATTAAAACTGTTTGTTATTGTAAATTTTCCAAGTCAAAGATTTTATTTTGCATTTTTCGGTATTCAATTGTTTTTAATGCTACCATAAAAATTCTAATTTAGTCTAGTAACCTCGCCAATACGCTCAAGCAAAACACCATCACACCTGTCAAACTTACACCAAGGGTGCTTATCAAAAAATACGAAGTCTAAGAGACCTTTGGCTTGTATTTTTGTACAACTTTTGGAATGTATTTGTGAAATAACTTGGCCATATTAAATGTATAGAGGGAAACTTTTTTTACAGAATAAAGTATTGTGATTTTGTTAAATACCAACTACAGTATTATTGCTATTTTCAGCACGGTAAAACGTAGCTTTCTCCAAACATTGCTGATTTTTGAGACTCAAAAAGTGACAACACTATTAATAGTTCGATTTGGTTTGAATACGTGTGAATTTTCACTAGCTTCTTAAATACACATTTCCCCCAAGGATGATAGAATACAAGGTTGTGCCTTCCAAATTCGCTGTATCGTAAGACTCCATGAATGTAAAAACAAAATCAAATGAAATTACCTGTCTGTGAAGAGGAAGAGTAGGCGAAAGCAATAAAAACTGCCACACACAAGAAATTATACACAAACGGAAAACAGTTGCATTTAGAGGCTTTATATTAATTTGTGCTTTCACAATTTAACACACGGCACTTGGTTTTCATTAGTTTCATTAATTATATCTCTCAAATTACGACACTACCAAGCCGTTCACTGAATTTTCACGAACATACAATTTCTCCTCTCTTTGTTTGTTTTGTATTGCGAAGAGAGATGACGTCAGATTAGTCAAAATCGTGAAAAATAAAGGAACAGTGTTGCGAAGACGCCACCTTCAGCACTCAATACGCCTTGGGCAGGTAAATAATTTTCCCCCATTTTTGTGGGAAATTTTATTAAGAAAGGCTGGCATCACTGTATTTTACACAATAAGTTATGTTGAATTAGACAAATTACAGATGGCGCTGTACGGAAGGGAAATCAGCGGATTAATTGCTGCACATTTACACATTCAAGTTTTGCCCTTCTTGAGACTTGTCAAATATTTTTTGAGTGTAGAAAGTTTATAAGTCATTTCATTTTCAAGATGCGATGAGCAGTTAAAATCCAACGAAAAATTGTATGCAAGTTGGTGGTCTATTAGCGAAAGTGCGAATGCATTATTAAAAAATTGAATCGCCACCCATGAAACATCAAATGAAAGGAAACATATTTTCTAATAGCAGTCGCCGCTTTGCAAATAAAGAAAAACCTCCGAGTGTATATCTGCTATGAGAAACCTGCCATTCGGAGTTGAATTTAAACTGTAGGTTGCTCTATTTGTGGAACAACACCAAGGCACGCACGACAAATAGAAGAAGGAGCTTGTCAAACAAATTGTCAAACTGTTTATCTTTTACTTGTTGTTGTCTAGAGAATTCTATTAAGAACAAAATATAGTACATGCTATTGCGGTTTTTTCTTTCCTGCTGCTATTTGTAGTTGACTATATTGGAGTACATGAACAGAAAATTTTTAATTCATTCATTTTATTATGCCGTCCATTGTTATCGTTTACTTTTTATGGCCCCTATTATGAGTTGCATTCGATCTTCGATATTCGTTGGTTGTCGAAGATCGAAAATCGAATGTCAATTTGGTATTATGAGCGGTGCAACGCTGTCGAAATTTTCGTTGTATACGGAATTTATAGTCGAATGCAATTTTGCTTTCGATTGTGTAGCGTATTGTGGGAAAACTTGTTAAAATGTAAGTTGTTTGCGATTATTTATTGTTTTATAGTAACCAAATAATAAATATATACTAATTTTGTTAATATTATGCAGGTCGAAAGTCGTGAGTATCAAACAGCAATTAGAAAGGCAGGTTGCATTAATGGAAGAGAATCCATAATTCGCAAAAGGAATTTGCACAAAAGTTCAAGCAGCAAGAAAATGGGAGGAGTTTACAACGGAGCTGAATTGATTGGGACCACCAGTTAGAACGGCAGCAAAATGGATTAATAATGGTTTTTTTTTTTGAGATGTTTATAGAAATACATTTTTATTTTCCCTTGGCAGGTATGGGCTGAAATACGTAGAGGAACTGAAATACATATTTTTTTCGAATCACAAATAATTGAGTAAAGAAAATTTATAACAAAAATAAAACAGAAACTGTGGCGTAAAGGTTTCTATTTAATATTATACTTTTTAGATTTTTCTATAATATTCTAAGAATTTCATTTCTTATGTTTACTGCTTCTCCGTTATTTGGCTCCAATTCAATATCTTCAGCATCATCGTTGAGGGTCTCATCGGATAACTCTTCATCCGGAAGTTGAACATTATAAAACAAGTAAATGTTGTGCAAAGCTCCACGCACATTAATAATTTGTGTTGCTGTTTTTGGAGAATAGTGAAGAGCTCTTGGCTCGGGTGCACTGCTGCAACTGGTTTTCTGTACTGGACAGTAGGTTCATAAACGTCTCTTTAGATAATCTAAAGTTCTTTAAACAACTGTAAGGAAATTTCTGTAATATTAAGTACGTCAACACATTTTGAAAATACTAAACTTACTCAGTGGAAGCCATTTCAATGGGGTTGGATGCGCCCCTCAGCTGTTTTCTACATCTAGCTAGTCCCACTAATCTTTCATCGACCGATGAATCGTCGAACCACAACTCCGTTGTACTCATTTTTACAAAAAATACTTTTTTTAACTTTTAAAATTATTGTTAGCAAAGAATTTCAACACAATCGGTTTTTCTTTTACTTTGATTTACTGTATCAGCTGAGAAAAATTATCTATTGTAAATGCGTCGAGCGATCGAAATTCACAATAGTCCTATTCTTCAACGAATGAGCGCCATAATACCAAATGAAAATTCGTTCGATCAGCACTTTCGACTATAGTCGAAGATCGAATGTTGCTCATAATAAGGGCCTATGTATGACTACCTGGCAGCCTGCAAGATACAACCCTGACTGTATAAATACATTCCCAAACATTTTTTCATAAGCTTATAAACTTTGCTTAAATAGTTTTTTATATACATTTTGACAATTCATTTATCAAATTATCACTCTATATGATTCCCACCATCAATATTATTATATAAATACTAATAATTTAATAATATTTATCGTCTGAATGAGCACTGAGTGAAATTCTAGCAAGGTTTTATGCCCAACTTATAGGGGGCGCGCTTGTAAATTTGGCACTACTTTATAATTTTTCCTCTTCCTACATATCGATAAGTTATATACACGACTTGGCTGCACTCTATGTTTCATTCTACTTCGCTAAAATTTTCGGACGCCATTGTGTGAAAAGTTTTTAACTCGTAAAGAAGTGTGAATAAATAGTGAAATAGTACGATTTCTATTATAAAAATAATTGAATTTAAAGGTTAAGCCAAGTGAAGTTTATAAAAGAAAAGATTTAAGACAGCTCTAGTGTAAGTATTATGCAAGATATACTAGAAGCCTTTGTTAGCGCCTCGTGCGATTGATTTTTAAGCGTTCTAGCCGGTTCGGTCGAATTAGGGGTTAACAGGGTGAACCTTATCTACGAAGACTGTACCAACATATGTATCCATATTTGAATAGAATTTGTGTATACATACATACATAAAAATTGAATTACAGCTACATTTAAAATGCGTGGCGGACGTGGTGGATATAATTCCCGAGGCTCGGGCTCCAGCCGTGGTGGCAACAATTATCGTAGTAATAATTATGGACGCATGCAAAATTCAAGCGGAAGGTCTGGTGGGCGTGATGGCTACAATCATAGTTACAACAGTAGTGGAGGAAATTCACGTTATAACAACTATAATTCCGGAGCGAGTGGCAGCGGTGGGCATTATGATCGCAACAGGGATCGCTTCAATAATAGTTCTGCCGGTGGAAGTCGTCATGAATCTGGGCATAAGAGAAATTATCGCGTAAGTATACTAACAATGCTCTATAACGGCGCCGTCGCAGTATAAGATGCTAACTCTAATCAAAATCGGACAGCAGATCTGGGAAAATATTAAGTAACAACTACATACTAAAAATTTCAAAATAAGCTGTTTATACTCTTGATTTAAAATAAAAATTCGCTTCCTTTTAATTTATAAATGGGAAAAACGGAATGAGTTAATTTAACCAAGAGGTGAAGTTAGCAACTTCTACCGCGGCGGCGTCAATATTTATTATATATCCATTAAATACGTAGGCTGGAGTTTAGAACAGTGCCGATCTTGGAATTTCTGGCAAACTATAATGTTTTTTTTAATGAAACTTGGTGGAGATGTTAGTGAGGTGTTAAGGAACACTCTTTATAACTTTAAATTAATCGGGAAATAATAATTTTTTAATTATTTACATTCAAAATGCCCTTGGGAACATCAGTATAATTTGCCACATTACACTCTATATTTTTTAACATTTCACTATAAATCACCAAATATACACTCACACGCGTGTTTTTACCGATTTTTATGCTAATATTTTAATTATATCTATTAAAATTAAATGCAAATACATTTGCCTATGCAATCACATTCCAATTTTAAGCGCGAATAAGAAGAAGATTGGAATGCCAACAGTATGGTGTTGCCGGATGCCTGCAAATGAAAACAAAAAAATAAGTTCTTAAGTTTAGTCTTAATCATGGGGGTCGGGGTTATTGTGCCTCCTTATTACATACACGCATATGACGTTTTAATTTTGGGTTCAATGGTTTTAACACAGAAAGGAGTTTTACGCAAAAATACTGTGGATTGCGTAGCCGGAGTTGGACTGATGAGGGTTATTTTTTTGAAGCGCGGCCGAAGGCCGCCCACGCAAAAAGGAGTTCTACGCAAAAATACTGTGGATTGCGTAGCCGGAGTTGGACTGATGAGGGTTATTTTTTTTGAAGCGCGGCCGAAAGCCGCCCACGCGAAAGGGAGTTCTACGCAAAAATACTGTGGATTGCGTAGCCGGAGTTGGACTGATGAGGGTTATTTTTTTGAAGCGCGGCCGAAGGCCGCCCACGCGAAAAGGAGTTCTACGCAAAAATACTGTGGATTGCGTAGCCGGAGTTGGACTGATGAGGGTTATTTTTTTGAAGCGCGGCCGAAGGCCGCCCACGCGAAAAGGAGTTCTACGCAAAAATACTGTGTTAATCAATTTAATTACTTTATTATTTTTTGTGATACGCTTAATTTCATTGTTTTTAAGTTTAAATGAGTTGTATGTTTTTATTTTCAAATTCATTTCTCAACTTTAAATTACAGCAAAAAATACTGCAGTTTTACAATGAACCTTCCACTGAACATCCCTGCGTGCGAACTTCGTTTTCATTTCAGGTGTATGGCAACACCAACTTTTCGCTAAATTATAGAACTTTAACATTAAATTACTTAAAAACTATAAGCCTCCGGCAGGTTCTGTTTTCAGTTTTAAGATGAGGATACACCCCTCTATCACCCCCTTTTTACCGTTTTTTCCAAAGCGATCGGCACTATACTAAATTCTAGCCAATACGTATACATTTATTCATGAACTCGTTTAAAATGGAGCATTAGTTGGAGTATTCCATTATTCCGAATCTCTAAAAGTTTTAATAAGAATCACATTTTATAGGATACTTCGCGCGAACGCACTGATGATAGGAAGCGCTCACGACAAGATGTAAGTAAAATGCTAAGCAATACAGGAATAATTTAAGAAATTATTTTAACAGGGAGTTAATAATATTCCCTTGTAGTTGATTTATCTTGCCTATTAACATGAAATTTTATGTATATTTATGCACGAATAGAAATTTATTTAGAAAGGTCGAATTTCGAAAGGCGTGAAACCAAAATATAAGCCATTAGCCACAATTGACTGAGAAAATTCTATAACTTTGCCACCAAAGCGAACAGAGTGCGTTCAAAGAGAGAAACTCTGCAATTGCTGTGTGGCAGAGTTGGGCGATTTCGACCAAAGATACTAAGGCTCTTGATCGCAAGTATTGATTATAGAGCAACGACGCCAATGTTATCGTCGATTTATTGAATTTAATTGGGTTCGAGATATATGTACGACGCATTTAAAATATGACTAACGAAAGTTAAATAAAATAATATAAATATTTATTTTGAGCTGTTATCAACTACAGAGGTAAATCAACTCCTCCGATGCTCCCCATAAGCATTCATATATTACAAAAATTTAATAGAACAATACTTTCTGAAGATGATATCCACGATTTCCATATCGATTATGTGTATCTTATAGTCTCGAAGAGCTTTTTAGGAGATTTGCCAATGCCGCAGTGATACCTCCCCTTTTTACCCAATTCCTAAACAATATAAAATTAAAACTCATGTTAAAACCACACAAAAATTTAAATACATAATTGACAGAATCTAAGTGCTCAAAAACGTGTATAGTAAATTCTCTAAGAATACATAAAACAAAATCATCCTCATCATCGTCAACAGGACTATCGGCGTAACTCATCAACAGGACGTGGTAATCGCACGCCACCGCCCCCTCCTCCACCAATGGTCTCGTCAGTAACAACATCGACCTACCGTAGTACCGGTGGCGCCAATACATCTAGCAATTCGTATCGCGGTACGAATTCACGTAACGATAGAGATGACTCTGCCGCAAATACCAGCCGTCACCGTTCTTCACCGATGGGCATACAAAAGCGTCCCATACGCTCCGGTTACGTTTCAAGAGCTCGTGGTAATATTTCATCATATCGTGGGGGTATGCGCACCACTATGCTAAGGGGCGGTGTGCGCATCATTCGCAACAACCGGAATGAATCAAACGATTTACGCATTATGCGCCGAAAGCTGTTGTATGCACAACAAAAAGATCGTGCGCGTGTAATAAAAATACAGCGCCTTACAAGGTAATTAGAAAAACAGAACAAACTGCATAATTGCATTTGAGTTGACTCGAGTTAAGTTGTTGTGAGTTGAGTTATATTAAAATGTCTTGAGGCTGAGTAAAAGGACTTAATATTTATTGAACCAACTATGGAACTGTATGAAAGACAAAAATATAAAATCGAAGTACGCAGGATAAAATCAGCGTATGTGGTTTGGGTTTGGTTGTAAACTTATTCTATTTAGAATTCATACTTTTCAAACAAACACTGCAAATAATTTGCAATGCATACCTACGTTTCCAACGCATAAATTATAAGGAACTCTTCAATGTTGCAACAGACGTTGTAACAGTTCAGAGCTGAAAACACTCATTTTGAAACACTTATTACAGCCCGGGGTTTATTTGTATTTTTATCTTAAACTGCTGAATTCATTGCTCTTTGACTCATTTCTGAATAACCAAAGCGGCAATGATGTGCAATAGCTTAAAAATCGAGAGTCGTGTGTGTTTGATGCATATATGCAACCTATCCAATAGCAGCTGATTGATTTTCCACTCGAAGCATTTTGTAAAACAAACTTTTAGCATCAGAAAGTACAACTTAACTTTGCTCATCAATTAATGTACCACTTTTGCGTTTGCGCTACAAAAAATAGCTCATTACGTCGCCGCAGGATAATGCGTCGTTCGAAGAGTCCACGCCGTTCACGAACCAAGAAGGACGATTCATCAGATGACGAAGAGGATAATGACAAAGACAACGACAGTGATAAGGATGGTAGCAAGAGTGACTCCGATACTAAGAAGAAATCGTCAAAACGTAGCAGTAGTAAACGGGCCAAGTCTTCTGAAAAGGGTGATGAAGCCGAAAAAGGTGAGGATGATGATGGTGATGACGATGATGAAGATAATGAAGGAGACGATATCAAAGAGGAATCTAAGTCGGCAAAAAAGAGTAAAAAGGGTGAGGATTCATCAGCAGAAACTGATGATCACAAGGATGATGAAGATGAAGAAGGTGGTGATGGCGAAGTTGAAGGTGGTGCAGCAGGTGATGCGAATGCTGATAAAGAGAAGGATAGTGGTGAAAAAGATGTAAAGAAAGAAGGTAAGAAAAAAGAGAAGGATGATGAAGATCGCAAAAAGGATAAGTCCAAGAAGAGTTCATCGTCTTCGAAGAAGGACAAGGATAAGGGTAAAGAAGGCAAAGATAAGCGTAAGAAGGACGACCACAGCGATGATGAATCTGAGAAAAAGGATAAGAAGGTGCATAGCTCGCGACGAGATGATTACAAACCCCGGAACTCTGGTTCGCGCGTCAATCTGAAGTGCATTCACTGTCACATGAGCTGTTTCACTTACCTAGTAAGTTATACCCTTTTTTATTTATTTCTGTATTGTATGCATTGCTTGTATATACGAGCATGAATGTATATGTTAAGTATGTACATGTCTATTTCAAAGAATGTTACAACTTGGAAAACAGAATTCGGTTACAATTTTTTAAGATGAAAGATTTTTACATTTCAAAAATATGTGAAAATTACTTTAATTTCTTATTTACATCTTTCATAAAATTTTTTTATTTATGGGAAGATTTTTCTATGTCCGAATAAGCGAAAATTGGCAAAATCACGTACGATTCTTGTGAAAACTCTTGGTGATTAATGCCTCTGAACTGGCATGAGTACCCATCTTGTATTTTGGATATACTAAGCCAACCATAGGGGACAGATTTAATGGTACTGCACTCATTTCTGCGTTTTGTTTCTTTTTCAAACTTGATCTTTCCATAAAAGTTTTCGTCATCTCTATTTTCCGGCCTGAATGCCGATTTTTTTTTTTCTTGGGCAAAACTCCCCATATGGACAACCTCCATACGCGTGTTTCGTTCCGCCAGCGTTAATGAGGAACTTAATTGGTTCCCACGACAGTCGGTTCTGCGTAACAAAAGCGACGGATTTATATCCGGCCAAGTACTGTCACTTCAGCAGCATTCACACAACATGTGTGTGGATTGGTCATGCTGCTACAACATCAACAATTTATGTAATTGAAATACAGTGCACTCGCGATAACTCGAACTAATTAAAACAGGCGCTGTTCGATTTATCGAATTTGTTCGACTTATCAATTGAGTGTGCTATGTTAAAAAAACAGTCATCGATATCGATTTTTTTCAATTAAATTTATTTATTTATTTACATATGGATATGAACATGAATATGTTTAAAATAATTAATTCGTTTCAATATTTTTCATCAAATATTTGGCAGTCTTTGTGTCAGTTACACAAAAAAAGTCAGCTTTAACAGAAAAGTTAGGCCGAAAAGAAAGTTGTAATGTGTGTTTGTCTTTTCTTGCCTGCAGCAATGTTGAATATGACTTTTTCACGCAGCAATTGAAGAGTGTTAACCTTTGCGGGGCTTACTTGTTCAGTTGTGGCCCACTGAATTACCTTATTGATAGAGCTAACTGCCTCCTCAGATGATATCCGCTCACATGTCTCAGTTGTGTTGTTAAACTCAGACTCAGAATCACTAGTTTCAATTATTACTTCTGTGTCGGTAAATTCGGCACCATCATTCCATTTGTTAACATCATAAAGCGTAAATTCGACCTGTAAATTATGTTTTTCATGTTATGTTCTTTCAAGATGAGTCCACTTATTGGGTAATCCTTTTTTCTTTGGCACAGAAACCATTTGTATAAAGCGGCTTTCATTTTAGGAAACTCAGAAGCTTGCAATTTGGTCAATGCAAGATGTTGTTCCCAGAAAACTAACGGGATATTAACGTCGAAATATTCATATGGACAATACACTAGTATACATATAATTTATATACATACTAGCATCACCCAGTGGGCTTCGCACCACCATACACAAAATGTTTTTTTTATATCGCAAGAAATTTTTCATATTAAGTTTTCTTTATAGAACTCGTAAAATGTTTAAACAGTTGAATTAGTTGATTTTTTTCATTCAACATACTTTCTAAAGATGTCACAATAGCCTTTTCTGTACTTTTTTAAAATTTGATTGTGGTGGTCACCTATATACAGGTAAGGTGAAAGAGCCGATAAAAACTTGTAATTAAACTTTGATTCTTTAATTTCCATTTCAATTTTTTACGCTAAATAAATTATGCTAAAATAAATTAAGTTAAAAATGTTTTTCCAGTTCCTTGAATGCTCCAGTTTTTATTATATTTTCGCCCAAAATTAATATTAACATAATACACTTACAACCACAACAGTACAACAGAAACGCTCATAAGCGGCTGTGTATTTGTTATTGTTTTTCCCATACAGGCATTTCGTATGAGAAGAAACCATTACTCACATAAAATATCATAACTCAGGAACGGCTTCACCGATTTCAATCAAACTTCACACAAACTACCTCCTCAAAGATAGAAAAGAACTCTAAAATTTTTGTGTCAATCAGTTCGGCGGTTCTTGAGTTATAAGATTACCAAGTAAATGTAATATATATAATAACTTCACACAAACTACCTCCTCAAAGATAGAAAAGAACTCTAAAATTTTTGTGTCAATCAGTTCGGCGGTTCTTGAGTTATAAGATTACCAAGTAAATGTAATATATAACGACAACTTGAAATAACCCAGGATCAGCAGTGTGGTTAGGAATTTCAGCTGATATAAGGCTATCGATTTGATCCGGAGTTATTTTATGTACCAGCCAAATTAGTATATGTGCGTGCGGCAATCCCCTTTTCTGCCATTGGATGGAGTACATATGGCAACGCACCTCCCCAAATACATATAATTTCACAATTAAATCCATAAGTGCTTTACATTTTTGCCGAAATGGATACTCATGTGGTTCAAACACATCCTAGGGTTATCCAGGTCCACGTTTTGGTCTATATCTCGAGACCCTAGTTACGGAGGGGCATTAAAAATACTCTATACTATAGAATCATCAGCAGCTTCCATTTGCTACCCATATTGTACAAACACATCCTAGGGTTACCCGGGTCCACGTTTTGGATTATATCTCGAGACCCTAGTCACGGAACGGTATGAAAAATACTCTATACTATAGAAATCATCAACAGCTCCCATTTGCTACCCATATTGTACGAACACATCCTTAAGTTATCGGGGTCCACATTTTGGGCGATATCTCGAGACCCTAGTCACGGAGCGGCATCAAAAATACTCTATACTATAGAATCATCAGCAGCTTCCATTTGCTACCCATATTGTACAAACACATCCTAGGGTTACCCGGGTCCACGTTTTGGATTATATCTCGAGACCCTAGTCACGGAACGGTATGAAAAATACTCTATACTATAGAAATCATCAACAGCTCCCATTTGCTACCCATATTGTACGAACACATCCTTAAGTTATCGGGGTCCACATTTTGGGCGATATCTCGAGACCCTAGTTACGGAGGGGCATTAAAAATACTCTATATTATAGAATCATCAGCAGCTTCCATTTGCTACCCATATTGTACAAACACATCCTAGGGTTACCCGGGTCCACGTTTTGGATTATATCTCGAGACCCTAGTCACGGAACGGTATGAAAAATACTCTATACTATAGAAATCATCAACAGCTTCCATTTGCTACCCATATTGTACGAACACATCCTTAAGTTATCGGGGTCCACATTTTGGGCGATATCTCGAGACCCTAGCCACGGAGCGGCATCAAAAATACTCTATACTATAGAATCATCAGCAGCTTCCATTTGCTACCCATATTGTACGAACACATCTTTAAGTTATCGGGGTCCACATTTTGGGCGATATCTCGAGACCCTAGTCACGGAGCGGCATCAAAAATACTCTATACTATAGAATCATCAACAGCTTCCATTTGCTACCCATATTGTACAAACACATCCTAGGGTTACCCGGGTTCACGTTTTGGCCTATTTCTCGAGACTCTGGTATCCGATTCTTAAAATTTTAAAACACAAACCATCTACTGAATAGTCCAAACAAAGCCTAAAAATTTGGTTTGGATAGGTGAGCCCGTTCTTGAGTTATAAGATTACCAAGGAAATGTAACTTCTTTTTATATATATAGATACTATTACATATGTATGTATGTACAAAATGTACATGTTTGAAAAGAATGTGTGTACAAATAAATTTGTTTTTTTGTTCGAGTTATAGCGCTTTAAAATTGTTCGAGTTACAAACTAGTCAATAGGGAAAAAAATGTGTTCGAGTTAGCACGTCGTTCGACTTAGCGGCTATTCGAGTTACCGCGAGTGCACTGTATATAATATAGATTTTTTTTTTTTTTAATATTTCTTAGATTACGAGTTATAGAGATTTTTGTCCTACAAAAACGACTAGGAAAAAAATTAACGATGTCGTTCGGCTGAAAAAAACAATTCAAAATATCTGGGGAAACAAATTACATATATTTGGTTATCCACGGGCCGTACTTTGTTTTGAATTTTCCACAGTCCTTGGCCGGATACAAATATGGGTAGTTCCTGTAACATATAACCAACTGCCACCACACAGTTCCAGCTTCTCAGCTTGAATATATTATACACATCTGTACCCTAGTATTAAAATGTTTCATACCTGAAAGCATGCGAGTTCTTATTTAAATATTTTTACTATATTTTGAAAATTTCTAAAAGTATTTGCATTTTTATAGGATTACCAACAACATTTGTACTGTCGTACTCATAGGAATGCAATTCGACAAATTTCGCTCCGACAAAAGGCACATTTGCTACGTCTGCGTGCTCGCCAGCGAGCTGCACAACGTGAAATCGAAGAAAACTCGAAGGAGGAATACGAATCTAAGTTTTGTCACCTATGCCGTCTGCATTATCGCCAACCTAAGGCTAAACATCAATTGTCGGAGCACCATAAGACTATGAAAAAGTTCTTAATGCCATACTGTTCCACATGTCATTTGGCATTCAAGAGCCCAATGCTCTATGAAACGCATCGCTGCTCGTTGGAGCACTTAAAGGTGAGCCTCTTTTTGATTACTATACCACGTTATTGTTAGTGAATTATTACCGGTGTTGAAGTTTGCTTAAATAATTGCTAAAGAAATTTTAACACGTTGAACGCGGTATTCTTACTGATATTTCTGAGCTTTTCACTCGGCCGGCAGAAAGTGGCCACTTTTTAAGTATGCGATAATGCATTATTATTATCCTCTTTCGGACAAAAAATATCTGTTACGGGATTCCGGAGACAATTCGTAAATTTACTAACCCAGCGAGTACATGAGCAATTTCCACTTTTGGAAAGAAAAATGGTTCATAAATTACAGAAAAAGGAATTAGACGTCCATAAAGTTCGGAAATACTGTTTTGGTTGATATGATGAAAATTCAAAATTATTTGGCTCTAAGAAAGCCAAAAATTTAACAAAAACTATTATATAAATGTAGATGTGAAAATCCCAGCCATACTTTTTCTTAGAATGCTTCAATAAAGCTCATAAAAACTTGACTACATTCATTCAGATTACATTTATCGTTTAACTTGAATACTGTCGGTTCCACGAAAAGCGTCCAGAGTCCGCAGCCGGCCACGGCGAAAGATCAACGCCAGTCGCCAGAAACCGGAGTCGCACTCAACTTATTAAGGTCCATTAGATAACAAAAAAAACCCTCAAGCATATGGAATAATTCAGTTCTCGCATTTTTTTGTCAAAGTGTTTTTGGCTTTAACTGCAATAACGCAATTCCTTCAAATATTCTTGTATACAGTAATTTATTATTACTCTACCATCTGATCTCAAATTGCAGCGCAAGTCACGCAAACGTGATTCGGATAGCGACAACAGCGATGAGGATACTCGCGAAATTGATCTGAACAAATTCTTAACTGTCGATTCGGTAGGTGAAATTGACGAAATAGATGATATGGATGTGGACGCTCTACTGAACGAGGCAGAAGGTGGTACAGATGGCGAGGAGAACAGCAAAGAACGTCAACCCGTGGGCGCATCGTTCATAAAGAAAGTTGATGCATACTTTTGTGAACTGTGCAATCATTACTCAGTTGCAAGTGACTCTGTAGAAGCATATGCCAAGAAGCATTGCCTACTACGCTCCCATCTCAAAGCGTTCTTGCGTAGTAAGGAAGAAGAAGAGAAAGCAGCGAAAAAAGAAAAGGCAAAGGAAGAAAAAGAGAGTGATAATGTTGCTAAAGACTCCATCAAGAAAGAAAAGGAACTTGGTGAAGAGGAGGAGGAGGATAAAAATGCTACCGAAGAAAATGGTCACGAGAGTGGTGGCGAAGAAGGTGAAGAAGGTGCTGAGGATAAGCTTTGGGAGGATGTCGATAAGGACTTGGGTGATTTATTACGCGAAGTTGGGCCAGAAGATCGAGATGACGAAGAAGAAGACGAATCGGTGCTCAATATTGATATTGAAAGGTTAGTATAAAATATGTCTACTCTAAATAAATTATATAATTGTAAACGGAATTATAGTGAAAAACCCAAGGCCAAGGAGGTAAATGGCAAGAAAGAGGAACCCGCTGCTGCACCTCCAGCACCGGCACCAGCACCAGTTGCGGCTGAGGTCAAAGAAGTTAAAGAAGTAGTAAAAGTTGCAACTAAGACCCAAGCAACACCAGGCAAACCAAAACCACAACGCAAGGTGGGGTCGAGCACCAAAACCGCTGCAGTATCAAGTGAGACTAAGGAGAAAGGTGCAACAGCAAAATAAGATGCGAATATTAATTTTACCTTTAGTAAACATAATAAACTTAAACTATTGGAGCAATACAAAGCCCTGTAGAATAACGCATAGGTTTTACGAACTGCTAAGAAAGGTGTTCTTATATAAATGTTTTAGCCGTTACTGATTAGTAATATAATATAATAATAATCATGCGAAAATAAAAAAGAACAAAACCAAAAACATTGGATCACTTTATTATATCATGGAAATGAAATTAAAAAGCTCTCCTGCAATATTTATGGTAATCTTATTTACCATTTGGGTAGAAGAAGTTGTAGGTGTAGTCAAAAATCCAGTTTCCCTAAAATACCTCCGAATCGTGGATTGTAGATTAGGGACCAGGCGATATGCAAAATTAGCAGAACGTTATGGCCCACCTACAACCTTAAGCAATCGTCAATATTGATAAGCATGAAACGGCAGGACGTCTAGAGACTAACGGCAGTCATAACTGGCTTTTGAAAGGACAGAATGTTAACCCCGGGCAAACCGCTGCTCGAGTGTCTCGAACAACTGTCTGGCTTAGATATCAACAACCTTTTTAGGATCCTGAACCGCACTGAACTGGATATAGTCATGCTGTAAATAAGCAACATTTTAAGCTACAAAACATTGTTCGTTTGGTCCTATAACCTTTAAAAAATTTGACTTGTCTTTGATGTATAAATATTTTGGGAGTGGCCAGGACGATTATTCTGCATATGGTCCAAGCGACTCGCAACTTCTGGGCTTCGCCCAAGTATCTTCTGAACATCCGTTCAAGAGCGAGCTAATGTGCGCTGGGTTTGAGACCCGTCACGTATCGGCACCCACGCCACTGTTGACAGTTATGATTTTAAGGTTGTGAGAGACTTCGGTTATCTAGGAACCAGCATTAACAACGATAGCTTCCCACGACAGTCGGTTCTACGTAACCGGAACGACCCGAATTTATATTCGGCCAAGGACTGTTACTTCAGCAGTATTCCTCGTACATGCACGGGCAATGTTATGCTGCTATAACAACAACAACATAGCAATGTCAGCCTTGAAATCCAAAGGGGAATCTCCCTTGCCAACAAGAGCTACTTTGGGCTAAGTAGGCAATTGAGTAGTAAAATCCTCTCTCGACGAACAAAACTAGCACTTTATAAGGATCTCAGCATACCCGTCCTAAAGTATGGCGCAGTAGCGTGGATGATGACAGCATCTGATGAGGCGTCCCATGGAATGTTTGAGAGAAAGATTCTGTGGAAAAATTTTTGAACCTTTGCACGTTGGCAACGGCGAATATCGCAGATGATGGAACGATGAGCTGTATGAACTTTACGGCGACATGGGCATAGCGCAGCAAATAAAGATTCAGCGGCTTCATTGGCTGAGTCATTTCCAAATGGATACAAACACTCTGGCTCTGAAAGAATTCGATACGGTACCAGCAAATAGTAGCAAAGGAAGAATGAAGACCTACTCTGCGTTGGAAAGATCAGGTGGCACGAGAAAGAAACGATTGGCGCATTTTATCAAACTCGCGCTAATCAAGAAGAAGATGAAGATCTGTGATATTTCCACAAGTAATAAAAGTGTTATTAAATTCAGTACATTAGAAATTTAAAACTTAATTACTTATATTCAGCAATAACGTCATTTTACAGAAGGGTCTAAGGGAGTTATAGTAGAATTTTATGACAATTATTTTTGAGGTACATTTCAACCTGCTATATCTCTCGGTTACGAGTATTTTTGGGCTTTCCTCGCAAATGAGACTAAAATTGCACATCTATTGAGGAATTAGAGAGTTAAAATGTCCCCCGTTATTTTTTTTTTTCATAGAACTCCTGAATATGAACACATATGTACTTTATGTATAATTGGCGCTTACACCTTGTTTGGGTGTTGGGCTGAGCTCCTATTTGTAGAGCTTAATGTTTTCCTCAAATGTAAGGGCCTGCAGTTAAACGCCGCCTTCGACGGCAAATGGTTTTTGAGGACCTTTTTAAAGCTAGAAGTACATACATTCGGTGGCTTGCCATTGTCTGCTGAAGACGGCCGCTATTAGAAGGAACTTTTTCTTCCAATTGGTGTTTCCTGCCGGCGTTTCGGGCCAGTGCCCTTGCGAATTGTACTCTTGCGACAACCTATTCGGTTACGGCGGCCGCTGAACTCATACACATACCTAAAATGTAAGGATCACTTAGTTTTCTATGCTGATTTGCCAAAGGAATGTGCAACAACATGAACACTTTGACCATCTAAAAAAAATCTGTCGCAAGCTTTAAAATCGCCAATACACATATTTTTGTTATCCATCTTGCCAGAATCCAATCGAAACCTTGTTACCTGTTTTTTTTTAGTTGTATGTGTGACGTAAGAGAACTGATTTAGGTTCATCTGGCAATGCATTCATTGCATGCATGTTGCAATAAACGAGTTCCGTAGTTAAATGACAATCGATTTTTATACCCGCACACTTGTGCTGAAGGGTATTATAATTTTCTTTACATAAAGGTTGATGATCTCAGTTTGGACGCCACATATCTTATTAGCATTCCTACCAAAATTTTACTGCCATTGCTGGACATTTGTAAAAATTACGTCATCCTGAGTAAATCTACCTCTGCGCGTGTTATCGATTTTTTACAGTTTGAAAAATGGATTTGAATTTGCAGCAACGAATTTGTATAATATTAAACTTTTGCGTTCAAAATGGATTCAATGGTGCAAAAACCCTAGAAATGTTGGTAAACTGATTCGCTAATGATACTCGAACGAAAACAGCCATGTATGAATGGCATGAATGTTTCAGAAGAGATCGTGAGGAAGACGAACGTAGTGGCAGACCGTCGACATAGAAAAGTGACGAAAACATCAATAAAGTGATAAGAATATCAATAACCATCTGGGAGCTGGCAGAGGACTGGAATATTGCTTATTGGCCCAAAGAATTTGTATTTCATGCAAAAAAAGGGCTGTGTTGATGTCGCCAAAGAGATGATTTCCAAGACTGAATCCGACCCAACATTCATCAAATGCATCATTACTGGAGACGAGATGTGGGTTTATGAGTAGACATCAGCCGGGTTAGTAGAGAGCTCCGAATGAACCAATACCAAAACCACGCCTTTTCAACCAAAAAAACGTAATGTTCACGGTTTTTATGTATTACAACGGAGTATACGGGGTATACACCGAATTTTTGCTAGAAGGTCAATAGTTAAGAAAGACTATTATTAGGGCATTATGGGCGTCAACGTGAAGTAATTCGTCAACTTCGACGAAGTAATTCGCCCAAAAAAAGACGGATTTGTGGGAAAACAACTCACAGATTTTGCATTGTGGCAACGCATCGTCGCATAATGCCATCATTATCTGCAAATTTTTGACCACAAACGAATCCATCCAACAGCCATCAAATTCATCTAATATGGCTCCCTGTGATTTTTTCTGTTTGTTCGAGGGGGCACGTTTTAATGTGAGGAGTCCCAAATCCAGTGCACAACCAGATATCCTGGGTTGCTTCGCCCTCTTACAATAGCTCACTCTCGAAAGGATGATCGGAAGCTAGCTAGAGGATACTTGGACGAAGCCCGGAAGTTGTGTGCTGCGTGGACATATGCAGAAGAATTGTCCCTGCCACTCCAAGTGAATGGCGATCAGGGATTTTCCTCACTTGCGTGGACTTCTACATATATAGAACTATTCTCCAATTAATCCCCCATATAAAATTTGGAAAATCTCGACATTCAGCACTGTAAACTACGGCGGCCGCCGTAGCCGAATGGGTTGGTGCGTGACTACCATTCGGAATTCACAGAGAGAACGTCGGTTCGAATCTCGGTGAAACACTAAAATTAAGAAAAACATTTTTCTAATAGCGGTTGCTCCTAGGCAGACAATGGCAAACCTCCGAGTGTATTTCTGCCATGAAAAAGCTCCTCATAAAAATATCTGCCGTTCGAAGTCGGCTTGAAACTGTAGGTCCCTCCATTTTTGGAACAACATCAAGGCGCACACCACAAATACGAGGAGGAGCTCGGCCAAACACCCAAAAAGGATGTACGCGCCAATTTTATAAAGGGTGTTTTTTTAGAGGTTAGGTTTTCAAGTTGGCACTACTTTTTTCGTAGATGGTCTTTTTGACAGCTGTCACTTGATTTATGCTCAGTTTGGTTTGCCATTTCATAATGAATAGACTTACACCTAATCAAGCGCGTCGCACGTTCGGTGAATGGGCCCAAAACGAGATGGCCACCGATCCCGATTTTCACAAGAAAATTTTGTTCAGCGATGAAGCTCACTTTTGGTTGAATGGGTATGTCAATAAGCAAAATTGTCGCATTTGGAGTGAACATAATCCACAAGCCATTGCTGAGACGCCGTTACATCCTCAAAAAGTCACTGTTTGGTGTGCTCTATGGGCAGAGGGAATCATTGGTCCATATTTCTTTAAAAATGAAGCCGGCCATAATGTTACAGTCAATGGAGAGCGCTATAGAGCCATGATTAATGACTTTTTCGTGCCTGAATTGGACGATGTTGATGTGGGCGACCTTTGGTTCCAACAAGACGGCGCTACATGCCATACAGCCAACGCAACAATCGATTTATTGAAGAAAACTTTTGGTGAGCGCATTATCTCGCTCCGTGGACCTGTGGCGTGGCCTCCAAGAACGTGCGATATAACACCGCTGGACTATTTCTTGTGGGGCTATGTGAAGTCGCTTGTCTTCGCAGATAAGCCCGAGACGATTGACGTCTTGGAAGAGAATATTCGGCGCGTTATTGCTGACATACGGCCCCAATTGCTGCAAAAAGTGGTCGAAAATTGGGCCTCTCGGCTGGAATTTATTCGAGCCAGCCGCGGCGACCACTTACCCGAAATCATTTTTAAAACATAATGGCAAACCCTTATCTTTATAATAAAGCTAAATTCTTGGCCATAACATTAAATTATATACGTTTTATTTCATCTTGAACACCAAACCTCTAAAAAAACACCCTTTATATATATAAAATTTGCTACAAAATAAAAAATATATGACGCAAGAAAAATTTTGGAAAACGATCAGTTTCACGCCTTCTTTTGGGTAAATACGATTATCTCGATAACGGCTTAATAAATTCGCCTAATCTTAGTACACGACCTAAAAAATTTTCGTATAGGACAAAAACAACGTCCATTCTTTAAATGTTAATACTTTTCATTCGACTGATATTACAACTATGATACAACTCTCATGGTCTACGATTGTGTTTGATTTCAAAAATTAACAGCCAACCCAATTTAAATTTTACAAAAATGTGCACGAGTATAAAAAGTTTGTTTCCGGCCGAATTTCGCATTCCCGTACTTGTTTTTAATACACTTTCAATTTTCCGATTGCTGTAAAGTTGAAAGTAAGTTTCGCAATTAGAGAGGTCACTTACATACCATATATTTGTATATATACCTAAATTAGCAGAAGCATTTGTTGGCGACCAGCTTCTCTGTCTGCGGTCGATAAATATAATCCATTCAAAATTAATTTCGGACAACATCATTTCATTATTATGCAGGCCGCCAACTGTTTCATTACTATAACAAAGTAGATGGGCCATACGCCAGCAAAAGGAAGTTATAAACCCCTTGCCATCAGGTAATTGCAATTAGCAGCTTGGCTGGACGTGCCCACATACATAATTGTCCACAAAGAAAATTGAATATGATTAACGAAAGCGGTAGCATTATAACAATAAAACACAAAAACAATGAATTCACATCAGTCTCTACTTCATGGTTGCAACCTGTTGCTTACTTACTGGCTGTATCACAATTTTGATTTAACACCAAATAAACACAATGAACCAAATGCAAAATGAAAAAGGGCACGGCTGTTATGGTCGAGTGATTTGGTGACGGATAAACGATGTGAACTGGCCCTTTAGCTCCAAATGTAGGCAATCTTTTTCTTATATTTTATTTTAATTTGGTTATTAAAGCGTCATTTCACTTTCACATCCATCTTCGCGCTGTGAACCCTGCTGCTGTTGCGAACTGTGATTGTGGTTTCCTGTTGCAGTGGGTGGCGGCTGGTGTGTAACGCTTTTGCATGGGAATTTGGCTAGCTTATGGATGCTTGTGCATGTTTGCATACATATCTACATATACGTTCAGATGTACATACCTCTACCTACTTACGGGTATGCCTTCCGGCATCATTTCCGTTGCTATGGCATTTTAGGAACAATGGGAGCTTTTTTCTTATTTCAACTTTGTATGCACAGATGTATTTATTTTCATAATTGATCGTTTTATTAGCATTAAGCAAAATCTTCAATTCCACTTTCACTGTTGACGTGTGGCATCACGAAGACGGCGCCACATGACGTAGAAGCGTGCGGAGCATGAAAAATAGGAAATTTTTTGTGGAAAGGAAATTCCACTGTGGTTTGATTGCATAATTATGATGCAGTTTTTTATTAGCGCATTCACTGCCGTCCATTTTGCTGTATATATATAGTCAAATATGAATAAGCACTCACTCTTTTTGAATTGCTAGAGTGGCTATTGGCCTAAGCGTTCTGCAATCCCATCCGAATTCATATGAGGAGGGGTCACTAGAGCAAAAACTACATTTACACGAATGTATTTTGGCTTTGCAATTTGGTGGTTTGAATGTCAAATTTCAATTAAAATGTAAACGAAAAGCGAAGCAACAAGAAAAAAGATCCTCTTAATATTGGAACCACAAAATCGCAAGGAAAAAACCAACCGATCTAGCAACTTCACCTTATATGAATACGCGCCTTGCTGTAATCCAAGTACACATCTCTACTCGGTTGTTCAAAAAGTTTTGACGTTCGATAAGAAAAACACAAATTTATGGTTTAAAATACACTTTAATATTATTCAGTACAGCCTTCCTGAACATGAATACATTTTTCCAATGAGATTCCAATTTATGAATTCTATCTCTGAAGTGAGAATCTGGAAGGGCTACAAAATACGCTTCCACAACTATTATGACTTCATCATTTCATGAACCAATTTTTATTGTTTTTCCAGGTTGCAAGTACAGTAGATTCTGTTTTTATGCTGTTTTTTTACGCGGTTTTGAAATAGTGCGGTTTTTAAAAAAATTAAAAAATTCATGTCGACCTATCGGGAATTGTATATATAAACAAGATACTAAACCAGCTAAGCAAAAACTCATCACAGATTACATCAAAAATGCTAACCCTACAAGTATGGAAACGCCTGCATTACCATCCAGATCAGACGTGTACATTTCCTCAAGTGACGGAAGTGATTTTACGCCAAATCCTAAACGAATACGCAACATGCGGGTAGTGTCTGATTCTATTTCTGACGATCTAAATTTATTTTTCGACTCTGACGTTTCTTAAATAAAAATATAATTTTCAAAAATACAATTTTTTGTTTATGTGATTTTATTTAATTATTTCAGATTCATGCGGTCTATGGAACGTATCTATAGTTATAATATGCGACTAGTACCCTTTTTTTATGCGATTTTATTACATTATTTCAGATTTATGCGGTTCTCAGCACTTTTGAATCGTATCTATAGTTTTAATATAGAACTGGTAGCTTTTTTTATGCTGTTTCTTGCGGAACGTATATACCGCATAAAAAAGAATCGACTGTAATCCAAAAACAAAATTCCTTTCGAATTCCAAAAACTGGATGCTAACACCTTCTTGGCGGTTGAAATTGCTTAAAAATAATACTCGTGGGAAATCAACACACGCCGATACCATTATTACTGCACGAATCAATCCATTAGTACTGCTAACGATAATAATTTCGGCATGTTTACCGTCAAATGCAGTCGAATTGTGTAACAAAGACTAGGACGATATGGCGGAAGATGTTTTCTTATCGAGTTCACTGATTAGGAACGTGAAGTAAAGGTTGAGATCCGCAACGAGGCGTTAGTTTTAATCGACAACATGTGCCTGCCCATCTGTGGCTATTTGTAGTTATACAAATGGCATGCCATTTTCTTTTCTTTTCTATTTTAATCTATCCTATATATTTATATACATATATATATAACACAGTGCGACATCAAAAATCAAACCGCACCGGACCTTTTTTTTCTGAAAATATACCTATTCAATAGCAAAAACCTCGCTGGGTTTTTAAAAGTTAGCTCGATTTTTTTTTTATTGCGTTTTGAAGTTTTCTATTTTCATGAGATTAATTTGATGTGAAATATTTTTTTGTGAACAATACGGTTTTTGTTAACATATTTGAATTTATTAATTTCATTTACGTGAATTTTTTATGAATTAAGAAAATAAAAAATGTACAATTGTCCTGCAAATATTAACGTTTTCTGCTATTGTTGTGGACGTTTCACACCAGCGAGTGAAAAGCATGGATCAATCAGTGATGATTTTACTGTGGCATACAGACATTATTTTGATCGTGAAGTTATTTTGAATGTACCTTGGGCGCCAAACATAGTGTGTAGAGCTTGTTATGTTGGTTTAGTTAATTGGTTGCACAAAAAACAAAGCAGAATGCCTTTTGGAATGCCAATGCTATGGCACAATCCAGAAGAACATGATCCAAAAAATTGTTATAGTTGTGCAAATACTGTGATCGGATTGAACAAAAAGAAAGCGAAAAACAAAAAATACGTTTCAGTCCAGTGTGTACAATTACCGCTTGAAAAATGGTGAGATTCTGAGATACATTTATTTCCAGATGCACACATATATATCATTTATTTGTATATATATTTTTTGACATTCGCAAATTGGTAAAGTCTGAAGACTTTAACAGGGTCATAATAAACAATGAAATCGTTGCGTGGGAATCGTTAAAAGAAATAATAGTTGGACTTTTAGGCAAACATCGTTCTCCAAATTACAAAGAATCTGTGCGACGAGTGCTAGATGCTTTTTCCAAAATTGGGGTCCATATGTCGCTAAAAATTCACTTTCTTCACCAACATTTGGACTATTTTAGTCAACAATTGTCGACAGAATCAGATGAGCAAGGAGAGCGCTACCATCAAACTGCGATGCCATTTGAGTCAAGATACCGAGGAAAACGAGCTCCAGGTGCCATACTAGCCGAAATAATATATGTTGGTGGAGTAAACATATTTTTCAATACGACCAGGAAGAAAATGAAGGAAAATGGAGTAACCAGGAGGAAAAAGACTATGAGGTAGAAGAAGAAGAGACAGGCATGGAATTCTTTACTGATGAATCTGATTACTCTGATAATGATGATGTTGAAATTCAATCATTGTCGAAAAGAGCTCGTCTCTAAGGTTTTAGTACGTAAAAATTCTTTATTTTAATAAAAAAAAAAAATTATAAGAATTCAAGTCTATATTCTTTTTACTTAATCTATTTAATATTTTTGCCTACAGAGTTTTTAAATATTTAAAAAAAAATTTAAAGCAGAGTATAAAAAAATTATTTTTATGAAGAAAAATCTTGGCAAAAATTTATTTTTTTAGAAAATAACAAACTTAAAGTTCAGTTTTATGTTTTTATCTTATAAATGACTTTTTTAGTACATTTTGCAACGTTTTTGCTAGAAGAAATAGTGAGAAATTTTAATTATTTTCATAATTACAGTAAAAAATGGTAAAAACATACAATTTTTCGAAATTTTGGTATTCAAAATTGCGTATTGAGATATAGGTTCTTCTCAAAATAAGTTTATTTGTACATGTACGAAATTTCTGCATCAAGCTATGACAAAATAAATCGATTAAATCAAACAAAGGTCGATTTATAAGTCAAATTTAGCGTACAGGTAAAACTCCAAAATCTCATGAAAATAGAAAACTTTAAAACGCTATAAAAAAAAAAATCGAGCTAACTTTTAAAAACACAGCGAGGGTTTTGCTATAGAATAGGTATATTTTCAGAAAAAAAAGGTCCGGTGTGGTTTGATTTTGATGACCCCAAAATTGTCGCACAGTGTAATTGGCGCGTACACCCTTTTTGGGTGTTTGGCCGAGCTCCTATTCCTAATTTTGGTGTTTCACCGAGATTCGAACCAATGTTCTCTCTGTGAATTCCGAATGGTAGTCACGCACCAACAAATTCGGCTACGGCGGCCGTCATAGCCTTTAATGAATGCGCCCTGAGAGTTCGCAACCCGGTGTCTTGCTAATGGAGCTGATTTGTCAAGAGGGAGTCAAGAGGGTCGAGAAACCCGCTAGTCAAAATTAAATTCTGTTCCACAATTCATCTTGTTTTCATTGTTAAGAAAATGCAGAATACAAAAATATCACTTTTTCTTGGTATATAAACCTGATTGGCCAGGATTTTTCGAAGGCAATTAATGTTGTCTAGGTAGCTAGGTGAAATGGTTGAAATACCACGCTGGCACTCCCCAAGTAGTACTAAATCGCTATTTTAATACCATTATGAGATCTCCAGCAGGCAGATATGTATCTACAGCCAGCCAGAGCTGTTGACGTAATGGAGAAGGTTGATAGGATTTAGGTTGCGCACTACCCCAGGCTAGTCGTCTAGTTGCCAAACCCGGACATTTACAGGGAAAGTGCTCAACAGTCCCTTCTCTGAAAGTGTCCACAGCTTCTGCAATGGGAGTTAAATAGTGAACCTAGCTTTTCCTCTGAAAGGTTCCCACATCTTCTGCTATGGTGGTTAAATGGTAAGCCCAGCTTTGGGGTGCGGATCGTCCAATGACCGAGTTACGAGTTGGTAAACGCAGCGTGAAATCACCATTACTTTCTGAGTCCTCCGTCTATTGTGCTGGGGTTAAAGGGTTTCCGAAATAGTATATAAAGAAATGAAGCTCTATCTCTTCTGCGCTTTCCTGAGATATAAGTTGTGCGAGGTCTCAGTCCCCTTTCTGGCAAGCTCGTCAGCAATTTCATTTCCATCTCTGTTCCCATGTCCTGGAACCCAGATCAGAGAAATGTTACAGAAATTGACTAGTTTGGATCTGCACGATGGCGTTGTCAGATCGCGACTCGACCATCGGAGAAAATGTTAATATCTCCCTCGTTCCGATGCTACCTCGCTCTCTAAGCATTTTACATGCCTACAGGATCGCAAAGACTTCTGCAGTATTCTAGCAATTTTAAGGAAATAGATAAACTGGCTGATTTAGAGAAAACCCCTGCTCCGACTAACGATTCCATCTTGGAACTACTTGGATTCCATCTTGGAACCGTTAGTGAAAACAAAGGTATCAACTTCGGTGCAGATAGATTGCGGATAGAGAGATCTGTCCGAAGTTCCAAAAATACTACCATGCCCCTTGAGAGATTGCTTCCAGAGACCAACCTCCTTTAACCTGATTGCACTTTGAGCAGCGATGGAAATAACGTAAAAGTCAATGTGAAGTAAGTGCAAAACGACATTCAGAGTAGCACTGGTGCAAGTTATACATGCTCCGGTGATGCCAATAAATGCAGTCCTTTGCACTCTCCATAGTTTAGTGATATGAAGATCTTACCACCAAACTAGGCAGCCATACGTTAAGATTGGCAGAACGACTACGCTGTACTTCCAAAATACGTCCTGTGGTTTGAGTCCCCATTTATTGCCGGCGAATATCGCAGATGATGGAACGATGAGCTTTACGAAGTAGACATAGCGCAGCGAATAAAGATCCAGCGGCTACGCTGCCTGGGTCATGTCTTCCGAATGGAAGAAATGCTCCGGCTCTGAAAGTATTCGATGCGGTACCAGCTGATGGTAGCAGAGGAAGAGGAAGGCCTCCTCTGCGTTGGAAAGATCAGGTGGGGAAGGGCTTTTTCTTCACTTAGTGTCTCCAATTGGCGCCGGTTAGCACGAGGAAAACACAACTGGCGCGCTTTGTTAAGCTCGACCAAAATCGAGTAACCGGTTATCGCACCAATTAAGAAGAAGAAGATTTACAGGAGTAGAGAGTTATATTGGCCTTCTTTACCCTACTTTCAATGTGTAGCTTATAATGTTGTGAACTTATTATCAAATATTACTCCAAGGTACATAACTTAATTAATGCTGTCTAAGTGGACAAAATAATTACTTAGCGATCCTAGTTCAAGCGGAATTACGATAAGCTCTTAGTGGTACCTATCTAGGTTATTCGTGAGATCCTACACCTTTTTTAACTCTTCCATCCAGCTTCTATCCATCTATGAACAACCTTCGGTTATATATATGTATACATATATGTATACTTATATAATTATATATATATATATATGTATACATATATGTATACTTATATATATATATATATATATGTATATGGTGTCGAAAAATTTACTCTACACATAGAACGGTTGTGCCCTTAAGCAACTCTATTACCTATTACTGTAGTTCTATTCGCATTTTCTTTCAATAAATCTACAGAGTCTAAATTGAATAATGAGTTACACATTATTTTATTACACAGTTTATTTTTGTTTTTGTTAGATTGATTTACGATAATAGAGAAATTAAAACTTCACTGATTGCCTCCTTTAGTGTGCCCACTTAAAAATGTTACATTAACTGTGTGCGCGTGTCATAAATCACAATTTGCCAAAATAAATCCGAAACGAATGGAAAATGGCAGCAACAAAGCGGGATCTCTAAGTGCTCAAGGGAAATTATGGTCGATGGGGAGCGAGAAATTGTATAATTCGATATAATTAAATCCTCAATAAAAACAGCAACAAAAGCAGTACTAAATAATGAGGAAAACGACAGGTGTTGTGGCGGCCGGCGTCAGCAGAAAGCATTGTGAGGAAGTGACGTACAGAAGCCAAGTAAAAGCAAACCATAATTTCATATTTAATAAGAAGGCATAAAAGATAATCATATTTAACTGCGCATGCACGTACAAATGCATGAAGAAACTCGATATTTATGAATCAATTTATTATTTCATCTGTATAACCAAAAAAGGTAAAACTAAGAGTGTGGCAAATTGTGCCATTCAAAAAAAATATATATATACAGTGCCTCTTAAAACTACTGGGAAATATTTTTTCTCTTCTTTCATAGCGTTACAACGTGGAGTGCGTGAAAGCTTCCTTCAAAATACTCTTCCAAAGCGGTATATCTTGAACTTTTGCTTCGTAGTTACTTATTCCCAACTTCTTAAGATCGTGTTCCATTGCGTCTATTCATCCGTTCCTCGGTCTGCCTTTTAGCCCTATTAGCTTTCCTGCCAAGGCTTTCTTCACGGTACAGTCAGCAGGCATACGGTTCATATGACCTAGCCATCTTATGCGCTGCACTTTAAGGGGACAGATACCTGTAAACGGCCATATTTTCCCTGATTTTCATTAAAATTATTTAAAATGAAGTCAATATACCTATTTTTTCAAAATTGGCATACAGTTTATTTATACATTAATTTTTTTTTTTATTTTAATCATTTAAATTGAGTGTACAATTCTTCCAGGAAGGTTTCAGCGGGGCTTCTCAATCGGCTAACATTGTAGCATCGGCGTCAGTGACCTGAATACAAAAAACCAAATATTTGTTTGTATATTAATGTCATAATTTCTATATGAATTAAACAAAAATGGAAAAAAAATTCGCGGAATAAAATGCTTAAAAGAAATTAGTTTTGCGGCGAATTTTTATACAATTTTTGCTTCGAAAAAATTTTTTTTTAGAAAAAATTTCGAAAGCTATATCATAAAAAAGATGTTTGCTAAATTTCAGGGAGATCGGTCAATAACTTTTCGAGTTATCGTGTACGCCATTTCGAAAATATAGTTTTGAGAAAAACGCGTCTAAAGTCGACAACGTAACTCTATCGTACCTCTCCCAGCGCTCGAACGCAAAGTATATAGTCGTCACGGTTGACGATCTATAATATAAGAAATACTTAAATTTACGTTCTAAAAATTTTTTGACATATTCTTAAAGGATTATATTAACATTTTATGAAAAAAAAAACAAATTTCGATATTTTACAGGTATCTGCCCCCTTAATAAAACATACAGCTGTGTCGTTCTCAGTTAGATCGTTCATTTCAGAGTTCAATCAAATTATGTAGGTACCATCATCCATTGTTATTGGGCCAAAGATCTTTTAAAAATTTTTATTTCCATGCTGGCAATTTGCGCGCATTCATCAACCTTAAGAGTTCATACCTCACAATCGTACGTTAGGATTGGTCGAATAAGGGCATTGTACATGCATAGTTAACTTTGTAGCTTTAGACAAAAGTCGGGACTTGAACAAGTTAAGGTGGGCGTAATACGCTTTGTTGGCAGCGTTGATGCGATCGCTGACTGCGGAAGTTGAATCACCGCTACATGCGAACATAACTCCTAGGTACTTACTGTTTCAAAAGTATAGTCCCACATGGAAATTTTGCATCTGTGCAGGCCGCCTCGATTTCAATAGAATTTGCCCCTGTTTACAAAATGGTCAATACCGTTCGCAATTTTGTTAATTTTTAAGAAAATTTCTTTTAAATCATTCCTATTTCTTGAGAGAATAGCGATGTCATCTGCGTAAGCACGCCCTTGTGGGTTGACTTCCCTTACGACAAAGTGCAACAGCAAATTGAATATGACTGTTGATAAAGGCATCACTAATAAGGCTCCTTATCGTAACCCTGTGAGCTTCCCTTGAATGATCACTTTTGCCTTTATATTTTTGAGCGTTACGATAAGGAGCCTTATTAGTTTGGCAGGCATTCCAAGAATAAGCAATATGTGCTGCATCCTATCTATTTTAACACTGTCGAAGACTTGTTTAAAACAGGCAATGAACATCTAGCCCCCTTACTGGTGATGTTTTTCAAACATTTGGCTAAAGAACAAATCATTGGTCGATTGTAGACTTGTACCTACGATATCCGCATTGGTAGTCTTCAATTATTCTTTCGACATATTCGTTGATTCGTTCATAGAGCACTTTTATGAAGAGATTGTAGGCCGTGTTAAGGAGTGAAATACTCGTACCACGATAGTTATCGCATACTCTCTTGTGTACTGGGAAGATTATGAAGCCTAGCCAATCAGATGGTATGGATTATTTTTCCCATGCGTCCATTATTAAATGGTGGAGGCACTTACGTAACTCCTCACCACCTTCTTTCAATAGCTTAGCCGCTGTAGAGTCTTCGCCGATTGCCTTTACATTTCTTACCTTTTTAAGGGTCACGGTAATTTCGTCAAATGCTGGTGATGGGATGTTGTTTTCATAGGTCCTCAAGATGAACGCTCGTCTTGCTGATGGTCAAAATGTTGTCGCCATCTTTCTAAGATTTTGTGGTCTCATTAATATCACCGTTTTCAGATAAGGAAATATTTTTTCTAAGTCATAAAGTATCAGAAACTCCTTTCATTTTTTATTTATTGCTCAAAAACTTATTCAGTGATTTCATTGTGGTCAAAACTTTATTTTAAATATTTTTATTTATTTTATTTTATTTTATTTTATTTTATTTTATTTTATTTTATAAAGGTTTACATAACAATAAAATTATTATACAAACTGAAAGTAGTGCAACGCTAGCATCATATACTTTTCGGTAAAAAAAACAATTCCAGACATACATAAAATTCATGGGTTTTTAATAATATGTAGGCGTGTCCTTTCATTTTAATAACTTCTCTTAACCTATGCTGCTGGGAAAACTATTTTCGCGTTTTCACAGCTGTTATCCCTGCCCATTCTTTGAGTATCGCTGCTTTATCACTGTTCCTTGACGTAAAGTCATGTTTTCGAATGGCACGCTTCAAATCCGCCCCCAAGGGCTCAATCGGATTTAGATCCGACGACTGAGGAGGTGTTTCCAAAACGCTTGGCGTGTTACATATTATCCAAAGCTTCGTATTGTAAGCAGTAAAAACACTGAAAATATCTAACCATAGCATCCGCCTCATACTGAGAAATGATCTCAAAGTCAAGCTTTACAAGATTCAAAAGATCTCACACCAAAGCAGCAACAAGTGAGACTTGAAAGAGCGAAGGAGCTGCTTCGCTTAGCGGAAAGCGGGCAATTTCCGACCATTTTGTTTTCTGACGACAAAATTTTTCGAATTGAGCAATTTGTTAACTCCCAAAAAGATAGGATTTATTTTACCGACCGTTCATACCAGAATTTGAGTTATCGATTGGCCTCCAGGAGGCACCCGCCACAGGTAATAGTTTGGGCCGCTGTAACCGCAGATGGGCGTTCTTCAATCGTTTTCATTGAGCCTGGTGTCAAGGTAAATGTAAAATATAATCTTATCGAAAGTATTCTGGAAGTTGCTTTGAAGCCTTGGGCAGACCAACATTTCGGTAGTAGACCATGAACGTTTCAACAGGACTCGCCACCGCCTCACAAAGCTTGTGGGAACCAAAAATGTCTAAAAAACAACGTTCCAAACTTCATAAAGTCCACACAATAACTCCCAAGTTCACCAGATGCTAATTCGATGGATTATTCTCTGGGGGTCATTTTGGAGGGCACGGTCCGAACTGTCTCCAGACTCCATTCACGAGACCCGAGGCGCTGAAAAAAGCCATTGTCCGCGAGTGGGCCCAAAATACCTGCAAGCCACATTCGAGCAGCTTGCGATTCGTTTTTGAAACGTCTCAAGGCCATAGTCAAGGCAAAAGGTGGTCATATCGAGAAAAAGTTATTTAATTCTTATTTTTGCTTTATTTTCATAAATTTTTTACTTTGAATTGAATATAAGTTATTTTCCAAACTAAATTTATGGCCGTTTTAAATGGTGTGTAACCGGTGTTCGAGTGGGTTTCGGCACTGTATTTGAATAGCCATTTTAACACTAATAAATTGCCCCACAACATTGCATGCCATCACCTTACTCAACTAAAAATATTGTATTATTATATTACGGCGCATTTCGGAATTCACTTTTTGCCACACTTTATTACCACAATCTGGCATAAAAATTTAAAATTTAGTCGTAAAAGTAAATATTACTTTTGATCAAAACTCGTTTTACCGATAAATGTACTTTTTTGCGAATTCCAAAAATTTTTTTGGTTTTTTCACTAATAAGTGACTTACTGCGTGGGGTTCGCCCATTACACCCAGCAGCTCTAAACGTTCTTCGCACAGTATCATTACCAAAGTTTACTCTGCTAATCTCAGCGAGATTCCTATTAATTTCTAGAGCACTGATTTTGCTCGCTTGATTTTTCTAATAATATTGCGCTTATCGTGGGACTTAAATTTTTCAGGCCTTTCTGATCGCTGCCCTCAGTTTTACGAACTCCTCTGCAAAATGCTGTGGATGATTCAAATGCTTCTCTTTTTGGAATTTGATATCACTTTTAATGTTTATCCTTCATTTCGTAAATTACATAATCATTATTTTTCTTTCCTCCAAAGTATGATAGTTTCTTTTCACTTCCTATCCATATTTTAAACAGCTTTTCGTATTCTATAACACATTAAATGAAAACTACCGAAGCCATCGAGTTTTACTAACAGAATGAATGTTAAATTCAACAAACTGCGAAGCGATTGGTAAAAATTTAAAATTCCTAACTCTTTTTTTTCAGATGTTGAATTATTTCTTTCAAGAGAAAGCCAAGTATTTATATTTATGTATTAAAAAATGAGTTTTTGAATGGGAGCCTAAGATAAAATAATCTTTTTTCTAATAGGAAAATTACATCTCCGGATACTTTTGTGAGGTACTGTATCGTCCCCTTAGTATAACAATAGCCCATGTGCTCATAGGCTATTATTTTTTTATTGAATTTTTGGAATCTCCATCGTCGATTTTATATGTGGTCAAAATTTGGTCAAATTCTAGTTCCACAAAGTGGGTCAAAACGTCAGTCAAAAATAATAAATATTTACAGACATAACGAGATTTGAGTGAGAGCTACTTTCAACAAAAAGTTTGAAATTCATTTTCTCAAAACATCAAAAAATTTATAGGCTATTTTAATACTAAGGGGACGGTATGTATGTATGATTCAATAATAAAAGGTTATGTATTCAAGAAGCTTTCTCGCTTCCACAGAAAAAATCTGCTTAATTGATCCACAATGTTGATCACTCTTCAGTTTTCAGCTAATAATAAGTAACTTTTTTTCTTAAGATTATTAAAAGATTTAATAAAGGGAATGCAATAAAATGAAATGCTCACTTGAAACTCCTCAAAAATAAAGTACATATCGAGATAGTGGAAGCTACAAAACTGCAGGCGGCGAATGAGACCAATGACACCATATGGCTGCGAAGCTTGGGTACTGGGATCTAACATAAAGAACTACCTTCTCCGCTTTGAGCATAAAATCCTCAGAAGGTTACTTAGTCCTAGACTAGTAAGGGAAGTTGACGAATCTTACAGAATCAGAAGAGATCAAAGAGCCGATACCACGTCAAACCATTGTGGGTTTCGCTAAAGCTCAGCGACTGAGATAGTTTAGACACCTGCTCAGGATGGACGAATGTAGAATTACAAAAAAAAACCTTCAACTCTCTTGTTATGGGCAATAAAAAGCTTGGAGGACCTACAAGAAGATGATTAGACGATGCTGATGCGAATTAACGCTTTATAAATGCTAAGAGAAGCGACGCAATGAACCTAATCGTATCTAGCGCGATTGTGAAGGAAGGACTGTCTCATCCCGAGCCGTAGTTTCTATTATGATGATGATAATTGTAATAAAATGACTAAAATCGTCCAGATTAGGTTACATCAAAAACGCCTGAAAAAATTAATTTGACTTTACAATTCTCAAGTTTACAGAGCTTTTGAAATCAATCCCTAAAGCGGTATTTAAACATCAAAATGACAAAGAAACACTTGCTACTAATTGCGGTCGCCCCTCCGCAGGCAACGGCAAACCTCCCTTTGAATTTCTGAAATGAGAAAAATTCTTATAAAATCTATCTGTCATTCGGAGGCACCTCACAAAGTGAAAGGAGAATATTTCGGTCAAACACATATGTTATATAATATAAAAAACACATACACACACATTTTTGTAGATATGTAATAATAAGTTACACTTTAGAAGCATGAACAATGATTTTCCGCATTGCTAAAGGCGTCAGCACTAGGGGCATGGAAAACAAGCCAAGACAGATAATAATCGCTCTAAAACTGTGTTTTCACACGCTTTAAAATAATAAATTCAAATGCAAATTTTCCATGTATTCTAGAAGAATGATGATTAGTGTGAAAATTAATCTAGATTTTTATATATTAGGCATTTGTACGTACAAGCCTACGATTCTATTTTTATTCGCACATACATATGCCCATGTACATATAAGTTTAAGTATATAACTTTGCATATACGCATATACCTATGCAAACATATGTATTTACCAATTAGGTTCACATTAAAATATAAACTTTGGGTATGGCCTAAAGTAAAAATTAACACAATGACTGCTTTGAAGGTGTTGAGAACTTAAAGATTCGAATAAACAAAAAAGCATAGGTTTTCTCTTCGGGGGGAAACCTTGAAGTGCAGCCGTGCTTATTCTTTTCATACCTATATTCACGTATGTATGTATGTACATATGGATATGTACGCGACCACGCAAGCATGATGCGATTTGATATATGTATATGGAGGTGTGCAGTTAGAAAATTTTATACCCCTGTGCACAAGTGCATTTTGTTCACATAACGGTTGTATGCAACAGCATAAAAGGATCGAGATAGTTACATATAGATGGACATACACAATGAAATGCTCAGAATGGTGAGGAAAGTGGATTTAGCCATGTCTGTCCTTTTATCCGAGAGGCCTAGAGTTTTAATCCAACTCCGAACTGTAGATATTTTTTTATCGGAACCTTTTTCATGGCAGAAATACACTCGGAGGTTTGTCAGTGCTTGTCGAGGGATGACCGCTATTGGAAAAAAATGTCTATCATTTTGCTGTTTCATGTACGAATATTCGAATCTACCCACTCCCGAATGGTAGTCACGTACCAAGACATGAAACTCAGCCAACACTAGTACACGTATTGCTCATCACCGCATTTAGATTTTTTCCTTGTTCACTCATCTCGGGAGCATAGGGCCTCGACAAGACTCAGTCTTGCGTTGGTTTCGTTAATCAATTTTGATTTCTGACAGGGTAGGTGATTAGCCTGCCGCTCCCAGTCCTAAGTGGTGGGAACGCCCATCTGTTGTTGCTTAGGAACAACGTCTTCTTACAGCTTTGAGCGTCATCTGTATTTCACATTTTCGTGGCAGAAGGAGCACACAGATGGTTGAGGACTTCGCTAAATTTGATGTATCAGTGCTATGACCGGGGCTATCCGCTTTCTCTTGCTGGCGCCACTGATGCAATGTGTAACTGTGTGTTTTTCTTTGGTTTTGCTTGTTTTAGCAGCCACAATGCAAATAATTCGCGGACTATTGTGCGGGAGTAAGGATGGAAAGGATAAGGTTTTGGGGTAGAGGAATGAGATTTTGTTTCTGTTTTTTTTTTTTAATTAAATTTGTAAAAGTGCTACCGAGGCCGATATCGCATTTAGGTACGGCACAAATATTATTGAGGCCGGGAAAAAACTACATTAATTCCGAATCAAATTTTACTAACATATGCTCGGGCCGGACCGAATTTAGCACTTCCCTACTTGTTCATTGTAGTTTTCTTAACCAAAATGTTGCAGCCTAAGACGATGTGTAACTATTTTTCATGAAAATTATGTGAAAAAGAAATCTCTACCGCTAATTTACCTAAGGCATTTGTGAGAAGTTTTGTGAATTAATGGACACATAGTAATGCGAAATTTAAAATCGCATTTTTGTGTTGCACATACGTATTTGTATACAAGGTGTTGACTGGGGCATTTGCCTAAATCATGGACTTTTTTTGCACTCACAATTTTTTCTCGCTCCAAATCTAGCCTGTCGGTCAATATCATACGACCTCGGATCTATGTATGTAAGACATTCGATCTTCGGTTTAATAACATGCGAAAATATTGTAAATCTATGTACTTTATTTTCAAAGTGAGTACTGTGCGAACCAAATAATTTTTGGACAAGGCGCATTTTCCTCTCTTCGGCTATGTTAGCACCTGAAATAGCCGCACAGTCTGTTTAGGTACTTGACCGAGTTTCTCCTCTAACTTTGTGATGGGCGTCGCGAACGACAGATGAGAAGCGTTTTAATGGTAGAAATACACTCCAAGGTTTGCCTGCCGAGGAGCGAATGCTATTAGAAAACAATTTTCTATGATCTGGTGTTCCGTGTCCGCAGTGGGTTTCAGTTACGCCGGCCACCATTACGGGAAGTGAAGAACTCGTATGTGATTTTCGAGTAACCAGTGCAACTGAAAAGCGTGATGGTTTGGTGGCGAATTCGAGTTGATGGTGTTATTGGCCCATTCATTTTCAGAAATGCTGCTGGAAGCGCCATTTGGGTTACAGAACGATGATGATCACCGTTTTATCGAAGGCTGAAATTTACTATATCATCTAACGAGGATCTTTGCTTTCAACTTTTTGCGGATTAAATCTGTTGTTTTCGACCCCGTTCGACCTTTTTGTGGTGTGACGTTAAAGACGCATGTTGGAAAAATGTGTAGTATTCGCTACTATGAGGCCAACCGAGTCAACTAAAGGAATTAAATGTAACTCCATAAAAGTGGATGTGTTTGTTCTTTCTATAGAATAAATTGAATTTGGACCACCCTGTATCTACATATGTGAAAATTGTTTGAAAATTGTATAGAAGTAAGAGAGGTAAACAGCACGATGAACCTAGTAAATAGAATGCGTAGATTGCTCGTGAATGAAGGTAACGAGCGATGAAATAAAAAAAAGTATACGAAAATGCAGTTTAACTATTATACGAGTAAATTTATTTAATTTAAAATACCAAGCTTGCATAACCTAAACGAGCTATGCAATCCGCAAAGAAAAACAATTCACGTATGTTCGCAGGAAAACTTGAACATTTCGATAGTGAGTGAGATTTTAGGAAAGTTTAGTAATAGGAATTTTATATGAAAAGCTTTTTTAATCTCTTGACCAGCAGAGAAGGCAGCAATGCCATATTCAGTGAATGCAGACTCAGACTCAATGCTCAGCCCCATGATACGCAACCCATTAAAATCTATTTGTAAAATACGGGTGAGAAGTTTTACCTCACTCGCCGTTTGGTTCTCTCATTTTGCCCTTTCTTTTTCACTATATTGTATGCACTTGACTATGAATAATTAGTTGACGATTACAAATTAGGAGTCTCATATGGGAGTTTAATAGAAGTGAGTGTAATAACTATCCATTATTTTTCAGTAGAATTTTTGGCTCAGAATAGTTTGACTCCGCTATAAGACAAGTGTTTTTTACCTGTAAATACTAAATCTAAACTCGAAAAGGTTGAGGTTACACAGCTGTATGCGTGTATCTCTTCCTACTAGCTCAATCTCATCTAAAGATGATTTGGAAAGCTACCACCATACTCTAAGTGATAGAAAAGTGATACTTTTAAAATGTGGACTGAATATACTCGTATACAGTTTGACCAGCGATAAATAAATTCGGTAATTTTACACTTGTCCATATACTCGTATGTGGGACATCATGGCTGTTTTCTGGTACACATTTTTTTCCGATTACTTACATGATGCTCAAAACTTTTAAACACACCCTTGTACCACTACACAGTCGTTTCACTTGTTTGGAGCAACAGCCAAAAATCCCCGAACATCTGGGGATTTCCTTCTTCTTATTGATGGCAATAATTAAAGTCGCGATATTGATACAGTGTGATGCGATACCTGGAGATGATATCTACATTTTAATTGATAGCCTGGCGGCGATAAAATCCCTCACAAAGCAGCCGACAACCTCACTTGCAGAATCGCTCGATAACTGTGGCCAACTCTCAATGCTAAACGCACAAAATCTCTGCTAAGATGAGATAAGCACAATTCGGCAGACGCATCTCAGTTACAAAGTGGCATTGCCTAAACAGCACGTACGCCCAAAAGATGGGTGTGCAAACACATGGCTTCTGCAGAAGGTGTCTAAATGAGGAAGAGACGATCCCGCACCGTTTGTGCACTGTCCTGCTTTATCCAGACGTAGACACGCCATTTTAGGCAGAGAATCCTTCAATGAATTCGAAGATCTTAGTTCTGTCGAAATCACTGATTTCCTAAAACTTTTGAAAAATACACGCTGGTTTTGGGAGAGATAAGGACAAGTTCGCCACGTGGCATCACAATGGGCTATGAGCCTGAGTGTATTCCACAGTGAACAACCGCTTTAATCTAACCTAAACTGGTTTCAAGCAAGAGAGTAGGGTTGGTATGGAGAATTTTCGGTGTAATTAGGACTTGAACTATCCGTTCGACTACAAAACTACTGCAGTGTTTATCAGGCAGTAGTTCTAGCTGTTAATGATGTGACTACGTATCTAAATATGCATGCCTTAAGAAAAACTACAAAAAATATAATACATTGTCGGAAGGTCAGGCGGCCATTAGATCAAGGAACAGGCTATACCAAGATCTAATTTTGCACAGGAATGCACTAAACGATATTAGTGTCGTATTCAAGCCATTCAGCTTTATTTGAGTTTCGGTGCACAGAGACCATTGGGAACCTATGGCCACAAGCAAAGGTGAAGTCAAAAATAAACAAGACTAACCGCAAATAGAAACGACAGGAGCTTTGATCTGATAACTTCGAGTGTATTTAATCAAAATAGTCCCCTCTGGCCTCGTTACACTGTTTTATGCCATCTAAAAGCTTTTCGAAAGAGTGCTTTAGGTCATTGACCGGAATCCGAAATGTCCTTCAGGTTGTCGGTACAAGCCTTTTGGATGGCCTCTGTGGGCGCAAAACGTTTTCTTTCATGGCCAAATGCAATTTTCCGAATAGGTAGAAGTCACAGGGTCACATATCAGGCGAATACGATGAGTGATTGATGGTTAAAATGCAATTTCTAGTCAAAAAATCAGTCGCAAGAGTGGATCGTGAGATTGTGCATTATCATGCAATTAGCACCAGCTTCCTCTTCGCGGTATTCGCCAAATGCGTTTTTTGGGTGGTGGCTCGTCTGGGGCTTTCCATTCGACGCTTAGATTCACGTTCATGTTGGAAACACCACGTTTCATCACCCGTTACAATGTTGTAAAGGAAGTTCTCGTATTTCTCGCCTCTTTAATGCGGTCTTTCGAATGTTGAACTCTGAGCAATTTTTGGTCCGCAGTTAACTTGTGCGGAATGAAACGTGCAAAGACCTTTTGTAAGCCCAAATGATCAGTTGAAATGCAATAAATTGATGTCTTGGAAATATTCAAATCCGATTCATTTTTGATAAATTTACGAACAATTTCGATGGAATTTTCGGTGATTGCTGATTTGGGGCGGTCCGTAGGTTCATTGCCATTTATGTCCTCACAACCATCTCTGAATTGTGTAAACTACTCATGAACTCTGGCACGAGATAGACAATCATCAGCATAAACTTTTTTCATCAATTCAAATGTTTCGGTAAACGTTTTACCGATTTAAAACAAAATTTGATATTAGCTCATTGTTGGAAACTCATTTTTGTACCGATAACACAAACATACTGACACTTGAGACGCATTAACTTCGCTTCCACTGAACTGAATGTCACCAAGCTTCCACTAGAAGTCAGCTAGGGATGTCATTTCCAACGCACTAACTCACGATGGCGCCATCAAAAACATTTTTATGACGCCAGTCTTGTTTATTTTGGACTTCACATTGTAATTAAGAATAACATTATCTAAAATGGCCATGAAGAGATCAAGACACATGCGTAACAACTAAATTACCATAGCGGCAAATAAATAAGAAAAAGTCAAAGGAACTGTTTAACCTTTCAAGAGAGCATATCTCTAAAGTCATGGCTTGTCTAACCAGTCATTGGCTATTTAGCAGGCATTCCTTGAGACTAAGAGTTTTCTTCCATAAACATTATAGAAGTTGTGGAGATAAGAAAGAGGAAGAAACAGTTGAGCACTTCCTTTGCAATTCTCCAGTCTTAGCTAAAATCAGAGTAGTTTTTCTAGGTAGATACTTTCCCAATTCTCTTACGGAACTGGCAGACGTAGGAATTGAACCAATTCTGTGCTTCAATTGCTGCATGAAGATAAATAAATGGGATTCTCGTGTCGCACAGTCTGAATGAGTTGGTCGTACATACCGACCATTACCATGACCTAACCTCACCGAACCTAACCTATGAGGAACGTACAACAGACACACAGTATTTGCACATTTTCAAAGATATTTGAACACATATGTACGCACAAATATTATAAATTTTTGAAAATTGTTTAATCTATTTTTTAACAGCTAATTAGCCCCCAATAATAAATCACTAATTTGAATGAAAAGTGCTTTCACATGGAATTTTATTAATAACAACCACACATATACATATGGTATGTATGTATGTAATTACACATAATATACACACATTCGTATGCATGTCGTTATCCATTTCTTTACAATATGAATTGAAATTTAATTGTTTACTATAATAGTGCATTGCAATAGTCACACCGCATAAAATATAAAAAAAAGTATTGAATCATATGCGACTGGTATGTATGTATGTGTATTGAATGTTGCAGAAGTGCATCCGTTGCTATTTTAAAATATCAAAGAGCAAAACGCCAAAAAGTGGTTCATAGAAAAATGCACACTGGTAGTTGAGCTCAACAAACCGGCTTAGCAAGATTGTACTTATATAATCGACGCGACTGGAGCATCAATATCGGAGTGCGACTGTAGAACAATGCAACTATAAATCTTGAATGCTTTATTGGAAATTATGCGTGTAAAAATATTCAATTGTGCATATGCAGTTGGCACATATACATACATAGTAAAGGGTGATCAATTTAGAGGTATCGGTATTGATTAGGTAATCTTTATTATTTTTGTGTAAAAGCATTCATGACCTATATTTTTAAAGGATAGTAGTCCCTTTCAAATGTTGGCCGCAACTGTGCCGTAATTCGGCCATCCGTAAACACCAATTTTCAATGACTCGCTGGAGGACTTCGGTCGGTATCTCGTGAATAACTTTAGTAATGTTAGCTTCTAATGTCTCAATCAAAGCTGGTTTATCCACAAAGCATTTCGATTTTACATACCTTCACAAATAAAAGTCCGAAGGTGCGACATCACGCGATCTTGGTGGTCAATCCACTGGTCCGAAGCGAGATATAAATTGCTCACCGAAATGAAGACGCAGTAAATCCATTGTTTCACGGGCTGTATGACAAGTAGCGCAATCTTGTTGGAACCAAATATTGAGGAGATCATGGGCTTCAATTCCCGGCATTAAAAAATCATTTATCATGGCGCGATAGCGTTGGCCCCTCACTGTTACATTGGCGCCAGCCTCGCCTTTAAAGAAACATGGGCCGATGATTCCTGCAGTTCATAGGCTGCACTAAACGGTTGTTTTCAATGGATGTAATGGCTGTTCTTGAAAGGCTTCGGATTGCTCTTCAGCCCACATATGACAATCTCACATGACCAGTAAGCCAAAAATGGGTCCCATCGCTGAACACCATAAGTTTGTAAACGTTGTTGAGGCGTAGGTGTTTCCATGACGAAATGTCAATGAATGAATTGAAAAAAAATGATGTATTTAGTTTGACAGTAGTCACGCGTGATCTATCAAAAGACATCTATTGAAAAAAGTCCCTCCAACGTGATCACCCTTTATATGTATGTGTATCAATAAAATATTTACATATTGATGTAGTTATGGCCCAGCAAACATTCAGAGACATCAATGAGCCATTGCGAAGTCCCAGCTAGTAGCGTTACTTTCGTACTCAGGCCGTTTAAGAAATCGCAATGAAGACCCCTAAAGACCACTTGTTTGAGCCTCAGCTCACACAGCGAATGGCTTTGAACATTGGGCACACGAATGGTGTGAGGCGTCACATACGACTCATTTTACTTCTGTCTTCTTTGGCTCCTATCATATAAGACAATTCTTATACGCTTGTATTCTTCGTACCCTTTAAATAAATAAAAATATCTGTGAGAATTTGTGGTCGAAAAAACGAAAACGAAAGGTCAAGCCACGAACATATGAGCAAGCACAGTAGCGCAATGCTACGAAAATTGTTCACAAAACTCCCAATATTTTTTAAAAATATTTTATTTTTATTTTTTAACCCTTTTTTTAATGATTTGCCTGTTACCAACTTCGTAAATAAGGGCACCTTTTATTAAATTAATTAAATTAAAAAAAAATCCTGTAACATCACAATGCTTTGCTTAAAAACTTTATCTCCAAAACACAAAAAAAAATTGGCATATTAATTTCGAAATTACAATAATTTGTTTTAGCACGAAGTGCCGCCAGAACTTTAATGTCAATCATGACTTACGATTTATACGGTGATTCACATGTGAGCCGCCTCTTCCTCGATATTTCTCCATTTCTCGCGACTCATATTTCTTACATACATCTGTATAATTAGCTCAAATGAGTTCTTCGGGCTCATAAATTCTGACCGCTCCAAATATATTTTCTGGTCATAATATTTGTTTCAAGCTATTGATGCTCGTCTTGGCTGCGAACACTTAACATATATTCTGTCAAAAAAATATTGAAAATTGTTCATTTAAAAAGCGCGCGTTACACATATATATGTCTAATACTTTTTTTTTTTTTTTTGCTGGAATTTTGGTACAACTGTTGTTTTTGACATTTAATTATATTAATCAACCGCACGTGTGCTCTACTATGGATAAAAATATCGAACAAAGAATTTTTCTTAAATTTAGTATTTTGAACGGGATTTTGTATACCGAATCGTTGAAAATGTTGCAGAAAGCCTATGGCGGGTGTGCTTTATCAAAAACATGGGTCTACGAGTGGTATAAGGCTTTTCCGGGGGCTGAGAAGTCGTGGAAGATTTGCCCCGATCTGGTCGCCCATCAACCGATGAAAACGTCGACAAAGTCAAGGAAATGGTGTTGGAAAACAATCAAACCATAATTTAAGTTTAAGGGAGGTAGTTCCTGACCTTAGCGTATCTCACGAATCAATTCGCAACATTTTACATCATTAATTGGGCATGAGACGAGTGGATGTGCGACTCTTTCCATGAGAGTTAAATTTCTTTCAAAAAATTCATCGGAAGAAGGTGACTGAAGACATGCTTAAACAAGTGAATTCTGACCCCACGATTATCCAGCGCATCGTAAAAGGTGATGAGACTAGGGTATATGAGTTTGACATGCAAACCAGTCAACAGGCGGCTAACGATTCCTGGTACTTTTTTGACAGGACATATAATAGTACATATAATACATAAAAATTCCAAGACTTGTATTAAGATGCATATTTGTATTCACGAGAAGTGCGACACATTTTAGGCAATTAAAATAATCTGGCATGATCGGGAATTGAAGTATTAGCTATATTTTCTAACAATCTCGAACAGCTATCTTTTCCAATAATCTCGAAATATTGCATTGATTTTACTAGTTTTCAGCCATAGAAACCTAAGAACCAGCCCATCCGATTGCTATGTAAAACCCAAGGCGAGTCTATTAAAGGTGGTATCGGTAAATCAGTTCATTTGTTTCTTCTTTCGCCAAGTCCATGTGGCTGTCAGCCGAGAATAAAACAAAGCGAATTCATTCTTTGTTTTCTACATTGTAGATACTTTTCTTTGACAATCAAACGTACGAAATATTGTTTTTGCTCTTGTGCCTCCACCTTTAATGAATGCGCCTTGGTAAAATCGGCCGCCGAGTTCGGAAATCAACATAATTTCTGTCATGTATTTTCGCGGTATGAGAATATATGATAATTCTCCAATGTAAGAAATACATGCATATATACTTATGTATTAATTAAAAAAAAATTATTTCGTAAACTTTATTAATATGGAGGAGGTTTACAAAAGATGCGCCTAGATGTTGTTATAAAATAAAATAAATTCTTTATAGTTTCAGTATTTTTGTTCAAAATGAGCAAGTCTACAGGTAAAATCTTCCATACAGGTCATTAAAGAATGCCTATTTGTTGAAAACGTTTAGAAATCGATGTTTAAGGTTCTTCAGCAATACTTTGCTCTACAGCTGGAATATTCGCAACAGAACGTTTAGTTTTTGGTCTACATGTCCTTTTTTTATCCTCGGCAGAACCAGTTTCTTAAAATTTTCTCAACGACCTTTGAATTATCAACTCATTCGGGCGATTATTTCCACTAAAAAAATCACGAATTTTGCGGTATGTTGTTCGTAAAGATCGTCGTTTTTCATGATAAGTTTTAAGAATTTCTAAGCGTTGTTCTATCGTGTAAAATTATGAATCTGCCTACTTGACAAATGTCAAAGTTGACATTAAAAAGGTGCCGTCTAGGAATTATTACTATTGACATCTATACGTCACTTTTGTCCTTTATGAATGCAAAAAGTACTCGAATAAATATAAAATTTATTCGCATGAGTATAGAAATACCCATTTTTGCAGTGACCAAACTTAACTTTTCAAGTGGAATTTTTTTAACGCAATTAGTTAACTCTACAATGCAAAAGTCACACATACCTACGATGACTAAAAATATGAGTCGAAAAATGCAGGCCAATATTTCAAATAATGAACATACAGTGCGAATAGTTTCTATTCAAAACTTCTTTTTTTCATGATGATGGAATAAAGATCCAGTAGTTTCGATGTTTGGGTCATGTCGTCCGAATGGATACAAATCTTTGGCTCTAAAAGTATTCGATGCGGTACCAGATAGTGTTAGTAGAGTAGGAGAAAGGTCTCCTCTGCATTGGAAGAATCAGGTGGAGAAGGATTTGGATCACTTGGTGTTTCCAACTGGCGAGAAAAAAAACGACTGGAACGCTTTGTTAAACTCGGCCTAAATCGTGTAAGTGATTATCTCGCCAATCAAGAAGAAGAAGAAGAAATAGGAAACACTTAGTGAAAAGTCGTAAATTCGAATTATTTTCTAGTTCTAACTGGAAGAGCTTAATTCAGATTGTATTGATGATTTTTATTAATTGATATACCCTTTAACTAAAAACAGAGAGAAAAACGGAGCCTTCGAAGACGGATGTTGAACGTCGTTTTTTTCGCCTATGAACAACTGCTCCAGCGGCAAAAAAAGAAGAGTTTTCTTCATCGCATCGTGACGGGTGATGAAAAATGGAGTCATTGCAGCAATCCAAAGAAAAGAAAGTCATGGGGTCTGCCCGGTCATGCTTCTACGTCGTCGCCCCGGTCGAATATTCACGCTGCGAAAGTTATGCTATGTATTTGGTAAGACCAAGTTGGTGTTATTTATTATGAACTGTTAAAACCAAGCGAAATCATCACTGGGGATCGGTATCGACTTCAATTGATGCGATTGAGCCGATCACTGCGCGAGAAGCGGCCGCAATACGCGGGGAGGCATGAAAAAGTGATTCTACAGCATAAAAAGGATCGACCTCACGTTGCCAAACAAGTTAAAACCTAACTGGAAACACTGAAATGGGAAATCCTACCCCACCCGCCATATTCTCCAGATATTGCGCCGTCCGATTCTTACCTGTTCCGATCGATGGCACATAGTCTAGCTGACCAGCAGTTCCATTCATATGAAGACATTAAAAAATGGCTTGATTCGTGGATAGCCTCAAAAGATGAACAGTTTTACAGCGACGGTATACGAGATCTACCAGAAAGATGGGAAAAAGTAGTAGCCAGCGATGGGCCATACTTTCAATGATTCACTTGTAACCATTTTTTCAGAATAAAGTAGTATTGTCATCAAAAAAACAGCGAGAACTTAGATGCGCACCTAATATAACAGAGATTATATAAATATATTTATATGTTTATTTTTTTCCTTTTTTGAAAATTACCGTTATGTTAGCCATAGGCATAGTTGTTTCACCAATTTCAATCCCAACGTATTTAGAGCAAAGAGTAATACTTGTATGTGTGCCAAGTTTCATTGAAATATTGCAATTTTTACTCTATCGGGCGGAAAACATGTGGTTAATCTCATCGCTTCGAGAATTTCGATATAGATATGTCTATATCTGCATCAATTCCTTTACGCTGCTGCATACAACTGTTAAGTGAAAAAATGTAGAATACCTCTTATATAAAAGTAAGCGTGGGTATACAAATTTTGAGGAAAACAAGCAGATTCAATGGAATTACCACCAGTACATATTTATGCTATTTTCAGAATATTGTGAAATTATTCTTCCGGCAATTCTTTTGTAATAAATTAATTGTTTCGCTAGTTGTGTGGCATATCGCTCCATCTTGTTGAAACAAACCGCCAATATCTATACCACCAACAATAGGCTAAAAAACATCGAGGGACCAAAAAACATTCGACAATCTATATGTTTGGCAATAGATGGTCTACTAAAGGTGCATACATAGACAGTAGCATACAACTGCAATGCTGAGTCGGGAGCAGGACAAAAGGGTTGCTTCATGGAAGACTTAAGCTTCATTCAACAGTCGCTAAATTTGTGGCCACCTTCAATTTTAGACTGAAATCCGCTGATTATTATGTGTTAAGCTTAGCTGAAGCAAACGCAAGCTGACGCAAAGCCCGTCAACATTAAAGAAGATCATTGAAGTGACGACTGCAGTGAATGTAGGCGTAGCAGGTTCCGGGCGGAGCAGGTTATTGCAGCTTACGAATGTTATATGGAATATCAACTATAATATTTTATATGAACTTCTGTGGCAACAAAATTGAACAAACTAGCCCTTGCTTTACATATTTACATATATACTTATAGATATTACTCTTAATTAATAAGCGATTCTTGATTCCCTGTATGCATGGACTTTGATATACCAAAATATACATACATATATGATTGTCACATTTCTTTCATTTATGGTTCGAATGAGTTACATTCACTTGCACTTAACTGGTTTATTGTCTGCTCGACCATCTCCCTAAAGTGATTGTTGTGATGTAAAGCGAATTTAGATAAGCATCTCGAATTTATTTTATCATCAGCAATAGTATTTATTATATGTAAATGTACTATGGGCGTCAAAAGCGAGTAAACATCTCTGCTTTTTTGATTCTTGTAAGATTCTGAGAAGAAAAAAAAAATGTATGGAATTCAAATTAAGCCCTCGAAAGGGCTTTTTTATTATTAAAAATCTCAAGAAATCTGCAAAATATATTTTTAAGTACAGCTAAATAAAAATATCTCACATTTACGCGTCATAAGTGAGTCAAGATTTGTATCTGGAATAAACTAACTTTTACACTGCATTTAATTCTTCTTAGCCGTTATCGGCAGCAAAATAGTCAATAAATTGAGAAAAGTATTCAGAATTATGTGAAAAGAAAATTTCATTCGCCGCCAGTGCTGCGAATAGTATCAAATTGTAGAATATTTAATTTATTTTCAACACAGTGTTGATATCCACTGGGAACGTAAAACATAAAATAATAGGGGAAACCCATCGTGATTCGTATATAAATCAAATTTCAACACCGTTCTCCACGCACGCTCTTCGCAAAACAGGAAAGAAACTACCGGGGCAACAATTGGAATATATTATATATGGGCGGATCAAACACTAGATCTAACTCCAAGTTCGCTGATGTTAACCAACAAGGATTGCTCATTTCTGGTGGCCAGCTATTTGAACACTGGAAGCAGAAGCAATGATCATAAACAAATCAGTGGAGTTCGCACAACGTAATAAAGGAAAATTCCTCATTTGTGCTGATAGTATTTCCTCCATTAACCCTCGAGAACACGCGCTATGAGCATTTTGCTCAAGCAATTTTTTATTTCGCGAAATTTTTATGTTCTATGTAATTCTGGCCCTAGTTGTGGTGAGTACCTTCGCTAGTAGTTGTGCATCGTACTTTGACGAGCATTTCTTTCGATTAGTGCACGATCGGACGTGTAGGCAGACGGTTGATTTTTAAGAGCGGTTGATTTGCTCATTGCGCGAGAAACAATGTAAGTATTTCTTGATTTACCTTTTTTGTTGAAAACCTCGGGTTGTGAAAAGGGTTGCTGCCCCAATTTTGAATAGTGGCAGAAACATTACCATGGATAACTATTTTACTTCAATACCTTTAGCAGATGAACTATACAAACAATATAGAAACGAACATTGTGGGTACAATAAGAAAAAATAAAAAAGGAAATTCCACCTCAATTTATTTCAGCAAAAGGAAGGCCGCAACTACATGCCTACAATGACTGGATTTGCCGAAAACAAGGTTCTTGTCTCTTACGTTCCAGTGAAAAAAAAGAAAAAAGTTGTCTTATGCTATCATCACTTCATGCCGATGGCCAAGCTAATGATGAAACATCTGAGAACAAACCCGAAGTAATAACCTTTTACAACCAGACGAAAGGGGGTGTAGACACTGTTGATCAAATGAAAAGCACATATTCAGTTTCCAGGATAACCTGCAGGTGGAGAATGCGCCTCTTTTTCACGCTTATTGACATTACTGGCATAAACGCACAAATTATTTACAAATCAAATACAGGCAACCCAGAGGAGGACGTTTCTAAAGGAAATTGCCCTGGAGCAATAAAGCCACATATTTCTAATCGGCAGGCCGTAAAAACTTGAGAAAAAACCTGAAAGCCAACACCTACAACCGGGCGAGCTTTGCCCCAGGAGTAAAAACAGACGTTCGAAAAAAGGCTGCACTTTATGTGGAAAATTACTTCGCACGGAACACGTTAAGTATATGTGCCCATCTTGCTTCGAAAGCAACGTAAATGTCAATCTTACCGAAGACTGATTCTTGTCTTTTATTTATTTATTTTGTTACAAAGAGTTTTTTTTGTTAATATACTAAAGTCTCAATGTAAAATTTTTGGTTATGTCTTGATTGAATGAATCTATATAATTTTACAGTGTGAATTTCTTAAATAAACACATAATTGCAAAAAAATGACTTGGTATTATAACTATGTTAAAAAGGAAATGCTTAAAAATCATAATCCATTAAAAAGTTACATTCTTACATGAAGTGAGCAAAATGCTCATGCGCGAGAATCCGTGCTATCTTACGAGGCGCGTGTTCTCGAGGGTTAAAGCCATACAAAACATTTACAGGAATAGCAAATTGGTCGAAAAAATAAGAGATCTTTGTATTTGTCACATAAATAAGTTCAATATTATGTGGGTCCCTTGCCATAAAGGCGTCCGAGGCAATGAGCGAGCCGACGAAACAGTCCGACTTATGACAGCAGCAACAAGTTTAGTTTATTCAAAAATTATTTACATAGTCATATACAAAAATTATGTTGACTCTATTCAACTGTCACGATGAGATACGTTTAAGCATCGATATTCTGCATTCAATGGCATGCACAAACCAGATCTCTAACCAAGCAGTAAACCTCGATATTTACCAAACCAGAATAGAACATACTAAACTCACACAGCAATCCCTCCTTACGGGAAGTACCCAACAACAATGCCCATTTTGTGGTAATAACTCATCAGCTGACCTTCTTTTAAACGATTGTCGCACCTAAGAAAACAAAAAAAAAAATCAAAACTTGGTTCTACTGGCTACTGTTTCTATCACCAATATAACTGCTTTAAATTATTTTTTGAAAGATTGTATTGTAACTTAACTAATATCATGTTATATGATTTGATAATAATAACACAGACTCTTTTATCTAACTATCGAATTGTGGGCCCTGCAGCTAGTACTAGATCTTGTATTAGTTTTAGTGTCATATATTAATTCTAATAAATAACCAAATAAATGCGTAGCAATTTTTCCAATAGCGATTGATTGGTCTTTGGTGAGGTATTGGCAAATCTCTGACTATGTTTCTGCCTTGAGAAAACTTCTTATTAAACTTATCTGTTAAAGGCAGTATAAAATATAGCCTCTTCATTTGTCGAACAAAATATATCAGCATTATACATACATACATCAATTGCATGTGAGCCAAATTTTAGCTCCTTATGGCTTCTTACCAGCAACCCGGTTGGAAACTGTTATTGCATATTTCAATTCAACTTCCTTTAATCATTTGAAACAATTTGAGATTGGCCAACTTTATTAACAGATAACTGAATTTATGTTAATGCATTTCATTTCAAGATCTCAAAAAATGTTGTGCCATAAAAATCGCCCGGGACAGTGTATTTACTCATATATATAAATGAGATGCCTTTTAGTTTGTTCTTGCAATCACATTCATATTAGGAAAAAAAATCGAAGGAGTTGACTCACTTTTGACGCTCATCGTATTTGTATAAATATGAATTTTATTTATGTTGGCCTGCACGTATAGATTTATGTCAGCGTTCCAAATCAAAGTGATCGAAAGTTGCTTATGCTTGTCCCCTTCTACAGTTGACCCTTTCGATTGACCTACATACTTGTACGTGCATGGTGTAAGAGGATTAATAAAAGGATTGCCATATGCTTGCCACTTTGCTTTCAATTTGAGGTCATATCAGTGTTGAACGAGTTATAGTGGTCGCTCACTTGAAATTTTCCAAATAGTAGTGCAAAAATATTAACAATCACACTTAGGGTACCTCTGGACTTAACTGGTGTTTGAAACAGCCCAACGAAATGCATATACTTAGATCCGTACATCGAAATCGTCTTTGAAATATTTGTTAGCTTTGTGATGTAATTGTTGCTAAATATCTATTCATATCTCAAATAGATTTTCATTTATAGGAGAATCAGGGCGTTTAAGTAAATATACATACACTCTTATATAAATATGTATACACATATATATATATATATATATATATATATATATATGACGGTAATACCCTTTGCTGGGTGTTTGGTCGAGCTCCTTCTCCTACAGTAGTATACCACCTCCGAGAAGCAGATGGCTTTTTATGAGGAGCATTTTCATTTTTTTGTTTTTCAAAAAGAACTCGCAGGTTTACCTTAGCCTGCCGACGGACGACCGGTATTAGAAAGAACTTCATACTTCGCAAGTAAGAGGTTGTGGAGTTTTCAAACGAATTGTGGAAGTTGTGTAGTGAAAACAGGGATGAATTTGGAACACACTATTGATAATTTTCTACAATAATTTTGTGAGCGGCTCGATTTTCGTAGAATATCGTAACACATTTTTTCGGTGCGTATCAGCAACAATACAACTGCGAAAATAATTGGTGCAACCCGGTCACACAATCGTGCTTGATTGAATGAACTAAATCATATGTGATCCTTGCTTTGGTAATTATTTTCAGTATTTTTCTAAAGAAAATGGAAAACTTACGCAAACAGAAAATTGCCCCACGAATTAAATTAAAACAGAGCCAAAAAATAAAAGAACGGACAAAAAACGTAGCATTTGGATGGGAGTTGGTGAATTTCGTAAAATAAAAAATCGCAATTTCAAGGAATTATTGGAATTGGGCAAACGTAATATTTACGGATGAATCTTTCTTTTTGGCGAATAGCTGAATACGCCGGTCCCAACGTACTGCTGAGAATCGACAACTTCAATGAACTGCTAAACATCCAGTTAAGGTTCATGTTCGGGGCTGTTTCTCTGAAAAAGTATTTGACCAGGTATTTGTGTTTATCGCCAGTTTGAATGCAGTTTTTATGGACAAAATTTGCCAGCAAGATTATTACCATCAACGGCGAAGATGTTTGGAAAAAATAGGCAACCTTGGGTTTCACAAGAAGGCAACGATCCCAAGATGAAGCAGAATCCGAAGGTGTGTAGAGTGGAAACAGCAACAGGGACTGAAATTTTGGATTATCCTCCACAGTCGCCTGTTGCCAACCCGATTGAAAAAAAAGTATACATACAGTTGAATTAGCTTAAAAAAAAAACAAATTTATTCATTTTAAAACTAGATTTTATTTAATACTTTTAGTATTTAGTAGGTCCACCAACGTTACCAATCACAGCTTGAAGGCGTCTTGGCATTGTTCAACTAGTTGCTAAGCTTTTACTGCATTATTTGGTTCCACGTCTTCATCAACTCTTTCTTCATTGATTTTGTGTCAGTTATCTTGCCGAATTTTCCTCTCTAAAAGCTCCCAAATATGCTCTATCAGACTTAAATCTCGATTCTGCAGCAGTGTATTTAGTTATCTGGGCGTGTAATATAAGAGCCATTTTTAACAATTAGTGCAGTGAGCTTAGGGTCATTGTTTTGTTGGAAAATCCAACCCTGGCCGAAGCCCAAGCATTCTACTGATGGCTTGTTGTTGTTCCAAAATGTTTTTATACTTAAAGAGGCCTATAGTAGTTTCAATAAAGCTCATCTTTCCAATGCCAGATGCAGCTATAGCTTCGAATAACAGTACTTTACAGCTACTTTTTCGATGTTTGCTTTGCTTGATTGAACTAAAGAAGGTGGATGTGTGTAGACTTTTGTCATGCCGCCTTTTGGCTTTTTTGATGTTTTTGTTTTGTGTTAATAATTATTATATTAATAAACTAGTTTAATTATTATAATAATAAACTAGTTTAATTTTTGTAAATTCCTGAATAAATATTGATTTCGTAAAATAAATACATCAACAAATTTTTCAATTCTTGTACACCTTCTGGGAAATAAGAGGATATTCTTACGTCCTTCACAGTATGTCTTCTTCTTCTTAATCACTTCGGCGATTTTGGCCGAGTTTCACAAAGCGCGCTAATCGTTTCTTATATGCATAAAAAGTAATATGAATGTTTAAATATTATTTGTACGCTTATTTACTTTTTAAGTGTACTAAAAAATTAGTTCAATGAATTAAAAATTAATTAAAAATAATAAGTACATACAACTTTCACTGATTCGGCTCGTCTTCTTCCATTGTTGCTTCCAAGCTTCTTTCACCAAATATTAAATTTATTTTCTGTTTTGATCAGCGTACTAATGGCAGACAAAAATCCGCGCTTTTTTTAAATTCGATTGTTCACATTATCGCCACATATTTGAAAATTTCACACACTACCGATACATGAAATGCGCAGAAAAGCTGTACATGGCGCAAATATTGGGATCTTAAAAAAAAAAAAAAAATAATAATTGTTAGGTGTTTGGCCGAGCTCCTCCTCCTATTTGTGGTGAACGTCTTGATGTTGTTCCACAAATGGAGGGACCTAAAGTTTTAAGTCGAGGAGCTTTTTCATGGCAGAAATACATTCGGAGGTTTGCCATTGCCTGCCGAGGGGCGACCGCTATATATCTGAACTGGATCCTCCGAAAAAGATTTCAAAATGGCGGTTTCTCAAAAAAAAAAATTGATGTTTGATACAAATTTCAGCCTTAAATTGTTCATAAAAAAATATTTATCGGTGAGAAAAAATCTTCGAATAATTACTAAAAAAATATATTTAAAAAGCCCGTGTTAAAATTTGAGACTAATCGGTTTAGCCGTTTTCGAGTAATGTTGGTCACCGACTTTGCAAACACCATTTTTAAAAAAAGCGCTTTTAACTCAACGCGGTGTACTTTCAAGCACTCTGAAACGCCTTTTCAAATTTGCGTGTAACTTCGAAAATATTTACCAGAACGATACTAAATTTTCTGTGTGTATTCTTAAACATATGTACATTAAAAAGAAAAAATAAAAAAACGTCCATTTTTTTTAAATTCTAACTGTGTGTAACCCCTTTAAGTATATTTGTGATATAATAATAATTTATGTATACATAACATATATGGGATATGTGGTAAGGAAAAGATAATATTATACTTTTTGAAATGCTCTGGTATTCTATGTAAATAGGTAACGAGCTCATTTTCTAAAAAATTTTGAAACTCAGAAAATAATGTCAGTAGTGTAAATTAAGCCCAACATTAGCGGTTCCAAAACTAAATGCACCGAAAAAATATCTATCGAATTGTATGTTGTATATATCGCATGACCAAAAAGGATGTTTCCAATGAAGTAGGATATGATTAAAAAACCGTCACGTATCAAAAAAAAAGAAACAAAAACGTGCCATTAAAATCTCGTATGTTGCATACGTCTTGTGTCTAATTCTGCTAAACAAACATACGTATAAATCAATTTACTTAATACAAAACTTGAATAGTGGAATATTTTGTAAAGAGTTTTATTTCCAGCGAACAAATTTTATTCCAAATAAATTATGCTCAGACATGCATGTACCATTAATCAGACTTTAATAAGCACCACCACCCATTTTAATTAAGTATTAAGCAATTATGTTATTAACCAATTTTTTTCCTTAATTTATACCAGCACAAGAATTAATTTACTTCTAATATAAACTTGGCTGATTCGATATGCACTCGACATCTTACCAGAATGACTAATCATTAAATCATTAAAAATCGTATTAGTCATGGCGCTATTAGCATCTACCAGTATAGGTTGATGTATGAGTACTAGCAAATCTGTACACAAAATATGAATACGATTTTAGAACAAATAAAGCACTTATTCACACTACCTATTACGGTTATTTACAAAAGGAAGACATTCTTCTTCTTCTTAATTGGCGCTATAACCGCTTACGCGATTTTGGCCGAGTTTAACAAAGCGCGCCAGTCGTTTCTTTCTCGTGCTAACCGGCGCCAGTTGGACACACCAAGTGAAGCCAAGTCCTTCTCCACCTGATCTTTCCAACGCAGAGGAGGCCGCCCTCTTCCTCTGCTACCACCAGCTGGTACCGCATCGAATACTTTCAAAGCCGGAGCGTTTGTATCCATTCGGACGACATGACCCAGCCAACGTAGCCGCTGGATCTTTATTCGCTGCGCTATGTCTATGTCGTCGTAAAGCTCATACAGCTCATCGTTCCATCGTCTGCGATATTCGCCGTTGCCAACGTGCAAAGGTCCAAAAATCTTACGCAGAATCTTTCTCTCGAACACTCCAAGCGTCGCTTCATCGGATGTTGTCATCGTCCAAGCTTCTGCGCCATACGTTAGGACGGGCATGATGAGAGTCTTGTAGAGTGTTAGTTTTGTTCGTCGAGAGAGGACTTTACTGCTCAGTTGCCTACTTAGTCCAAAGTAGCACTTGTTGGCAAGAGAGATTCTACGTTGGATTTCAAGGCTGACATTGTTATCGGTGTTAATGCTGGTTCCTAAATAAACGAAGTCTTTTACAACCTCAAAATTATAACTGTCAACAGTGACGTGGGTGCCGATACGCGAGTGCGCCGACTGTTTGTTTGAAGACAGGAGGTACTTCGTTTTGTCCTCGTTCACCACCAGACCCATTCGCTTTGCCTCTTTATCCAGTTTGGAGAAGGCAGAACTAACAGCGCGGTTGTTAAGGCCGATGATGTCAATATCATCGGCATACGCCAGCAATTGTACGCTCTTATAAAAAATTGTGCCTGAGCGATTAAGTTCTGCGGCTCGCACGATGCTCTCCAACATCAGGTTAAAGAAGTCACACGACAGGGAGTCACCCTGTCTGAAACCTCGTTTGGTATCACGGCTCGGAGAGGTCCTTTCCAATTCTGACGGCGCTGTTGGTGTTGAGCAACGTCATCTTACATAGCCGTATTAGTTTTGCGGGGATACCAAATTCAGACATCGCGGCATACAGGTAACTCCTTTCCGTACTGTCGAATGCAGCTTTGAAGTCGACGAAAAGATGGTGTGTGTCGATTCTCCTTTCATGGGTCTTTTCCAAGATTTGGCGTATTGAGAATATTTGGTCGATGGTAGACTTTCCAGGTCTGAAGCCACACTGATAAGGTCCAATCAGTTGGTTGACGGTGGGCTTCAGCCTTTCACACAATACGCTCGCTAGAACCTTATAGGCGATATTTAGAAGACTAATCCCGCGGTAATTGGCACAAATTGCAGGATCGCCCTTCTTATGGATTGGGCAGAGCACACTTAAATTCCAATCGGCAGGCATGCTTTCATCCGACCATATTTTGCATAGGAGCTGATGCATGCACCTTACCAGCTCCTCGCCGCCATGTTTGAATAGCTCAGCCGGCAGTCCGTCGGCGCCCGCGGCTTTGTTGTTCTTTAGCCGCGTTATCGCTATTCTCACCTCGTCATGATCGGGTAGCGGAACGACAATTCCGTCGTCAACGATTGGGGTATCGGGATCTTCACTTTCTCGGTGACATGCGCAGCTGTCACTGTTTAATAGGTTCGAGAAGTGTTCCCTCCATAATTTAAGATTGCTCTGTACGTCGGTCACCAGTTCGCCGTCTTTGTTCTTACAGGAAAACGCCCCGGTCTTAAAACCTTCTGTAAGCCGCCGAACTTTCTGGTAGAATTTTCGGGCGTTGTTCCTGTTGGCCAGCATCTCAAGCTCTTCGCACTCACGTATTTCGGCCTCTCGTTTCTTCTGTCGGATAATACGTCTCTCTTCCTTTTTCAGCTCTCTGTAGCGATCCCACATGGCTCGCGTTGCGCCCGATCGCAGCGTGGCTCTATAGGCGGCATCCTTTCTTTCTGCGGCAGCATGACATTCCTCGTCGTACCAATTGTTTTTTCGGGCTCGCCGGAATCCGATTTCTTCTTCGGCGGCGGTACGTAGAGAACGAGAAATGTTGCTCCATTGTTCGTGGATGCCGGTTTGTTGGGCAGTACTCTCAGAGAGCAGGAGTGAGAGTCGAGTGGCGAATCTTCTGGCTGTCTGTTGTGATTGCAGCTTTTCGAGGTCGAACATTCTTTGCGTAGGTAGATGCACGTTTTTTGCTGCACAGAGGCGCGTGCGCAGTTTGGCTGCAACAAGGTAGTGATCCGAGTCAATGTTGGGTCCTCGGATCGTAGGTACATCTAATACACTAGAAGCGTGTCTTCCATCTATCACAACATGATCGATCTGGTTTCGCGTTTTTCGATCAGGGGACAGCCAGGTAGCTTGGTGTATCTTTTTATGCTGGAATCTGGTGCTGCAGACTACCATGTTTCGGGCCCCGGCGAAGTCGATCAGCCTCTGTCCGTTACCGGATGTTTCGTTGTGTAGGCTGAATTTTCCGACTGTGGGCCCAAAAATTCCCTCCTTGCCCACCCTGGCGTTGAAGTCGCCAAGCACGATTTTTATGTCGTGGCGGGGGCAGCGCTCATAGGAACGTTCCAGGCGCTCATAGAAAGAATCTTTGGTCACATCGTCCTTCTCTTCCGTCGGGGCGTGGGCGCAAATTAGCGATATGTTAAAAAAACGGGCTTTGATGCGGATTGTTGCGAGACGCTCGTCCACCGGAGTGAACGACAGTACTTGGCGACGAAGTCTCTCTCCCACAACAAATCCGACACCGAATTTGCGCTCCTTTACATGGCAGCTGTAGTAGACGTCGCAAGGTCCTATGGTTTTCTTTCCTTGCCCCGTCCATCGCATCTCTTGGATGGCAGTGATGTCAGCCTTTACTCTCACGAGGACATCAACCAGCCGGGCAGAGGCACCCTCCCCATTAAGGGACCGGACATTCCAGGTGCATGCCCTCAAATCATAGTCCTTAGTTCGTTTGCAGGGGTCGTCATCAGTATAGGGAGGTCTCATCCGAGGCTTTTTTAAAGTTTTCATTGGGGGCGATTTTTAAGTGGCGGGTCCCAAACCCAACGCACAACCAGCTATGCTGGAATGTTTCGCCTTCTCACTTTAGCTCACTCCCGAACGGGTGTTCGGAAGCTACCCAGAGGATACGTGGGCTAATCCCGGCCGTTGTGAGCTGCTTGAACCATATGTAGAAGAATCGTCCTGGCCACTCCCAAGTGAATGGCGATCAGTAACTTTCCCCACATGCGTGGACTTCTACACATGGAAGTAACTTTCCCCACATGCGTGGACTTCTACACATGGAAAGGAAGACATTAGCGCCTAAAACAAACAGCTCTCAGAAACTGTTACTAATTTTAGTTGGCCTTATGATGTTAACAATAAACTAGGAGAACTGAATTGTGTGGATGATTAATGATTTAAACGCAGCCACGATCACCTCAATAACAATGAGTGAGAATTGTGTACTGGATCTGTGGTTTTATTCGACATGAAATATGTACTTACCTATATGCGTTTGATTGAAATTAAAAAAGTCCTTGATGTATCAGCTTTGTTAGATTACACAGCTTACGCCGGATTCATTACGATTTTTCCTTTCAATACCGCATTTATATGAATAGCAATGACGAGCGTAGAACAAAATTGAATTTCATGATAAGCTTAAAATTAGCAAGTTCATATATCGCACACTGAATGACTCTCTATTTGATATCTTTACTTTGCCCTATTTTTACTCCCTGCATTGTTTTATTTAAAGACACCTTTATACAGTGAGCCACTGGCTTCAAGGCAGATGCCCATTCTACTTACTCTGAGCTCTGAGCTCTTAAACCGATTTCGTCATAGTGACACCATCAGACTTCAATTGCTCAATATAAAGGGTGATCAATTTAGAGGTATCAGATTTTAAATTGACATAAAAGAACGAAAATTCAAATTGATTGGTCGGTTTTTATTATTTTTGTGTAGAACCATTAGTGACATTTATTTTTTTAAAGATAATCCCTTTCATTTGTTAGCCGCAACTGCGCCGTAATTCGGCCATTCGTAAACACCAATTGAATGGTTCGCTGAAGGAGTTGGGATGTTGGCTTCAAATGCCTCAAACGAAGCATATAGACTTTGCATACCCCCACATATAAAAGTGTAAAGGTGTGGTATCACACGATCTATCTAGCCAATCCACTGGTCCGAGCGAGATATAAATTGCTCACCGAAATGAAGACGCAGTAAATCCATTGTTGGGCTGTATGACAAGTAGCACCATCTTGTTGGAAGCAAATATTGTGAATATCACGGGCTTCGATTTCCAGCATCAAAAAGTCTTTTATTATGACGCGATAGCGTTCGCCATTCACTGTTACTTTGGCGCCAACCTCGTCTTTCAGGAAATATGTGCCAATGATTACTTCAGACCATAGGACCACCAAACGGTTGTTTTCAATGGACGTTGTGGCTGTTCTTAAATGGCTATAGGTTGCTCTTCAGCCCATATACGGCAATTTCGCCTCTTGACTTAGCCATTAAGCCAAAAATGGGCATCATCGCTGTACACCATAAGTTGGTGATTTTTGTAATACAATTGCACGATTTGTAAACGTTGTTGAAGCGTAAATCATTCCATTATGAAAAGTCAATGAAAACTGAAAATTATGTATTTAGTTTCACAGTAGTCACACGTGATCTGCCTCCAATCTTATCACCCTTTAGTTTGTCCAAAAACGTATAGTATATTTGGTGCCTTACTCACTTAGCCGAAGTAGGAAGTTGTGAACTTAAATATTCGCTTCTGGTCGCTCCCAATAGAGGTTAATAATGTTAGCCTCGTCAATCTCTCACAGAAAAATCTAACAGCAATACTTTTAAACTATGTTTGTCCTATTGTGCGGCAATAGAAAAAACCGATGAAGCATTCATTAAGTGTTCGAAAGAAATATTGTGCTGAAAATGAATTTCCACTGCGCTCTGGCTATGGCGAATATAGTATGTAGGTGATGAACTGAAAACGTTTCAAAACAGCATAGCGCAGTAAATGAACATTCAGGTTGAGTAATTTTAAGTTGATTTCCCAAGATCGAACCACATTCATTTTGAATAATCTATTTCAATTTTTTATTCAAAAAACTTGTAATTTGCCCATTCGAGACAGTTTGCTCGATTGAAATTGAAAGAAATTAATTTCCAAATATTGAACTACGTTCATTCAAATAATTTATTTGTGGTTGACTCCGGCTGAAAATGTTAATTGGAGGTGGAATATATTGATGATTTCATTATTATAATTAAGCATCATATTTAAAATGCAGTGTTTTCGTGCTACTATCATACATTCTAGAGTGAATAGCTTCCATATGATATAGCCACAACTATGCATTTTAAAATCTCGTTTAACATTGATTGCCGCTTCATTCAAACGACGGTTCATTTGTGTAAGTAAGTATTAATATTTGGGTAGGTGTATCCAAATTCATGTGGCTTATGATGATGGTGAAAAAAACTTAACAACATTGCATCATTGAGTAATTATGTCTTTTGTGCGTTTTTATTTAATTGGGCTCATGCCCCAAATGCCGAAAGTATGCCTGAAACTGCATACAATATAGTGAGGAAGACAGCAATTTTACTGATTTAGCTGAAGAGTATTTAATTTTTTTACAAAAAAAATAATAATTGATTAATGCTCTGGGGAGTGGATATCAGAGGGAAATAGTTAACTTTATGTATGCCACTGACTACAATAGTTAAAAGTTATGTTTTTATTAGTATAGACACACCACCGAATATTTTCAATGGCATCGCTTTGTTTAAAAACTAGTTTTCCACTTTTCAAAGCATATTTTCCGATGTTATGATTGTATTCTTGTTCCTGCTGAAGATCGCACCCCTGTCACTGTAAATTTTGCAACACATCCACTGCTGTATATTTCTGAAAGAGGCAGGAACGATGAACATTTTTGTTGAAGAAAATCATAACATTAAGTTTAGTATAATTCGCACTCAAAAGTTAAGGCGGTCAGTAATCCTATATAATCCAAAATTATCTGTAATACAAAATAACTGCAATTTGTGTGTTTTTCGACACATATTTTTAGACTGGATAGCCTGTTTAAAATTTATTAAAATATTTAATATTATTTAAATATATTCTTTCCTTTTTTCGAGACTAAAATGTATCAATATGAGTCTGGGGATTCAATCTTTAAAGATTAACACAAGCTGCGAGCTTTGAACTAAAACTGTTAAAAGTTTTGTTAGTCGGGCTTTTGGATTTTGCTAACGTTTTTTACCCAAATTTAAACAAAATGCAACATAGGAGGTGTGAATACTAACTGCTTTCTCTTTAATTGCTTCAAGGAACTGAAATATTTTCCTTCTAATGTAGATTTAATTTTCGTAATCGCATGGTGCAAGATCCGATGAGGCTAGAAATCTCTTGATAGACAGTGCAAAATGTCGTGATGAATAATTACTACTACTTAATTTTTCTTTATTTTTGCGCAGAGCTCAGCAGAAGGAGAAGGTATATTAATAGTTAGAACTTAACCGCTGACCTTACCTCCAGTTTATCAATTTTTTTAATGTTGGTAGCCGTTTTTGTTGTAGACGAGCGAAACGGGGGCAAAGCATCTTCAACGTATCCAGCTTAGCAAAGGCGCCATGACAGTTTTCAATGCTTTAGTAAGCATACCAGTATTTTTGTTAACTTTCTCTTCCTGTTACCCTCTAAATGCTTCAATATCATTCCAAGATATTTTTTAAAATTATTATTCTTAATATAGGGTTTTTCAGTAAGAGCGCTTCAACTTTTGAACTTTTTTGAATAAAACACAAACGGTTTGACTTTTTAACTAATTTTTTTTTTATTATCGAGTTTGAACATATACATTTAAGTATGGAATTCGATTTCTTTTGCATGTTTTACGAAGTCCAATCGTTGAACCCAATTTTCGACCACCCTTTTGTATAAATCGGCCGAAATTCCAGCAATTTCGCGTTCAATATTGGCTCTGAGCTCACAAATCGTCGCCGGCTTGTTACTGTAGACCAATGACTTCACATAACCCCAAAACGGGACGGCTTGTTAAATGGACCGTAAAATGGCCGTAATGCTCTTAAAGTAGCAGCAACAGAACGATTATTTTCATAAAAAATTTGCACAATTTGCAATCGTTGCTCAAGTGTGTAGCGTTCCATGATGAAATGTATACTAATGAAGTTTACAAATGACAAGCGAAAAATAAAAAATATTGCGTCGTTCGCCCTCCCTATCGGAAAAAAGTTGAAGCGCACCTATTGAATAACCCCATACAAAAAATATTTATTATAAATAAAATGTTTCGATATTTCATAAAATAGAATATATCAAGAAAAATGTTGTTTTTATATTGCGGTGGAAAATCATCGAGTCATCAAGGTGAGTACATGATATCTTGTCTTTATAAAGTGGATTCTACTCGCGATTAACGCAAACAATACACCAATCAGGCTGTTATTGCAAGTTTTTGAAAATTTTACGATCGCGTTTTTTATATTTTTTTAATTTTCATTTAATAAAAAATTATCATTAATTTTGTTCCACCTTTTACAAGTTATATTATACTAGATGAGGAGAGAGGAATAATTATTTGTGGTCAGAAGGTTTTACAACAATTGTGAGGTAGAAATTTTTCATGTAAAGATTGTTTTCAACAGATTGAGGGAGGATTTTGTTAAATTTGAGATCTCAACTTCGGCTGCATTGACCTTCTGGTGGAGAAAGGAGGAGAACACGGTCTAGAATACTTACATACAGTGGCTCAATAAAGAATTTAGACGTACATATCTTGCAGCTTCGAATTCAAAATTTTTGTGAGAAAGGTAAGTTAAATGTTTTTATTTTTCTATTGGGTATTCAAATAGGATTTAAAAAATAGTAACAATAATTTATAAGTCCATTACCTCCTTGTAATAAAAAATAGATTATGCAGCATTTGCAAAATTGGTGTCAAAAAAGAGCATTACGGACATCTGGCATTACTGGGATTGTTTGGCACTTTAAAACGGGGAATCCTACAATTAATTTGCTTTCGGTAGAACAATGCAAAGGAAAAACCAAACGTAATAAATTAAAATAAAATTTCAGTCGTGTTTTATTAAATAAAAGTCCAAATTATAAACAAAGGTAGACAGCGTAGACAGAGCTCAATTCAAGTCAGAAATTTAATTATTAGCCAACATGAAAAGGGTAGAACCGTTCGGGAAATCGCAGAAATAGTGGATAGACCCTATTCGCCTCTATACGACGTGATAAAACGTTTCAAAGAAACTAAATCCGTGGAAAATAAGAAGAAATCAAGACGACCAAAACTGATTTCAGATGCAGATGAATGATAGATAGTGCAACAAACTATAAAAAATCCAAATTTGAGCGCCCCTAAACTCGCAACAGAAGTCGCCCAACACCTTAATATCATATTAACTGCAACCCCGAAAGTATACGTATAGTGTTGCGAAAGAATAATTACAATGGAAGATTTTCACGAACGATTTTTATCAACGAGATTAACCGACACAAGAGAATAAAATTCGCAAAGCGTCATGGCGATAAGGATTTCGAGTTCCGGAAGCACGTTTTGTTTCCAGTTGAAAGCAAGTTTAACATATTTAGGTCCGATGGACAATCATATGTGTGGAGAAGACCTAATGAAGAGCTGCTGAAAAAAACGTCAGTTAAACATGGGGGCGGGTCGGTAACGCTATGGGATTGTAAGTCCGCTGCAGGTACTGGAAATTTTGTGTCTCATTAACGGCAATATGGACCACAAACAATACCTAACAATTATGAAAGAAAATTTGGTCCAAAGTGCTGAAATGTTCGAAATTAAGGACAATTTCCAGTACTATCAAGACAACAATCTTAATGTCCGTCTATGGCTTAAGTACAACTACCCTAAAGTACTTGAAACACCTCCATAATCTCCTGACATAAATATAATTGAACATCTGTGGGCTCATTTGGAAAACCAACAGAAAAATGTTGTTATTAAAAAGAAGAAAGACTTGGAAGGTTCTATTAAAGAAGAGTGAGGGAAAATGGATCCTTCAACATGCAAGAAGCTGGTCAAATCCATGACAAAGCGACTGAATGCTGTGAGAAAAAATGAAGGCTTGCCGACTAAATATTAATTATATTGTTTTTTTTCTTAAATATTTTTTGCCTAACTCTACTTTATATAAATGTCCGAGTTCTTTTTGTCATGTATTTTGCTAAGTTTTTATGTTCGTATTTTCTATGTAAGAAAGAGTTAAATTTTGTTTATGTGTTTTGTAGTTTTGAAAAATACACTTGAAGAACGAAAATAAATGTGACACATAAGCGCATTAAATTTGCATTTTAATATATATATTCTTTTATTTAAAATCATATCACTTTGGTGTCCGAGTTCTTTATTGAGCCACTGTATTTCTTTCTTCAACAATGGAAAAATCGAATGTCAGGAAGTTTCGCAAAGAAACTAGAATATCACAATAAATAACAAATTTAACCCTAAACCCATTATTTCAAACGTCAATGTGCATCATTACTAGTATTGTTATTATTATTATGGCATCTATTTGTAAGAATCCCATTTCTTTGATTCATATTTTTAGCCCTCAGTTCGGCATTCGGATCTGGTCAACTTTTTTTCGAATTTGGAAGTGAATTTAACATATTTCTATTACAGCTAACGACTTGATCTTCCTGGTAGCTTCCTAAAATTGAATATTCTATCGATTTATGGATATAACCTTTTAAAAAGTATCCTCAAACAGGACGAAAAAATACCAGACCTGGGACCAAACCGGTGGTTTTAAAAAAGGTGGCCAACGGAGGGTTAAATCTATATACATAAGCACAAAAAGCGAGAATATCTTCAAGTAGTTCACTATGGCCCTCATATTGTAACTGTAGTTTTTGGTTGCAATCGAAATTTTCGAATTCTAATTCTTTGTCACACGCTTCTGATACACTTTGAAGCACAGTTAACGATGTATGCAACATACTGGTATACATATTGCACCTGGCGTCTGACGACAATGAGTAATAAATAATTGAATATCAAACTTTACCACAATGAGAATACATTCGAAAATTTAATAAAAGCAAATGAAATGAAATATATCAACTACATATTGTGTCTGTCTTTGCGTACGCTCATGCACTACATCCATGTAATGTTTATTCATGTGATATGGCACCGTTTACTGGTAATTAGAGACCTCTTTAAACGGTTCATTTGGTCGGCTATTGACATGAATTTTTGTTATTTCGTTAGATATTTGGGTATCAATTAATTCGGGCACATAAAATGTTCAAAACCATTCACCGGAAGAGTACGAGCAAAAATTTAAAGTATTGTCATAGATATAATTAACGGGATTGTTTACAATGTCTTCTACTGCGTCTGCATGCCGCAGGCGAGTTGCTGTCAAAACGAAAGGCACAAAAAAGAAAAGAAGAAATGACGTATCGCATTTTAACGGCTTCAACAAAGTGTGCATATAAGTATGGGGTGTTTTTTAGTTGCATGGAAACTCTCCATAATGATAACTATTGTTTGCCAGCTCGGAATGGCGAACTCTGTTAATATTTCTAATAAGTAAGGTTTTGCAAGTCGTAATGCATTGTTTAACCACAAAACAACGCCTCCAAATTGTAGAAATTTACTGAGAAACAATAAATTTGTTCTGGAAGCTCATAGAGCACTGGCGGCATCATCGGTCCTTATTTCATTCTAAATGAGGAAAGCGCTGCCGTTTCAGTGAATGGTGAGCCTTATCGAGCCATGCTGACCGAATTTTTGTTTCCAAAAATTAATCAGCCAAACATCGACGACGTTTGGTTCCAACAAGTTGGCGCAAGTTGCCATACAGCTCGCATAACAATCGATTTATTAGACTGATCGAATGGACCACGTAACTCGTAGCCATGGCGGACATACTCGAATACCAAAATATGTCATCCAAAAAATAAATGCCATGAATTTATCTACCAGATTATAATAAAAAAAAGTCAACCCAACAATATTTCTGTTTTTTATTATCATTTTAAGTTCTCAAGCTCTTAAAAAGCACCCGTTACATTTGTGAGGAATTTGAGAAAAAAGGAAACGTTACTTAACTCACAGATCTCGCTATTTAAGCAATAGCTTGGAGCACATCATTTTAAGCTTGCTGGCAGCAAATGACTTAGATAAGCCTATACGTAACATAATTTCTCCATTTCTGAGTCATAGGGGTAGAACTTTTTATATTTATATTTATACTTAAAAATTTTGAAAGGACGTTCCATATCAACGCTGACTACGGTATGACAATAGAATGACAGACTTTGTCAAAGTGAACGATGTCATCCGAGTCTAAGTTCCACGTTGCCGGAGGGGCCCGAGAAAAGTGCCAATTTAAAGGTGTAAATATAACAATTATAAATGAGTGTTGCTATCGGGTAGTAGTAATGACCCCTTAAATGAGCTTGCAAAAACTTCTTATTAAGCGTAAAACAGCATGAAAAATATGCCGTTCCACTCAAAGTTATGCCGCTCAAGTGTAGGGTTACACTCTATTTGAAGCCGTAGACAAGCTTTGTCAAATTTTGGAAAGTGAGCACATCTATACTCTTGCACTACATCTAAATTATATACAAAGAACAATTTTTGAGTACAGCAACAAAAGACTACTACCCAATTTGACACTGAAAGTATTGTGAAAAAAACATATTATGGGCTGAATCACTTACTAAAATAGGAATGAAATTCAATTTAAGATGGGATGATTGAGATCTAAGCTCAAATGTTTGGAAAGGAAAATAATAAGATGCAATAGGTATTTTGAAATTTAAGGATATGTATATATAATAATAATTGTAAAATGAACAGGAAGGTGTTGAACATTTTATTGGAAGATGCGCTATAATATCACAATTCTGTGTTGCATATACAACACTCTATTCCTCTTGTCGGTGTGAATTCTATCTCTCTTTTACTAATAGGAATTTAATATAACTGAAAAATATATCTACTGTACTTTAAACGGCAAGGCAACTCATTTTTATGCTTATAATGTGGCTGCTCTGAAAAAAGTACTAGTGTGAAATTTTGTTATGTTTGTTGTATAGTCACCATAGCCGAATGAAAATGCGTGAGTTCGAATCTCCGTGAATGAAACACCGTATTGTTATTTAAAAATTTTCTAATGGATAAAAAAAATATTAATTTTATGTAATTCTAAATAAAACATTTTATGATAACGAAAATGAGGAGTTTTTATCATCAGTGCTCATTACTTTTTGATAACGAAAATGAGTAGTGTGGCCCATCAGAGCTGATTAATTCTTGATAAAAAAATTAGCAGTATGATTATTAGTGATGAGAAGTTTGTGATGACGACAATGAGGAGTCTGGTTGTCAGCAGTTATTACTTTGTATGAATAAAAATAATTAGGTGCCTTGCCTTTAGAGCATAGTAGATACATTTCTCAGTTATAAGATATTGCTATTGTTAATATAAAAGAGAGATAGAATATCGCACCGACAAGGGAAAACCATCAGAACTTTCCCATGGCTAGAACGAAAATGTGTGTGTAATGAGGATAGCGATAATGATAATATGAGTGCTTATGTGATAGTCAGCTGTCTTGTAGGGTGTCTTGTAGGGAATGGTTGAAATCGATTCCAAATTTTCACGCACACACACATGACTTTACAAGCACGAACGAATTATTCAAATAAAATAAAAATTTAATTTAACTCTTTTTAAATTTGTAAAAAATATAACATAGATTTTATACTTTAAATTTGTTTTTGCAAGTTTTATTAGCTTTAGAATTATTTTGCTCTAATTGTCAGCTTTTATAATAAATTATTATTCTTCTTTATACTAAATAAGCTCAAATAGTATAGCCAATGGTTGTTGCGTTGAAAACTTCCCCAAATAAATGAATAAAATAAATAGTACAGAGAAATATGACAGAAATTTACAACAAAAGCCTAGTCGATTTTTAGCTCCTTGGGAGAGGTATGCAACATGAACATGATTCAATTATTAAAGGTTTGCTCACTTGTGACATTAGAATTTTGACACTCCCTTACAAAAGGTTGCATTTAAGAAGGGTGAGAAAGGGGGAAAAATTAAATCCCTCTTGATGATAATAGTAGCAAAAACGTACTTTTTTATTTAAATGGAAATAAGCTGCAAACGGTTTAAAACATAATTTAAAATTAATATTTGAACGTAAATAAGTTATTTTAAAATTCATTGTTCATGCACAAAGTAAATTTAATTTCATATACCATACATATGTACATATGTAGTATATAAGCAAATATATGGTGCAAATAGGAGTTTTTAGCAGAATTTGTCTAATGAGAACTAAAACAAAAAAAGATAAAATAAGTCCAATAATTCAATTCAATTTTGAATTGAATTTTGTTGCTGTGATTACGAGAGCATTAACATTACCCATACATGTTGGGACATAACTCGGCGTTGGTCCGGTAACGAAGTACCGACTGCGGCGCGATAGGCAAATATGGCCATAATGAATTATTTCATAGAAGAAGCAGATTCATCATAAATTTAATTGACTAAAAACACACTTTAACATACTTACGCCATACTAGACTACGTTTTACCTATGTAAATTTATAGTTTTGATACCCAAGTAAAAATTTTTCGTATGTTACTACCTACTTGAAACCAGACTGTACTGTATTTAAAGGATTTTTTAAAAATGCCTTTTATTACGCAACGATTTGTTTAAATGTTTAATTCGTTGGTACATTCTAGTTTTAAAGAAAAGCTTCTTGACGTCGACGCTGACATTTACGTGTTCCGAACACGCGATCAATTTTTCCAAATAGCTGTTGCAGTGCCGAACAGTTCTCCCGTTAAAATTCTGGAATACAAGCTCCAATTGTTTTGTTGTGTTTAAAAAACTGGTGCAAGGCTTGGTTAAGCCTCCTCCGGACACTTCATCAACCCAAGTGAAGGTAGGCTCATTGGAAATGTGCCCTGACAGTCCCAGCTTTCTTATGATGAAGCCTGCAACATATTCAATGGCGTCCTCGTGGAGACTATCCAACTTTTCCCCCTGTTGAAACTCGTTGGGAAATGCTACCTCGCTGCTAAACGAGAATTCCTCCAATAACATCTCATCATCAGAAAGAAATCTTTTCAGGCTCTCGACTGATGTATCACTCAGACGAAGCCATTCGGTTTCATCTGATTCGACGTTACCACGAGCAGCAAAACTTACAGTGTTGCGGGCTGTAATTAATTACATAATGATAAATGTACTTTTGTTCATAACTTATGTATTTTTAAAGCACCCTTACCTAGTAAGTGCTTCCGCAACCTATATTTGAAATGTATGGGGCTCGGATTGTCAAAAAGCCCACCTTTCGCTCGCATTGACCCAAAAAAATGCTCTATGATATCCTGGTTTAGTCGATAGGTCAGGATATATTGAATGTCATAGTGGTCATGGACATATCTGTACAAATCTCTGAGCGAGTTGTTGCTCATTAGCACACCCTTTTGAAAGGGTAGCATCGTTTTGCGTCCAAAAGCCCTTGTGTTGTGCATACACGAATCCATTCTTTCCAAAAATGGTAGTTGGTGCTGCAAATCCATTCCGAAAGGCTTTTTTGTTGGCATGGATTGAAAATTTGTGAATTTCCGGTTGAATATATCGAACCAGTCGTTCACAATCGATATAAACTCAGCTGTTTCGATCGCATTGTATATATCATGCCCTAATGCATAACACCTTCTGATAGCACTTGCAGTGCTGTTCGAAAACAACTGAGCAGCTTACTTAACCTTCTGACGACCAGCGTGGTGCACTGTCAGATGTTCCTCCGATATTTTGTACGCTATTGAAGCGTCTGAAGCTGATGTTAACGTGAGCAACTGTGCTATGGTTCTCGACGTCAGAAGTTTATCTTTATATATATATCCTGTGTCAAGGAAGAGATTCCGAATCAGCTTAAGCAAATGTGGCACGTCAGCAAACACAAAAATTTTACCGCCTGTTGCTATATTTGAAAACCACGTTTGGTCTAAATAAGAGATATAATTATAGAGCATTATAACAAGTATTTATGAACTTTAGCATACCACTTGACACGTTCAACTCTTTCCATAAAGATTGGTTACTTGCACCCATATCCGATATCATTCCTACGACAGTGAACCCAGACTCGTGAATTTTTTGCACTAAATTGTCCAAGATGCATTTCGTGATTTTGCAGTCGTACGCACAGAAGACTGGCTGCTTCCAAGAGGACTTAAGTCCCCGTGCAATCACAACTTGAACGTAGTTGCACGGGCTTCGAATGGTATCGTTCGCCGGATCGTATTCATATATTGCTTCGACTTTCATTTCATCGAAACAAATAATGCACAGCCCATCATCAACAGATGCTTCCTTCGCTCTTCGCATTATATTAAGGGAAAAGTTCAACACTCCATCGTCTACCTTTACCTTCAGGAGCCATCTTCGAATGGTCGATTCTCCTGGAAATGGATACCCATTCTTGCATAAGTGCACGTATGCCCTTGGCCCGGCTGCATGCTGAGCAATAGCGGAAGAAATATCGTTCCAAGTCCAGTGAACGTTTTTGTCGTCATCTCTTAATTTACGCACCTGTCCTTCCGTAAAAAGGGACTGCACACTGGTTTCGAGCTTTTGATATTGAGCGAGTTTGTTTTGAAGTTTCTCTACTTCTGCTTCAAGACACTTCACTCGACAATCTTCATATGATCCAGAGTACAAACTTCATTTATTAAAAAAAGCATGCTGTGAAATTAAATTATATTAATATTTACTCGGTTTGGGTTGAAACATCCACGAATTTGGAAGAATTATTATTTAATTCATTCCAATTGCAAATACTTTCAACAGCAATGGGTAAAGCATCTTCAGATAACTTCAACCGTTTCCGATTCGCCCCAGATACAAAATCCTCTGCAGAAAAATGTAGCGAGCAAAGTTTTGAACTAGGCTGCAATTCGACACCGCAGGACTCGGACCATTTTTTTCTTTTTATTGCGTCTTGCGGAACATGGAACATACCGATATTTTCTTTTGCCCATGTATTATGGCACAATTTGCAACTGGCTTTTGGCATATTTGATTTACTAAATAAGTAACAAAACTTAATCAGCTTCTTTACTTTTCTAACTACCAAGTACTCATGTATAATCATTGCACTCAAATTACACAACAACCGGAGCAAAGTTTGTGTTCACCATAAAACATTGAAACTAAAGTAAACTCCATACGTAAACTTAAATAATCCAGCGCAGACAAATAATATGCCCCGGTTGTTTTATTTTTTGACATGTACAATAAAATTTAACAGAACATCGGTTATTGTTTTCTGTTTGCTTTATTGATTAACTTGTAACTTAAATTATCATCAATTTACTAAAGCTAATTTTATCATTATTTAAATATTAAATCTTCTATATATATAAATGTGAAAATCTGTCCCTATATTCGCTTAAAACTCGCGAACGGGCTCACCTATCCAAACCAAATTTTTAGGCTTTGTTTGGACTCTTCAGTAGATGGTTTGTGTTTTAAAATTTTAAGAATCGGATACCAGGGTCTCGAGAAATAGGCCAAAACGTGAACCCGGGTAACCCTAGGATGTGTTTGTACAATATGGGTAGCAAATGGAAGCTGTTGATGATTCTATAGTATAGAGTATTTTTGATGCCGCTCCGTGACTAGGGTCTCGAGATATCGCCCAAAATGTGGACCCCGATAACTTAAGGATGTGTTCGTACAATATGGGTAGCAAATGGGAGCTGTTGATGATTTCTATAGGGTAGAGTATTTTTCATGCCATTCCGTGACTAGGGTCTCGAGATATAATCCAAAACGTGGAACCGGGTAACCCTAGGATGTGTTTGTACAATATGGGTAGCAAATGGAAGCTGCTGATGATTCTATAGTATAGAGTATTTTTAATGCCGCTCCGTGGCTAGGGTCTCGAGATATCGCCCAAAATGTGGACCCCGATAACTTAAGGATGTGTTCGTACAATATGTGTAGCAAATGGGAGCTGTTGATGATTTCTATAGTATAGAGTATTTTTCATACCGTTCCGTGACTAGGGTCTCGAGATATAATCCAAAACGTGGAACCGGGTAACCCTAGGATGTGTTTGTACAATATGGGTAGCAAATTGAAGCTGCTGATGATTCTATAGTATAGAGTATTTTTGATGCCGCTCCGTGACTAGGGTCTCGAGATATCGCCCAAAATGTGGACCCCGATAACTTAAGGATGTGTTCGTACAATATGGGTAGCAAATGGGAGCTGTTGATGATTTCTATAGTATAGAGTATTTTTCATACCGTTCCGTGACTAGGGTCTCGAGATATAATCCAAAACGTGGAACCGGGTAACCCTAGGATGTGTTTATACAATATGGGTAGCAAATGGAAGCTGCTGATGATTCTATAGTATAGAGTATTTTTGATGCCGCTCCGTGACTAGGGTCTCGAGATATCGCCCAAAATGTGGACCCCGATAACTTAAGGATGCGTTCGTACAATATGGGTAGCAAATGGAAGCTGTTGATGGTTTCTATAGTATAGAGTATTTTTCATACCGTTCCGTGACTAGGATCTCGAGATATAATCAAAAACGTGGACCCGGGTAACCCTAGGATGTGTTTGTACAATATGGGTAGCAAATGGAAGCTGTTGATGATTCTATAGTATAGAGTATTTTTGATGCCGCTCCGTGACTAGGGTCTCGAGATATCGCCCAAAATGTGGACCCCGATAACTTAAGGATGTGTTCGTACAATATGGGTAGCAAATGGGAGCTGTTGATGATTTCTATAGGGTAGAGTATTTTTCATGCCGTTCCGTGACTAGGGTCTCGAGATATAATCCAAAACGTGGAACCGGGTAACCCTAGGATGTGTTTGTACAATATGAGTAGCAAATGGAAGCTGCTGATGATTCTATAGTATAGAGTATTTTCGATGCCGCTCCGTGGCTAGGGTCTCGAGATATCGCCCAAAATGTGGACCCCGATAACTTAAGGATGCGTTCGTACAATATGGGTAGCAAATGGAAGCTGTTGATGGTTTCTATAGTATAGAGTATTTTTCATACCGTTCCGTGACTAGGGTCTCGAGATATCGCCCAAAATGTGGACCCCGATAACTTAAGGATGTGTTCGTACAATATGGGTAGCAAATGGGAGCTGTTGATGATTTCTATAGTATAGAGTATTTTTCATACCGTTCCGTGACTAGGGTCTCGAGATATAATCCAAAACGTGGACCCGGGTAACCCTAGGATGTGTTTGTACAATATGGGTAGCAAATGGAAGCTGCTGATGATTCTATAATATAGAGTATTTTTAATGCCCCTCCGTAACTAGGGTCTCGAGATATCGCCCAAAATGTGGACCCCGATAACTTAAGGATGTGTTCGTACAATATGGGTAGCAAATGGGAGCTGTTGATGATTTCTATAGTATAGAGTATTTTTCATACCGTTCCGTGACTAGGGTCTCGAGATATAATCCAAAACGTGGAACCGGGTAACCCTAGGATGTGTTTGTACAATATGGGTAGCAAATGGAAGCTGCTGATGATTCTATAGTATAGAGTATTTTTGATGCCGCTCCGTGGCTAGGGTCTCGAGATATCGCCCAAAATGTGGACCCCGATAACTTAAGGATGCGTTCGTACAATATGGGTAGCAAATGGAAGCTGTTGATGGTTTCTATAGTATAGAGTATTTTTCATACCGTTCCGTGACTAGGATCTCGAGATATAATCAAAAACGTGGACCCGGGTAACCCTAGGATGTGTTTGTACAATATGGGTAGCAAATGGAAGCTGTTGATGATTCTATAGTATAGAGTATTTTTGATGCCGCTCCGTGACTAGGGTCTCGAGATATCGCCCAAAATGTGGACCCCGATAACTTAAGGATGTGTTCGTACAATATGGGTAGCAAATGGGAGCTGTTGATGATTTCTATAGTATAGAGTATTTTTCATACCGTTCCGTGACTAGGGTCTCGAGATATAATCCAAAACGTGGAACCGGGTAACCCTAGGATGTGTTTGTACAATATGGGTAGCAAATGGAAGCTGCTGATGATTCTATAGTATAGAGTATTTTTGATGCCGCTCCGTGGCTAGGGTCTCGAGATATCGCCCAAAATGTGGACCCCGATAACTTAAGGATGCGTTCGTACAATATGGGTAGCAAATGGAAGCTGTTGATGGTTTCTATAGTATAGAGTATTTTTCATACCGTTCCGTGACTAGGGTCTCGAGATATCGCCCAAAATGTGGACCCCGATAACTTAAGGATGTGTTCGTACAATATGGGTAGCAAATGGGAGCTGTTGATGATTTCTATAGTATAGAGTATTTTTCATACCGTTCCGTGACTAGGGTCTCGAGATATAATCCAAAACGTGGACCCGGGTAACCCTAGGATGTGTTTGTACAATATGGGTAGCAAATGGAAGCTGCTGATGATTCTATAATATAGAGTATTTTTAATGCCCCTCCGTAACTAGGGTCTCGAGATATCGCCCAAAATGTGGACCCCGATAACTTAAGGATGTGTTCGTACAATATGGGTAGCAAATGGGAGCTGTTGATGATTTCTATAGTATAGAGTATTTTTCATACCGTTTCGTGACTAGGGTCTCGAGATATAATCCAAAACGTGGACCCGGGTAACCCTAAGATGTGTTTGTACAATATGGGTAGCAAATGGAAGCTGCTGATGATTCTATAGTATAGAGTATTTTTAATGCCCCTCCGTAACTAGGGTCTCGAGATATAGACCAAAACGTGGACCTGGATAACCCTAAGATGTGTTTGAACCGGTACCTTACCTGTATATAGGTGACCACCACAATCAAATTTTAAAAAAGTACCGAAAAGGCTATTGTGACATCTTTAGAAAGTATGTTGAATGAAAAAAATCAACTAATTCAACTGTTTAAACATTTTACGAGTTCTATAAAGAAAACTTAATATGAAAAATTTCTTGCGATATAAAACAAACATTTTATGTATGGTGGTGCGAAGCCCACTGGGTGATGCTAGTATTACATATAAAATAAAACTATATAACTTTTACGCTAAAGAAAACAGACAACATACTATAATCCCGACAAAGAAAAAAGTAACGCAAAATTTATATACATATGTACATACCAATTAGGATATGGGCTTTAAGAACGAGTGGCTCTGTAGACGGACAGTTGGAAATCTGTAAACGAAAAGGTTCACTCTTTATATAATTTCAAAGTCTATTGGCCATTAGTTTGATTTTACGTGTTTGTGTTTGTATGACGCAGAAAAACGATTAAAAACAGCTTCAGTCGCAAGCAGGCACAGTAAAAGGCTCAAATTAGCACGGAAATAACCTATTGAATGTAAAATTATAATTTATTTATTGAATAATATGTATTTACTAAAAACTTACTCAAATTCACGAATCCAGAAATTCAAATGTCAGCGAATTCGTAGAAATCAAATAGCAATGATGCCAACGCTTATGTTTGTTCTACAAGTTTTACTTTTGCTCCACTTTTACTTACAATCTCTTGAGTTAGCAACACAGTTTCTTGCTAAGGGAGCCGATTTGTCAAGAGAGAACGGGAAAGCTGTTTACTGAGTAATAATTGAATCATGCAACATGAACAGCTCATAAGTATAAACTCGTTTTCAAGTTGTGTCACTTTTGAGGAATATGGGCGGTATGTTCCTTTATAGGAGATGTATGGTAGTGAGTTTGCCCATTTCTTCGATTTAAATTTTACAAATATTTGTTTAATTATTAAAAACTCACAAACACAATTTCTCCACGCATGAAAGAAATATAGAGGGGCTTCAATAGGCATTTCAGGCATTCAATAATAAAATCAAGCAGATTTCTCGCTTCGGAAGATGTTCCACATCTATTGAAATTGTTGCACAACGACTTCCTGGATACAGGGTATTTGTACAAAAGGACCGCACTGATGCCGAACACAATTGCTCAGCTGCTTTCCTGCTCTTCAGTGCCCGATGCTTGCATTGTACATAAGCTTTCGGAGTTGCATTTAGCAGTGGACTAATTTGGGCGGCAGGAAGTAAATTTGGCAGTACAGTTTTTGCCCACACCCCAGCAAGTGCCATTTGCAGATTTATACAATTCTTTGGAAGTGACAGAATTTATTGATTCTGATTGGTTTGACGTGATCAACATAAAGTTTTCGTATTATCAAAATAATCCTTTCAAAAAACCATTGTGATAGGATTTTTATCAGCCAGTATTTTGGGGAAAAAGAAATCCATTATTTTTGAGTAAAATTTTCGCACAAATGGTTTAAAACTGTAAACGAAACCAAAATTTCAAGTAATTAGCTGTAACAGTATCGACACCATAAACACCATTCACAATTTCAGCGGCTTGGCTTGCATTTTCGCCTTTATCAAAGAAAAACCGTAAAATGAACCGAATTCTCTTTGTAGACTTTTATTATTAACACCCTGTAGCTCACAACTGAATGGAAAAAAACAAAAAACAGCAAAAGAAATTTTTAAGTGGGAAATGTCACCTTCACAACGGGCATTAACTTAAATTTTTTTATAGATACTTTACGAGATATATTGCAATATTGCATGGATTAATAAAATGCATTTCACTGGCTTATACGAGGTGTGTTCAAAAAGTATCGTGAATTTGGTGTTTTTCAAAAATTATTTATTTATTCATTAATATCTATTTTGTCAACTTCAAACTAATCCCCATGAGATATTATGCACTTACTGTATGTCAACGTTTTCTCCAATCTTCGAAGCACTTCAAAAAATCATTTTTTTATCTTGTTCAGCTCCTCCTTCGATTCCGTCTTTATCTCGTCAATCGTAGCGTAGTGCCGTCCTTTCATGGGCCTCTTCAGTTCCGGGAACAAGAAAAAGTCACAGGGGGCCAGATCTGGGTAATACAGGGGCGTTATCGTGACTCAAAAGCCAATTGTTGTTCTTCCACAAATCCGGGCGTTTCTGGCGGATTGCTTGGCGTGAATTGCGCATAACTTGCAGGTAATATTCCTTACTGACCGTTTTACCCTGTGGCAAGAACTCATGATGCACAGCGCCCCTGCAATCGAAGAAAACGGTAAGCAAAACTTTTACATTCGACCGAACTTTACGCGCTTTTTTCGGTCTTGGTTCGTGCGGCAGCTTTCATTGAGATGATTGAGCTTTGGTTTCCACGTCATAACCATAAACCCAGGATTGGTCACCAGTTATGAGCCTCAGGAGCAAATTTGGGTCGTCGCGAACAGAATCCAACATCTCATTAGCAATGTTCATGCGATGCTGCTTTTGGTCGAAATTGAGCAGTTTTGGTACGAATTTTGTGGCGTCCCGTCTCATGCCCAAATCATTGAAAAAAATTTAATTGCAGGAGCCAATCGATAAAGTCTAGGTCCTTAAAAACTTCTCTACCGGTGATTCGACGATTGGCTAATACCATTTTCTTCACTTCATCAATTTTTTCGTCTGTTTTTGAAGTGTTCGGGCGTCCGGCACGCCGGCACGCTTTTCGTCGTTCACATCTTCTCGGCCTTCTAAGAACATTTTGTACCACCGATAAACGTTGCTTTTGTCCAAAGTAGCTTCTCGGTATGACACAGGTATGCATCCGAGCACTTAATTTCGTTTTTCATACAAAATTGGATACAGGTTCTTTGATCCATCTTTTTGAATAGGTAAAAATCAAAGACGAGCTGAAACACGTGCAAGCAAAGCAGCTGTCAACAATTAACTGAACATTCAAAACGGCATGAGTAAGAGACATGAGTACCAACATATCGCCACAAAAAAATCGAAATTCGAATACACGCAACCTGCGAAAATTCAAAATTAACAATACTTTTTGATCCCACCTCGTATGCTTGCGTATTGTTTACTTTGCGTACCATTTCTACTACCTTTCTCCTATCATCTTCACAGAAGGCAATCACATTATTTCCCTTTCTCCCTACTTCCAAAATACAATAATAGATTAAGTGGGGTCAAATTTCAGTTGTCACTGAATTCAGAACTTTTTATTATTGAATCATGAGCTTAACCGAGACAGGCTATTTTTTACGTGGACAATTTTTTACCTAGGCACTTATCAACCGCAATGCACAGTCACGATTTTGAGCCGCTTAATCCAAAAAATCGCATCTAAATAAAATCTACGTCAAAGTGGCTTCACTAAATATCCTTAGTAATCGTTCGTTGAAACTCCACTTACTCGTATGTTGGCTGCCATTCACAGTTCCGGGTTTACTAACACCACCTATGGTGCGTGTTCACACATCCACAAAATGTTTAATTTCAAACTTCCTCCGCTATAAAGCACTAAAGCTAAAGTGACACACACAAGTATTATATTCAGTTATTTGGCGGCGCACCGTATGTAGTTGTATCAAATGTTTTTATATGAATCAAATCACAGTATGCATAAGTCAAATATCAATGTTGTCTGAAGCACGAGTAGGTATGCTACTGTGTTAATGGGCGATGATAGAGTTGTACAAAATAAATCATTTCTTTTCATCTTTATTTACTGGTCAGAAGTCGCAATGTATACATATTATAAAATCGGCAATTCGATAGGTATTTTGTAATTGGAGAAAACCTGCCTTATAATAGTAACCACATGTATTTGTATATATGTATTTCAGTAAGTGTGTGTGTGCACATATGTGTAGATACTTACAAGCAGCGGCATACTTACATGCACATACATAATTTGCTGCACGAAAAATGAAAGTATTGCACTCCACACACTGTCCAATCAACAATTATACTTAACGCTCAGGTGATTACGCACAACTACATACCCGTATACAAATATGGAAGTATAATTACGCAAAGGTGTTTTGCGAAATTAATTATTAATTTCAACAACGAGTCTCATCATCATTATGACAATATTTCTTATGGAATTTGTGTGCAAATATTAGCTTCTCCCTATGCAAACTTGTTTAAATTAATTAAAATTATTCGGTTTTAGAAAACTTCCTCTTACTAAATACTTATTATTTGAAATACTGATATTAAAGTGTTTTACATAAATATTATTTAAAACAATTTTAAATTTCATTTGAGTTCAAGGCTCTGTGTACCATCTACCCGTGATTTTTCAATAATCGTAGAGCGAAAAGGGTTAAATTATCCATTGAAGTTGGTTTTATTCCTTTCAGAGTAATACCCACGATAACGAATGCATATACTAAAGGGTGATCCATTTAATCCAGATTTTATATTGAAATAAAGCAACGAAACTTCAAATTGATTAGGCAATCTTTATTATTTTTGTGTCGAACCACTAATATACACATATATGTACTCCTTTAACCCCTTGTGGACATAGGGCGTCAACAATTGCAGATCGCCAGCGGGAACGGTCTCGCGCTATGAGCCTCAGTTCGCTCCACGATAAGCCAAGAGTTGCCATTTCGGATTCGGTTGATCTTCGCCAAGTTGTACGAGGTCTTCCAACTGATTGTCCTGTTTATTGGAACATATTCTAAGTTAACGCTGTTTGGCCACGTTGTCATTTGCCATTGCCATTTCCTTCTCCACTCTTCACAGGCTATCTCGACCTGATTGGTAATCCTAAGCAACTCGGAGTTGCTTATTTTATGGGGTCAGAAGATACGTAGTATGCATTGAAGGTAGCGGTTGATGAAAATTTGAAGGCGTTTTGTGATTGTCCCTGCAACCTTCCAATTATAACCACTCATCACGTGTATTTAAAGATAATCCTTTTCAAATGTTGGCTGCAACTGTGCCGTAATTCGGCCATCCATAAACACCAATTTTGTATGACTCGCTAGAGGATTTCGGTCGGTATCTCGTGAATAACATTCGTAATGTTGGCTGCCAATGACTCAATCGAAGCTGGTTCATCCGCAAAGCATTTAGATTTTACATACCCCGACAAATAAAAGTCCAAATGTGTGACTGTCAAAGCTGCCGTCGCAGCAATGGTATGTCCGGGGACTAAAAAGTTCCCCTCGTTTGGAACCGTCGCCAATCTTGGAACCGCTTTTGCGTTACTACTGAGCGGCGTTCCAATATGCCTATGTGCATGCGTCCAGGCGCTTTTTTTTGATGCGGAGAATTCTTTTCCCGAAACCACTGATGATCCCCCATGTTACAAATTTGTCTTTCAAATCAATAGATCTTACTACACTTTGGCTCCTTGAACCTCTAAAATAATGTTCTTCCTTGTTACTTTGGCAACCGAAAAGTCAAATTTTTATTCGGTTCTTTGTAAAATTGTTTACACTTATCTTAAATAGGCGCAGTAACTAGTGGTTCAAATTCACACATTTGCCTTGCTCTTGATGTTATTTCTTCATTTTACTTCTAACTTCCTTTTACGAAAAAATATAGATCTGCACTGATGAAATGCTGCGAAGCTGCTGGATTCTAAGAAAAATTCATTTTCACACAAAAGCCCTTTTCAACTGTATCACTTAAGTAAATACAATCAACTGGAACAAATTTATTTTGAGTCTTCCCAATTCGCCAGACATTCATCTTATGTTCTAAGTCATATTTTACATGCATACATACATATATTCACGTACGTGAAAAACCAACTTTAAAGGCAATCAAAATTTTCCGCAATCAAGACACAACATTTTAATTGAAATTTAACGCTAAAATTCGTTTAATACCTATGCTTCATACAAATTACATTACACAATTTAACCAAATAATTCAAAAAAGAATCAAAAGTTAAAAAGCAATTTAGGGTATGCAAGCATTGGCTTTAATTTGTGAAGAATCGCTGCTAAATCGGGCCAATCAAATGATATTCGTAATATTGGCAAATAAATATAGCTATGTATATGCACTCAATTCTACATATACACATACACACACACCAGTATGTGTGTTAGCTTTAAAGACACGTTGAGTTGTTAGGTGCACTTTATAAAGATTAGAATTTCAATAGTAGATTCATGCTGCCTGAGACCCACATGGGACCAACAAAAACGCCGGCATAACAGACGGCGCACGAAGACAGACGTCAGATGCGTATGACAGTTGTGCTTCAGTTATTCGACGACCTGTCCACTCAAATGTTAAGGTTGAATTCTTCTGATGGAAACAGTAAATGCGCTTCATTTCGGGCAAATGTTTTCTTCTTTACAGGAGCGGTGCAAACTCATTTTGGTCGCATCTTGGGAGGTAATAGGAATATTTTTAAAATGTTTGCTGGCGATACGATGATGTGGGTTTATGCAATTAATTTCTATATAATAATACAACATTTGAATATTTTCATAAATTTTTAAGTGCAATTTATCTTTAGTAGCCCTGAGCTTAAAGGGTAGTTCGTTCCATAGGCGGACGGTATAGACGAAAAAACGACGTTCAGATATTACAAAAGTAAATTTCAAGTCCAAAAGCTGTTGTAATAGTGTCGATTGAGTCGATTTTTGAGATGCGGATGCTCTTCAGAAATTATGATTTTGTAAAGCATTATAACACCCAAGTTTTTAGCTACATCGACATACGGTATACAGTTTTGACATAATATTTATGTCGAAATGTTTATTACAGATAGCAATACATTGCGATTTATTTGGATTCAAAACCAGACCATTGTTACTTGCTCACTCGTTGAATAAGTCCTCTTGTTGAGGTTATGTATACAAAGGTGTAATGAGTGAATGAGGGAGCTCAAGTGCAATTGAACGTCAGCAGCGTGTATTTGAATTTGATTGTGCTTCAGCACCTTAGACAGATCATTAATATGCAAAACAAACAGTAGGAAACCAAGAACCGACACTTGAGGGACTCCTCTAAATATAGAGAGAAAGTGAGACATTGTACGGCATTCGTAATCTATATAACTGTAGGAAATGTGAGTACCTTAGCACAAGCCGTTCCAGAAATAGGCTATATGAAGATTTCAGCTTGTATGGGCGGTACTACACCCGTTTCTCCAATACCTACCAATTTCACCATAAGGCAGGTATTGGCAATTTGTGTAACTTTATCAAATTTTACTTTCTTAGCTTTTTGGGCTCCGAAGAAAAGCGATTGGGAAATTTCAGTTTATATGGTGGGTGCTCCGCACTCTTGTCGAATACCTACCACTTTTCACCATAAGTACGATATACACAATTTATGTATTCCTGCCAAATTTTGGTTCCATAAGTTAATTAGTTTTAGAGAGATATTGGTTTTCAAATTTTGTTCTATATATCAGATATCATGGCTCCTAAATATCTGGGTTAATATTTCTGAACTAAAGGAAATTGTTTTCTGCAATCGGTGCGTGTTTCATTGAAATCGAGCGAACGGTACCCTCATAAAAAGGGTTTTAAATATTTAAGTAAGAAATTTTTTATATAAAAGATTTATAAATTTTATAAAAAACTAATGCGTTAAATTTCAATTTCAATTGGTCCAGTAGATTTTGAGGTACGGCATACGCGAACTTTAAAAATAACAAGTTTCAAAAAATTAGCAGGTACAAAAACCCGGCCTGGGGCAACGGACGCTCAAATACTTGCAACATCGTCAATTTTTCACCGATCGACTTTAAATTTTGGCACTATTTGATACTCCTGAGATATTATGCATTCAGTTAAAAGATAAGTTTAAATACGCTGAATAGTACGTATCGTATAGCCTTATAATTGTATAAGCTTTTAAAATTAACAAGAATATTTGCGTCTATTTATCTGAGGAAAGTCTTCTCAATGTTTAATGTACTCCCTGGTCTTTCACGCTTTCGCAATGATGTGAAGAAAGCCAATTCTGCGTTAAAGAATTTCCTGGTTTCTCGTTTTCTTCTCCGCTATTAGGGCATGAAAGTTTCTCAAAACTAAGATCCATCTAGTCTCCCGCTTTAGTCATTTCGTGAGAATAGCCTCAATTGCTCCAGCTCTTAAGGTATTCAAGAAGGACTTTGGTTCACGTAGTATTTCTTATTTGCAGCAACTACAAAAAATGGCTGATTTCGAACTGTGTCGATGTATTCTAAAACTGTTGAGCTGTTTTGCAGCTTTTAGACCAGCACTGAACTCAAAACGGCCCTGTTATAGTTACACTAGTCCATACCAATTTATTCTTATTAAGTCAATTCGATGCACAAATTTTATTGCCATTGCTAACGCTGATTCGGTTGACACTTTATAGTCAAAGTAAGCAAAGCAAAAGTTGTTTGCAGCTTCGTCCCTGAATAATTACAATAGCCGGAGCAAAAACCAAACAGAATGTCGAAGGCAGCAGAAACATAAATTTTAAATGGAACCAATGGCGGCAGTAAACTATTTTATAGTCAATATTAAGCAAATCCATTTGGTATGGCTCTCAAAAGAAAAGATGAAGAAAAACCGTAAAAATAAAAGTTATTAGAAATAAATTGTATTCCGAACACCGAGGGCAATCACTTAATAGGACTATGAATAAGTTCGTGCGGTTTTTTTTCGAAATTTGAAACTTTATTGACGTAAAATGGTTACAAATTTAATATTCAAAATATTAGGGTCCATCGCTTACTACTACTTTTTCCCATCTTTCTGGCAATTCACGGATTCCCTTTGTGAAAAATTCGGTCGGTTTTGCCGCAATCCACGAATCGATCCATTTTTTGACTTCATCGTAATTACGGAAGTGCTGGTCAGCCAGGCCATGTTGCATCGATCGGAAGAGATAGTAATCGGATGGCGCAAGGTCTGGACTATACGGCGGGTGGGGTAGGACATCCCATTTGAGCGCTTCTAAGTATGTTTTGACCACTTGTGCAACATGTGGCCGAGCATTGTCATGTTGCAAAATAACTTTGTCGTGTCTATCGGCGTATTGCGGCCGTTTTTCTCGCAGTGCTCGGCTCAAACGCATCAATTGTCGTCGGTAGACATCCCCCGTAATCGTTTCATTCGGTTTCAGTAGCTCATAATACACAACACCCAGCTGGTCCCACCAGATACACAGCATAACCTTCAGGCCATGAATATTCTGCGCCGACGTCGATGTTGAAGCATGGCCAGGGTATCCATACGTTGCCCGACGTTTTGGATTGTCGTAATGGACCCACTTTTCATCGCCAGTCACAATTCGATGCAAAAAACCCTTTCTTTTGTGCCGTTGAAGCAGTTGTTCGCATGCCATAAAACGGCGTTCAACGTCTCTTGGCTTCAATTCATACGGCACCCAATGGCCTACCTTTCGGATCATTCCCATGGCTTTTAAACGTTTGGAAATGGTTGATTGATCAACTCCCAAAGTTTTTGCAACCTCTTCTTGCGTTTGAGCCGGATCTTGATCGAGCAATTCCTCCAATTCGGTATCCATGAACTTTGGCGGCGCACCCTCGCGTTCTTCGTCTTCCAAGCCAAAATCACCACTTTTAAAGCGTGCAAACCACTTCTGGCACGTTCGCTCAGATAGAGCATGCTCACCATAAACTTCCACCAAGATACGATGACTTTCGGCTGCTTTTTTCTTCATATTAAAATAATGAAGAAGAATTCCCCGCAAAAACACATTATTTGGCACGAAATTCGACATTTTCAAGTGTGGTAAAAATATTGTTGTTTACGCTTCAAATAAAAAACTTATACTGACGTTTGTGCCTTACGACAGTAGCTCTCCAATGAATGTTTGGAAATGTGGATCGATGGAATAATAATCAAGTTACGCCATCTGTTGTAAAACCGAAACGAACTTATTCATAGTCCTATTATAAGCCAGTAAGTGGACATTGGTAGCACTCGATGATATACAGCATCTAATGGATTGCAGCCATGCAGCCAGGCCGTTGTGCTAAAGATGTCATTGCTTGTGCAGGTAATAATAGTTGCTACAAGATGTTGCTTGTTGTTGTTACAAAAGCTGGTTGCTTGTTGTCGAATGCTTGGCTACTGTTATTTCATTATTATTGGTGCCGCTTACTTGTGCTTGCTATTGTTGTACATATATTTTTCTATTTGTTACTAACGCAGCTAATATTCGTTGCAGACTCGACACGTAGTCGTACATATATTTATAAATATTTTGGTATGCAACAATTTCTTAACTGACGGCAAAATGACAATGAGAAAAACCAACTGTGCTGCACCGCACCATTTTGGCTGCTAATGTCTTGTCTGCAACGAACGCTTGCTGAAAATGTGCTGCTGGCGCTTCTACACATTTTATTATACTAACACTGGCATGCACATATATGTGTAACAAACAATTGGCGGAACAACAAAAGCTTTGTAATAATGTTGCCGTCGAAGCCAGTATTTCAAGTGGTTTAATTTTATTTTTCGTTGCTTACATCGCTTACAACGCTACCATTGATATCCATCTTTAAAATGCAAAGAAAGCGAGATGGCATGAAAAAACAAAGCAACAACATTAATGCCAGCAAAAAAAACGTATATTGTTTACACAAAATAAGTAATGGAATATAAGTAATTCAAGATGACAGCGACGACAACGCCAACGAAAATAGATTACGCAAATATGCATACAAAGATACGTATCCGCACATACATACATACGTACATGCATATATACAAATATTATACTGTTGTTGTTTACATTATTACGTTTTTGTGATTATAATTTTGTTATTATGCATTCAATGGTTGGAGTTAGCGCGACGTAACAATGTTTGCAGGTGATTTACACCTGCACAACAGCTCATCAATTTCATTTGCAATCATCCGCTGCTCCAGCAGCATCTGTACCGTTACTTGATCACCCACTTGTCTATATGAGAGTATGCCCGCAAATGTATGCTCATGTGATTATGTAGATATGTATGCAATTATGTTACAGCTTCTCATCGGCTAATCCACATTTCTCGCTGCTATGAGTACCAACGAAGCCAAATAAAAATCACTGGTTTGTTACTTTTTTCTTCTGACTAATTTGGTCTCATGAAACTAAATCAAGGAAATACCGTATTAAAAAAGTAAGGGCGTTGAAGTATCCGGTTAAATAGTTTATATTTCAGTCGAAATTACCTATACGCTCCTCAACATAAACTTCACCCTTTATTTACTTGCAAATAATATTTTGAGATATCTGTCAAATATCTGTCAAAACCGCAATCAAGGGAATCACATGCTTTGGTAATTTTTTTCTACCGTTCAGTTATTCGTAAATTATATAAAATTATTCGTCAAATTTTATAAAAGAAATTGCTTCCAATAGTAAATCTGAGGGCATGATTGGCCCATTGGTTTTACAAACTTAAGGTGAAGCCGACGTTTTCATCATTGCTGAGCAAATACAGACTAATGACTCACGGCTTTTTCATTCTCCACATGAAACAAATCATCTAAGTGATTATTAAACGATTTCAACAAGACTATGCTATATATTATATAATAAAAACCATCTCTTCATTTGACGAGACTTTTGTTTAAGAAATGTTATTAATTGATAATCCTTTGTGGTACGTTTAGCAGGAAAATTGTGGAGTTGTAGCCTAAGAATGATAAGATGAATGTACATAATGATAGTTAGAGCAATGATAACATACGGCATGGTCATATGGGTATCAAGGGCTACCTTTCGATCGTACAGGTAGCACTGACTAAGCTTGAATGCTTAGCATGTGGCATGGGGGAGCGATGGGCACCTACCTTACAGCTGCGATGGAGGTGATGCCGAGATAACACCCCTCGCATAGTAGCTCAGCAATCAAACATTCCCATATGTCCAGCTATCCAGGGATGATATCACGGAGGTTATTACATTTTAGAAGAAATGCAGGGTCGAATCCGACGATAAAGTAAGCTGAGGTATACCTGCTCTCAAAAAGAAACTCGAAGAGTGTATCCTACACTGGTATACAGATGGGTCGAAGACACCAGAATACATAGAATTTAAATTTGGAGTACATAGACCCCAAAACAAAGTAGTCTGTGCAGATGAGTAGTATTCCCAGCGGAAGTGTATGCCACCTTTCTACATACAGAAATCAACTTAGATAAAAAAACTCCTGAACGAGCGAATAAGCAATCTGAGCGACAGTCAATCTTGAGTACAACGAGAAATGCATGCGGAATGCACAATCGCATCTAGCTCATCGGAGTCCCAGGCCATAAAGGTATACCTGGAAATAAAGAAGTGGATGCAAGCAGCTGCGCAGGCTTGGTACAAGTTTAACTGACTCCCAACGTTTCTGCGATCAATCCCCAGAAACTCCAACACACCTTCTTCTCGATTGAGATACTATAGGGAGAAGAAAAATTTAATGTCTCTGCCGGGTGTGGCCGGAAGAAAGACACATGTGTTACGCCAGCCAATTTTTTACAAAGATGAAGAAGATGTTTTAGATGTTTGAAAAAAAAGTATATGCCTCTAAACAAAAAAGCCTTATTTAATTATTCGTACCTATTCCGCGACGTTACCTAAGTGTCGTGCGTCAGTAAAAGTACAATTACACGGTTTCTTGAAAAGCATACAAATATATATAACTAACATATTTTCTTCATAACGTACTTACGAAAAAAATTTTTGAAAAGTAATATACATGTAACGGATTTTTTGGCATATTAGCTTGGATTGTTGAACAGAGTTATCCACTATGAGCATATCAGTTCCGAATAAAATTAATGATAGAACGAACAACTTAGATTGAATTTGCTGCCGATAGACTCTACCGCCACACCTAGGTCGTTGTGATACCGCACCGTACCCTTCTTGAGCCGTATTGAATCAACAAATCTGAGTAATTGCTATACTAAATACTTAGCTTTATTCCACAAATCCTTAAAAAGATGTATGCATTCTTGAATTTCGATGAAGGCAGTCGCTAAATAGATGTCTTAAGCTTCCTTGCTCTTCTTCACTCCTACAGCCTTTACAGAAGTAGTAATGAATGGTTCTCACCGTTTTCTCTTTTCTCCCAATAACACACATATTGTGTCCTGTAGCAGTACCATGACTGCAGATAATGTTTTTCTGTCCATCTATGTGGCCACATGAGCATAGTAATATTGCATATTCCACGATGTTTCATCTTGAGTATGCATTTTTTGCAGCTGAGCAGCGACATGTCTAAATCCTTCTAAATGGCAGGAGAGAATTTTCGATTTTACAGAACTATTTACTTAAACTTTAATAACTCTTATTTAAATGTTTAAGAATTTCTCCGTATTCTTCTTCTTAAGTCACACATTAACTGTCTACTTCAAAGGTCTGGGTCTGTGATTTCTTCGTTCATGGGCAAACTGACGCTAATTAGAAATATCAAACAAGTAAATTCCTGCTTTTCACCTTCTTTGTGTTGCCAATACAGAGGGCTGCTGCCATAGCAAATAGCGGATCATAATTAAAAAAAAATTAAAAATTAATTATTTTTAGATTCTAATAATCATACTATTTTTATAAAATACCAGCAATGCTTGCGAAAATTCAACTGTTTAAATAAGTTTCTGTACAATAACTATATTCCTAGGATTGAAGATAGTGCTAGAGTCCCTTCTGCGGTTCGTTTTAATGGCAAATCTGCTACTAAACCTGCAGAAGTAGCCAACTAATTTGCCGATTTTTTCAAATCTAACTTTACTCGTGACGATGCACACTCGTTTTCTTCTTGTTATGTTAATCATCTTTCGTCTTTGAATTTTGCCTATTTAAACCTTGCTTCTCTAGACATTAGCCCATAATTTTTCTGAAAAACTGTTATTATTTCTCACAAACTAATTTTCAATAAACCTTTGTCTTCTGGACTTCTTATCAACAATTGGAAAATTTCAACAGTGTCAAAAAAAATGATGAATGTAATTACAGGCCTATCTCAAAGCTTTCTACTATACCCAAAGATTTCGAAGCAATTGTTAAAGAAAAGATGCACTTTGCGACTGAAACTTAAATTCGCCCAATCAGCATGAATGTGCCATGTATAGATCTACAGTGCCAACGTAGCTGCTTTTGGAGAATATTTTTTTTTTGTTACTTTTGGTGAAAGTTTTCAAGTTGGACTTTGCCCAAGCATTTTATAGAGTTTCTCACACAATTTCACAAATTCAATTACGTAAATAAGCCTCGCTTACTTTTCATTATGTTTCTCTTCAATGGTTGAAAACTTATTTATCCGATAAACGATGTGTGATAATGATTGAGGGTGAATATTTGGGGCCTTTCGCAGCGGCAGGCTAATCTCCTTCCCTGTCAAAAATTAAATAGATTAACGAAAGCAACGCAAGACTGGAACCTTTCACGTATGCCTTATGGCACGTATTTTAGGGCCTCTACTCTTCGCTCTCTATATATATATATAGTATCTGTAGTTTGTCAACTTTTTATGCTGAATGCTGATGATTTGAAGATATTTTCTACGATTAGTAATACTTAGGATGTTCCTATGTTGCAATTGCAAACATCTATGCAATTATGAAGATGCTCTTAAAAGCCATTAATTGCTCGTTCGCTGGTCCAGTAACTCTGACAGCCCTCTTAAATCAAGAAATGTTTTCATGTTCCCAAACTTTTTAGCCAAAACTCAAAATGTTTTCCAATCATCTTATAGTATTGCTAATATCTACTTTATTTCAATCTGTTCATGATCAAGGTGCGACCTTTGACTCCCATTCCCCATCACTGGCCACATTAACTTTGTTGTATCTCTATATTAGAGTATGCAACATTCATCTCGAGGCCTTGATACCAATTTGCAATTGAGAGAATTGAATATGTACTGAAGATGTTCCTTAAATATGTTCTCAGGTCGTTAAATTGCTCAAATCATATCCCTTCTTATAATTCCCGTTTGATTCTAATTAACTTAAAGGCTCTAGAGAGCAGAAGGTCTATACTCTCACTGTCTTTTGTTTTTAGTGTAATTAAAGAAGAAATTGATTATTCATCCCGTAACATTCATTTTCATATCCGTACCATTTATATTTTTCTACGCAACATTTACCGATTTCATGCATTGCTTAACACGAATTATGCGCGTAATGCTCCTATTGCCCGCCCACAAAGTGAATTCAATGGGATCTCGAGTTCTATTCTGCTTGACTTTTCGGGGTCAAAGAATGATTTTTACGAATTTCTAAACTCTTCTTTAACCTGTTTATTTAACAATCTGTAGTAATTTCAGCTCATATCAGTTCTAAGTGGTCTGTAAAAACTATGAAGTAATCATAGCTGGGATGTCGACTTATGCATGGAGATAATTCTAAATTAATTACTTCCTTGTTGCATACAAGGATTGTGGGGCATCGATTTTAATTTCATGGCATTGTTTTAAACAATTTATGTGAACATAATTATACTAGTATCCTGGCACAATAGGGTGCTGGTTATAAAAAACTGAAACCGCAATTTCATGCTAATAACTCAAGAGTTATTTTGCGCTCACAATAAGCGATATTTAGCCACGAACATACTTACATATTAAAACGTCTAAATACTTTTCATCTGGGTGTTAGAAAGTTGTGGTATGCATATTTAAACGTGCATACGTTCACCATTCACTGTAATGGTAGTTATAAACTCTACCACCGTAAAAACGTGAAGTTCAAGCAGCACTGTCGGTTAACTTCCAAAACGAGAATTACTAATTCATTGTGGTGGCAAATGAACAAAACAGGATAATCATTCAAACATACATTCGAGTGTAATTAAATAGCTGCCGGATGCTATAAAAAAGGATTTAAAAGTCAGGTTTTTTATTCTTCAACTTGACTTTGACTTTGGCTAATAGTCACTTTTATTTACGGAAAACTCAGTAAAATGAGGAAATTATATTTTTGCTGGAAAAGTTGGCTTAAATTGACACATTAATGGAATCTATAAAAAATTTAAATTTTGTAGCAATTTTGTCTTTTGAGTACAACAGAGAATTTCACTTACAGGAAATATGCTTTCATATTACTCATTTTTTAAATCACATTGGCATCAAGAAAGTGCTTTATATATCATTCTTTTTTTCATTTTACAATTTTTAAAGGATTAAATTAAAGTTTACATATGTACTCATCAGATGTATTATATCTGGTTATTAATGATCTATGTATGTACCAGGCTGTTCAATAAGTTTTGCCATTTGATAAGAGAGGGCGTTGTTAGTGGCCAAATTTTTGTTTGTTTGTTGGTACACTCTTCATATGAGCGTATGGGAAGGGTCATTTCAATTAGTCAATTCACTCTTTGTTTACAAGTCATTTACAATGGAAAAAAATCAAGTGTTGTGCAATGTTGGAATTTTTATTTTTGAAAGGTTTGAAAGCAAAGTAAATTTATGAACGAATGTTCAAAGTGTACAAGAACTTTTCGCAATCAATTTTTTTTTTCCTTGTTTACTCCTCTCGGGAGCATAGAGCCTCGACAAGACTCTTCCATCGTACGTACACGTCGACCGCGACCTCTGCTCCCTTGCGGGTTCTAGTCCAGTGCGATCTCAGTGTGTGACCTATCTATCGCCACTTTCTGCTTTTGATTTGCCGTGGAACAAAAATACATTCGAATATGATTTTCTCAGCAACATTTAGAGCATTTTCGAAAAGATAAAGTGCATTTCGTGTGTCAATTATACCTACGGATAAGATTTTGGTCTATCAGCTTGATTCTAAATCAAAAAAGGGGCTAAAAATTGGTATGAACCTGGTAATTCGCCTCCGAAACGAGTTCCTGTCCAGAAATCGGCCGAAACGGTGTTAGCATCAGTTTTTTGTGATGCGAAAGGATTTTTGCTTGTGGATTACTTGCAAACTTATAAAGGAAAATAAAAGAGAAAATTCCTGAATGCACCATGTCACAAGAGCATTGTTAAAATAGCTAAAATCCATGAAATAAAGTTCGAATTGTTGGAGCATCCACCGTATTTACCAGATTTGGCCCCTTGCGACTTCCATCTGTTTCCAGACCTAAAAAAATGGATGCGTGAAAAATGTTTTTCATCAAATGATAAGATCGTAACAGCTGTGGACGCGTATTTCGCAGCTCTTCCAGATTCTCACTTCAGGAATGGAATTCATAAATTGCAATCTCGTTGCAACAAGTGTATTGATGTTCAAGAAGACTATACTGAATAGTAAAGCTTATTTCAAATCAAAGAATTGTATTTTTCTTATCGAACTGCAAAACTTAGTGAACAACCTAGTACGTTTTAAATATGTATGAATATTTGAGTTTTCGAGTGGCAGAGGTCTGCGCAATGTTTATCTAATCTCAACAAAACAAATGTTCAAAATATTTGCTAAAAAGTTAGTCAATGATGCTTTTTTGCTATCAAAAGGGATTTACCATTTCACATGATTCGTAAGAGATTACAAATAGCGGGATTTTCGGGACTTAAAAATACCAAAACCCCGGGCCCTAGATTGTCATTTCTACCACGCGCCCATCACTCTATTGGGTGAAATTTTGAGGACCGAATAAAAAAATTTGCCTTGATGATGCGATTTGGCCCTTTTGAGCTACTATAGGTATGTCAAATTATTGAAATATGTACATATACATGACTATCGATCGCCCACTTCAAAATCCAAATTAAGCGAGAGAATGTCGGTTATGCTGGAAAAAGTTCAATAGCATCCATAAGACTCAATCGATACAGCCGCAATTCCTCTTATTATTTATAAGTAACCAATGCTAGGAAGCTTAAATATACTCATATATAGGTTTAATGATTTTAATGTGTTTTGTTAGTAAACTTTTGAAATATGAACTTGTTGTAAGCAACACTTTACTTCATTTATTGCAACATAAAGCGCCTCTCGGTTGTCGCTGATTGTAAAAAGAATTTCAGCAACATATAAACTTTACTACCTATCGCAACGATTACATTAATTGATGTGAAATGTATGTTTGTGCTCTTGCACGCATCAAATGTATATACAATGCACATAGTTAAATACATACTCGTATATGCTCAGACAAAAATTTAATTGTCATCTTGCGGTCTGCTCAATATTCCACTAATAAATGCTAATTACGGCCAGCAAACTTTGCCAACCTTGCACATTTGTACACGTCATAGGCGCGCACAAGCATATAAAGCACATAATTAAACCCTTCCAAATACAAAAGACTTTAGCGAGCAACCTGAAAAGCGGCATTGATAAACGGGAAAAAATTGTAACACACAATAAAACTACCTATTATATGCATTGCTACATAAAAATCTTATGAATACAAAAAACTATTTTTCGCCTCAACCACAACAATAAGTGCAATAACAATGAAATGCGACAATTTAATAGCACAATCGCGCAATCGCACGCACGCCACAGCCGACGTAGACGGTAACGCAGTCGATAAGTTGGATAAAAGCATCCAAAGTCAAAACAAAAAATGTCCACACGATTTTGTGCAGCAACAATGCTAATGTAGCAATGAAATGTCAGCAGCAGGTAAAAGTAAAATAGCAGCTGCAACCACAAACAATAATGTGACCCCTTCAAAGCAACCAAACAGAGACATCAGCGAACAAGGAACCGTAGGCAAAAAAATGCTTAAAGTGCGAAAAAAAAACAAAAAAAGCAGCTCCCTACTGTCAGCTGTGGTTTAACGTAACGACTATGTGAGGGCATTTTACGTGACCACTTCCTAAATCTGCCAAATTGCGACTTGCACACTTCAACAACAAACGAACCCACAACCATCATATAATCTCAGCGCACCTCAACCTAGTCGAATGAAATTAATTTCTGATTTTTACTCACTTTTTCATTCGCTTCTATTTTAATACTTAGGCGCATACTATGTATTTTTCTAGTTGCTAACAATCATAAGCAGACAAACTAGGGTGTTATAACCCAAAGTCAGCAGTGACGAACCTCAACCGCGCAGGTAGGTGTCGACGTCGCAGCCCGCAGAGCTAGCGCTGCTTGGCGTATATGCTGGCCTCGCCGCTGTCTTTCCTTAAGTAATCGCTGCTGCTGCTGCTACCAAATTTTACGCTACACCTTTCGTTTTCAATTGAAAGCATAAAAAGTATGTATAAAAAATTAAGCACAAAGCAAAGTTAACAACAACAATTCAGGCAAGAGCGACGCCAAGCGAATTTGTTGTTTGTTGCATGTAGCAGCTTCAACTTGGCCATTGTTGCTTCTCTGACGACGCTCCAAAGTTCAGCGCTGACATTACAAAGCCGCAACTGCACAATAGCGCAACGATCGATCGATAGTCTCAGGCGATGGTCTCTTTTGGGTGCAAATTTTTATAAATGCCAGTGCCGCAGCACAATTCAAAGATTCGTCTTTCGGTCGTGCAACACTCAACTACTACTTACTTGCCAAGCAAACAGCTTTTAATCGCGTCGTGTTCTGCTTAACAGCATATAAAAATTACCCGTGCTCGTCTTTCACACGGATACGCTGCTGCCGGACTAAATAAAGTTTGTTCGTTCAAACTTTGGAATTTAAAATTTTTGTTTTTTTGTTTGTTTTTGGTTTTGTAGTTTTGTGCCTTACGGCAACGGATACTGCAATTTTCTTTACTTGAGTAATACCATTGTTTTTTGGTGTGTCTAGTAAATTGCACTTTGCCAGTGCTATAAAGCACGACTTGCAATTGTGACAGCGATTTGCTAAATTAAAAAAAAAAAAATATATATAAAAAATAGCACAAACTTAAAACAACGACAAAGCAAAATAATTATAAAAACGAATTTAATGTGCAAAGTTTTGTAATGCTAAGCGTAACAAAATTTTTTGCGCTCATTTATTACAGTGTCATTGTTGTGTGAAAACACTGTGAAGCGAACCATTCTGCACGCCGGCGCGAATTGTGCTTACATTTCAAAGACAATGTTGAGTGATACTTAGGATGCTGTCACTTTCTTGGTTGGATTGATTGATTAAGTGCGATAAGGTGCAGACAAATTTTGTTGATATACTAGTCCTTTCAACGAGCGCCTCGATAGTTGTTTACACAAAATTATAAAACTAAGTGATTGGACCCTTGCAGCTGTGGATTAAAAAACCCACAAAATGAAGCGAAAACTTTTTATTTGCTGTTTCATTATTGGTAAGTAGGAACGAAAGAAGAAAAAAATTGTATATAAAATATAACAAAAATAGTTAACAGTAGATTCTTGCTAAGAAAGTTATAAGTTTTCTCACTATATTATTAAATTTTATTAAAATTATTATATCTCTAAGTATGTGAATATGAAGTAGCGAAACTCACTCTATACTCTTCAATATACGTACATACAATGCGCGTCGTGAATCTTCCATTGTTCGAAACAGTTTGTGAGTCTTATTCTATGTGCTTATTTGCGACGCGAGCCGTTTTCTCTTTCACAGTTTTAATGGGCTCAAATCTTCAGCCAGAAAGTGAAGAAGTTTTTATTGAATATTAGTTAGTTCTTCCGAGTCGCAGTAAAAGGAGACAATTTCATGAATATCGAAAAAAATTACCTTTGCTTTGAATTTTAATTTTATCAATCCAGCTTTTTTGGCTATCGAGGAAGTTGCAGGCTTAAGTACATGGATTGGCGATTCATTTCAGAATCATAAGTATGAAACCTGTTATTACCCTTATCAATAAATTTAGGGAATTTTGAATGATACTCATTTTGTCAGTACGAACATTTTCGTGAGCTCCTTGCTTTTCAAATGTGAGAAGTTTAGCTACTACTTTATCACGCATTAAAATTCTAATTACTAAACTAATACAAATTTGTTGAAAGATGCAAAACATACTTCTTCCGAAAAAGAAGGTTTTGCGTTTAGCAGCGACCCTCATACATCCTTATGTAGTCGTTCAAAAGGAACGATCTATAGATTTATATAAACCCTAAAAGGCAGACAATTTTTATGATAAGCTTTTTCATAGTAGAAGAAACTGCTGCTGTCCACGTCGTGATTTGGTTACAAGTGCTACAGATTAGTTTTAACTTTCGAGCATTTGAAGTTTCTCAGAAACGTTGAGCTCATTTTCACTGGAACTAACTAGTGTGCATCGATGTTGGCTTCTGTGAATCCTTCTCCTACTAAATCCTATTAAAAGAATTCTCATCCTATCGTGGTGCAAATATAGCGATATGTGTAGCCTCAAGGAAGGATCGTTCGGAGTGGAACGAAATTGTTGATCCAATGATTCATCTACAAGGAAAACTGCAAGTATGATAAATTGGCTGGACGGATCATTCTTGAAGTGCTACATTTGCACCACGATAGGATGAGAATTATTTTAGTAGATGCCTGCGATCTACTCTTATGAGAATCAACTCAGAGCTGGAAAATTTCACTACCCATAGTTGCATCCAAGAAAGTCGAGATTAGTTCTGCCTGTTGGAAATCCATGAGAGGGGAAGAAGATGATGAGGTATACTCGTAAACTGCAGGTTCATAAAAGATGATGAGACAGAACGAGCTTAACATCTCCTCAGCTGTCCTACTTTTCTAGGCTTAGACTCAAATATCTTTGCTCTCACTTTTTACACACGCATTATAAGCTTTCAAATTGGAATATTTTATTTATTTATTTATTTTTAGCCAATGAATGCAAAGTTCTTACTGGCTAAGAAGACTAATTTAAGTTACTTAAAATGATAGCTTAAAATAGAGTTAGCACGCCTCTTGAAATAAAAAAATTCAAGTAGAAATATAGAATAAATTTAGCTAGAGTACTATTTAAAGGCGCTTTTAGAGTATAGCAGGATTTAGCTTTTGGAACATTAAAGGTTTTCACATGCCGAAGCCTGTGAGAATGAACACTGAAAACTATTCTGCTCACTAGCGCACAAGAAGCCGGAGAAAAATGTCCTTCTGCTATTCAATGTTTACCATCTGTAGAAATTTATTATCAACAAGTATCCACACTTTCTTATCCTGTCCTATTTTATGGCTTTTAATATACCACAATCAACAGTTCCTTTACTGAACTGTCCAAAAGTACCCTTTTTGAGGCAGCTGTACCTAATAAATCAAAAGAACATTAAAAAAAATAATAATATATATAATATATATAAATATATACATATATAATAATAGGTATATTTATAGGTATATTCAGAAAAGTTTTAGAGAAATCATATCGGAACTCCATTCAATTTATTCCAACAATCACTAGTCACTATTATTTACTACTAACTTCTTATTGAAGTTACCACAGCTAATCTTTGATTTTTGGAACAAATATTCCATACCATCGTTAAATACGATACGATTAAGTAAAGCAAATCATTATTCTTCTGTTACCTCAACTCTTTTATTCATTTTTAATATGTTATTTTAATGCAAAAATATTTATGTCTCAATGTCCTCATGTCGCATGTGGATTTAGGCATAACTTTAGTAGTCAGTAGTCTGAATTCCCATTGAAATTTTAACTCACGAATGAGATATGTAAGTTATTATTTTTTAATAGACTGGCTTTTTGTATTGGCATTTAATCTCTTCTACAGGCACTATGATCATCGACTGAAATTATTTGATCCATCTCGTGCCAATTAAAAAGACCAAGTGAAACCAAGTCCATAACTAGTCACTGCTGGTGTTTTCAAATGCAAGCCGTTTTCTTCGCCTACCACCTCCATCAGTTTTTTTCAATCCTGAACCATCTACATTCTGTAGACGATATGAATCAATTAGTGAAGCCCCTACTCGCTGAACTGTATATCCTACAGATAACCTTTTCCTAGAATTTTCAAAGGCACGCCTCGCGTTTACGCCGTTCATGCTTCGGCGGAAAGCCTCCCATAACAGGAAGCGAAGTATGAAAATGGTTTAAGTTTTTTGTTGCAGGAAAATAATATACTTCCCTACAAAAATCACACAGTGAATTTATTGTGAACAAAAAAGGCAATGAAAAATCTCTTCACAAAAAACATCCGCCGCCCGGAGATGGCATACAAGTGTTGGGTACTTCGATTTGTTGAACAACATCAAAGCGCACATCACAAATTTAAGGAGGAGCATTGTCAAGCAGCCAACAAAGAATGTATACGACATGCATATGCACTAATTTTTCTGGAAATTGGTTAAATAAGTGCAGAAACTCGTGAAAATTTCGTTATTGGGTATGTGCTGTTGACTAATACCTTAGTAACGAACATTTATTGTTTACCGTATTAAATAAAGAAAAATTAGCCTGAGAATTTCAAAATGTTCACCTGCCTGAACTTTCAAACCCATTTCACTTTACCAATATAGGACGATTTCTCCAGATGAAAGCCAACGCTTAATGTCAATAGGAGAATTTTGTGATGAGCTACTACCCGTTTTAAACCTTTTGCAACCGAATTAATGATCCGCTTTCGTTTTAAATATTGGTACTATGTATTGGACTTCTCTTCAATACCTTTTTCATTATGAGCTCCGATAATAGAACTGGGCAGACTTTTATGATGATTAGAGTTTCATAATCCGCCTCACTGTCGAGAACTGGAAGCATTACCGAAAGTATGATTCCCACTTAGAATAGTAATATCCTTTCGTTCACTTGACAAATAAAACAAAACTGCATCTCAGTTCGTATTTCCTTTGTTATTCTCTTGCTTTCCGTGAAATGTTGCCACTACAACGAGAGACCGATTTCCCTTTTATGATTGGACTTGTTACGCTTTTGACAGAGACAAGGCAGAATCACTTTTTTTTGGATTACGCAAGGGACCCTTGCATTTCATACATTCACAATTTTCACCTTTGAAACCATTTCTTTCTGTTTAAGTTTTGTAAGCCAGTTGATTTTCTTAAGCAAATTTTATGGAATTAAGCGCTTCTTTCCAACCCTTAGTTATCATTTCAAACATTTTCTTATTTTGTTCCAGTCATTTTTACTGTCCACTCTGAAACAACCAGCGAAATCAAATCAACCGCGAGCAACGTTGAGCTGACTTCGGTAGCATCGCTACCTGAGACTACATCGCTTACATCAACTTTAGCCACATCGCCAACGTCCGACGAAACGGCGAAAGATAAACGTCAAATTGGCGCTAAAGATGAAGCTGTTTATGCGAATCACCGCTCCGACACTATTGGCGCTGACGATCCGGAAAATCCACAGGAAACCATTTATGGCCCAAAACCAACTCAATTCATCATACGTCCTATCGCACCGCATGAACACCAGCAGCACGAAGATCATCAGCCGCCGCAGTTGCGTAATTATCCGGCAACAATACGGCCACATAGCACACAATTACTGGAGCAGAGTCAAGAGGTAAGTGGGGTGACGAATGGTAAATGACGACAAATGCGATGACAGTGTTGTTGTCACTGTTGTCTAGTTGTTGCTGCTTCAAATTGTGCGCCACATATATAAGAGCCACAACAACACACATGTTAATTAGATAATTTAAAGTTTGCAACGCGACTGCAATGAAGTAGTTGTTTTAGTTTGTAGTAAAGGCGCTGCTGTCTCAGATAAAGATTTCAACCGTAAACTGAGCCAAATAACAAAAACAACTCCGACCTAAGTCGCGAAACTAGGCAAGCGATATTGGGGTTTGTTTTACGATGACTGTTGCTAACATTTTTCTGCTGCTTTTATTAGTGCTTTGTTTCTTGCTCATTGAATTCGAAAGGGTAAAACGACTCATCCGTTTCGTTGACAGAGATTCATTCATTGATTGCAATGCCAGTTGCTCTTTGTGTGTGTGTGTACAGCACTAGCCACAAAGTGCTTTCAAAGCGCAAATTTGTACTCAGGTCGCAGTCGTGACTGGTTTTACTTGCACGATTCTTGAAGTTAAGCGTTTTCATAATACTTTGCACTGCACAGCGGTCAAACACAATTAACATGTTGGCAAATCCGCAAAGCTGGCGATGTTATTTCACTATGCTAAATGAAGGTTTTTCTCCAGAGTTGAATGTTCATATATGTCGGGTTAGCAAAATATAAATACAGGGAGTCCGGTGGCAGAGTTAGGAATTGAAAGCTAAGTTAAAAAAAAAATTATTGATGATAAAAGTTTATTTCAATAAAAATTACAAAGAAGTCAAATGCGGATTTTATAATTTTTTTTTTAATTACTTTCGCTAAATGTTGATCGTTGGATACGCTCTTAGAATCTGGCCTCCATGTCACTCGCTGGAGAAGTGATGTCGGGATGACATTAACCTCGCAAATGATATTTTCTAATGTTTAATGCAGAGATGGTTGCTGCGTTTGTTTCATAGACTTCACTTTTGAGGTACATCCACAGAAAACAGTCCATAGGGCTAAGATCGGGCAGTCTGAGTGGCCAGGATATGCCATCGAAAGGACTTATTGGTTTGTTAGGGTAGTAATAACGCAATGTCGCTATGGTCTCTGTGGCCGTATGCAGCATGGCACCATCTTGCTGAAAGCATATGTGTTTTTGAAGAAAGGCAGAAAATAACAAATATTAAGTCAATAAAATACACCGTCCACAGAAATTGCTTGCGCTCGACGATTTTCAAAACAATATCGAACAAATATTCCACTGCTGAGCAATACACACCAAACCTTCAACCAAACTTTTGGGACTGTGAAGTGGCCGTTGATGTTTTAATAGTGGGTTCTGTCTTTTAGGTAATCAATAACGAAAATTTTGTTTACCTACACCTCCATTTAAATCAAAATGGGCTTCGTCACTTCTTACGAAATCATCATCAAAATCCAACATTGTCTCGCAGAAATTTTGACGGAAATTGTAATCGTTAGTCTTAAGCGCTTACACGATTTGAATTATGAAGAAGTGAAGTCTAAGATCCTTCCTCAATATTTCATGCACAACAGTTACTGAAAGTCCCAGGGCAGCCGCTCTCTTGCGCATGGAATTACGTGAATTATCACGCAAACTTATAGCGACGAGTTCAATATTTTCATTTGTTCACGATATCCGGCTGGGCCCCAGCCGTGAACGTATTGATACCGAACTTGTTGCCGGAACCTTTGCCTCCATGAACGAATCAAATTTTCACTTAGGATATCATGTAAACGTCGAATATTGTAACAGAAACAAAATCTACAACGAGCAGTTGCACAAAAAGCATTGGCCTTGAAAAAGCAAACATTTAAAACCTAATTCTGCCACCAGACACCCTGTATATTATGTATAGAGGATATCGTAAACAAGATGGGTGAAATTTGCATAGGAAAGTGCACCAATAACTCTGATTTTATTAAATAATTGTATTTAAACCGTGCATATTCATATATCCGGGATCATGCGGCGAAGTTCTGTTAAAAACTGGGTTAATATGTTTTCAAAAGTTACTTCAATATGAAAGTAAGTGTCTACGTTCGGACGAAACCGAATTCAGTGTATCTGATGCAGGTCGTAATCAAAAACATACATACAAATATCAGCTGGAAGAAAATAAAACTCTTTTATATCCCTGAGCGGGAAGAGCGGCAAATTGCAATAAAATATATAAAAAAGGTTTAGAATCAAGTAGCCTGTGTGCTTTCCTTCTTTCTAATGTTTATTATTATTAAAAGTAGTGTGGTAGACTTCCATGCTTGATTTTTTCTACATAAAATTTAAAATAGAAAGGGCTTCATAGATACGACGAAGATTTCCTTTACTCTAAGCCAAATAATGTTATCCTTTAAGGGATATGAAACGTGGACGCCTGAGTTCGTTTATTTTTGTATAAGACCAAATGTGACGTGATTATAAGTTTGAGGTATTAATTTTTCAAAAGTTTTATATAAACGGATATAGTCCTTAAGCTCATCCCTGCCAATTTTAGGCAAATTTTCATGCACGAAATATAGTATGGACACTTTGGAATTTGAAAATTTTTGTTATAGGAAGGTGGAGCGAGATTATAAACCAATTTTTTTCATTTTCAATACTATCTCACATTGAACTAAACTCTAAATATTTTCCAAGTTTCGAGCAAATATGTAAATTTTTATTTTTTAAGTTATAGTGTGCACGGACAGATTTATTGTCATTAAATTATTTTCATCATTTTAATATACAAGTACAAATACATACATATATTTATCTCACTTCAGTTTCAAAGACGACAGATTACAACGTTTGGCCATTCGAAACAAACTTGTGCGAGTAACTTCGGCAGCCACGTCATAGGGGACTCGGCAACAGAATTGTGCTCGCTCATTTGATTTGAGTATAGACTGCGTCCATTTTTTCTTATATCACCAACGTGATTTTAGTTTTGTCGCAAGCATACCGCTGTCATATCTCTTGTTAAGATAGAAAATCGGCTAATGTCTGAGAGCCGGTTAACGGTCTGATGTTCGTCATACCTTCTGGATTCTCTCTACTGGTTTCAGTTACACTGCTACAAACAGACGTTATCTAAACAAATTGCCCATAAGAATATTAAGGCCGCCGTAACCGTAGGTTCAAATCTCCGTGAAACACAAAAATTAAAAGTGTTTTCTAATAGCCATCGCTCCTCGGCAAGCACCGGAAACTTCCGAGTGTATTTTTGCCATGAAAAAGCTCCTCCTAAAAAATATCTGCAGAGTAAGGCACCTTTGCTTGTGTCGAAGGCAATATACGGGTCCCTGGAGCATCTCTTGTGTCCCTTTCCAACATTTGGAAGATCACAACTAAGCCACCTCTGTTCTGCGTTCGTCGCCGCAGTGAGGGATATCACGAACCAGTGGATCAGCACTTCACAAGTACTAAAGGTTGCGAGATAGTGCATTGTGAGGGGACTAGGGGCTTCTGGTTGATGACCATTACTAATCAGTCAAGTTAACCTAACCTTACCTCCAAATACTAAACATTATTCAATAAATGCGAAAATTACCAGCTCGCTTTTAGAGATATGCGTATTAAAGAAAGTTCGCTGAAAGCAGATGCGAAGTTTAAGTAGAAAAGATGGTCACATATAGAATTCATGACAATCAAATCACGGGTGTCAACTTTAGCGTTGATTAGATTCCAACTCTCACAAGTGGCTTAAAAATAAATATTAGAATATCGGATGTCTTCCTCAATTCTCATTGAGAGAAGCGTCAGACTTGCAGCCTACTTTAATGTTTTCCAGTTGGGATCTATGTAAGTGGTTTAAATAGTGACAAAGCTCGTAAGTCGTCTAATTTTAAAAGTAGGCGTTTACTATCAACGGCCTTAGGACAATAACGACAAACTCAAAAAATATATTTAGGCATATTGAAACTCTTTATTATCTCTTTGATATTACAGCATCAATCTAAAAATTACTGGTCTGTAAGGGAACTTTAAGAATTTGTCGAGTATCGTATTCAATTTAACACGATGAACACAGCACTTAGCGATGCTCTACAAAAATAATATTTGATCTTCTCAGCTACGTGACACTGGTTTATTGGTCTTATGATCGCCGGATTTGGAGCTCTCTATAAAAATATCTATAGGCAATCTTTGCAAATTTGGGCACTTCACACATTGCACTTTACACTGCTAGTGAACCCGTGAACCAGCACGGCACCGAAAAACTGCACAGTTTATGTAGGCATATTCTTGCTGGAAGGGTTGATGGGCTTTGCTATGAGTTAAGTGTGGTTTAAAAAATGTAGGAATAGGGTTAGATAAATCTCTTCTGGGCACAGCAATGGGCCTCTCTATCCAAAAAGATAATTGTTTTGAAGAGTTGATGAGTAGCCAATCTATCCAAGTGTTATCTTACCTTAAAATATTACCTTCAAAAGCGATTAAAATTATTCAAGTTCAATGTAAACTCTACGTAGATATGCAGAGGTAGTTGCCATAAAACAAAATGAAAACGTTTTTCATTTGGCGTCACTGCATCTTACTTCTAATTAGTTTAAACATTGAGTAAGCAATGAAATCCATCTCACGTTATATGATTCCTATTTTAATGACTTTGATTGGTAAAATATTAGTTTAAATGATGTTGAGGTCAAATGGCAGCCAGAAAAGCTTTTAATCTGCATACTCGTGTAATCAATTTGAGCAATTCATCAAAAAATAAAAAATAGTAGCCACGTAGTAGGTGGATCATATTGTACTTGTGTATGCCGACTACAGACCTATTACCACAAAGGTTAAACTGATATAATGGAAATAAGTAAACTTGAATACGGTATTTTATGTTATATAATTAATCTCAAATATCATTGATTTAAATCCAGCAGCTTTTGATTTAAAAATGCATGGAATTTCGAAATGAGGTTTGTCGCTTAAATCTTTTGCTATCTACAATAACAAGCGACTTTAAGAAATTTAACAGACTTCAATAAGGCTGATGTTGTCACTCTTTTCTTTTTATGGGTGTAGAGGTATTAGTCATTTTATTTATAAAAACTGTGTAGCCCTGCTTGCTTTTATTAATAGCTCACCTTGACCGAAATAAAATAATGTCTTAAGACACACTAATTTTTAAAATAATAACTAATTGAGGTAATTTGTATACCGCTATTTATTGTTTAAATATTTCTCAGAGGAAACAAACACCTTCCGTTGCGTATTTTCTTCGCGTGCCAGCAATGACAACTATTGTCGAAGTAAGTCACGACCATTTATTTTTTTTTCTTTTGGCAAGTAACTACAGTGAAAAATAATAATGCGGATAATTATATTAAAAAAGAAAACAAAACAACGGAAAACAAGAGTATGCCACAAGTACAAATATAGTCGTAATAACCGACACTATCTTGCATCATAAATACTATGAAAATGTAGTAATTTCTGTAATTTCACTCTTAGGGAAACAAAAAAAATGCATGCATAAGGATGCGCGAATCAAATAATAATGCTGAAAAGCTCTACTCGCACACTAGCTGGGAAACTGCAAATTAATACTCGCAATGGGCGAAAAAATAAAACAATCACCAGACTTGTGGGAATTGCAGTCCAAATTCACATGCATTTTCACATGACTACGCATACTTTTGGCTAATTCGTAGTTGCAACTCTTTAGCGCTATTCTCAAGATTACCATAAGCTAAATAAATGTAGGATTTAAATCTGGCGATATTGCAAGAATAATACTCCTACACCTACGCCTACTTATGTACATGGAAAATTTTGATGTAAATACTCTCAGCATAAAGACGACGCGTTTCGATGACAGTCCTATTCGCATGGTCGTACATGAAAATCATTCGTTTAATTCTGCGTTAGAATAAACTGCCACAGGAAAGAAAAATGAGTAAATTATTGAATTTTAAATTTTTATAAATTTGAATTTCAAATTATAGTGAATAAAAGACCTGAAGAATACTTAAACGCCTTATTGATGATTGGGTACGTCTATTAGTCTAGATGGTTGGATATAAATTCTCTGTTAAGGTCGAACAAAAAAAAATCTGTTATTCTTCGAATTTAACACAAATAATTTTCAATGACATCAAGCACTGTGATAAAAATATTCAAGTAAGAAAGGAGTAATGAAAAAATGCATGTAATGAAGGAGATAAAAACCAAGAGTAATCTTGTATATCTCTAAAACCTTTTTTTAACTCTGGGCTTCCGGGTAAACGTGCGTTAAATTATTTTAGCCTTCACTAAGCCCGTAAGTCGGTCGATTGTGATACCACATAGGCTAAATCCCCGCTCGTATTCAAACCAAGATGTAGAATGAATAAATCTGGGCATTTTATCATATCACCCTCCGTTGGGCACCGAATTTTTAGACGACTTTATCGAACACATTGGTCCTTGCAAACATCGAAAATCGTATGAATAGTCCCACTGTTATTTCTCAATTCACTACTCGTCAGGCTATGGAATAATTTTTCAACAAACCAATAACTATCCCTGGGAATATTTTAGTCAAACAACCTACCGGTGCCGATGCATTCCCAACGAAGAGAGATTGTCGTCTTTGACTACAAGGAGACGAAAAGCTTCGTTGAAAAACTCGTTTGCATTGTATGCAAGAATGCAGTATGTCAACAGCACTCAAAAATCTCTGATACATGTTTTGATTGCCTTCCACCGAATCTATAAATGAATATCATTTCATATTTTTCCACAAATTTCATTGAAATCAACTGGTTTTTCTTCAAAGTTCTTCAGAGTGAATCAAAAAAAATAACAAAACAAAAAAATCCTTTTGTCACAGACCAAAATAATTTTTGCTTCTGTAGGTAGCTCAATGCATGCCAAAACCAATGGAAAAGGTAGGAAATTAAAAATGAATTATAAATGTGGCGCATTTGCCACTTATTGCCATACAAATGCGCGTAAATACATAGGGCTCTGGCCAGACATGGCATCCCAACCGATTGTGTAACTTTTTAAATCTTTTTTTCGTCCTCTTCGAGGAGGTTCTCTTTTAAGTTATACCCATAAATTGATAGAAAATTTAATTTTAGGAAGCTATCTGTAAGCTCAAATCGTTAGCTATAATAGAAATATGTTAAATTTACGTCCAAAGTCGAAACAGGTCTAGCCAGACCCGATTGCCCAACCGAAGGTGTAACTTTTTAAATCTTTTTTTCGTCTTATTCGAGGATCCGCCCTAAAAAATCATACCCATAAATCGATAGAAAATTAAATTTTAGGAAATGGAAATTTAAGAAAAGGTTTAGCTGTACCACGGAAATCAAACACAACAAAAATTCTTGCACCCTTGAATTTCAGTCTTCACAGGTTGATGCATTCCGAAAGCAGATATCTTAAGGTTTTTTCCTGCAGCTTTTATGCAAGTCATTTCCAGCCTTTCCGCCCCTCTATATATTGCTGTAGGTATGTACTTATTTTCTCTAAGCGTTTCATATTCTATTCTGATCCCTTATAATGAGTTAGTAAAAACATTTAAGCTTTTCCGAACGGCAACCAAAAAGATGTTAACCCTAATGTACATTTGTATGCCCTATGGTATGTACTTACCATAGTTACATACGATACTCGTATTGCGTACGCTAAGCCTACAATAAAATTTCTTCATTTTTGTAGAGCACCTCATTATTTTAATTATGTGAATTCGGTAGCAACATATGTATGTATGTACTCGTATTTTAATTATGTGAATTCGGTAGCAACATATGTATGTATGTACTCGTATGTATAAAAATTATTGAAAACTAAAACCAAACAGAGACATTAAATTAATGAGATAAATATGGTATAAATTTGCAATGCAACATTATAACAAAACATACTCGCATACAAGCGCCATGCATACATGCCTACATAATCGCTTTTTATTACTCATCGATTACAACATTGCGACGCCTCCAAGTGCTTTTATACACACATACATATATACGCGTATGTACAATACGTTGGTTTTGCTGATTTATATTTGTTTCTCATCTACTTACCTGTAGATGCCACAAAATTCTCACCGAACTATGTCTGCTTTGCGTTTTGAAATGAATTGCAATGAAGCTGGCATTCGCTGTGTTGTTATTGTTTTTGATTTTAGTACGCTGTCTAACTCCTAAGTCTTAATAATTTGTTCGCCGCTTTGACTTTTGAGGTCATTTGTATGCCACAACTTGTGGTTGTACTAAATATTTTACTATTTGATAGTTGGAAGCAAAGAGAGGAGTGTGTACGAGTATGTCGCTGTATGATATTGTATGATACTAGTGGCATACTCACATATATTTATTCACCATTATTATTACCAAAGACTTTAGTGATGTACTTTAAATTTGATTGCCTATAAAGTGAGCGTATGTTTATATCAACAGTGCAAGAATGGGAATAGAACAAAGAGCTAATAAACATCTTCTTTATTCTCGATCGCGCTGTTCCACTAAAATATTATAATTTTGTTCAAATAACGTTTGTAACAAGCATAACGGAACTGAATTAAATATGGATAAGTATACATATACATAAAATGTGCATAATAAGAGATTCACCGGTTGTCTATACATGTATTTATATTAATTTGGGGAAAAATAAATCCATTATTTCCTCGGTAGATAGCGGTAGTGATCGATATCTCGTAAGGTATCAATCGAGCAATTTAAAATTTATTCTCGTTGTCAAGGTAATATTTCACACTAAACAAATTGCTGTTTTTTGTTTTTTCCATTCAGCTGTGAGTTACAGGGTGTTAACAATAGAAGTCAACAAAGAGAAAATTCTGTACATTTTACATATTTCCTTTAATAAAAGCGAAAATGCAAGCCAGGCTGCTGAAATTGTGCATGGTGTTTATGGCGCTGGTGGCGAATGGTTTTGTATGTAGAAGTCCATACAAGTGGGGAAAGTATCTGATTGCTATTCACTTGGGAGTGGCCAGGATGAGTCTTCTGCATACGCTTCAAACAGCGCACAACTTCCGGGCTTCGCCCAAGCATCCTTTGGATAGCTCTCGAACATCCATTTGAGAGTGATATAATGTGAGAAGGCCAATCAATCCAGGATATCTGTTGTGCGCTGGGTTTGGAAGCCGCCACGTAAAAATCCTTGCCCAATGAAAAACACAAGAAGCCGCAAAATCGCCGTAGCGGTTATCGCGCCAATCAAGAAGTAGAAGTTTATGGAGCCAATACTGTAACAGCTAATTACGTACAATTTTGGTTTCGTCGATTTCGTTCAGCCATTTTTGAAGTTAAAGAAAATGTCGATAAGTTCACAGAAATAATCGAAGTTAACCAAAGATCGACCATAAAACAGTTTTAAACCATTCGCGCTAAAACTTTTCGCACAAATAATGGATTATTCCCCACCAAAACTAATATATACAAACTAATATCGTTTTAATACAAAATTGGCGCTTACACCCTTTTGGGGTGTTTGTCTGAGCTCCGCCTTTTATTTGTGGTGTGCGTCTTTATGTTGTTCCACATATAGAGAGGCACTGTAGGTCCAGTTTTAAGCTGACTCCGAACGGCAAATGGTTTTTTATGAGGAGCTTTTTCGCAGTTGAAATACAGTCGGAGATTTGCCATTACCTGCCGAGGGTTGACCGCTATCAGAAGAAACTTTTTCTATCCTTTTGCTATCTCATGCATGGAGATTCGAACGTACGCACTCCAGAATGGTAGTCGCTGTCTAACCCGTTCCGCTCCGGTGGCCTCTTTACCTAGAGTAATAATTGAGATATCTTAACAAAACTTTGTACACAGGTTCGCCTTGACTTAAAGAAGGCTGATTTTAAAAATGTTGTAGAAACATATAACTACACCCACCTCCAAATATCAGTAATACTCAAATATTAAAGAAAATGAGATACTTCAGGAGTTAATAAAATGCAATGTTATTTATTTATTGATGGAGAATGATTATTTTAATTTATATATTTTAATATACAATTAGCGCTTACACCCTTTTTTTGGGTATTTGGCCGAGCTCCTCCTCCTTCCGGAGTCACGCACCAACCCAAATTTTAAATTAATGTAAGAAATAATCTTAAAATAGAAATACGAATATTTAGTAACAATTATTTATCAATTATTTGGTTTTCCCTAATACTCCGAAAACTTCTGACGAACAAATAATTACATCCCGCTCTGAAATTACTATTTTAAGTTTCTCTAGTGGCACAGTTGCGACATGCACTGATAAACCATGGATTGGTATTACACCAATAAACACGAGTCTTTTTTTTGGACGATCGTCAAACTATGCGATTTCGGGCTCAACAACTGTCTTTGGAACTCGTTGTACCAGCTTTTCACAATGGTGTGCAGCATTTCCTAAAATAATAACGCTGATAGCTTTAGCTGCTAATTGGATTTGTTTAGTCTTAATGTAAATATTATCCTAATACAATAAAACAAACAATAAATTAAAATATTTTAGGTCAGGCGAAAAATAACAACTCTAATGTGCACGAAGCCGAAGAGGTGCTTCACGCTAAACAGCTGAAGGTCGCGTTCGATGCATGCGTAATTTTTCTTTAGCAGTTTCGGTTTCGTTATTTAATAGCCACACCTCGTGTGCTAGTATTTAAAATAGATAAAATCGGCCAATAATTACGCCCACTTACATGTGTGTATGTGAAATATTCTCGCTTCGAGTTTGGCCTTGACATTTTATGAATTATTTGAGCCAGGTATAAAATTTCGAATACACTCTGGATTAAACACTTTTTTAAACTTTGTGACTCTTTTCACTAATTTATAGGTATACTACTGATTGTGCATAGTTCAATTTTAATATGCGCGGCTAAAAAACCATCGTAACATCAGGTTTAGGCTAACAAAATTATTATGATTAAGCAGAGCCTTGGTACGAAAATAGAAATAATTTAGAATTTGCAATGGTCTATAAAGTTAAGACACTAGCTTCGTGGATCAATGTAGTGCCTACCAGCGACAGTGGATTTAACATTTCCCAATCGGAAGGAAGTATTGGAGCCTTATAATAAATAATATCATGTAAAATAATATATAAGGGCATGGGTATGTTGGCGCATGGGTAAGGCGTATGGCTAAAATTAGCTCCAAAGTCCACCTAAAATAAGTACTTCAACCAGAATGACAGAAATCGGATCACTAAAATTGGATAGCGTAAATTTTTTTTTTATGCAAGGAGGAATGGATTTTTATTTTAATTAAACTAGCCAATAATTTCATTCTTCTCAAATATCAAGCCACTTATTTTTTGTTGTTGTTTTTTCTACACGTTTCGGGAAGAAATTAATCTTCAGTGCAGAGGCTCATTTCTGATTAATTGGTTTCGTAAAGAAGAAAAATTTTCAAGTTTGGCGGCTTTATTATCGGCTCATATTTCTCTGAAGATGTGCAAGACTTACTGTCAATGGCTGTTATCCAAAATGTGCTTCATTAGGAGGAGTCCAATATCACTCAAACTACTTGTTTTAACTAATTTTAAAGTTTGAGTTTGAAGTTTAGTGTGAATCCCGGTACCATTAACACGTAAATTTTACTTAAAAAAATACTTTGGGTTTCATTTTTTTTTTTCAATAATAAAGCAAATGATGAAGCAAAACAAGCGGAATCCGTGATCACCGCAGATTCCATGAAAACTATGGTGCATTCATCAAAGAATATCCAAAATACAAAGCTTAAAAATGTTACTTGAAGCCACTTCGTTACACTAAGCAGTGACTACTCATTATCTCGTATGGATTGGGTTAAATTTAGAGCAATTCGTCCAGGCCATGTATATGTATCAGTAGCCTCCAAAGTTATAAAAATAAAGTAAATTTTTCTTTAACTTTTCCTCTTGTTACAGATCCAACATTTTGCATACCTCCAAGACATCAACCGTAACCACCCGAAATCGTCTGCCGTCGCTTCTGAATTAACCGGAAAGCCACACACTGCGCACCAACCGAAGAAAGGTACCAAATCAGGACGCGTTCACGCAGCACAGCCACAGTACCGCGGCAACGCCGAAGAAGCCGAGCAACGTTATGCTATCGCCATACAGCCACCCAATCCAACATCCGCACAAGCGCCACATTATGCAGCGCCACCCCAACAGATTGCTCCACGTTACCAGGTTCCGGTGCAACAACATCAGCAACATTTGGCGCCTTTAGGCCAACCAGGCACATCACAACAGCCCTACCAAATTATACCTGAAGAAGAATTTCTAAAACTTTTAGAAGATGAATTGCGTGCACGTGCTTTTCACGAAGCCCAATACCGTCAGCAACAAACTGCACCAGCTCCAGCACCTACTAAACCGCTACCCTTGCCACATCCCACTCAACGCATCGGTCAAGGTTTAGGCAGTTATCGTCAACAAGCGCCACCACAGCCCCAATCGCATGGCGAAGAGCCCTCGCCCGAATACGTACAATATGTACCAAGACACCGCGGCGGCCCCAAATATCTGCCACAGCCTCAGCCGCAGCCACAACAGCAACAAGTCGAACCGCAAGCCGAACCGGCAGCAGAGGTGCCGCCTCCTCCACAGATACCACCGCAGCTGGCCTACTATCAACCGCAAGTAAGCTATAAAACCTTGCCAAATCACCCGCTAGCAAAGTCATCATTGGAGAATGAAATTGAAAAACTGCTGGCCGCAAATAAGCCTTCAACCGGGCAATTGACGGATAATTCTAACGAACCCTCTGGCGTAGTACATCAACAATATCAAGCGCCACAACAGCAATTGCAACCGCGCCCGATACAGCGTCCACGTCCACATGCGGTACAGCAGAAAATTTATTCGTCACCAAGCGGTTCACAACCCACACCCACACCCCTGGTAGATGCCAACAATCAACCATTTATACCGTCTTTATTTAGATTCAGCAACTTACAACAGCCAACGCCCATCTATCCAACACAATTGCCACAGCACGTCGTTGAATCAAAGAAATTGGGACCCGTAGTATATCCAGCTACGCAGGCGCCCGCTCCCGCACAACAACCACAGCCCACGCAGTATTTCTATCAGGAACTAACACCTACAGCCAGACCTAAATCTCTACGTTCGAAGCAATATGGCTCAAAAGTTTCAACTTCCTCACCGAAATTGCGCGAAAAGGAACCACCAAACTACCCAAATGTGCCTGCCGCGGCGAAGTATATTAACCCACATTTGTATTACGAATATGATCGGCAGCCCAATGGCCGGAGCACGCCTGCACAATTCCACCCCAGTCCTCCTGATCCGAACACACCCATTGCCGGACAACATCCACAGCCTCAGCCACAAGCACATATACAACAACTTTCAGCACCAGCGCCGCCACGATCACAAGCACACCCAGGTCGACAATACATTTTGCCCTCTCCAGCACCATCGCAATCGAGTATTTACGTTTCGCAAGGCACAGGCATCTCTACACCCACACGTAGCACTGCAGTCAAAACAAAGTCCATCGAAGATGTGCGCCAATTGCATTTACCACAACCCGGCGGTAAGCCGCTCACACAGAGCGAATTCCAGGCATTGATCGATGCTGGGTACCCAGTCACAGCTGTGCCCGTGCCAATACCCGTACCTTACGAGCAGTATATCAAAGAGCATCCCGAGTACCGCAATCAGCCAGTGGACTATGCGCAGCTGATGCAGCGTATAGCTCAGCAATATGGTCCACATAGAGGACTTCAAGCTCAACCCTCTGAACCAACTGCAAACGTTGTGTCTGCAATGTCCGACGCACAGAGCGCGGCAGCTATAGATGAGGGAAACATAACATATCTACGTCCAGTGCCTGAACCAAAAAGGCATCCCCGTGAGGAGAAGGAAACAGCAGTCGCTGGGAAGATGGATGAAGCCAAACAATAATGTGCGAATAAATATACAAATGTAACAATAGCTTTTAACTGTATTCTTCGTCAAGGAAACGAAACATTATGTATAGTCGAGAACAGCACAATACCGAGCCAAGAAAAGAGCAATATTTAAAGTGTGTATTGAGCAACAATTAAAAAAAAGTGGACAATATTTGGATAGGCAAGCATTCGAAACGAATGGTCATTCAATGGCGTGTGCCACAATTCGGTGCCTGAACTAGAAAGAATTGATATTATAAATGCTATTTGTGTGCATACCAACTTATAAAGCATTAAGTTGAGTACCAGGTTTGAAAAATATTGGTGTTCCTGCTTAACATCACATTTTTAGTTAATGTTTAAATTCGATGTCCAATTTGATTGTTACTTCCAATTATCTCACGCCTTCTTAAATGGTAATACAATCGCTTGATTTGTTTGCTTGGTTTTGAAAAACTTCTGCTAATTCCAGAAATCGATTTTAATCTGACTTCTTTCTTCTACAACCCAGAATCAAAATTAAACAAAAAATAGATCCGGTTAAGGTGGTGGAACCACCAACCCGTGGGTTTGCAAAATTTTGTACTAATTTGCTATCAGAATAGATTTTCTGTCTTAATAGTCTCCTGTTCATATCCAAATCTACTGCTCGTTATAGAATTTTCAGCCCTTAGTAAAAATGGCATGTATGTATAAATTTTTGACCAGTCTTACGAAAGGCGTATTCTATGAAATGATTGCTGAAGATCGTAGTTAATGGGGTTTCTTCGCGCTCCAAATAATTCATCAATGGTCTTATTACTTAATCAGCCTTGATTGAATTATAAAAGATGCCAAGACCAAGTAATATTCTTTGATAGCAAAGAATGTTGCCTGAAAAGGCGTATTGAGTTAGACACTCCTTCATTCATCATTTATCATACTTTCAGGTAGTTCTACCAACTGGCAACTTCTTCTTCTTCTGGATTGGCGCGATAACCGCTTAATCATTTTGACCGAGTTTAACAAAGCGCGCCAATCGTTTCTTTCTCGTGCTAAGTTGGAAACATCAAGTGAATCCAAATCCTGCTCCACCTGTTCTATCCAACGCAGAGGAGGCTTTCCTCTTCCACTACTACCTCCAGCTGGTACGACATCGAATACTTTCAAAGACGGAGCATTTGTATCCATTCGGACGACATGGCACAGCCAACGAAGACGCTAGATCTTTAATCGCTGCGTTACGTCTATGTCGTCGAAAAGCTCATACAGCTCATCGTTCCATCATCTGCGATATTCGCCGTTGCCAACGTGCAAAGGTCTAAAACTCTTCCGCAGAATCTTTCTCTCAAACACGCCTGTCAACTTACACTCCCATTTTATCTTCGGGCCGTACGAAATATTCAAATAAAAACTAAATAAATAAATAAATATGTGTACATATGTAAAATAATTTCGGCATAAATTATCATTTTTGCCCTTTGCTTTCTGCTAATTTCATTTTACTTGTGACTCGTTTCATAGGTCTCTCCACCTGCACAACTAACTATATTATAAAATTGTATAAAATCCGGCTGTGAACATACAGTGTACGCAACCATTTGCGCTCTTCGATATTCATCTTAAAATCATCTAAACACATCTACAACGCCCAGATACTTCGTTTGCAAACGCAGTAATTTTGCTCTTGGCCCTGTACTCATTGATTTTACACTCCACCTGAGCTAAATCTTAACTCATCATGATCAATAATTGTCTAAAGCATTCCCATAATTACCAAGTCATCGGCTCATCGGCATATGCCACTATCACTCCTTCCCCATAAGCATAAGCATGAATAAAATAAAAATTCCACCATCTTCGGTCGCACGCCTACCGAAGTTTCTCGTATCAAAAAGAAAAGGAGACCTGTTCGGACGGAAATTCTTATTCACATACACTTTTCTATTTCAAATTATTTATTATGTAAGCATAAAATGTTTACATATTCCGTTACTCAGCAATTTTCTTCATTAAAAAAATATGCATCCTTAACTCTTTCACGAAAACATTTTTATTGGAACAGGCCATTCGTCATAAAAAACCATTCTTATTTAATATGCATACATTTATCGAAAAAATAGTTAAAAATACGAAATATTTCGTAAAAACCCACTTATTTTTTTTAGTTTCAGTTGGCTCTATACTGCACATTTATTTATGATTAATTTTATTTGTATGTAATTTTTAATATTATACAATATTAAATATATTAGTACGCATATATTTCGAGTAAAACGAAACACGACGTTCAAGTAATATTGTAACTATGCAGAAACTTGTAAATTAACAGTAGTGAATTTATAGAAACATATTTTGCAATGCATTTTACAAAATCTTAGTTCAAATTTCACTTAAATAATTATTGTATGTACTACTTGTATATTGTAAAAAACTGCCACTAGAAAACTGTAAACTATACGTTTTGTTTGTAATTTTAGCAAATTACTATATATAAAAGTAAATTGTAAAAAAACATATATTTCATATCTTATTTACATAAAATTCAGCATTGGCGGATTACTATTTGAATTGCTACTATCTGCTGAACTGAGAGTTTCAGGCGTGGCTTCCTTTGCCTGAATGCGTGAAATGTTCGGATCTTTTTTATCTTTACGTTCGCGTTCCTTATCACGTTCCTTCTCTTTGTTGTGCTTGTGTTTATGTTTGTGCTTGTGTTTCTTTTTGTCCTTCTTCTTCTTTTTCTGCTACAAAAGTGTGAAAAATATAAAATATAATTGAAAAGCGTATTTTTATTAAAATTATACCAACGCATACCTTCGAAGCACTCTCCGCCTTAAGTCTACTCTCGGCATCTGTTTTATTGGTTTCAAGGCTGCTATCTGCTTTCATTATAGTAGTCTCGCCAATATCGATAATTGTTACAGAATTATCATCATCTTCGAAAACTTCACTCTTCAAACGTTTCACGTCAGGTGAATGTACTGCTGCTGTGTCAGGCTCTTGCTCAGCATTAGCCTTTATTTGATTTTCGCCTGACTCCGCCTTCATTGCAATAAACTCCACCTCCTCGCTTGCTTCAAGTTTGATAACCTCATTGCCTACTTCGAATGCCTCGGTGGCTGTGCGTTTTACTGTCGCTGTGCGCTGCTCTTCCACAACATCTACCACTTTATCTTTCTCCTCTTTAATTGGCTGCGCTGAATTTGTATCATTATTTGAAATGGGGTTAACTGCAGCGGAGGCTTTTTTGGTGCCTTCTTTGATAATTTCTTTGTACATGTTGTTGACATCAGCCGACTGCAAGCATAACGGCCGTTTGGTGCCATACAAAGCGTGATATAAATCCACCATATCACAACGTAGTTTGGTATCGAATGCCAGTTTATTACTGCGAATTACAATTTGATTATTTAATATTTTCCTATAACTGTTATTAAACCTAATTATACTCACTTCATATTCGCCCACAATCGTTCCACTAACTCTGGACGATCCAAACGGCTACTTCGTAGTTCACGCGTAAATGGCGGATTATCTATTAGTAATTGAGCGAGCGCATGCCGTGCCGCCGGATCAGGATCTGTTTCGAGTAATGTAATCAAATGATCCAGATCTTCCCAACGACCATCCACCTTAACGAAATCGACCAAACACTCCATAGCTGCTACACGTAAGTCTAAATATTGGCCATATGCAGCATAACAACGGTAGATTTTCGGCAGCGAAGGCAAGTGACCACATTTTTGTAATTTGCGTATAACTTTCAGACATGAAACTGAGACCATATATTTGTATGACGGCAGATTCTTCTCCATGTTAAGTAGACGTGTGACTTCTTCCAGTACGAGCCTTGAATATTTTTCAATTAGTATAAGCAATTTATTTAAAGAAAGTTAGTTTCTTATACTTAGCATCAGCTGAGAGACTGTCAGAAGTAATGGGTGTGCCACGTAATGCGACTGAAACCACTGGTGTAATGGAATTGCCCAAAGCATGAACTAAAGCGGCACGATAATAAACATCTGAGTAATGATTACGAGTATTATCGTTGTATTTAAAAAGATCCAATAGAAAGCGTATGACTTCGGGAGGGCAAATGCCATGGGATGTGCGTAAACCTAAACAAATTAATAGAACTCTTTGAAAATAGCATAAATAGCACCTTTTTTTAAATAAATATAAGTGGAACGTGGGCGGGCTGAGAAACTTGGACAAGTTGAGAAACACGTATACATATATCCATCGTGCGGAGTAAGTTCGACATGCTACTACAGGTGTCCAAATATGAGGTAGAAAATCACGCTTTATAGACACCATACGAATAAATCTCATATGCCAAAGTGATTCTAGACAGGACTCGTTAAGTATCGCGAAGGCACTTCGCCCCATCAAACCTACTCTCCTAACGCTCCTCTCCCTCTGGACCCAACTTGCCGGAACAGCACGTTTCCTAGGCGTACCGTTAGATGAGCTAGACGAAGACGACCGGTAGCTACACTGCACTTGAAACAACAACAACAACAGCTAAAATGCATCTTACAATTTTAATTTTTATTCCGAATGTAAACATTTTTTTACCAAATGTGCTCGCAAAATTTCCATTAACACTTCGGAATTGCTTTTAAGCCTAAAGAAGTGATTTTGTTAAATTATTTTAGGCTATGGTGCCACAGTGCCTATTTTGGAAATTTTGAATTCGGGTTTTATGACACACCCAGTTCCATACATTTGAGAAACTAGCGGCAAATTTTTTTATCTGGGAGGAGTTTTTTACTATTTAAAATTAATTTAACAATTAAAAAGTTAAAAATATATGCAGACAGTCTGTCTAATAAAAGCTTGACCCTCATATTTTTAAAACTATTCGACCAATTTGATTCTAACAAACTGGACATTAAAGGCTTTTAATATTTAGTATACGCAATATATTAAATAAATCATAAAAGGTCCCTATTGGCTTCACATCTTCGAGTCATACTTTTAATTTCTGCCCAAGTTGTCGAGATAGTCGGCTTCAAATCAGCCGAATTAGCCTTGAGAAAGGCTACCTTTGAGTTTTTGTCCAAACATTTTCAATAGGCGAATGTGGAACCAATCCAACACTTCAATCCCATTTTGGTGTTTCCACTCTACACACATTCGGCTTCAATGTTTGGGATCTTTGTCTTCTTGTAGAATTCAAGGTGGACTAGTTCTTCCAAACATCTTCGTAGCTGATGGTAGCAAAGCTTTTTGGTAAATTTTTTTCATCAAAACTGGTTTAACGGAGAAGCAGTCCCAAAAACAACCTTAACTGCACGCTTAACAGTTCGTTGAAGTTGTCTATTAGTTCACTAGGACCGACGTATGCCACTATTCACCCAAAAGGAAGATTCATCCGTTAATATTACGATGGCCAAATTCCGTTCTGAATTTGCCTTAGCTCATAGTTTTTCAATGTGTGATGGTTAGAGTAACGTTTTTTTTTTCAATATGCTCCGAATTTGAGGCCTTATGCACGTAAACGTCATCCAATCGTACCTTTGGACGCATTTACACTACTTTTCCTTAGAGCCGCGGCAGCTTCACGCAACGATAAGTTTGGCAAACGAACGATGATCTTTTGATCTTGCTTTGCAGAGGTGTATTTTTTGCGCCTCGTGCTGGGCCCAACGTTCTTTACTTCGGTTACCATTGCACCCTTTTATTTATGATTCATATGATAAATTAAATATCATAAATTATGAACGTCTTCGACTTCTTCAAATATTTTGCTGCAGTTGAATTTTGCCCGTCACGCTTCTATTAGACAGACTGTATATACTTACATATACATATATATAGAGTTTAGGACAAAACTCTCAATAATAGAATGTTATTGCCGACAACGCCCCTTTTTACGTTACACTAATAGAAGATGTTGTTAAATACTTACCGGCCATTGCGACAGGTATGACTTTTTGCAAAAAGTATAACTGGAAGTTGGCAAAATTATTTTGTTTAATTATATGAGGCGCACTAAATGAGCCAAAGAATTTTCGGAAAATATTCAACATGGCCGGGGGACCGCTCCATTGTGTAACCATTTGGTTGGCCACTTTGGTAAGGCAATGCGCTGCCTCGCAACGCACTTTATAGAAACAGCGTTCATTCTCAATTGTATCCGTTAGCGCAGAACGCGTTGCATTTGTTGGATATTTCTCCAAGGATTTTATAGCCTCGAATTGCGCAGTCACATCACGCTCATGACGCAACTGATATTGCCACTGAAAATCAGGTTGTTCTATATTCAAATCACGTATTAAAATCATTTCCGGGTCTAGACGTATCCAAAGTACCGGCGAATCACTGCAGAATTAATAACGAAATTCGTTAGTTTATTTCTCCAGTAAAGAAAAATGATTTTAAAGGACGATTACTTACTCCATTGCGGACAGATCCATATCGACTTCTTCGCCCGTACATAGTGGAATTTTTTTCTTTTTATTACGTCGACTCTTCGAATGGCAAGTAATATCTGCCTTTACTACGGTATTCTCAATCTGAAGCATATGCTTGAAAGTGCCATCCAATTCCTGTAACTGCACCAGCAATGGCCCATTATATTTTCGCACGCCACGTTGGTTTACGAAATCTTGTCGTATTTCCAACTCAATAGTGTTACGTTTGCGATTGAACACCGACGTAAAGGAGAATTTCGCATGCCCGCCAGTGCGCACCCATTGATCCATGAATACTGACATATCCTTGCCAGTTACTGTGAAAATTGCTTTAATAAATATATTAGTGGATATGAGCAAATGATGCCATAAGCCAGAGCCAATCTTTGTCACTGCCGCATTTGTAGCCAACACCAATTGTTTATTGAAAACCTGAAAATACATTTTTATAATATAATAAATGCAATTATAATGTAAACAAAATTATAATACATTTATGCACAATTGTGCGCTCGTGTAAAAAACAAATTTTGAACTCACTTGTATAAGCAACTCTTGTCCGATGCGGTGTTCCAGCATACGTATTACCAAATGAGCCTTACGTCGCATAGCCTCAACATATTTTGGTGAAACAGTATGTAAACTTTTTATTGGAAAATAATGCACAATTTCTGTTTGCTTGCTGGTCGAGCTTGCGGGATTTGTACTAGAGACAGGTAAAGGTGCCGGTGGCTGACTGCAATCAAGTATAATTCCGCCATACTGCTCCTCATATCGCACTACACGCGCCAATTCCGACTGAACCCACTCCCGATACTCATTGTTACCAAAACATTTTCTTGAATATAAACCACACAAGTACTCAGCAATGCCTTTGGCTAACCAAGTATCAGACCAGTGATGAGATGTAATGAAACAGCCAAAGAACTGTTCCGCAATGGCACGCGACATTAAGGTACGCGTTACATATGTTTGATCAATGATAGCAATGGAGTGCATGAGATGGACAGAAGCTATGCTTAATGTCGCATAGGCACTGATGTCTGTATCAAGTTCATCTACAAAGACCTGTTTGTAGCAAGAAAATGGATAACGCGTGGAAAGAGTTTCTTCAAAAAACTCAAAAGCTTCGTGTAAGTAGCGCACCGTGTTCTTTAAAAGTGGCAAAAGTTGTGGTAGGCAAAAATGTGTGACCTCATGCATATGAGGATCCACGTAGATCTCGAAGGGCCCAACAGCAAGTGCGATATTTGGTGCACATACAGGTGTTGTGAGCGAATAATGAAATGTTTTACGCCTCAAATCTGGAGTCATAACAACTTCAACAAGTTCACCACAAGATACGGCGGTTAAGTGTTTATCCACAGTGAATTCGAGCTTCCAGGTGCAAGGATCTGCAAAACTATCAACGCAGGGAAACCACAGACGAGTTGAATTTTCGTATGCATAGGTGAACATATGTGCACTGTTGGGCTGCGTTTCGTCCTCGCAAGTTGGTGGTATGACGAAATGTATGCCTCCCTGTGGGTCTTCCATCGAAAATTCTATGCCTATACGCAAACCGCGTCCTTCTTGGATCATATGATAACCTTCCGGCGGTATTAGTATTAATAGTTCGCCGGAGTTGACATCAGGATCCGTTTTCTGGGCGGCAGATAAGTGATTTTTGGAATATACATCCAGAGAGCGCCTTTTGAAAATTGGATCAAGATTAATATATTTATTTCAAAAAAATAATATTATCTTACACTTTCACATCTCCCTGACAGATATCCATGAATGGATCAAAGTAGTAGAACTCCGCTTCACACACATCATTTAATAGTATTCGATAAATCCGGCATTGTTTTGCATTCAGCCTTATGAGACGTAAATTTTCTTTGGTGGGCACTATTGTCAGCTCTACAGCACCCTGCGAAAAATTTATTTATAAGTTACATACATTAGCGCGATTATTCCGTGTTAAAGGAAAGTCGCTGGTTTGAGCCCACAAAAAGCCATACCAATGCAATAACAACAAATTGTAAACCAACTCACAATTAGACTCTTCCGCTCGAAACTGATACCCGTCAAGCTCACAATTTGATGCGCCGTACAATTATGAAAATAGAATTAATACAAAAGAACCTTATTAGATTACAAAATAACATATTTGTACTGCATTTGATCATGCCGACACCGGCTCATCGCCTCAAGTCAGCGTTTATTTTGTTGTCTCTTCTATTAAATGGATACTTATAATTTAAATGGGCGCGCGGGTACATCTTTAGTGTCTTGTTTAGGTTCACTATCCATTTTACAATATTTTGATAAAAAGTGCTTATAATTTCGACATTTCACTGAGCTGAAAACTTTTCCGGCGTACCATTTATTTATTTCTATTTTACAATTGTCAAAATACCAGCTGTTTAAAATGGTGGCGAGTATTATAAGTACGCAAAGCCCACACTAACTAACAGGGGAACTCTGGCTGACACGTCACTTAGGATACATTTTGTGTAGCTCTTGTGTGTAATTCAAATATAGCTGCAAAATGGTGAGCGAATACGAACAACTGGTTTCTGTGACGTCATCCGTACTCTTCATTTGTCACTTCTTCCAAAGTATTACGAATCTGAGAGTGCAGCTTATGCCAGATGTATGCTTTTAGGTTCTCCAAACTGTGCACTAAGCAATACAAATAAGATATCTAGAAGATAAGTATTATTGCATTAAAAATGGGCATAAACTGATTAATATGCTAAACTATTACTTGTTTTGTATCTTTTTTCTCACACATACTTTGTCGTAACCTTATCTCTTTCAATCATTTTTTTTTTTTGCCGGAGACTAGTTTTTCAGTGGAACGGGTATATAAAGTTTTCACAAAACAAAACAAAAGAAAATACGCCGGTACTAAGCAACACGGGATTCCGTGTCTCTAAGCTTTAATCGACCTAATTTGCTAATCGACAAAGAATATGTAAAATCAAATCAAGAATTCTTTGTGGCAATATTAAGAAAAATAAACATGTTAAAAAAACATGTATACGGAAATCTTAATATTGATAAATAATATTCTATTTTATTTTATTTATTTATTTACTAGTTATATCCGTTGTTTTTTAGATGCAGTAGAATTATCGGTATCGATATCTATGGTTTGGCAGAGGGGAATGGCAAACTTGATTGGCATATTTCTTCAGTGGGGTAGGGTAAAAATACGGTCACATATGCAGCAATTAGCAATAAATCCACAAAATTAATCTCCCCGTTCACATACGGCAGATTACCTGTAAAATTTACAATCGACCGTCAAAACTGTTTGAAAGGTTTTTCATCATGGAAATTGCACATGCGAAATTCTGTATTGCATTGTATAATAAGCAATAAAGGCCAAAACGTCAATGGACATAATATGACTGCATAATTAATAATATCCAAAAAAAGTTTAATTAGAATTATGTCTACAAACTTGTTTTCATTGCCGGCATGCGTTTCATTTAGTTTTTACTTTGACGTTTCTCCTTACACTCGCTAAAATAATTATCAATAACACAATATTATATTTAAAAAAGTATGGTTATAATCTAGGATTATTTTGTAATCTGAAACTTCGGGAGAGAAATTTTATATAGGTAATCTCACTTTTTAATTACGAATTGGCAGTTAAGCACGGAAAAGTAGAGAATCTACTTATATATGAACGTTTTGTAAGTCATCATAAATCATTTAATGCCAGAACAACGCTTTCGAACTGTAGAAATTTACTTTGAAAACAAAAAAATACTCTGAATGAAAAAAAGGTCAATTTATTATCATACCACCAGATTTATGGCAAAAGGTAGTCAAAAATGGTGCTGATCGAACTTGTTGCAGCGGTGAACATATATCAGATATCATAAGGCCTCTTCTATTCGTCACTTCTCTGCTCGCTATCTCTCTGCTCAACTAAAAAACGAAAATTTTGCATGCGAAAGCAACAACAAAGTTATCGCGCAAGATTCGTCGCTAGCGCTATGGTTGTACTTTATTAGACTGGTATAACTCACTATTTTACAAGCACATGTAATTTAAGGCAGCTTTATTCCCGCGTTGCAAATATATGTTAATTTATGCCAGTTGCTTCATCTATTCGCTACTTGATAACGCCTGGGGAGGGAGGAGGCCTATATTCCAAAATAAATGCCATGAAATTTTCTACGAAATTATAACAATACAAACATTCATTCCAACAATATTTCTATTTTGTATTATCATTTGAAGATATCAAACTCTTAAAAAAATACCTGATACCTATGCAACGCAACCGGCGTTTAGGAAGTCAGCCTAATAATGCGTATGTACGAGAACATTGTATGTACATAAACAGTTCTGGCATCTATCATATGAACACCCCATAGCAACTTCTTTCTTGGTAAACACAAAAACAATTGCGTTATACAAATATCGAGTTTCCAATGACAAAAAGAAAAAATTATAAAATTCAGAATTAAATTTTTTTATTCGTACACCAGAACATAGTGCATATGCATTTAAAACAAAATTTGCAGCCCTTGAGCTATGGCCGATGATGATGAAAATAAACAAAAAAAGCACACAGTCGAGAGTCTATTCATCCTCTATGCGAATAACAATATCAACGCTTTGGATTTAGATAATGAGGTGCATGAGAGCATATTGTTGTCACAAATGGATTTTTGGCTAGATCAAGCAAAACTACTGAGAACGGTATTCACTATGACAGAGACGGGCCTGGCTTACATGAAATTTAAGTACATTCATATTGAAAATATCACGTTTCTATAAACTAATTGAGTTCTATTGCATTGGATATCTTAAGGAAGTGGCGTCTGGATTTTGAGGAATTTTTAGAGTTTCTGAACATAATTTGTCAGGGCAAAGATGTAAAAATTGATGACGTGAAACAAGCGCTGGTCGAAGCCGGCCCACCCGGGGGTACGGCTGAAATCGTTGTGAAATAATGAAGTGGTATGAAATCTTCAATTAAATATTATATTTCTCTGGATTTTTTTTACGAATAATACATGTATACTAATAAAATATACACCTACTATCTGCAATATAAAATATATATGTATATGTAATACGAAAGTCGTATCCCAAAAAAAATTAGTAATACATATATTGAGTCACAAATTTTCATATTCGTCTCAACTATGTAACTACGCAATCATTGGAGTGCTGATGCTTTTTGAAATATTAACATATCGGATGAAGATGAATCTACAAATTCAGAGTTAAATAGTAATTGCAATTACTTTTTTAGTATCCGGAATCGTAACCCGTTAATAGAAAAAAAGTCATAAAAAACCATCTGCCTTTTGGAGGCAACGTAAAACCCCTTATCCCTCCAATGGCGGAAAAAACATCACGGCACACAGCAGCAATTGTATATACAGTTTGTCAAGAATGTCTTTCGACATAGAAAATAAATACAATTTTTCGACTTCGATAGCAAAAAATAGTATTCTTTATTTATCTTTGTCTTCTTTATTGTACTGATTCATATTTATTCACTTAAAGTGAAATAATAAAGAAACTTCAACTAAAGCAACAAAAACAAATAACACACCATTTCAACACTGTTAATAAACTGTTTTTACAAACTTTAATACAGGCTTTTTTTTATTAAATACATAATGTGAATAATTGTTTTTTTTTTTTAATAATTTAATATTTGGTATAACCGTTAGCTTCAATAACATTTTCCAGGGGCTTTTTCATGGAATGGACTAATTTGTTTACGTCGTATACGTTCGGTATATTCTGCCATTCCTCCATTGTTGCAGATTTTAGTGCTGCTGAGTTCTTTAGAGTTCTTTTTTTTTTCAATATATTTAAATATTGTTTGGCGTCCATTGTGCCAAAGTCTCCCACTCCTTTACTTGAAATGCAGTCCCAAACGACAAAGAAAATGTTTCCAAATTTAACCGTGGGAATTCTATTTCGATTTTTCAAAGCTGTTAAGGGCTCAGGCCATACTCTAGTCGGTCCGGTCCATCATGTAATACAGATTTTCTTTGATTTGTTGGTTCGGAAATGTGGTCCAAAATAAAAGGCAGCGTTTTCCCACATTTTGTGCAGATAGCAGTGGTTTCTTTCGTGTTAATCGCGATGAATATTTGTGGTGCAGTAAGGCTTGATGCATTGATCCATGAGATACAACAATATACACTCCTCGTTAAACTCCGATGCAAGTTTTCTTAAGGAAATTCTCTGGTTTTAATCCAATTTTCGGAGCATCAAGCGTTCTGCACGTCCAGTAATTTTTGTTTTAGGCCCATCTACACGCTTTTGCTCTAATCTACCCTGGTGTTGTTGTTGTTGTTGTAGCAGCATAAACATTCCCCATACTTACATATGGGAAATGCTGCTGCATACTTAAATCCGGGTCGTTTCGGTAACTACCTGTCGTGGAAATGCTCTAATCTACCCTCTTTTCCCTCGATTTATAACATTATAAACTATTTGACGCGTTACCGAAAACATTTCAGAGAATTCCTAAACACTTTTACCCAAGTGGTATTTATAATAAAATAGTTACGTAATATCAAAGGACAATCTTTTGCCAGGCATTTTAAAAACATAGTATATAAATTTGAAATCCGAATAAAGCAAACATTTTTCACCGAATGATAAAACGAAAGCATCAAAGTGATCATTGCAAAGCAAAGATAACGGTAAATCGAAGTTTATAGCGCAACAAATGCTAAGGAAATTGAAAAAAGAAAATGTAAAAACAGTTTATTGACAGTGTCGAAATATTGTGTTATTTGTTTTTGTTGCTTTAGTTGCTGTTTTTCAAAATAATTTTACTTTTTTTATTAATTCCCTTTGTGGTAAATGCGGTGAATAAATATGAATCAGTGCCAAAAATAAATAAAGAGTGCTATTTTTTGCTATACAAGTCAAAAATTTTACTTTATTTTCTATAGGCCTCTTCTTTTCGCCAAGAGTTTGCAAGTAGCGAATAGATGAGGGACGCTGGTATAGAGTTGCCTTAAATTACAAGTGTTTGTACGACAGTGAGTTATATCAGTTTAATGAGGTACATATATCCATACTCGCTGGCGGCGGGACTTGCTCAATAACTTTGTTGTTGCTTTCGCATGAAAATTTTTCCTGAAGTTTATCGAGCATAAAAATAGCGCGCGGGGAAGCGGCGAATAGAAGAGGCCTTATGTCAAAACTACTTCTTGACATACTATAGATATGTTAAATAGTTTCATTGAAAAATTTGGTTTATTAACGCCAAAAACTGGTTGAAGACGAATGGGTAGAGCAAGAGCTTGTCAATGAGATCTCACAGCAACAGACTCTGAACAAAGTTTCATGGATGCTGTCGTTGGGCACTACTTGCGCCACGAATGAGGATAGTATTTCCACCAAAACCGCATTACAAATTATTGAAATTGTTGGCTGAAAAAACGGGTGTATAATTTAAATAAGTAAATAGATATAAAGTATTTTTTGTTGTTGTTGTTGTTGTAGCAGCAGAAACATTCCCCGTACATGTACGAGAAATGCTGATCATTCCGTTCACGTAGGCCCGACTGACGTGGGAACAGTTCAAATGTACTTTGAACTGTAAAGTAATTTTTCTTCGGGTTCGGTGTGCACTAAAACTTTAATCATTGTTATTGTAACAACATAAAACAATCCACATCGCTTTTTTTTATGATGCTGCTTAAGCTTCAATCCGGTTGTCGTGAAAACGGTTGGTCCTTGGTCAATGCTTCCTGGGTGGATATTATATGTGTATCGCTACCTTTGTTGTCATAACAAACATTTTCCTTGGTTTTACTTTCATTTATTTACAGTATATCGTAATAATCTAAATATAATTGTATAAGTTCCATAATATTTCATTTAATCGTATTTGTAAATATTAAATGTTTTTTATAGAAATCAGATTTGCTTTCCTGTTCATTCGCTTTGTTTCCTACTTTGACCGCTTTTGTTCATTTATTTTTTGCGAGAACCGTTTGAGAAACTAGGGACTCCTAATTGCTATTTTTTTTATTTGCTATAAATATTATTATAGTTCAGTGGCCCAAATAATTATAGGTTAATTAACAAATTTCGTTCACCAGCGTTGAGACAGCTTTACATGCGTTCAAATTATCAACACGTATTTTTTTATTTTATATTTGTAAGGTTTTAAATCTACAATGATTTGCAACGGAAGCGGGTATATATATATATATATACGATTATATATATATGTTATCATGTATGCAGCGCAGAGCTTTGTAATTTAGCCAGAGAATACGAATTTTCACAAACATAAACAGAGAGAAACAAACATCACACATGATGAAATAATAATAGTGAATATGTAAGCAAAAACAAAAGGACAATTACAAATAAATTATACAGCAGAGTGCTACAGGCCGACATTTAACCTAACAAAGAAGAAGAGCTCGCTTGTAAGACTATGAATTATCCACATAAAAAAGTAGTCTACACATTATAAAATGTTGGAATTTGATTAATGTAATATTGAATATAGACTACATTTTGTGCTTTCTCATAGTGCCACAAAATTGCTGAGCATTCCTTAACTGTTATACAAAGAGTTTATAGAATGCATGTTTATTATTTCATATTATAGCTTTTTGCTAACATTTGCAATGCCTTAGCACTTATTTACTTGTTGACATTACGTTTACATATTTTCCCAAATTTAAATAGTTTATTGTAGTTATTTCATACACACGATTTTCGTTTTTCATTATGAAGCAATTTTCTCCGATTGCATATTTATTTCGCGCCGTGAATAATACATTTTAGAGTGCACGTGTTGTGAATTTTGCTTTAGTTTAAATTTTCTTTGAATGTGGTCTGTAATATGCTGTATATATTCTTTTCTATATTTTTTTTTTTTTTGCTGTACTTCCCTCCCTCTGGCGTTCTTTATATGAATATACGTGTGTATGTTGTGTGTTTATTTGTTTTGTTAATATCAAAAGGAATGATAAAAAAACATCTAAATATGCCCTTACATTGGACCATCTATGGCGCTTACTTTTAAACGGAAATAGTAAACTGAACGTGCAAATAAAAAGGCTGCAATCATAAATAGACCGATGTATGCAATGATAATACCACCGTGATCCTGTAAGAGACACAAAACATGCATTAATGCAAAATATGTAAGCATATATAATAGATACATATTTACAGTCTTGTGAAAAATAATAGGGACGTATTGCTATATATCCCCGGAAAACAAATAAAAACAATACATACAATGATTTTTGAGTAGTTTTTTTTATTTTGAAATATTATTAAAATTATAAAAGAAAATACTCAAATTCCGTGAACCTTTTCTTAGCCAGCTTCGAGTCGTTGTCCTATGGAAACACCCATCGAAGCGGTGCAAAATAGTGCAATAAGTGTCACTTGTAATTATCTTTTATATCGAATTCATATTTATACTATCATACTTCGTCTTGCCATAAATTCTGTGACAAATTTTGTCCGTTATTTTTGCTTTTGTTCGTATGCATTGTCTACTCATAAATTATATCTAGTTTCGAGACAAATTAGGCTTGTTAACAAGGGAGTGGGGAGCTAAGGAAAATCGCATTGCAGTGATTGCATTACGTAAATGTGGTAAAAGAGCAAGTGAGATTTACAAATTGCTGAAAAAACTTAATATTTCGCGAATTAATATTTACTGCACGATAAATCGTTTTCCCCAAATGTCTGAAGTGATAGCCAGAAAAGGAAGTGGTCGTTATCGAGTATTTGCAGCCATAAAAGCTACTCTGCTCGAGAAAGAATTCGTAGAAATCCCCTTAAAGAGCAGAAAATCGTGTGCGGGACATTCATTAATGTATCGATCAGATCCATGCTAAGACTAATTAGAGATGATCTTCGAATGAAAGCCTCACGTCGACAGATGCAAGCAGCTTCTTCGGTGGCATGCGGTTAACGGCTATTAAAATATTATTTTCACAGATGCGAAAAAATTCACTGTTGCAGAAGTTTTTATAACCAAAACGACAAAATCTATGCTAACCGAGGGTTCAGCGTGGCCACCATCCAGCCTTTGTAATTGTTTGGTGGAGAGTGTCTTGTAAAGGCGTTGCATCTCTTCATTTCTGCGAAATAGGGTTAAGACCGAGGCAAAAGTGTACCAGAAAGATGTCTTAGAAGGTATGGTGAAGCAGTTGAGCAGTACTGTCTTCAATGGAAAGCGTTGGATCTTCCAGCAAAATTCCGCTTCAGCCCATAAGGCAAAACCCGGAAGTGGCTAAAAAACAAAATTCTTGGGTTCATAGCCGCAGAACATTCACCATCTGAAAATTCTGATCTGAATCCATTGTACTACAGTTTGTGCTTAGACCTCGAAGACCTCACGGAAATTTGGAGAGTCTCAAACAATCTTTACTTCGAGCAGCGACGTCAATATCCATGGAAATCGTCCGCGCCACAAAAGCTGAATGGCCTAATCGTTTGAAGGTTTGTGTAAAAGCAACATTTTTTTTTTTTAATATTTACATGATTAAATAAAACTAAATTCATTAATAAAGTATTATAATTTCCTATCTATAACGGACTTAACTTGTAACAGAACTTATGGCAGGACTACGTATATATGTATACTTTAGATTTCCCTTTAGCTTGATACCTTTAAGCTTTACAGATATTTAAAACCCACAACATTTCAAAATAAACTATATAGTTATTTAATATTCATGACTAAATGATCAACAATTATAAAATGGGGCAAAATATGTGTGCTTTGATAACGGAACAAGAAATTAAATAATTAATTCTGACCAATTAATAAGAATTAATTTAATAATTAGGTTTTGAAATATTTTAAAGTAAGTGTCCCTATTATTTTTCACATGACTGTATGCATAAAATAAACAAACCTTACCTGTGCATATTTATACGTGCCAACAGTGATACCTATGCCCGCAATTAGAAATAACAGTCCAAGTATAGCGAACAATATACCTCGTCCACAGGCGAAACGCGAACCAACAGATGATACTTTCCTGCAATGTGGGCAACGCGCCAGAGCATTGTGAAACGTATTAAACTGAAAAAAATGTGCATTTACTAGCAGCACTTTCAAATACAGTAAAAAGGTGAGTTACATACCAAAAACGTATCTGAACAATGACCACAAGTAACACGGCACATGCCGGGCATAGCCGGTACGGGTGGCGTTACCGGACTGGGTGCTAAATTAATAATACGTTTGCAATTGGGCCGAGGACAAGCAATACGCTGCGATGAGCTCTTGCAAATCAACAGACAATTACATGGGCAACGCACGTATTTCTTGCCTGGAGGAGCATTGCGTATTGGCTGTAAAAATATGATGAACAGAAAGTGCCAGAAGTGCTAATTATATGATTCAATATTCAAAGTTTCTTTTATCCATACCGTTGCCTCATTGCAATGACTGCACTTCACCACGTGCTGGTCTCGTTTTGTTGTGATATCGATCATGTTTTGGCATACGCGACATGTAACCATTGGCACACCGGTGCCAGTGTTGGCCTGATACGGTGGTGGCACTTCATCCGGACCCACAAATGGTACATTTGCTTGCGATACACCTCCTAAAATATAGGTAATATTAATAATAGATGCAGTAATAATAAAAGATGTACAATGTTGAGCTCTATTGAACAAATAAATCCTATACCTTTTTTGTAGAACAAATACATGGCAGATGATTCGCTTCGAATGGTATGTGAAAACTGAGTCTCGAGACAGTTTCAAACCGCAAATGCAAACGAATATGGGTATACGAGTATGAGTATCTAGCTGAATAGTTGGTATGGGATGAATGAAATTGCTTCATTGGAGACTTAGTACATTACTTTGGTAAAAGAGATAGAAATCTATGTCAATGCTGACTGACTATCGCTTTATGTTTTGCGTCTTCAAAGCAGCGGGTTTCTTTTGAATTGTTTGCGTAAGCACATATAATTTTAAAAAATGTATAAAAAGCGGCAAGACTAGGTACACGTAAAAATATGTTCATTTATACACATTTCAATAACGCTGTTGTAGCATTGTCTCCAAACTAGATTTTCATTCATCATGTCCATTTAATAATCCCCAGTCAGCCGGGGTCAAGGCTTGGCCTAGCTCTATAAAAATTGAGCATACTGCACCACCCAGATTGAATTAGAAATAGGGAAGGATCGCAGGCAGCGCACCGATCGCTTTTCGTGCTTATAGAAGCATTCGCGTTACATATTAATTATTTATATATAAACAATGTACGCTGATAGCATTTCGCAAAACAGCTGGACCTCACAATGGGCATGGAGAATGAGTCACACGAAGTGTGTGAGATACCACACTTTTATGAATACAAATACAATGGGCATGTTAATTGTGATAATTTCAAAACATGGAATATTGATAAATTGACGAGTACATTTTGAGATAAGGCGCATCAAAATGAAGCTATGTATATAAAATATTATATATATACCCACATGTCATTTCGTAATCACACTTTTCTAAAATGAAGTTGTAAAATTATAATGTAATAATGAAGTTGTAAAATTGTATATTAAAATATAAATTGTGCAGTATAAAGGTTATGGACAATTATGCTTTTGCATTCAATTTGAGAGGCAAGATAAGAAAATGTTGCACAGTTATGAAGCTATAGCTGATTACATATAGTATATGCAGCACAAAACTAACCATTGTACTTAACAAATACTAAAAAAACACATTTTGAATAACTTCATGCAATAGGAAAAGCATTCACAAATCTGACACCACCCACACCCTTATCACCTCTAACAAACCTACGATTGCACACTTATGGGGTTTCTATGACTGCATTGTGGTCGCTTCTTTTACAGTTCATTTGGAATTTGTTTATGTGTGCAGCATCTACGCTGCGCAGATTACCATCCAGTACCGGGTTTAATGAACTTAATTACATTAATAGCATATAGATATATAAAATTATTAAAACATAATTACCTTCGGCTGAATTGGCATCTGCGGACATAACAGGGCCTCCCTCGCCGCTGTCGCCTAGACTGCCGGTAACAACACCCGGCTGGGTATTGGTATACGTATTATTGGTCTCTTCATTGTTAATGAGGCTCTGTTTCTCGGGATCAGCCATAATTTATAACAGCACCAAATAAATCCGATGTACGTAAACCTAATTAAATTGGCAATCACTAATCCGGATATTCACAATATTTTTAATCAAACTACCGATCACTGTATTGCACTCTGGCCTACAATAGTTATTTCAGCTGTTTCTACTCCCGATGACTTCTGGTCGATTCCAGCTCTTTGTGTTCAACTACGTGCCCTTTTTTGTTCTCAGCTGTTTACTGTTGCAACTATGAAATATATATTATATATTCTGAATATTATTTAAATGTTAAAGCAGCGCAAATTTAAATGTTATGAAATGGGGATTTTCGACAACTTTTAATGGCATTTGAATGCAAGTAAGAAATAAATTCGTTATAGCGGCACAACCAGTGGTTGGAAGTTCTTCATTTTTCCTTACAGTTCTCTTACAATTACGCTGTTCAATTCATCATTGTCTACCCCTTCATACTCCTATTTCTATTAAATCAGCAACTACTGACATACGAATGCTTGGCTATGCCGATTTCAATTTCCCTTCATTTAATATATGCGCACATATATTCCTCTTGCACTAAAAACTGCGTTCATTGCTATTGTTGTTTTTCCTTTTTGTATATCATGTTCGTCACTTCTTGTCTTCATGTTTCACCAATTCTTTGTTTGTCAAAATGTTTTAATTCCCTAGTTCTCCATACCCGTCATAAATTGTGAAATTTGCTTTCCGGTGTTGTCGGCAAAATAAATATATTCAAGGGCTTATTTTTACAACTATACACACATGAACTATTATTTTTGAATATTTAGTTTCCGTGAGGTTTTTAAATTCTTATTTACCAATTTTTCTGCAATATTTTTGAGAGCTAGTCGAAATCCTCCCAAAAGTAGCGAAGTGATTTGCACAGCGTTGCATTACAATGCAACGGCTTGAAGAAGCAAAGGTAATGGTATGCTTACATGGTTTAGTAACCTTACAGTACGTTCACATATGCATTAATTACCAATAAGTCCACAAAATTAATCTACCCGTTCACATATGTCAGATTACCAAAATTGACAATCAGCTGTCACTATTGTTGTGAAAGGTTTAATTTGAAATGAAAATGAATATCGAAATTATATTGGTGGACTATTTTGGTGTTTTTTGGTTTGTTTAATTATTATTAACGATATGAAGAAAAGACAAGGAGAAGGAATAGCAAATTTAAACGGGCAAATGGTTGCTAGTAATAAACAGTTGGAGGAGGAAATACGTCAACGACGTTTACTGAGGTTTCAAAAAATGGAAAATAGCAGCAATACGCATTCGAAATTGGATATAACATTTTATAATAAGTAATAAGACACTCACTTTTTTTCTATTATATAAACGCATAGTTAATGATGCCTAACCAACATTTTATGAATTATGTCTACAAACCTGCTTTCTTTAGTTTTTACTTTGACGTTTTTTTTTCACTCACACAGAGTTGCATGTTAAAAAGTATGGTTATTATCTAGGATTATTTTATAATCTCAGATTTTGGGAGAGAAATTTTGTATGGGAAATCTCGCTTTTTAATTACGGATTGGGAGTTAAGCACGAAAAATTAGTTCATCTACTTATATGTGAACGTACTATTACACTTTATAAGCCAAAGTCGCCGATATAGTGCATCAACATTTGCATGTTGTTCCTCTTGCTAATGCTCAATCTCGAAGTCATAAATTTGCAGCTTTTCGATCCATGGGGCAATTTGTTCTTCCGGATGCTTTAACTGGAGTAACCGTCTCAATGCTGCATAGTATATTCTTAACTCAACGCACTGTACGCACTCAACGACAGCTAGCAGTTCCCGTCTGGTCACGTAGTAATTCATTTCGGACTTCCCCAAGACTTTGATATTATATGTGATGATTTTTTCTTGCCTATTGATGATCTGTGACAGTACTCCTCCTATTCCGTATGAGCCAACGTCGGTATCTACAACGACCTTTTCTTTCGCCACCGGATACGCTAACATATATATACATATACAGACATATATGTATGTATATTTGTTTCGTTCCATAGTGAAGCAAAGGGCCAAGCTAACATAGGTGCAGCACAAAGAAGGTATTTCAGTTGCTGGAATTGTGCTTCTTCCAGTTTTCCAGATGGTCGTTAAAATTTTTACCCATAATGATGGGGTCATCTAGCCAGACCAAACGTGCTTTCCAGTGGAGTCCCTTAGCACACGCTCCATTAGGCACTCAAAGGTTTCCGGTGTGATTCAAATCAGAATGGTATCACTGAAAACTGACAGAACCCATCTCCTATGCTGGAGACTGCCTTCTCACGATCGCAATCCTCAATTTCCACCTGCCAGTAACCACTTGTTAAATCAAGCCTTGAAAACGATTTCGCACCGGATAAAGGTTCGAAAGTGGCATTTATTTCGTGCCTTCATTTTGCTTTCTATAATCTACAAAAACCTGGGTGCTATGCTACTATCTCTTTTTTTAACCAACACAACCGGTGAACTCTACGGGTTTATTTACGGATCATTAACTCCACTTTGCTGCATATCTTGGATTATCTGATTTGTTTCTTGTTTGACGAATTGTCTCTGCATATTTTATGTGCACAATCACCGTGGAATATGTAACCGTATTTCTCCAGCAAAATTTTAGCTTACGTCCTCTCTAGCCCTCTTACTTCATGCAACCAAGTCCTTATGAAGTTGGGAGTTTTTTCTAGCTGTCCGGAATTTTCCACTTTCCTGTTGTGGTCCATTGCAGTTTACAAAGTTTTCTACAGTGCGACATTTCCCACTTACAGCTCCTTTATCCAAAATAACTGATGGCTTCAAATAATTTAGTATCCTTATTCAAACCCTCGTGTCTTTTCTAGTTCTCACTAGTGTTCTTCACACGTTTATGTTCGCCGTCCCCTCAGCAGATTCTATGACTCAAACTTCGTCTGTCCCACAGTCCTTTTAACCAAATCCAAGGTACATCCGTTAAGCAGCATGAAATATATGAGATATGGGACTTTATTCAACAATCCAGATTCTGGCACCAATTGTTATGAATTTGTTACGTTTCATATTCAAATAAAATGTCCCACAATAATTTCTTTGGTTTCGATCACAATATTGGTAAATAAAAGTCACAAATTAAAGGTAACAGAACTTGCTAGCTTTAGTGAATCAATTTATTGCTTTAATTTTCGTTTACTCGTTCACACGTTCAACTTAGGACTGAATACCCTGTGTGCGTGTATGTCTGCTTATATACATACGTATGCTTAATAACCAAAAATGATAGAATACAAGATCGCCTTGTGTGTGTGTGTTGTTCCCATTACTTTTGCATTTGTTGTTCCCATTACTTTTGCATACCCTTCATCTCTACAAATAATAATTCTCCTCCGTTTGTTTGTTCATTCATGGACTCTTACGACACGGCTAGTTCGGAAGGCGCAATCTTGTATTCTTCCATTTTTGCTTGATGCCAGGCTTGTCAGAATGGCGAAGAATACAGTATCGGTTTTCAGAAGGCGACACCTTCGATATTCAATTTGCCTTGGATAAAACTCCGTGTTTACGTTTAATCTGGCAATACTGAACTACAGTTTTGGCATTTTGGTGCAAACACAATATTTAACGAATTCTGACGCACTTTTATTTTGAGTATTTTCTGAACACAAGCCTGCTGTATTTAAAAAAAGCTTTTTTCAAAATGTAAGTATCGTTTAAAGTTTCACATAGTTCATAAGGGTTTTTGTAAGTATAAAGTGGGAAAACCAGTTTTGAAAAAGTCGACGATGATTTCATTGGACATCCAGCCTTCGTCGTTCGAACTCTTCCGCAGTCGTCGATGTCGATGTTACGCCAGCGCCGACGCCGTCGTTGGCTTAGGAAAAATACAAACACAGAAAGTATACAATATAACTAGTGGGGACAAATCAAATTGAGGGAAATTCAGATTTTCGCACACTTGTTAACTAATTGATTTTTCGCAAATTATTTTAATTTCAGAAATGTATTTTTTCTAATAGCGGAGTGAAAAGAGCTTGAACAATTTTTTTTTTAGAAAAATTGTTGATAAAGAACGACTGAGCAAGAACGTCAAATAGTGTGAAAGTGGCTATTCAGACAACATATGCGTGTAGAAAGCAACCGAAAACTACAAAAAAAATATAGGGGAGGTTCCAACTAGTCTTTCTGATTAAATATATATCGCACAGCCTGTTTTGCAGCTTCATAGCCAGCGATGGAGTCTCCTCCAATGTTCAACAGTGTTGAGGATGAATGTCGGTATTGGAAAGAACGCGCAAAACTTTATCACAAAGAGTAGGCGTATTTTTTAACATATTTATTAGGTTTAACTTATTAACGTATATTTCATTTTTAGATGGACAGATGTGAAACAGGAATACGACGAGTACGTGGAACAGTCTCGACAGATGGAGGCGGAAATGGATGCTACACTTGATCAAAAACAGGGTATAATTAAAGATCTCAGATTGACACTTTCTTCACTTGAGAAGGAAAATGAATCCTTAAAGGTACGCGTTGGAATCATTGCAAAATGTATTGCTTTTATATTGGAAGATTATTGTTTCAGCTCAAATTACAGTCCCATGGCATTGAATTAGCCAATACAGAGAGACAATTGGAAAATTTGAAAAATGAACGAGATACTCTGAAAGTGTACCTGCGACAGTTGGAACAAAAGAACGATGATCTAGAAAGGGCACATCGTATACTCAACGAAAGCATTGCAGACTTTGAAAGAATGTTGGATAAAGCTTATGAAAAAAATGCACTTCTTGAAATGGAGATGGATGAAAAGGAAATGCTGCAAGAGAAGCTACAAAGACTCATGGATGAAACAAGAGGTAAAATGGGGGCGAATTCTGATTTTAATTTATAAATATGTGAATTTTGAACTCACGCGCTTTTCCCAATTCTCTTAAATCAATGTGTTTTTGGTAGCATTCTACCATAAAAGTAGCATGTCTTTGTTGATTATGCAAACTATACGTATCGTTTCGGTAATGTTGTTGTTGTTTTTGATGTTATAGCACAAAACATTATTTGGACATTTTTAGGATATGACAATGTCGGGGTTTTATTCAGGGCAATTCTGGTGATGTAAAGGGTTTTCCAATAACAGGTGTTATTCGGTGCTATCGAGAGATGATTTACGATTTTTTTGGACGGAATTTGGTGGTATATATCTGGACAACGTTTATTTTCAACAATACGACGTAGCGCCGCACACAAACAACGAAACCTTTGATCTTTTACCGGATAAGTTTTCGGACGCGAAGGTGATCGCAATTGGCCGCCGAGATCTTGTGATTTAACACCTTGTGATTTTTTTCTTTGGGGCCACATGAAAGAGAAGGCCTACGCCAACAGTCCATCGTCGCTTCAAGACCTTAAAGATGGAATTCGTGAGGCTATCGAGGACATAGGGCAGCCACTTTAAATTTCGGTTATGAAAAATTTCACGAAAAGGATATTGTCCTGTAAGCATGGCCGTGGACATAATGAAATAAGCATCCGATCATTTATATTAAAAAATAACATTTTTCTTTGAATATTTTGATATTTGACACCTCTTATTGGAAAACCCTTTAGAACCGATTGTCGAGGCAACCGTTTTGGTTCGTAGATTTCTCCCCTTTGGGCATTGAAAGCTTAGCTTAGGAGCGTTGACATGTCTAACCATTTTTCAGTATATCCATGCCATTTTCGGCATGTAAAATTTCCTTAACTATCCACTCAATGTTACCACGTCAACCGGGTTCACGCTACCGGTTCCCGGGGGACTTTCACTCCAAGAGCAGGCAATAAAATTTGATGCGGAATGTTTTATGTTATTACAAAAACAACGACAAAAAGAAAACATTATCTTGCGGAAAGAGCTAAAAACCATCATTTATTATTTTAATAAATTAGATATTTCATTAATTTATGTTATGTATTTTTATCGTTTCAGACTTAAAACAAGAACTGAATGTAAAAACGCGTAACCCGTTAAATGGTTCAGTTAGTAACTTATCCGAATCGACAACACTGTCCACAGTTGTACCAATTGGCGCTGTAAAGGACAGTGACATTACGCATGATACCATCAGCCCCAATAATACCAGTCTGAATAAGACCAGCCTCAGCAATACCAGCCTTACAAATAATTTAAATAACAGCACAACAGTTATACCCAATTATGGTGAACATCATTCTTTAAAAAGTAAGATATTAGGTGTTTTACGATCTAGGAAATGTGGCATAAAATTCATAAAGTTTACAGCAAAATCCAAATTAAAAAGATCAAAAATAAGACAGAGTTAATAAATACCAATTTCTTAAAGCTGAAACACACAAACATGTTCGGCTACTTTTAAGTATAATACTGTAAATGACAATATACATAATTTACGATTAATGATAGCTCCGAAACCGAATATTTATAATGTTTGAAGATTTATCTGATTTGTGATGTAACGTAAAAAATCCATCTTTATGTGAAAATATGAAAGTTTTATCTTCAATACTTTATTTAGTTTTTAAGCAACACTGCTCAAATGTAATAACAATTGGAAATAACCACATATTTTATCTTTTATTCTTTGTACAAGATTGATTAAATGCATATTATTTAACTGCTTCTATAAGTTATTTTACATCTCAAGCTAAGTACAGAAGCTAAACGAAAAAGTAGTTGTGCTGTTTGTGTGTGTCCGTAGGCATGAATTTTCAAATTATTGTAATACTATTTTATATGTACGTAGTATTATATTGTGTATGAATATGTGCCTATAACTCAATTTTAGAAAAACCCCTTTCAGATTCAACTAATTTACTCAATGGCAACGCAATGACGCCCGGTTCTCGTACAACTGCTCTAAACATTGTTGCGGATATGCTTCGGAAATTGAATGTAAGTTCAAACTACTTATGTCTGATTATATACTTAAATGGTTTCATAGTTTATAACCCGTTCAATGTACTTATAGTAAAGTAATATGTACGCTTGCAAGTATGCTAACACAAATGTTTTCTTTGTCAAGTCTAAAAGATCTACTATGTGAAACACATTCGATCTGTACTAACAGTTTGTATTGCATCCAATAATTTTTGTTTCCGTTCACTCTTCACTTCTTACTATCCCACTGACCATTGTAAAACGCTAACATTACTTTTTACTCTCATTATGCTTAAAACCACGCAATGCCGCATCATAGTTTCTGTGTCTTTTTTTTTTTAGTTGGATAAGGCACTTTTATGCCCTCAATGTGAAAGGTTTCGTTGTATCTGTGATCGTTCCATTGCTTCTGCCAACTCTACAAGCAGCTGTGCTTCCACACCTGTGGCCGGTAGTGTAGGCCGCCTTAGACGGAGTTTTACGAGCACATTTGGCAGCACTAACTCCGTCGATACAAATGCTGCTGTGACCTCCTCTTCCACTTCCACCAACACCTCTTACGCCGAGTACGATGCAGACGTTTCTGAAGTTTCCTTGCGACGTATCGCAAGTCGTAGTAACTCGAGTCTAAATTTCGGTTCAAATATTTTTAAGCGCTTTGCAGAGCGCATGAGTGGAGGAAGTGGAAATTTCCCAAATTCAACTAAAACGCCATTACCTGCAACAAATTCAAACATTTCGAAAGCGAATGAACTAAAATAAGATCTTTACATTTTGGTGTATTTTTTATTTTGTTTTGTTTTTGTATATTAGTTTTTTTTTTAATTTTTCCATATTCAAAATGCATTTAATACATTTTTAGTACAATAAATGTTTTATATAGAATTTTTGGTAATTCAATCATTTAATTAATTATATTCATTTCCTATTATTTTTGATGAATGCAAAGCTGAGTGCCAGAAATTTCTAAATTCAGTGCAATTTCGACTTGTTGTAGACCTAGTTCTGCCATAAGTTCTGTTACAAGTTAAGTCTGTTATAGATATAAAATTATAATACTTTTTTTAATGAAGTTAGTTTTATTTGATCATGTAAATATTAAAGAAAAACATTTCAATTTTCATTCGAAATGGTCACCATTTGCTTTTACAAAAGCCGTCAAACGATAAGGCCATTCAGTTATTGCAGCACGTACGGTTTCCATGGATATTGAGGACGCTGCTCGAACCAAAGATTGTTTGAGACTCTCCAAATTTCTGTGAGGTCTTCGACAGGCCATGTTCTCCAATTCTGAGCACAAACTGTAGTCCAATGGATTCAGGTCTGGACTACCAGAGGGCCAATCTTATGCGCGCCAATCCATTGCCGGATGATTTTTGCCTTATGGACTGGATCGGAATCTTCCTGGAAGATCTAACGCACCCCATTAAAGAGAGTACTGCTCAACTGCTTCACCATGCCTTCTAAAACATGCTCTTGGTACACTTTTGCCCCAGTCTTAACCCGTTTTTTTTTTTTAAGTTTTAGCATAGATTCTGTCGTTTTGCTCTTTAAAAACTTCTTCAACGTTGTTAAGATTGAAAGTGCGTCGGCGATTTCAAAGGATGTTTTTTAATATTTTTTCCATTTGTGATTAATACCGCTTTCTACGTTGACGTTAGCTTTTATACGCTGAAAGACGAGGGCGTGATTGCGAAAGTTGAACAGTTCGTTGTGTGGGACGATGGACGATCACTGGCATCAATTGTTGTTGTTGTAGCAGTAATAGAAGCCCCGCCAGTGTAAGGTATATCACCGGCCGTCTTCGTCTGGCTCATCTAAAGGTAGGCCCAGAAAACATGCTGTTTCGACAGGTTGGGTCCAGAGGGAGAGAGGTGTTAGATGGCAGCCGGTTCTACGTTACCGGAATGACTCGGGTTTTTCCCGACCAAGGGCTGTCGCCCCAGTAAACTAGCCCTGTCTAGTGAACAGTATATCACTGGCATCAATAGTTTGTTTCTGTTATCTTGGCAAGAAACCAGCGAGAATTTGACGCAGTTTCATCGACATCCAATATTTCTTTAAACTGTATGCAGTAGTTTCCGAAAAATTTGGACGATTGGGATTTTTTAAATCAAAAATTACTATTCGAATTCAGAAAACACAGCGTGGGTCCTAAGAACAGTCGCACCCAATTTTTGGGAAATAAGACAAAGGTAAATCAAATTTGAGCCGAAAGCTTGTTTTATGTATGTTTCAATTTAAACCTTTCGCCTTTTATTGGGGCATTCACAAGGTTGTCGTAAGTGTCGTTCGCAAAGTACACTACAAGTCATATTACGAATTCTTACTCAGTTAAAAATAGTTGATTGTTGACATAAGACAATACACGGTTTTTTTTGCATATAGTGTACTCTTTCCTAGCGGACACCTCCCATAAGTGGACACTTTTTTCAGTGCATACCACAAATCATTAAGAATTTTATTTTTTTTTCTTGAGCGGATAACTCTCCCATAACAAATATGCCAGTTCTTTAGGTGTCCGCTTAAGATAGAGAATACACTGTATTTGCTAATTTCCCCATTATGTAATCCCATTCGCAGAAATCCAAAGAATTCAGATCTGGAATATGGAGGCTATTCATCTACCGATAAAAACCAGGCATGTTATCCTTGCACCTATGAGCCGGGACAGCAACTTGTTGAAAGCAATATTGGTCAGTTACAAACATCCTGGATACATGAGAAGAAACCTTTTCAATAATCCCTTCCTGCAAGTAATATTTTGACTTAATTTTCGCGCCTTTGACAATGTAAAGGAAAGGAAATGTTCGCGAAATCATGAAAAAGTAGTATTTTAATACCTCTCAATAGTTTTTTTTTTATTAACTGGGATTTCGGACATTCACTTGTAGCCACATAATTAAGTCACCTAATCTTTTTACAATGTTTGCAATGCTTTTCACGGACAACTTTTTCGTTAATTTTTTTATAAAGATATGTTTCATTGTATAACAAAAACCATGTAAATCAAAGTTTCAAACTTTGTATACTATTCACAAAATTTTTCCAAATTTTAAAAAGTCTATACAAATTTTAAACTTTTTTTTATCAGACCTGACTGATTAATGGCTAATAGGAAAAACGTAAAAGTAAGTGTGAAATTAGTATGCCAAGGATGATAGATTACAAGCTATGGGCATCCGAAGCAAAATCTCTGATTTATATGCGAAACAAAAACAAACAATGTTACCCCTTTGTGAAATATGCTATAGTTAAAATGCGGAATGCAGAATCGAATCCGACATACTAAACATATGTCCGACATGTGAAGGCACCCGGCACGACATTAACCACCTTTTCACATGCCCCATGAAACCCACTCTTCTAACACTTCTCTTCCTCTGGACCCAACCTGTCGAAACAGCAAGTTTCTTGGGCCTAGCGTTAGATGAGCCTGACGAAGGCGACAGGTGATTGCACTGCACTGATAGGACAGAGCTACTGCTACAAGAACAACAACAACTTTTACACGGCCGATGTAGGACCATCCAGGGTTCCAATCCCATCCAGCGCTAGTAGCATCATCCAGGACTTTTAGTGTTTGCTATTAATAAGTCAAAACAGGATATTTTTTGTTGTTTTAAAGAATAAAAAAAACACACACTTTCGGAATACCACCAGAGGGACATTCGCGGTATGTAATCTGAGTCTTTCCGGTAGTCTTGATCCGAATGTTGTGGGATTTTAAGTGATTTTTTAGCTTGACTTGGAAACTATTTAAGTTCTCAAACTTTGACACTCATTTATCCTTAGAAAATCCTAATCATTAATTATCTTTTTCCAAAATTAAATATTCTCTGCCGAACTTTATTATCATCCAAAAATTAACTAACTATTCTCTCAAAATTAATTATTTCCTCGATAATTATTTAGACTGTGCAAGTCCAGAATTTGGCAAAGATTTTGATAAAAAAACTTACATAATTGCGGTATTCTAAATTTAGTAGCGGTCTCCGTTTTGCCAGATTGACTCCAGTTTTCGAGAAATTTTCTCTTGGATTTTGTGAATTATTACACTATTGCAGTAAATGTGTGAGATATGATGCTCTAAATGAGATTTCAGGGGCCCAAGCTCCATTCTCAAATACCGTTATTTCGCAAACTGGAGCCAACCTGACAAAACGGAGGACGCCATTGAACTTAGAAGGTCCCTCTCGAAACTTTTTGCAAAAAAAAAAAACATGAAAATCCGAGCACAGTGTTATATGATCCTAAAATGAAATATTCTCTCCCAAAATGATTTTGGTTCTCTTGTAATTAACGATTCTCTGTCAAAACTCTCTTTTCCTTTTGCAGGCGATGGAGACGAAGCTCAAGACCTATCGGGAGCATGGCCCTATCGTGCAACCACGTCAATGACAGCCACATAGTTGTAGTTCAGCAACGTTTCTCACTTCAACAACTACCACAACAACATCTACTATTTATACACACAGCATAACTGTTCAACCACTTGTAGATAATTAAGCTTGTTACCCAACGGTATTGATTAGAAACAAACAAAAAATTAGAGCGGGATTATTCATTGCTGGTATTTAGCGGTTAACAGTATTTACATACATACATATATACAAATATCCGTTATAATCTGCACACACGTATGCGTACAAATGTGTATAAAAAGATTGTGTGCTAGTAATGTTGATAATAAATGAAAAGCGCTGCGATGAACCACAGATGAAAATTTCAAAAAAAAAGGGCAAATGTGAAGACTCGTCGAAACATGAACTGGATAAGCCTTATTACTCAATAATTGACTTTCAAAGCTTCCTTGATACTCCTCGTAAAGTAACTAATGACTATTCCTCTGAAAGGGCAGACTACCACCAATCACACACAACTTGCTCACAGCCCAGAAAAGAACCATTCACCAACATTAACCTGCGACTGTTCGTTCTCCATTAACGGAACGACGCGGATTTATACTATGCCAATAACTGTCACTCCAGCAGCATTCCCCAAACATTTATGGGGAGTGTTTATGCTGTTATAAGAACGAAACAATGAATCTTAACGTTCTATGGTTCTTGAACCAACTGAAAATGAAATATCAACATTCGTTAATTTATATTATAGTCCTTGTGATGACTACAATTACTTAAAAATTAACAGTTAAATAGAAATGGGAAATGAAGTAAGTCGTTGAACGCAAAATGTGTTGTAATTCTTAAGCATTCATTTAATTTTGTGTTTAGCTACATACGATTACATATATTTACGCTAAATTACCTACAAAAGCATTATTGTAAACACGAAAGTATTTTGTTTGTAATTTGTTTTTGTTGATTCAATGCTTGTGATCAGTAACAGAAAATGAACGATTTTTACACCACATATACGAAAATTATTAATGTGAAGATAACCTATTTTTCTACAAATATTGATATACTCTGACTTCATGTACTGTATAAGTATTTATTTTGTGAAAGCAGTTAATATGAAAATTAAGCATGAAGCAGGAAAGTAAAATGTTTAATAATTGTAAGACTTCGAAAACTGAACATTTAATGTTCAAGAAAAGGGCCACAAACTCGCAACAAACCGTAACAATTGGTTGCAGTTCCAACAGATTGACATGTGGGTAGTGCAGTGGTTTGCAACAGATTGAAAGTTGACAAAAATGTTTCTTTTTCTTCCAATCGATTACACGTGTGACGAAGTTGACGATGTTTGTTATTTCTTCTGAGTGAGAGTAGTGTACACATGAGCGAAAAAAGGTAGCATTCATACTCAACACTATACATGGCAATTATTTTCTTCCCGCGCTCCATGTTTACACGGCAGTGAAGAACGTGAAATGAAAATCGTCGATCGATTCAACCGATGGTCATGATTTGTTGTGTGTTTGTGGCCCACATAACTCTGCATCTGCATCTTCTACAGATTATGTTAAAAAAAAAACGCTGTTAACAACAGAAATGTTAGGTGGAGATCGCCAATTTCACTGTTAAAACATATTTGTTAACCACTTAATTCGGAATTATCGCAGGAATTAAGTGACAACTAGACTTAATTCTCATAATTTAGGCGGATTAGGGGAGATTTTGATGGCAACGTTGCCGAAAAATGACAGTTAATATCTACAGTGAGTGAAAAATAATGACAGATGATGATAATGAAGAACAAGAAAGACTGGATGCAATACTAGTTTGCACTAAAACGTTCGAAATTACATTAATTGTTTTGATATTTTGGAGCAGCTTGAGAAAATGCCATTTTAGATTTTTTTTAAATAAAGAATTATTTCTTAGTATCAGGTCAATTGATACCCTAATTCGTTGTCTGCAGTCCGTCTTTTACTAACAAAACTATCAAATCAGCAAATCAGATCAGTGAACTGAAATTCCACTATTTTGATATTTCGGAGTGGTTTGAAAAATTGCAATGTAAGAGTTTTTTAAATAAATAACTATTTCTTAGTATCAGGTCAACTGATACCCGAATTTTTTGCTTCCAGTCAAAACAAAACTATCCCATAATCAATCATCTGTTCACTAATCTGCATAACAACCGTCTGTCACACCACAGTTTGAATCAAAATTAACTGCGCTGGTAATCCAAATTAATGCCGCCGCCTGTCTAAACGATTCGAATTTCTTGCCAAGACTGTCATAATATTCAGCCTGTATTTGGTAGTTAAACAACTCAATTTTCATTTTACACCGTCATTAGCATGCACGAATACAGCGATCTGAATTGATTGATGCCATTTTGAAAGTAAAATATAAGTTGTCTATATGAAACAAATTCAAAACAGAAGTTTGACAGATGTTAAGACATATTTTGTCGAAGGCGCAGATGTGGGGTAAGCGACAGCTCAAGTAGCTGATTGTAGTTATTATGAGTAGTAAAGTATTAGCCATTTAAGCAGCAGAGTAAATCATTTGTGTTTAAAAATGCAAAAAGTTACTATACACTTAACTGCAAAATATGCAGCTCATCAACAACTCATTAGTAAGACAGTTTGATAATGAGCTATACTGCTACAGATAGAAGCATGAACGTATTTAGCAGTTTATATCCATTCGAATATTAGAAATGATTGCACATATTTAAAACAATATCAAGAAGACAAATACAGAAACACCAGAAAAAACTTAAAGAATAATGAAATTGTTCAAAATAAAGTATGTCCCCGTAAATGTATATGAATATACGAGTAAATCTCTCGTCAATGATCTAATATCGACTTGTTAGAATAATTTCGAATAGTACGAAAAAAGTTGAACACTAATGTTTAGCAAAAATTTATATTGTAAAACCCAACTTGTTTCAAATGGGCAAGCTAGTGCATTATTTTATTACAATATAATTTTAATTCCGCCATTGTAAATGTTTCGACGTGGCATCTTTCGTTTGGTATTACAATAAAAGACAAGCACAACTCTGGGGTCGGATAAGGTACTATTGTTCGAAAGTCGATTTGAAATCGTTATTTAGTCTAAAACACAATGACGCAATGACAATGACAGTTAAGTTGTTTTTAGAAGCAATTCTGTTCAATGGTAAGAATGATACGATACAGAATTGCATCTTCCCTTACGCCGTGACGTCACTACAGGAAATAAACAAACGAAAAGAAGAGGAAGAATAATAAGAAAGTATGTGGAAACTGTCAAACACAAGAAATTATACACACACACACACATACACATATAATTATAAAATGTTGGCTCATTGGAATTCTATCAATTTTTCATGTTTATTATTTTTTAATTTAAAAATCATAAATCTTCAATTTACAATATTCATCAAGCCGTTCACTGAATATTTGGAAACAAGTAATTTGTAAACAAAGGTTTGTTTATTTGCTTTAATGACGTTAACCTGTTGTCAAACTTGCGAAAATTAAAGTGGCGGTTGTCGGAAGGCGCCACCTATTGTATTCTGTGCGCCGTGATTCAATGGAGCGCCGCACAATACAACAGTGACAGCTGGTGGTACTGCCTTGATTGCAGCAAATGTCGCGTGATAATTTTAAAATATGAGATCGTTATGAATAAAGACGAAATTTGTGTGGCAATTCTTATTGTCTTGCAGAGAGAATGGAAAAAGATAGTAAGAAAAAAGCGTGCTTGGGTGAAGCGCGCGTGAAAAGCGTGAAAACACAAACAAACTTGTTTTGATATTGCCCCAGCGGCTGGCACAAGCACATACACGATCAATCGGCTAGGACAATCACTGAACGGCGTCAGCAGGCCGGTGTGGTGTATGAGCGCTTTAATGAACAAAGCTGATGCTGTCGGTTTATTTCATTCAATTCAAAACGAATATCGAAACGGTACTCGTCATCCGATGCCATTTTGTATCGACTGCCCTCTAACCTCTGACATAAGTATGCACAATTTAAATATTATATAAATATAATTCATGTGTCTAGTGCTACCCATGCCGCCCATATCGCCCATTTTGCCAGCTTCATTTTTTAAGAATATATTTTCATACTCATGATTTTATTTCACGCATTCGTTAGTTGTTTCATAAGAAGTAGTTTTTAGTTTAATACATACGACTACATATCTTTTTTTTAATTTATGCTACTTTACATACAGCAGCTAAGATTACATATTTGCCTTTCTTAAAATTAATCTGAAAAATATTTAGTTCGTTTGAGTACAAGTAAATTAATGGAAAATATTTTTGTAATGTCTTACTTTGAATTCGATAAAAATTTAAGTTTACCAACATTGCAACTACAAGCGAAAATATATAATTAAGCAAAAAATATAGTAACCTTATGTAATACGAAACAATGAATAAAGTACTATATGTATATGTTGCCTACAGAATTGGATTCACAAACGATGTGTCAATATATAGCCTCCTTCACACATAATGGGTGGTCCAGTTACACGACGTTTATTTTCAAAAATAAAATAAAGTTAACACAAATCAAATAAATAGTTTTCACACAGTGTCTCGTTTTTACCACAGTCTTGTTGGCTTCCAAGCTATTAGGTGGTACGAAAAGAGGCTGTGTGCGCGACGCCAGAAGACCCGGACTTACATTCGCCAAGAACTTTTATTTCAGCAATATTGCTCAAATATTTATGGGGGATGTCTTATGCTGTCAAAAACGAAAAATGCTGATTGCGAATAACTCAAAATTACTCTGTGTGGACTTCCGATAGTGGCACTTACAACTTAACCGCGGCCAAGTTCTCAAGTCGCAAAGAAACGTTGGTGATGGTATACTAGGCGATCGGCTGCCCTGTTCTATATATATATATATACGAGTATATATACATGTATATATATGGCGCGTACACACTTTTTGGTAGTTTGGCCGAGTTTTTGCTCCTATTTGTGGCGTGCGTCTTGATGTTGTTCCACAAATGGAGGCACCTACAGTTTGAAGCCGACTCCGAACGGCAGATATTTTTTATGAGAAGCTTTTTCATGGCAGGAGGTTTGCCATTGCCTGCCGAGGGGCGACCGCTATTAGAAACCACTTTTTCTTAATTTTGGTGTTTCTTCCGAGATTCGAACCTACGTTCACTCTGAATTCCGAATGGTAATCACGTACCAACCCATTCGGCTACGGCGGCTGTCCTGTTCTACATAAACTTAATAGCGCCAATTGACCGCCGAGTACTAGTGGGACATGGGGGCTGAAGATACAGATCTTTCAGAACGCAACTGGATGTGTTCTGTTTACCCTAGAACACCATGTATTCTCATAGTTCAGGAGTATAAGAAAACACAATGCTCTGCAAGCAGTTTTCCTTGAGATGAAATCACAGGGACCATTTCTTCGGACACCAGTTGGAAGACGAAAATACTCTCAGACATGTCAGAAGTAATTCTTTTAAACCGACTGACATGGGGCAGAAACACCTCACGAAGCCACTGAAGCTGAGGGAATATCGATAGATCCTGAAAAACGTTTATTGGGAGGACAAGAATGTCGTAATCGGAAACCAATCACACACTATTGAAGAAGAAGAAGAGCATGCGCTGATCTAAGTGTCGCGGTCGTTAACGATTATTGCTGCCTTTAAGCGTTCTATGGAGATTTTAACTTCACGCTGTCGGACTTTTATTACAAAATATTTTTCGTGCTTCGATACAATCTCGTAAGATCTTTCATAGTTCACCACCTAAAGGTCACGAATTAAATTTATTTGTTACCCTTTTGGAACTATGCTGTAGATACCCAGGTACTTAACCTAAATATTCCGGATGTTTTGCGCGGCTTGCATTTGCTCGAAGTGAGATTTTAATAGTGAATTTTTGATAAATTTAGCAGGAGTCTAAATTTTCGGCGGAAAATAAAGTGGTATATGACTAAAGTTTTAAAGAAGTGGGCAGGGACAAAGTCGGCAAATTTCTTCAAACAAATTCATGAGATGAAACGCATTTTTTTTTGGCTTTCGTCAAGAGTAAAATTAGAGATCTAAATCGGGTACCACTCCCAGAGCTGTATTCCTCAATAGGGAAGATAAGGGTTTAACGTTTTATCACAAGAGAGACATCTTCGTTGTAAAGTAGTTACGTGCGCGTTTTTTATTTCTTTAGTACTATGTAGATCATCCTGTGCATGTAAGTCTTTTATAATGTTTTCACAATCCTTCATCCTCGCAGGCCTCAGCCATTCATCTTTTCAGCAGCGAACAAAATCTCTTCTAATGTAATTATGAGAATGCCTTCTACCCTGTGTATTTTAGTCAGCAGCATGATTTGTTTACATTCGACCATTGTTCGAAGCCACTCCTTACTGTATTCAAGTTATTTTTGCATAAATCTACTGATTTATTTCAATTATATAAAAAAATCGGCATTTGTCTCACTTTGAAGTGAACACTGAAATAGCGCACTTTTGTCGATCTGCAAAAAAGACATAAATTATGATAGTTATTTCACATTAAAAAAGACATTTTTAAATGTTTTTGCCAACCCTTAACCATTGAAAATCTATGGTGTTAAAGTCGGGGCTTTGTTTCGACAACTCCAGAACTGCAATTGTTTCTTTGGAAAACCAATTTTTTACCACATTTGCTCTAAGCTTTGAGGTCGTTATCATGCATAAATAACCAGTTTAGTAGCATGGACACGAAGGAATATGGTCTGATCGCATTTTTGAGAATATCAGAATAAGCAAACTAATCATATTGCCATTTATTCTCACTATTGGGCCACCTCCATTCCAATAAAATAATCCTCAAACATTCAAGTTACCCCCACCGTGCTTTACGGCCTTTGTTGTGTACCGTGAATTGAACTCTTAGTTTTTTCACAATCAAAAAAGTCTTCCCATCAGAACCAATCATCTCCGTGAAAAGTATTCTTTTCCATTTGATGTTTTGGCTTCTATGGGCATTTGCGAAAGACAAAGTGCTTTAATATTTTTTTCGACAATAGTTTTTTTTCTGCTGACGCACGAATACATTTTATGTTCCTTAGGCGTCTTCTCCCAAGACCGCTTGATATATTCAGGCTACGTTCGTCATTTACTTCCGGCGTTATCGCTCGAGAGGACTTAAAAAGGTCACGCCCACTTTTCTTAAAGATCGCTTTGTCCTGTTGAATTGTAGTCTTTCGCGGAGCTGAGCCTTTGAGTTAAGGCTCAAAATTCTGGCATACCTACAGCGCATAATGAGGAGTTACTTGCGAGACCGCAAACTTATCTATCAAATCCCAGAAAGTTCTCGTTGTTTAGCGTCTAGTCACATCCATAGCGACACAAGGATCAATTCTCAGTCCCGATTTTTGGAACATTAGTTATGAGGAGACATTCAATATAGAAATACCCCATAGCACCTTTCTAATCGGATACGTAGACGATATCGCCGTAGTCATCACAACCATGGAACAAACTCGTAGAAAACTTAACCAAGTCATCACGTGACCTCAAATTAGCCAGAGAAAACGGAGTTGATATTTCTAACTAAGAAACACATCCTGTTAGATGCTAGCAACCTCTCGAAAATACGCTAATCACAAAAAAGGTTCTAAAGTACCTACGGATACGACTGGATCCAAGTCTAACTTTCTGGGCTCAAATAAAACATGCAGTAGAGAAAGCCGCCAAGATGCCATCCCTTCTTAGTAGACTGATGGCGAACATAGGGGATCCAATCGAAAGGAAACGGGAAATAATGATGGCTACCCACCCTTTTCGTTTTCTTATACGGAGCTGAACTGTGGACAAATGCACGAAAAGCAAATCACCGGTGTGAAAACCTAGCTTTGAGAGTGGTGTCTGTCTACCGCACAATATCAGGGCCAACTGTTCAAATAATAAGCGGTTCAATACCGATAGCTTTAATATACTAGCCTGTGATAAAGCTATGGCAACACTGCTAGATGGATGGACAGATGGACCACCAGGCTAATAAATAACGTTACTACATGGTACAGCAGGAATTTCGGTGAAGTGAATTTTCATTCGACCCAAATCCTTTCGGGATACGAGTATTTCAAGAAATACATGCTCGAAATAGGGAAATGCGAACACCTCACATGCACTTAAGTTAGGGAATGCAGTCCGTCACATAACCACTGAAAACGTAGTCGACCAGATACTAATCAGCGAGGAAAGGTCTTGTAATGAGCAAGATGGAATGCCGCTCTGAAGTAATCCCCAGTGGTTTCGCGGAAAAATTGTTCCGCATGACAAAGCAGAACCTGGAAGAAGGCACAAGCACAGATGGATCGCCAGTATGAAGTAATGCGAAAGCGGTTCCATGGTTGGCGACGATTGCGAACGAGTGGCAGTTTTTTAGCCTCAGGACATACCATTGCTGCGCCGGCAGCTTTAATGATGCATTAGGCATTTTAAACCTCCTCATCCGAAAAAAAACTACATTTTCCGTAATTCACAAGAAACTTTTTGCAAAACTGCGTTTGTATCATATTTGCCACTCTCTATAGCGGCAGTAACAGTGTTAAATCTTCAAATGTCGGTACACAACCCAGAGACACTGAAATGCGATTCGACGTTTGCGAATCTTATTGGAAACTTCACCGATACTTTATTAATTATTACACTGCCATGTGCTGCCCGGGTGCGGGTCGGTCCATCTACTGGTGTTATTGTGTTGCTTCGGTTGAACATTAGGACTATTAGTGTTTGATAGTCCGGCACCAATAGGTTTTCTCGGCCGTCTAGGCGACCACTTGTTGTGATTTATTTCTAACTTAGTTCCACAAATAAAATACTAATCTAATATATTTAAAATACGAAACTGGTTTATTGAGTAGGTAATTTGAGAAAAAAGGAGTTTTGCTCGGGTAAGTGAAAGTCAATACAGTTTCGTTATTATTATGTAAAATGAGAAAACCAAAAATGTGAAGGCACCGCGGATAAGCGTTAGCATTGACGGTGAAGACAAACATTCATGACAAGAAATTCCTGCCATCGAGAATCACTCACAATGCGATAATATATACAACAAAGTGATATTCCAGTACGAAGCTTTCACCGCATAGCCCAGAATTGCTTCCTCCGATCTCCAACTATTTCGATTGATGACGCATGTCTGACTGAGCAGCCGAAAGATGTGAAAAAGTTTTAGCTATATTAGTAACAGGCATTGCCTTCAAGAATAAGGGTACAATCATTAGTCCACTTCAGACTTAAAAAATCATCGTTTTTTATTTGTGTATCTATTCAATGAAAGCAGAAAATAACCGATAGTTTTGATTTAACTGCGTTGGACTTAAAAAGTTAGGGTGCATTTTCTGAAAAAATCGTCGTAATAAAAAAGTAAAAAAATAGAGAACTAAAATTAAAACTTCTTAAGCCTTCAACGATCATATGGAATCAACTCATATCATTTTATATTTATAACTGCTTATATCCAAAAAATCCTAAACGAATTCTGTGGAAGTTGAGGGTATCTTAATAACCGGGAATTGCCCTTAAGTCTTTTGCAAGTATTTTTCAACGTTTCCCAATTTTCTTTATTGTTATTTATAAGTAAATTATGTGTACAAGTACTTACAACTAATTTGTCTATCTCACTTGACAAATAATGGAGTAGGCCAAGAGATTTCGAAACAAAAGCTTTGAGGCTCCACGAGCTTTACGTAAAAGCTTGTTAAAATGATTTACAATACTCTGGGACTTCGAACTTTTAATGCCCTTCCCAAATACCAACCCCTATACATGTTTTACGTTTTGGCTTTTGTACTCGTACCTGTGTACTAAAAATTACACTCATCGTTATGAGTAGCCAGAGTATTGAACAAATACACTTGTTGCAAAGTCCCCAACCACACAAATATACACTTACCTATTTCAGACACATGCACAGTGCACATACATACATAACTATAGCAGGGGTAAAGATTTTTGTAGGGGAAGTAGAGGGAAATTTATGTTTTTGAAACTGCTATTTATTTTCATTTGAATTCAATGTCAATTTGTTGGCATTGAGTGGAGTTTTGGGAATTCTCATCTCTTTATGCTAGCGTGTCTGTTTGCTCCACTATTGGTGCCTTATTAAGTACAAAACAGCAATGGCCATGGCCGATGGAAGTATTTTACATTTGCTTTTTATAAATGTCTGTGCACGTTCAAACTATGTGTGTATCTGCTAACACTGCTGCCAAATTTGTAAATTAGTCATAAATATTCTATGGTTTGATACGAACTCATAAACATTGGTATGTATTTTATACTGAAGTTATCTTGATTTTTTTTTTAAATAATATCAAAAAAGTGCAACGCAAGGAATTAATTAAATGAGGTAGTTTGATTAGATTAAAGGGATTGGCGAAGGAGCTGACACAATTAGGCATGAAAGATAACACTGTATTATATGTGTACATATATATGCTTATTAAAGGGTGATCAGATCGGAGGTACTTTTTCCAATAGGGTTTCTTTGAAAGATCGCGCGTGACTACTGCCAGCCCAAATATATAATTTTTTTCAGTATTCATTGACATTTCCTCATCGAAAGACTTACGCCTCAACAACGTTTACAAATCGTACAGTTGTTTTACGAAAATCGACGCTCTGTGAAAATTGTTCATCGCGCGCTCAGGCCAAGTTCTACCGAACGCAGTATGCGGAAAACCATCAGCAAAATTGAGAATTACTTTGCACTATTGATGATTCTCGACTGATTATACTACGTACATCCCGAAGTGAATAGGATATTGCGGTTGTAAATGAAAGTTTTGCCGAATAATCGATTCGGCGTAGATCGCAACAACTTGGCTTATCTCATGGTACTACGTGGGCGATTTTACGCAAAGATCTTGGTTTGAAAGCCATTCAAGAACAGCCATTACATTTATTGAAAGCAAACTCTTAGTGCGGCTTATGGAGGATGAGGGGAAAATCGGCCCATATTTCTTCAAAGGCGAGGCTGGCGCCAATGTAACATTGAATGGCGAACACTATCGCGCCATGATTAACTACTTTTTGATGCCGGAAATTGAAGCCCGTGATATCCACAACATTTGATTCCAACAAGGCGCTACTTGCCATCCAGCCTGTGAAATATATTTATTTTTATTTCTCGTCTCGGACCAGTGGATTGGTCACAAAGATGGTGTGATATCGTGCCTTTGAACTTTTATTTGTTTATGTATGTAAAGTCTAAATGCTTTGTGGATAAACCAGCTTGAATTTTACGTTAGCCAAACCTATCAACCTTGTATATTATATGTTAAGTATACAGGCTGTCCGGTGACAGAATTAGGTTTTAAATTCAAAGTTTCTCCCTAACCTAGTGGGGAGGGGGCGTGTTAGGTTTGTGTGGGTTATTTAGTCACGATGTTGTAGTGGTCGGGTGAACAACGTGTGCTCATAATCGAAGTGCAAGTCAGGGCCAATGATTTGTGTCCAACTAGATTTTGTGCCTACTTTAATATATTCGACGCTTACGTGTTGCCCCACAAGAAGATATGATTCTTTCGTGGAGGCGAAGTTTCCGGGCAACAAGTTCGGTTGCAAATAGAGCGCGGCCGGGGGCCAGCTGAACATCCAGGACAAATGAAAATATTGAAATCGTCGCTACAAGTTTACACAATAATCCGAATCAGTCCGCGCCTAATAGAGCGGCTGCCCTGGAACTTCCAAAAACTATCGTGCATGCAATATTGCAAAAGCGCTTAAGCCTAACGTTTATAATTTGTAAACATCGTAAAAATTTCTGCGAGGCAATGTTGGAGTAATTTCGTACGGTAAACGATCTCTGAGTGATGTAGCCCATTCTCAATAAAAAGGAAGTGTGGGTAAGCAAAGTTTCTGTTATTGGTTCCCTAAAGGGCAGAACCCACTATTAAAATATCAATAGGAGCTTCACAGCCTCAATGGTTTGGTTGACGATTTGGTGTGCATTGTCGAGCAGCGGAATAGTTGGACCATATTTTTTTAAAAATCGTCGAGGGCAAACAATGTCTGTGGACGATGCCCCTTATCGGCGCATGCTGAACGATTATTTTCTGCCAATAATGAGAGGACTTCCTTCCTACAGTATACGCATATGTATGCTTTCAGCAAAATGACGCCTCGCCGCACACGACCAGATAATTCATAATTCTGCACCGCACACTCTTTTTCGAAATCCTCTAAATACAGCCCATAATGAAATAAAATGAAAAAAGCTGAATGAAATAGAAATGCATATGCTTGAACATACGGACGGTCGCCGTAACCGAATGCGTTGGTGCGTGACTACCATTCGGAATTCGGAGAGAACGTAGTTTCGAACCTCCATAAAACATCAAAATGAAGAAAAAGTTTTTTCTAACCGCCCCCTTCAGCAGGCAATGGCAAACCTCCTTCTGCCATGAAAAAGCTCCTCATAAAAAATATCTGCCGTTCGTAGTCGGCTTAAAACTGTAGGTCCCTCCATTTGTGCAACATCATCAAGACGAATGCCACAAATAGGAGGAGGAGCTCGGCCAAACAACAAAAGGGTGTAAGCTCCCATTAGAATAGACTACGGACTTTACTGGAAAATTTCATTAAATGAATTTACTAAAGCCAAAATCAGCTACTGGATTCAAACAACAACTTCTAAACTTGTGAAACAACGCATTAATAGCCTAACCACCGGAACACTGAAGATAATGAAAAAGCAGATGAACTGGCAAGAGGGGCATCTGCCATCAATAACCTTTTTGCAGAATCGGTATTCACACCACTGGGTGTAATCAAGGAAGTGTTTGCCTCAAAATATCTATCCAAAACGCGGAATGCAGATGGAGAAACCAGACAACATGCAAAGTTAGCAGAACGTTATGGCTCACCTACAACCACAAACAAACGTCAATACTGATAAATATGAAACGAAGGGATGCCTGCAGACTCACGGTAGTGATAACTGGCTTCTGGTCTATTACGTACTGTCACAGTTGTAAACAAGCGGAGAAAAAGGAAACGATGTGAATGTCCTGCCTTATGTAAGGAAGGATAGAAACACTCGGGAGACCACTATTCGAAAGTTTCGAACAACTGTCTTAGACGTCAACAACCTAATAAGGTTCTTAAACCCCACAGACTGGATATAGTCTTGCTGTAAATAATCCTCAAATATTATAAGTTGGTAGCGAGGATGTGGCAACAAAATGGTGCGGAAGCGCTGGTTGGACTCTGGATGAACCATGACTTTAACCAACTAGCCAAAATCAAATAATAGTTGAATATGTTTATGGGTGACCTTAATGTTAAGATGGCTGCTTGACTATCTGAAAAAATTCATACTTCCGATAGTTGTTGTGGATGGTTTCTAATTAGAGGTTTCTATTTAGATTTTATTTCATCAAGAAGGAAGGCATAGTATCCGAACTTCGAAATTTGCAGCTTTGGTAATGAATAAGTTCGTGCGGTTTTTTTTCGAAATTTGAAACTTTATTGACGTAAAATGGTTACAAATTTAATATTCAAAATATTGTCCATCGCTTACTACTACTTTTTCCCATCTTTCTGGCAATTCACGGATTCCCTTTGTGAAAAATTCGGTCGGTTTTGCCGCAATCCACGAATCGATCCATTTTTTGACTTCATCGTAATTACGGAAGTGCTGGTCAGCCAGGCCATGTTGCATCGATCGGAAGAGATAGTAATCGGATGGCGCAAGGTCTGGACTATACGGTGGGTGGGGTAGGACATCCCATTTGAGCGTTTCTAAGTATGTTTTGACCACTTGTGCAACATGTGGCCGAGCATTGTCATGTTGCAAAATAACTTTGTCGTGTCTATCGGCGTATTGCGGCCGTTTTTCTCGCAGTGCTCGGCTCAAACGCATCAATTGTCGTCGGTAGACATCCCCCGTAATCGTTTCATTCGGTTTCAGTAGCTCATAATACACAACACCCAGCTGGTCCCACCAGATACACAGCATAACCTTCAGGCCATGAATATTCTGCGCCGACGTCGATGTTGAAGCATGGCCAGGGTATCCATACGTTGCCCGACGTTTTGGATTGTCGTAATGGACCCACTTTTCATCGCCAGTCACAATTCGATGCAAAAAACCCTTTCTTTTGTGCCGTTGAAGCAGTTGTTCGCATGCCATAAAACGGCGTTCAACGTCTCTTGGCTTCAATTCATACGGCACCCAATGGCCTACCTTTCGGATCATTCCCATGGCTTTTAAACGTTTGGAAATGGTTGATTGATCAACTCCCAAAGTTTTTGCAACCTCTTCTTGCGTTTGAGCCGGATCTTGATCGAGCAATTCCTCCAATTCGGTATCCATGAACTTTGGCGGCGCACCCTCGCGTTCTTCGTCTTCCAAGCCAAAATCACCACTTTTAAAGCGTGCAAACCACTTCTGGCACGTTCGCTCAGATAGAGCATGCTCACCATAAACTTCCACCAAGATACGATGACTTTCGGCTGCTTTTTTCTTCATATTAAAATAATGAAGAAGAATTCCCCGCAAAAACACATTATTTGGCACGAAATTCGACATTTTCAAGTGTGGTAAAAATATTGTTGTTTACGCTTCAAATAAAAAACTTATACTGACGTTTGTGCCTTACGACAGTAGCTCTCCAATGAATGTTTGGAAATGTGGATCGATGGAATAATAATCAAGTTACGCCATCTGTTGTAAAACCGCACGAACTTATTCATAGTCCTATTACATTATTTCTTATATTTAAAAAAGTAAAACTCTAAGTAAAATTCGTAAAAATAATGTAAAGAAATTTCCTTTACAAAAATCATTTATATTTGTAATTCACTTAAAATGTCCTGCTAAAGGTACTAGAAGTAATCTTTTCGTGATTTATCTTTATGATGGGCTCTTCGACTCGCCAAGCGTTAGCGAGAGGCGAATAAATATAGCAACTTGCATAAATAAACATATGACAGTACTGAAAAGGAGCAGCCAAAAATTAGTTTCGTTTGGAAGCACTTAATGAGTGTTAGTAAGACCGCGTTCAAACAGGGCACCTTTGTTGCCTCAACCTGTCACTTATGATGCTCGTGCTCTGTCAAGTCCCTTTGTGCAATTTGTGGGAATTGCAATTGCAAGGTATGTGTGAACACGACGGGCAACACCAAAAAATAATTCTCAAAGTTCAGCCCACAAAATTTGTTCTGTATAAACGCGGCCTAATGAAACTTGCCTAATATCAAAAGAAAGATTTGGCAGCATTGAAAATACTGAGTTATAGCAATTTTATAAGCAATAAGCCTCCTCGCTAGCGGCGAATCTTGCTCGATAACTTTTGTTGTTGCTTTCACATGCCACATTTTCGTCAAACGATCAGGGAGATACATTACATATCCTGCCTTTATAGTCATTCCAAGTAAATTTCAAAATCTGGTGCACGTAAAAATACCACTATATACCTCCAAAACCATTCAAAAATATTATAATATAAATATAGGCTGAAATTCAATGCCTCACATTCAGTCGTAAGCCCAAAAGTTGCTAAAATTAGCAGTAAGTCAAGGGGAACAAAACGTTAGCTAACAATGAACATTGATGAAGTCCTTACGTTTATTGACTTCTCATTTGAGTTTACTAAACTTTCAACCCTTTTTCAGACCTCAAATAAGCACAGACATGTGCTTACAAATACTCGTGCATATGCACAATCACATTATTACGGTTAACAGGTTCGCCTATGTACGTATATACCATATACTCGTATATGGGTTGGGGAATAAGTTCGTAGCGTTTTTACCGAAGACTTTTATTTAAACAAAAAACAATAATTATATCAATAAGTTAATGAATTATATAATCGCCGTTCCCATCTCTCGACCGTTCCGATCTCTCGAATAAGTGGATGCTAAAGGGTCTCCCATTCGAGTTTTTAGAGTGCGGCTTTGACGACTTGTGCAACATGGGGCCATGTGGATCAAGTCTTTTCAGTCGAATAGTCTAATTCACGCGGTGTAGCTGCGCAATGTAGAGCTCCTTGTTGGCCATGGCATTCTTTTCGAGCATTTCCAAGTGCAACACTCATCTTCTTTGAGTAAGATCCGGCTTAACTCTCCACTGACTCCTTCCTTTGCTTGATATTGATGTATAGGCATCATTTCCTATCTCTCGTGACGATTCGGTGCAAAAAGCGCTGTTTAGGACCGCATGTTGCTCGATGGCTGGCGAGATGCCGAGAAGTAATTAGAGGGTGACTTTCTTTGTTTTTTAGTTGTGCTCCCATTTCTCAGTAAATCCGATTGAATGCAGGTGTTTGAGAATAGTTTTATGATCGCAGTTCATTTTTTTCCGCCAATTCACGACTGGTTTGGCGGCGGTGCCTCCTTCACAAGTGATTTGAGACATTCTTCATCGAAAGTCAAATGGTGGGGTCTGGGGGGGAATTTCGTTGCAGAAATTCAATTGTTGCATTCGCAGTGTGGCATGGCGCACCGTCTTGTTGAAACTAGTAACCGTCTAAATATTTCTCACGCATTTGCGGGCAGGCATAATGAACCAACATCCATTGATATCGGTTTCCATCGACCGTTTCGTTTTCTCGGTAAAAATATGGCGTAATGATGGTTTTGGCGCAAATGCCGGCCCGAACAGTTACTTTCCGGTCATGCAATGACTTTCCGTGTATCTCGTGTGGATTCTCAGTACCCCCAATGTGGTAATTTTGTTTACTCACGCTGCCAGAGAGGTTAAAATGTGCCTCGTCAGTCATTAAAATTTGCTTCCAAAAATTGGGTTCATTGTCAACCATTCGAGCGATTCTTTGGCCGTATTCCGTGCGACGTGAATGGTCTGTCGGCAATATTCTTTATGCAAATTGCACTTTATACGGAAACAAATTTAAATCATCCTTTGAAATGCACCGCACTGACGCCAAAATGCTGAGCGCGACGACTATTCGACACAGTTGACTCTTAGACAACGCACTCCCTCACTGCTTCAACAAGTTCATTGGAACATCTTGGTCATTGATGAACGGCATGTTGACGAACTCCTACCGTTCCGTGCTCAAAAAAATTCGACACCAAACGACGAATAGTATTGTCAGACGGTTCTTGTTTGCCGCGATACTTTTTGCGATATGCGCGTTGAGTTGGAACAATAGAACGACTATTTTCGATGTATAATGTTACTATTTCAGCGCGTGGTTTCGGTGTAAAGCAATCCATGGTTAAAATTGTACTGAATTGACGTATCGAAAACATGTGTGTTGAAGTCGATCGGTTGGTAAATGACAAAGATATTGAGTGTTTACATACCGACATAAAATATGGCGCAACCTGTAGTTTTGTAGAGCACGAAAGAGTTCAGCCGAATAAAACTTACCCTTTGCCAAACAGCAAAAAAATTGTTGTAAAATAAAAGAAGATATAGACACGCTATGAACTTATTCCCTAATCCAATACATTTAGACACATGCATATGTATGCAATAAATGTAAGAGTTTCTGTCCAAAAGCTGATTTTATTTGCATATAAAGTAGACAAAATACATTATCAACGGGGGGCATGCGGGAGTTATCCATGCTTGCAGCTCTATAATCATAGAACTGTAACCTTTGTATTCTATATCTAATTTGGGAAGGTAACATATGTTGGAGACTATTTTTGCGAATGGTGACAAAATACGCTTGCCCAGCTGTTATGACCTCATCATTTGATGAAAAACGTCTTCCACGCATCCTTTTTTTCAGGTCTGGGAACAGATGGAAGTCGCTAGGGGCCAAATCTGCTGAATACGGTGGGTACTCCAACAATTCCAACTTTAATTCATGGATTTTTGCATTGTCAGAATGCTCTTGTGACATGGTGCATTGCTTGGATGAAAACTAATTTATTTTTGCAAACTGGGTCTTTTTTAATGAGTTTTTTCCTCAAGCTTGTCTAAAAGGTTAGAATAATATTCAGAATTTATTGCTTTACCAGTTTGTAAATAGTCCCCAAACAAAACTCCTTTCGCATCCCAAAAAACTGATGCCAACACCTTCTCAGCCGATTTCTGGACAAGAACTCGTTTTGGAGCCGAAGAACCAGGTTCACACCGCTCTTTAGTCTCTTGATTTCATTTAGAATCATGGTGATAAACCCAAGTCTCATTCATATTGATGAGTCAACGTACAAATTTCACTTTATCCTTTAGAAAATCATATTCGAATGAGTTTTTGTTCCATTGTTAGCGAATGCAGCACCCATTGTGCACCTGAAACCCAATACTTCAGTCAATGTCCAATGAGATGCCACTCGATGTTACTCGATGATTTTCTAATACGCGATACGACATGCTGTATTTTTTCTATATTACAATTTCTGGTTTTTAGACGTCCTTGACGTGGATCGTCTTCAATGCTTGTACGACTACGTTTAAATGCATTAGTTGACGTTCTCCGAATGGTAGCCAGGCACCAGCCCATTCGGCTACAGCGGCCGCCAGTCATAACATCGTAGCTTGCTTTGATAGACTTTAGGGTCTCCACCCTCGTTCGTTTTCAAAACAGATCCACAGAACTGCTTGTATGAACGCAAATGTGTTTGAGTGTATTTGTATGTAGGCTTGTTGATAAGTTTCTTTTCATGTAAAAGGATAAGTAGCAATCACTAAGCCACTCCAAAAAAAATTATAACGGTGAAAAATTTTGAAGTACCCCAATTATGAAAACGGCGCTTTAGTAGATACTAGATACTTGAGGAGTGCCGGCACTTCAACGATTTCACCTACCCTTATTAACTCGTCATATGCAGTAGCTGTAGAGAAATAGACAGAGTACACAAGGCGAATTGAATACAGAAGGTTCCGTCTTCCGAAACAGTGACTTTATTTTTCACGAATTTGACAAGTGTGACGTCAGTCTCCTTAACAGTACAAAACAACTAAAAGGAGGAGAACTTAGATGTTTGTGAACATTGCGATAATATTGAGATTTGTGACATTTTAACTAAGCAAACTAATTAAAACAAAGTATTGTGTGTCAAATTGTGAAAATACAAATTAATATAAAGCTTCCAAATGTAGTTTTGTATGTGTGTGTATGATTTCTTGTTTTTTGCAGTTTCTATTGCTGTTTCTATTCCAACTAAAATTTACTTTCGGATATAATTAAACCATCAATTTTCTCACCAATTATCTCTTTTTTGAAAGCGATATACATCTTATATATAAAAATGGAGACGTTTTTTTGTGTTCGTTAGTCGCCGATTCACGCCTAAACGCATTCACCAATTTCAATCAAACTTTCACAGATCATTGGTATTGGTCCATAGATGGTTTATGTGAAGTTTTAAAGAAATCGGTAAAAGTATGCGTGCGTTGTGTAAGTGTGAAAAATACAATATTTGCGTGTTTCCCTTATACGGACATTACGTATACGGAATGAGAATACACGCAAATGAATAGAATATACACAGATATGAATAACATTGTTTTGATGTCGAGTGACGTATGCGACTGTATTATTCGTAACGCAATAGTTGTCCTCTCTTTTCTTTCCTTTTTATGCATGCGTGACACGGCATCAAAGCACATTGCTTTTTTTTAAACTGGAAAAATATTTTGAGCTTCATTTGAACGTTTAATGATTTAGATAAAATAAAAATTCGTTAAATATATTTGATTCCATTAATAAGCCTGTATTTTTCGAAGTTCAAAGTTTTTGACAAATATTGAAACGTTTACTTAAATTAAATGTTAAATACATATATATAAATGCACAAATGTAAAAGTTTAGATGGATTTAAAATATACGAAATTATTCAGCGGTTGAATCCATACATTTTTTGAAATCCATCAATATGGGTCGACAGTCGCCATAAATGTTCTTTTAAAAAATAAAATGTGTTAATTTGATGGTAGCTCGAGTATTAAGATCAGGTTTCTATTAGTATAACTTTGTTCAAGGGTTTGCGTAATTTTTTTGTGGTGAAAGTCTAAAACCAAGAAAAGAAAACGCGAAAGCCGACGAGCAAAATGTAAAAAATAAATCCTCCTGTATGTATATATACTCGAAAAAGTTATGCTAAAACTTTTTTTATGCATTTAGGTAGACAATTTCATATGGGCAAACGTACGTTTACGAGATAAATGCCTAAAAGCAGGTATAACTAAAATAGCGCTCTCAGGGATTGCTGCAAGTATATTAGCAAAAGTAGTGACATGGCTGTTTTTGGAGTTGCAGAGAACCGAAATGATGAAATAACTCAATACCAAATGGGCAGGTACATTAGTAGTAACGAGGCAGTTTGGCGAATTTTGTTTTTCTCCATTCATGACCGTAGTCCAGCTGTTATTCATTTAGCAGTTCATTTGGAAAATGGACAGCGTGTGTATTTTACTGTTGATAATGCTCAGAGGAAAACCTGTTGATGGTTATCCTGGTGTTTTTGAAAGTGACGCCGTAGGACGACTTTATACAGTGCATCCTAGCGAGGCTGAATGTTTTTATTTGGGTCTTTTATTAATTAATGTTCGTGGACCAACGTCTTTTTTGAATTTGAAAAGAGTTAATGGGCGCCTCTGTCAAACTTACCGGCGAGCATGTGAAGAATTGCATGTACTTGAAGATGATAATCATTGGGATGCAACACTTGCAGATGCATCCGCAACAGGTACACCGCATCAAATACGGACATTATTTTCAATTATTGTGCAACATGTTTTCCATCTCATATTGAAGATATGTGCTTAGCAGTTGCAAATAAATTATTGTCACAATTAGGTTTACCACCTCCTAATCGAGCAATGCATGACGTATTTAATCAAGATATACAACGTGAACAACAATACGATATAAATGATCTTAACACATTTATAAATTTGAATCTGCCGAAATTGAATATAGAACAAAAACATGCATATGACACTATGATGCAAGCTATACAAAACAAAAGTGGAGGAATGTTTTTTTAGATGCGCCGGTAAAACGTTTTTGATTTCGTTGTTATTAGCGACTGTAAGATCACCAAACAATATAGCATTAGCGCTTGCATCGTCTGGAATAGCTGCTACATTATTAGATGGTGGCCGTACAGCGCATTCCGCACTTAAATTACCATTCAATATGCAAAGTAATGAAAATCCAACATGTAACATTTCAAAAAATTCTGGAATGGGAAGAGTTTTGTAACAATGCAAATTAATTGTGTGGGATGAATGTACAATGGCACATAAAAAATCAGTGGAAGCATTGGATAGAACTTTGAAAGGTTTACGTAATAATCAAGAAATATTTGGTGGCGCTTTAATATTATTGCCTGGTGATTTTCGTCAAACTTTGCGAGTAATTCCCCGTTCAACACCAGCAGATGAATTAAAAGCATGTTTAAAGACATCCCATTTATGGAGGCACGTAAAAACTTTGACTTTGAAAACAAATCTGCGAGTTTATTTACTTCTGAAGATAGGAAATGGACAAATTCCTATTGATGCTGCTACTGGCTTAATCACTTTGCCAGATAATTTTTGTAATTTCGCACACACAAAACAACAATTAGTTTCAAGTGTTTTTCCAAATATTGCGCAAAATTATCAAAATCACAATTGGTTAGCTGAAAGAGCAATACTGGCTGCGAAAAATAAGGATGTTGGTCAATTGAATGCGAATATTTTAAATGATGTGCCTGGTGAGATTGTAACATTTAAATCAATTGATACAGTTAAAAATCAAGATGACGCTGTAAATTATCCAACAGAATTTTTAAATTCCTTGGACTTACCTGGACTGCCGGCTCATTGCTTACAATTGAAAGTTGGTGCACCAATTATTTTGCTTAGAAATTTAAATCAGCCACGATTGTGTAACAGAACAAGATAAGCAGTCAAAAAGGTCATGAATAATCTTATTAAAGCAACAATTTTAAAAGGAAAATTCAAAGGTGAAGACGTATTGATTCCGCGTATTCCGCTGATTCCACCAGATTTAGCTTTTGACTTCAAAAGATTGCAATTTCCAATACGTCTTGCATTTGCAATGACAATAAACAAAGCACAAGGACAATCGTTGGAATTATGCGGAATTGACTTAGAATATCCATGCTTCTCCCACGGACAATTATATGTATCATGTTCACGCGTAGGAAAGCCATCAGTTCTGTTTATTTATAATATACCACAACTCAGAGCAAAACAAAAAATGTAGTTTACGAAAAGGCTTTGTGTTAGTTTAAGTTTAAAATTAACATTCATTTTATATTGTAAAAAAGAATAAATACACATAGCGTGAATTTAAGTCGAGTGTTAATTATTCATTTCTAATTCTGATATGCCTATAAAAAGGTTTTTCCAATAACAGGTGTTATTTTCAATAGCCCGCTATTTCGGTAGATGTCTCTTTTGAAGCTGTAATTTTTTGATATTTGACAAGTAGAAACTACGGCATTAATGAAAATGGAACAATACACGTTTAAACAACCCATTAAAAGTATTAAAATTCACTATAAATGGTGAACATTTGGCAGAGATGGTTCGTAAAACTCGAAAATTTTTGGGTCATCGTGAAGGAACTTGTGGGACCGCAATACAGAGATTGGTGAAAAAATTCGAGCTGTTGGGACAAGTTAGTGGTGTGAAGAATAAAACTCGTGCACGTCGCTCAAGAACAGCCGAAAATATTGCAGTTGTAGCTGAAAGTGTTGAAGAAAATCCAGGTTTGTCCATTCCTCGTCGTTCTTTGCAATTAGGCATTCCACGAACGTCATTACACCGTATTTTGCATAAAGATTTTGGCTTTAAGGCTTATAAAGTCCACTTAACACAAGAACTCAAGCCGGCTGATCATCAACAACGTCGTGTCTTTGCTGATTGGGTCATTGAAATGCATGCAAATGATCCGGAATTCCTTTGAAAAATCATCTTGAGTGATGAGGCCCATTTCCACCTCGGTGGCTTCGTCAACAAGCAAAATTGTCGGATCTGGGGCTCAGAAAATCCAAGAGTTATTGTTGGAAAGCCTCTCTATCCTCAATGTGTGACTGTTTGGAGCGGTTTACGGCCTGTCGGAGCCATTGGACCTTACTTTTTCGAAAATGAAGCTGAAGCAAGCAACGAAACCATTGATTTTTTACGGGAATAACACCTCTTATTGGAAAACCCTTTATTACTATTATAATTACTTTATTGTTATTTATAATTAAAGTTACAAAATAATGAAGCACATACTCGTAAACACAAACTGCCACGGCTAAAATAAATTTAACAAATAAATACAAATATTCTGTATGCAATGCTATTTGCTGCATACCAAATTTTAGCACGTAAGCTTTATCCCCTTTGAGACAACTGTATTAACAAATATAGTCATAAAATTAAACAGTACATTTACCCGAATACCAGTGAGAGTATGTACACCCACATTATTTACGTGACTGGGCTTGTTATTTGATTTTTTGGTTGGCTAAAAATAGTCGTAATGTCGATAAACACATTACAAATCCTGACACCACAAAATGTTATTCTGCGAAAATTTTACACAAGAACACGGCCAATACTGCAGAATGTGAAACAAATTTTTTACATCTTTATTTGTCAAATAAATCGAGCGGTGAAAATCTTTATGAGTATATGCGTGTGTAAACTGTAAATATCAATATGTTATGTACTTGCAGAAACATATTCCACTGAAATACATAAATAATTCAACACCGGTCTGACATAGATATGGTATATACCTACCCATTCGTATGTAGATATTTATTTCATGTGACATGTAACAACAAGGTCGAGTGAAACGCCGGCTATCAGTTAGTACGATGTGTGGCAAACGAGTGTGTGCAAAAATTACAGCTAGCAGCCATAAAATATGAAATACCGATAATGTTGACTTTAATAAATTTTCTACAAAAGTTAAAAATAAGTTGATTGATATTTTTAAAGTGGGCGCATAAAAATGAAAGGAATGAATTTTGTTTGAAAAAAAGTAACAAATAAGGAAGAGCCAACATCGGTACGAACCAGTGGACAGTTTAACAAAATTAAATTGGGGTGGCTGTTAATTTTTGGAATCAAAATGAACTCATAGACATTGCGAGTTATAGATTGTTACAACAGGCAGACGGAAATTTAGTCTTAGCTTATAAAAGGTGATCCGATCTCAATAAATAAATAAATAAATAATTGGCGCGTACACTTCTGTTAGGTGTTTGGCCGAGCTCCTCCTCCTATTTGTGGTGTGCGTCTTGATGTTGTTCCACAAATGGAGGGACCTACAGATTCAAGCCGACTCCGAACGGCAGATATTTTTATGAGGAGCTTTTTCATGGCAGAAATACACTCGGAGGTTTGCCATTGCCTGCCGAGGGGCGACCGCTATTAGAAAAATGTTTTTATTAATTTTGCTTTCACTGAGATTCGAACCAACGACCTCTCTGTGAATTCCGAATGGTAATCACGCACCAACCCATTCGGCTACGGCGGCCGCCGATCTCAATAATATAATATAATATTTACCAGGACGTTCAATAATGTGTGTGACTGACACATAGATGGCGGCACTAGTACTAAATCAATATTTTTTTCGAAAGTTGACAACCTTTTTAGGCTTACTGTCAAAATCATATGTTAATCCGACCATTTGTTTACAAGTTACAGTGCTTTAAGTGACGTTACTTTTGAGTTAAAAAAAAAAATGAATTCAAAGCAATTCGGTGCGCTGATTTATCATTGTTTTTTAACGAAAAAAAAAAATACTGTTCAATGCCAGGAATGGCTAGAAAAACATTATTCGGACTCTGCTCCATCAAAAAGAAGCATTTGTTATTGGTATGCCGAATTCAAACGTGGTCGAACAGACACCGATGACATTCCATCTACTGGAAGGCTAAATGGCGCTGTTATTCCGGAAAACGTTGAAAAAACACTGAAAATCATTATGTCCGACCGTAAAGTGAAAGTGAGGGAGATTGCTGACATTCTCAAGATATCAGCAGGCAGTGTACACACCATAATACATGAACATTTGGGTATGAAAAAGGTGTTTTCCAAATGGGTGCCGCGTTTGCTCACACCGGAGCAAAAACAACAACGAATCGATGATTCAAAGAGCTGTTTGGACATGTTTACGCGCAATAAGTCGGAGTTTTTGCGTCGGTACATCACAATGGATGAAATATGGATCCACCATTTCACTCCAGAGTCAAATCGGCAGTCTGCTGAGTGGCATGCAGCCGGTGATTGGAGCGTTTGAAAGACGAAATCGCAAAGAAACGGCCTCATATGGCGAAGAAAAAAGTGTTGTTCCACCAAGACAATGCACCGTGTCACAAATCAATGAAAACCATGGCAAAATTGAACGAATTGGGCTAAGAATTGCTTCTCATATTCTCCAGATTTGGCCCCCAGCGACTACTGGCTCTTCGCAGACCTCAAAAAGATGCTCCATGGTAAGAGAATTGGCTCAAATGATGAAGTAATCGCCGAAACTGAGGCCTATTTTGAAGGCAAAGAAAAATCGTTTTACAAAGGCGGTATCGAAAGATTGGAAAAGCGTTGGTATGATTGTATCTCCCTAAAAGGGGACTATGTTGATGAATAAAAACGAATTTTGGCAAAAAAATGTGTTTTAATTAATTAGTCACACACATTATTGAACGAAGGTTTATGTTGCATCTAAATAAGGTGGGGTGTAATACGTGTATCTTAGCTTGAGCGAGTTTTTTGTTTAACTATCGATATATTTGAACAGACCATTTATCAAAATATTACCTCGCCTTAATACTTTTCTTAGCTTCATTAGTTGTACTGCATTTTCCTTCATTTATGATAGAGATACTAAGTTTTTTTCGGAAATGATCGTTATATCAGAAACGTGTGTAGTCATTGACCGATTTCGCCTATTTTCAATACCAATGCTTAAATAAAGAGTAATATTAGCTTGGGAAAAATAAATCTATTATTTTTGTGTAAATTGTTTACGCAAATGGTTTAAAACTGTTTACGGTTGATCTTTAGCTCTTGGGCGATGCTACGACTACTTAAATGCTGGTCAACTTCGATTATTTCTGTGATTTTATTGACATTATCGACATTTTATTTAACATCGAAAATACCTCAACGGAATCGACGAAATGAAAATTTCACGTAATTGGCTCTTATAATATCGGCACCATAAACACCATTCACAATGGCTTGCAATTTCGCCTTTACCAAAGAAAAACTGTAAAATGTACCGAATTTTCTCTTTGTTGACTTCCATTGCTAATACCCCGTAACTCACAACTGAATGGAACAAACAAAAAACTGCAAGCGGATTTTTTTAGTGTGAAATGTCGCCTTGCCAAGGAGCATAAGCTGCAAATTGTTTCATCGATACTTTAGGAGTTATCGATCATACAGCCATTCACCGAGAAAATAATGGATTTCTAATACTACTACAAGTTTCATTGAAAAAATTAAATTTAATTTATTTCGAGTTATCGTAAGCATTGACGGACGTGGCTTAGCCGACTACTCTCATCAATTTGATTACATTGGTTTATATATGTTTACTTTATATCATCGCATCGATTCCTTTATTCTGTTATAAGAATAAAATTGTAATAATATTGTGTACGCGCCGGTATAAAAATATTATAGTGTGTTATATAATACAACCTGGACTGGTTCCATTTGGTTTCCTTCTATAATTTCTGGTATGGATTTTAGATTTTCCACACAACTGAAGTGAAAATTTAAGCCATAAAAATACAAGTAATAACTTTTTCTGTTAAATACGCATTGTTACAAGTATAATGGCCAAGAAATTGGAATCGATACCAAAAGCTTTACATTAAATGCCGATACAACACACGTACAATTAGTTTTGTCTGCAATTGCTTGTACTACGTAGTTTACAGATATAAAAGATACATACATAAGATACTTACTCGCATGCATTGTGCGACGTGGCGCATGAGTAACATTTTATGCGGGTGTTCTACATATTGGGTGTAATGAGCTGGAAAATCAATTGATCCATCCCGGCTTGGCAAATATGGCCAAAGGCAACAAGTAAAGTAGTGATAAAGGATGTCCAAATAATGGATGTTATTAAAGACAATCTCCTCGTAGTGCTTATTAGCTTTGACCAGACTTACTTGTGTGTTGTTTGGTTGCTTTGGTGGCCTGAAGTGATTATGAAGTTATGTTATTGTTATGTTATGACATTGTTAAGTTATGGCTAGGTTAGGTAAGGCATTAGATCACGCTTATTTGGGCTCTTTTGGAGGTTGTTTTTTGTTTTTCAGACTATTTAACCAAGCGCCTCTTTATAGTTCAAATCTCCTTGTTGGCGGCAACACTCGTTCGCGCGTTCTAAGTGCTAATAGAATGGGTACTTTGGTCCGTCTAATTATTATGTGAGATGGTCCACATTGCAGTGCTCTTTGACGTTAATATTGCTAAAATAAATTTAAATATTTCTGGTTGAGAGAATCACACACCCTTTAGTACGTGAGTGACTAACATTCGGAAGTGCCCGGGCTCGCATCTCCGAGCATGAAACTCTAAGTGAAACTCTTCGGCAGACAAAGGCAAACCATGAAAAAGCCCCTCATCGAAAACCAACCAACAATATCACAGAGCAGGTATTGGAAACCTTTTGAGTTGGAAGAGGTAAAAATTTAAAATATAAAAATTTTCACAATTTTTAAAGAGCCATAAAATTGTTTCTTGTTAACAACAAATAGTACTGGCATAAGTATAGCGTTTTCATAAAAAAAATCTATTTATTCATTTATAAGTAGTGTTTTTCACATCAAATTAGATATTACATGTATGGCATCATTAGATAATTATTTATTGTTTAAAAGAATTAAACATTTTAGTTACTAAAATTAAGATAATTCAACATTTACTTACAATACTAACTTGTACCTCAATAATAAACAATTGAGCAAACAAATTCAATGGGAGCGATGGCTTTGCGTGGTTTAAGATTTGGCTCATAACTTATCGCCATAATCACAACTAATGAGAGTTGCAGCTTGTAATGGATGGACGGAAATTTAGTCTTAACAAATGTGCGCGGTTTTTATCCGATGCCAATAATCAGGTGGCGGGCAATATTTGTGTCAAGTTTGGAGAGTTTTAATAAGCCCATTGCGTGATACACGCATTTTTTCAATAGTTAGCGTGGCACCGTGGAATCGGCACACAAATATTTTCGTCCACTTCAATGCAAAATTCGACAGTACGAAAAGGAGTTACCTATTTGCCGCAATGCCAGAATTTGGTATCTCCGAAAAACTAATACGGCTATGCAAAATAACGTAGCGTCGTCATCGGTCTAAATAACAGCGCTGTTAGTTCTGCCTTTTCCAAACTGGGTAAAGAAGCAAAGCGAGTGGGTATGATGGTGAACGAGGACACAACGAAAAGCTCCTGTCATCAAACAAACAGTCGGCCCACTCGCGTATCCGCACCAACGTGACCGTTGACAGTTATGATTTCGAGGTTGTAAGAGACTTCGTTTATTTAGGAACCAGCCTTAACACCGATAACAATGTCAGCCTTGAAATACAACGAAGAATCTCTCTAGCCAAAAAGTGCTACTTTGGACTAAGTAGGCAATTGAGCAGTAAAGATGTCTCTCGACAAACGAATCTAACAATTTACAAGGCTCTCATCATGTCCATCCTAACGTATGGCGCAAAAGCTTCGACGGTGACAATATGGGATGAGGCGTCACTTGGAGTGTTTGAGAGAAAGATTCTACGGAAGATTTTTGGAGCTTTGCATGTTAGCGACGGCGAATATCGCAGGCGAGAGAACGATGAGCTGTATGAGCTTACCGACGACATAGACATAGCGCAGCGAATAAAGCTGCAGCGGCTACGTTGGCTGGCTCATGTCGTCCATATGGATACAAACGCTTCGGCTTGGAAAGTATTCGATGTGGTACCAGCTGGTCGTAGCAGAGGAAGAGGAAAGAAGAGCTTCATTAGGTGTCTCCAACTGGCGCCGGTTAGCACGAGAAAGAAACGAAAGTTTGTTAAACTTCGAGTGTGAATATTTCTGCTCCCGATATTGCGTTATTTTCTTATTCGCTTCTATAAGAGGCTTTCGTGCTTATTGACTCATTTCGTCTATTTTCAGTACTACTTGTTTGCTTGGTAAATACTCAAATAACATCAAATAATAACAGAACAAAAATTATACAAGAAGCTGTTGTTTTATTAGCGTTTTGACTACTTTTTTTAATAAATCGCCGCATGGCGTAAGGACCAACGATGCTGGAAGTGCTCTATGAACTTCACGAATAGATTTATTTTCTTCAAAGGAAATTTCAATTTCAAGACTTGTTCTGGCGTTAAACGATTCATGTCAACTTGAGAAAATTTGCTGAGCAGAAATGTCAAAACAGTTTGCCGTTCCCCGCTGTCAAACCATAGTTATAGATATCGATACGAGTATTTTTTATGCAACTAAAAAAAGCACCCCATATATTGGTAGCGAGGTGTTTGAGTCATTTACCATAATTATGGAGTTTTTGGTATGAAGCGAAGAAAAATTAAAACAAAATATCCCTCAAAAATGTATGCTACCTAATTTGAACTCTGTTGTGGTATAAATATATTTTCTTTCATCGAAATCATTCTTCATCAGCACTGCTAATTTGTTGACAGAACGGCACAAATGACATTAACTTACACTTTAAGTATTCTCAAGTTGTACAACGTAATATTTTTGAAGTTGCCAGCAAGCAAACAAGCCGATAACGAGTCAAGACTTTGCAGACAACTAAATATGGAATTGTAGAATAAGAAAGTATATAAATAATTCGCTTGCTCTACAATTTCATTTTCAAATGGCTAGGTTATTTTTAGAAATACGCAAGCAACCGGAAATCAAGGTAATAGCATCGCAATTCATTAATGTGTAGAGTGGAAGAAGAAACATTCGGCCCGGGACAAAGATTATGTTCCTATTTATTACACTCAACACTGCCTTGTTAGTAGTGCAAGGAAAAAAAGCAAGCAGATGCCATTCTATTTTAATCCTACCAACACATAGCTAATAAATATCGTAGTTTTAAATCAAGTCGAAGAGAATAAACCTGATTTGCTAAAGCAGACCTCGGCATATTTTTGTTATGGTTTTGCAAATGTAAAAAGAAAGGGCATAATTTTCATATAAATTAAATAAAATTTAAATTAAATAAAAATAAATAATTTTGAGTTTTGAGCATACTTATTTGGAATAATTATAGTTTTAATTTTTGTTGCCCATGTTTTTGGTTAAATTTATGGCAGCAACTATTTTAAATAATCTGGCAAAACTGCATTAGTTAGCTTTTCACGAAAAAAGGATACAATTTTTCTTAAGCACCAATTTTTATTTCTTAATGACCATTAAAATATGACAAAAAGAAAAAAATGTGAAGCTAAACTGTCTGGTGGTAGACTGATTTAGGAATTATAAGTGAAGCTAAAATACAGGTCGAAGCTACAGGTGTTTATAATTTGGTGTGTAATAACCGCGCACCTAAATTGTTTTTTTAGTTTTCATTACAAATTTTGAAATATTAAAATTTAAAATTATTGAAAATTTTTCGAGTTTTTATCCATCGTTTACAAAGTTGGAAACTTGAATGAATGTGGTCTTTATTATAGAGTTAACCCAATTTTCACAAAAAACAATAAAAATTAAAAAGAAAGGTGATATGACATAGACATCCTAAAATTCGCCCGGTTAAGGTGTTTGAAAATTTTTACTTAAACCAATTCAAAAAACATTCTATTGGGCGAAATCTATTGGCGGCTTTTAAGCAGAATATAATATTTATAGTACAAATATGCTACATTGTGTAGTTCAAGAGTTATTACATAAAAAAAAAAGCATTGACCGTCATCATTAACAAAGCACTGAGACGATCTGCATACAAGTGAATGAACTAAATTCAGCTCGGGGTTCGGAAAACCTTACAGTTAATAAGTGCATTCACCAGGCAGTATCCAAAAGTCCAAGCTTAGACATATGGTAAATAAACTGTTTCGACACACTAGGGATTTTATTTTGGTATCATATACTTTTGGTTTTGTGAAAATGTCTGATTTTGTGCCGAAAATCATCATTTGCGGGAAGTGTTGATTTTCCGCTTTCATTCGAAAATAAAAAATAGTTTAAAAAAACTAAAAAATACGCTTTTATTGCTAATCGAACTAAAAAGTAGAAAATTAATTTGAATGACAAAGGGACCTATAATGAAGTAATAGCAAATCGAACGATCAGTCATAGTCAACTACCTCAGAACAGAATTATAACAAAAATTAAGATACAAATAGAGTAATTCAAATTAGAGTTAAAAGCGTGGGATGCTTGATATAGTAAATACTACAATCATTCTATTGGCAACTACCTATGTACCGAAGGTTATGAAAGTGAAGCAAAATGCATCCCACGCATATAATTAAAAGTGTAGTAAAACTAAATTATCAACACAAGAAACCATTAGATTGCTAAAAATATATACAAGAAGCAATTTAATTTTAACGAAATTAATAATTATGAAACTAAAATAACAAATATGTACAAAGTATTATTTTGATTTCTTACATAGAAAGTAATTTTGTAATTGCATTTAAAATACTTGTTTGGCCTCAGAAAGGTCCAAACCGAAAAAGGTTGAGAGATAATTAAGGTCAGATAACGTTCTAACGAGTGGCGCATTGGCACTATATAATGCCCTACTAAAGTCAACGCCAAAAATCTTACAACAGCGAAAATTTCTGCAAGGAACAGAAAACTGTATTCTTTCTAGAAGGACCGGGCCGTCAATTTTGCCAATAATGAGATCAAAGATAAATGATACTGCCTGAAAAGTACCTCTGTTAATAGAAAGAGACTAATCAATCGCCAGTGGGATTGTATGATGGTTTCGGGTCTGAGAAATTGAGTCAATGCAGTGCGAAACGCTTAAACCTTTTTTTCCCCTTTCCAGGTCTCCAAAAAAAGTAGCATAATCTAATTTGGACCGAACAAACGCAGAGTATAATATCATAAGAGTATATGGGTCAGTGAAGTGCAATGAGTGACGCCTTACAAAAGCGAGCCACCAAGTGAGTTAGAAACAGCATAATTTAAGTGCGTGATAAAATTAATTAATAGAATTTCTTATTTCAGCATACACTTTTAGATCATCGGCATAGAGAAGAAAATTAGCAAAGGGGAGGGAAGGAAAGTTGAATGAAAACCAAAAACAGGCAAATTTAGTTACTAAAATCGTATGTGAGATTTTATCAAAGGCTTTTGAGAAATCCGTGTACATCGCGTCAGTTTGGAAACCATTCTGGAAGCCTGCGTGACAATCTTCAGAAAAAACGAATCAGTTAGGTAACTGTAGACCTTGCAACTACAAAACCATGCTATATAGCGCTAATCCCACTTTTAATGCTAAAATATAACTTGTCTTTGACAACAGATTCAGATTCAGTTTAGATACAGCTGATAATTTGGAAATTTGCAATATCGCTTTTATTATATTACCACTTTTGTAAATTGGACTGACTGAAGTAAGCTTCCAAGCATCGATAAATATTTCTTCAGTCAAGGATTTGTTAATAATTAGTTTAAGGTTTTGTACCAAAGAGCGACAATTTTTAAACAAAGTTACAGAAAGATCGTCTACATCCGAATGAGAAGAGTTGTTAATCTTTAACGATCCCTCAATGGCATCATCACCTGATAGAAAAAGAGAACCGAAGTCAACTCCTTAAGAAATTATGGCGAATGACTGTTCTTCCTGAATATCTTCATCAGACACGAAGTTAGAAAGATCTAGGACTAAAGGCTTAAATATGTTAAAGTATTCAGCAACTTCAATATTGCTTAAGACACTTCCCAATCAATTTCACGTAAAGCGTTATCAAGAGTTTGGAAATCACATCAGGACTGATTTGAAAAAATTCTAAAAACTTCAGTCTGGCTTTAAAGGAATATGGTGAACATTAATCGACGATATTGAAGAAGCAGGCACTTATAAAAGGTAAACAAATTCACAAGCTGAAACAAATTTATACCGTTAATCGGCTTTGAAAGAATTAGCTAATTGGCTGACATAACCGGGGCCATGAAAATAATTTGTTTGCGAAAAAACTTAGATTGTGTTAGTAATGTTCTAAAAAAATCAATACAGTCCTCACTCATTTTATTTCGTTGCCGTCTGAACAATGCGTGATTTGATCAAAAATGATAATAACAAGGTAAGGGCCCATCAGAGAGGGCGTGATTTCACATTGAGAGAGATTTGAAAATGCGCAAAAGAATGTGAGAAGGAGAAGAAATTACATAAAAAACATACGAATAAATTGTACAAGTGCGACGTCACATACACAAACAAGTCTGTCAAGTTCGCTACGAGACAAGTAGCGGTTCCACGATTGGCCCCACCTATTATTCTCTCCATCGTGTGATAGGAGAACTCTTCTGCCGAGTCAGGTAACCTGGCAGCAGAAATTACTCGCTGAATTTCGTTTTACAGCACAGCTGCAGACCAAACCAGATAATCGTAGTGCTTGGGTATTTGGTGACAGTTTATTTTTATAAGGACTTATTTCATGGCAGAAATGCACTGGGTGGTATGCCATTGTCTGCCGAGGGGCGTACCGAATGGTAGTAACGTATCACCCATACATTAAGTAATGGGCCAAGAATAGTACTTACTGAAAAATTGAAACTTATCAAGACTAATATAGTTCTATGAGTATGGGAAAAATTATTTTCTTTTAGTCCATTTGTAGAAACTTGGTAAATTAGAATTTGGTGATAGTTTGATTTTTATTTAGATATACATTCATTAAAAAAAGATGAATTCTAATAAAGACTATTTGATTTAAGTTTAAAATCGGATGAATAAACATATTTTTTCGGGTCTTGGTGGGAATGTTAGAGAGTGGTTCCTGAACATATTTATTAATTCTCAATATTCTGTAAATAATAGCTTTGCATTTAATTGCCTTCAAAGTGCCTTCGGCAACTTTAATATACCATAAGTAGTTTGGCGCATTATTATATATTTTTTTCAAAAACTCTCTTCAATTCATAAAATATGCAGCCACACGCAGGGTCTTAATTGTTTTCATACTAGCATTGAGTGGAAATTAAATGCAAATCCATTTATCAATATCATATCAATATCACTTTGCAATTTTAAACGAGAACAACAATTCATTGGAATTGACAACAGTATTGTCTTGCCGGATGCCTGCAAATGAAAATAAAAATACGAACAAAAATGAAGTATTTTAATTCAGTGTTCATGATGGGGATGGTGTTTATTGTGGGGGACTGATGAGGGTTATTTTTTTAGTGTTTGACCGAAGGCTGTCCACGCGAAAAGAAGTTCTACGCAAAAATATTGTGGATAGTGTAGCCGAAGTTGGAATGATAAGGGTTATTTTTTTGAAGCACAGTTCAAGGCCGCCGACGCGAAAATGAATTCTACTTAAAAATTCTACAAATTTACAAACATCCTTCTAGTTGAACGCCTCTGTAAAATCCCAACTGCATACGAACTTCGTTTTGTTTTGAGATCTCTGGCAACACTAAACTTTCGCTAAATTACACAGTTTTAGCAATAAATTACTTAAACCTTTAAACCTCCGGAGGGTGAAGTTTTCAGTTTTAGGATGAGAACACACCCTTCTATCCCCCATTTACATCCTCTTCTTCCAAGGGAGCGACAATATGCTAAATATTTCCCATTTTTTCCTTTTATTATTTTTTTAATACGTAAATACGATGTGTGTTCAAAAAGTATCGCGAATTTTGTGATTTTTCAAAAATTATTTTTTTATTCATTAATATCTATTGTGTCCCCTTCAAAGTAATCCTCATAAGATATTATGCACTTGTGCCAACGTTTTTTCCAATCTTCGAAGCAGTTTAAAAAATCATTTTTTTATCTTGTTCAGCTCATTCCTTCGATGCCGTCTTTATCTCGTCAATCGTAGCGTAGCGTTGATCTTTCATGGTCCTCTTCCATTTTGGGAACAAGAAAAAGTCACAGGGAGCCAGATCTGAGGAATACGGTGGCTGTGGCATCATAAGTGTGTTGTTTTTGGCCAAAAAGTCGTGCACAAGCAACGATGTGTGAGCAGGGGTGTTATCGTGATGCAAGAGCCAATTTTTGTTCTTCCAAAAATCCGGGCGTTTCTGGCGGATTGCTTCACGCAAATTGCGCATAACTTGCAGGTAATATTCCTTACTGACCGTTTTACCCTGTGGCAAGAAGTCATGATGCACAGCGCCCCCGCAATCGAAGAAAACGGTAAGCAAAACTTTTATATTCGTCCGAACTTGGCGCGCTTTTTTCGGTCTTGGTTCGTGCGGTAGCTTACATTGAAATTATTGAGCTTTGGTTTCCAAGTCATAACCATAAGCCCGCGATTCGTCACCAGTTATGACCCTCTGGAGCAAATTTGGGTCGTCGCGGAAAGAGTCCAACATCTCATTAGCAATGTTCATGCGATGCTGCTTTTGGTCGAAATTTATCAGTTTTGGCACGAATTTTGCGGTGACCCGTCTCGTGCCCAAACCATTGAAAAAAATCAAATGGTACGAGCCAATCGATATGTCTAGGTCCTCAGCAACTTCTCTAACGGTGATTCGTCGATTGGCCAATACCATTTTCTTCACTTCATCAATTTTTTGTTGCTGATTGGTGAAGTGCTCGGGCGTCCGGCACGCCTTTCGTCATTCACATCTTCTCGGCCGTCTGAGAACATTTTGTACCACCGATAAACGTTACTTTGGTTCAAAGTAGCTTCTCCGTATGACACAGTCAACGTTCGGAATGCATCAGTGCACTTAATTTCGTTTTTCACATAAAATTTGATACAGGTTTTTTTTGTCCATCTTTTATATTTTGTAGGTAAAAATAGAAGACGAGCCGAAACACGTGCAAGCTAAGCAGCTGTCAACAATTAACTGAATATTCAAAATGATCGAACTCGTCGGCATGAGTGAGAGACTAGAACACCAAAATATCGCTACAAAAAAAGATCGAAATTCGAATATACGTAACCAGCGAAAATATATAAATATATCGTATATATCCATTATTTGAATAGTTCGTCTGCCTTTTCGATTCATAGGTATTAACCGACCGCAATTATAAGCAAGCATCTTGCGCTGGCTTTACGCATACCGTAATGGTCATGGTCACTTCAAATACTTGTCGATAATATTCTAATCAATATGCGATATTTGGCTTTTTTAAAAGGGCATTTTCTTGAACAGGATATTCGGCTTTTTTAGCAAAGTCTGTGTACATCGCAGCAAAGTGCTGATCATTTTCAATTAACTCACCATATTGCTAGAATAGCTAGCTATGCCTCCAATAAATTATTGTCTTCCGTCCATAAGAGTCCCCGTTAATACAATAGATGACACCTCTCTCAACATGGTGTGGTGGTTTTTACTGGTTCAGCGAGGAATTTCATGACGGGAATTTTTTCTGTACTTAATGTTTTCTTCAAGATTGACTTGTTCGTTTAAATTTCTTTACACATTGCATTTGCCTTAAATATTTAAAATGCTTCGGAACGACATATTCGATTTTTATTGTAGGTGCGTCCTACCTGCTACTCATATTCCGCTAGATATATTTATCTATAATTGTCGCTTGCATCCTTTTTGGGTGTTTGGCCGAGCTGCTCTTCTTATTTTTGGTGTGCGTGTTGTTGTTGTTCCTCAAATGGGGAGACCTACTGCTTTAAGCAGACTCCGAAAGGCAGATATTTTTTATGAGAAGCTTTTGCATGGCAGAAATACACTCGGAGGTTTGCCATTGCCTGCCGAAAGGCCGATTAGAAAACACTTTTTCTTCATTTTTGTGTTTCACGGAGATTGGAAACTACGTACTCCGAATGGTAGTCACGCACCAACCCGTTCGGCTTCGGCGGCTGCTAGATACTCTTGTGAGTATTCTAATTTGCATACTGCCTACAGGCAGCTGTGACATAAAGATGAATTACTTCAGTTCTGAGTTAGTTATACAAAACTTCTGCCTGATTGTAGTTGCATTTCAGAAGCTCTTAGCAAAAACTTTCTTGAGACGCTTGCTTAAGTTTGTAAGGATAAACCAAGTTGTTGGGGCACTTTTAGCTACAAATATTGTCTCAGCTCTTGGGAATAGCACCTGCTTCTGAATATACATATAGTAGATATACAGATATTTAGATACAACCGTAAGTGGGCGCTGGCTAAACATTAATAATTTTTGTGAATTCTTTTATGCAAAAACTAAAATGAATGGTCAGCATTAGTAGAGGGAACCATTTTACAGTAGATGACCATCCTATGTAATGTAGATGATCGCCCTTGTATGTACATACAAGTATTCCTCTGACGAAAAATTAGAGTTCTTTTAATTTGATCCATTCATTGAGCCAGTTTGTGATGCTCTCGTAAGAAGAGAACCGCTCTCCAAAAAAGCGGCGGTTGGGGCAAGATTTGGCAACGTGTGGCCTGTCGTTGTCATGCAGCAAAATCAGTTTGTCATGTCTACCGTCCCATTCCGGCCGCTTTTCTTTGAGAGCTCGATTCAAACGCATTAGCTGCAGTCGGTGACAATCGTCAGTGATGGTTTAAGATGGTTTAAGGAGTTCATAAAAGATGACACCCTTCTGATACCACCAGATGCACAACATATGCTGTGAAGCATGAATATTTGTTTTCGCTGTCGATGGACTTCAGGCTTCAACTTTTTCGAGGCTTATGGTTACCATAATAGATCCACTTTTAATCGTCAGTGACGATGCGATGTAGAAAACCTTTTCTTTTCTGCCGTTCAAGAAGCAGCTCATACATCACCAAACGTCTCTCGATATCCCTTTCCTTCAATTGATGTGTCAGCAATTACCTGCTTTCTGGACCATTCGTATCGCGTGTAAACGTTTACCGACGGTTGATCTGTCAACATCCAACTCTTTAGATATAACATCAAGGGTTCACCATGCGTCTTCATCCAATAATTGTTGTAGTAAAGTATCTTCGAATTTGCCCATTCGCGATCTTTATCACTCACGTCGAAATTGCCACTTTGGAAACGTCGAAACCACTCTTTACAAGTTGTATTTGATGGAGCGTGATTACCGTAAATATTGATCAATATACGACACGTTTCAGCTACACTTTTCTTTAAAAGGTAATGATGTGATGATGAGGGTGAACATAGACGTTTTTGACGTCAGATAAAAAAGGATTTTTTAAGCGTCAAACGAATGTTAACTACTGCGATCGAGACCTCACATTTACGACGGCGGAAACTTATTCCCATACCCAATATTAGATATGAATTTTACGCCATGGAATCCACCCCTGCTTACATAAAAAACTATGGTACGATTATGCTGAATATTAATATTAAAAATACAAATTTGACAAGTGTTGATCAACTTCATCACCTTTCCCGTAGACGTAAGTAGGTAAATACGGTTAGGCAACTCTTGCTTTGACTTTCATTGCACTTGCTACTTTCCTTTTTTTTCTTCCTTTGTGGAAAACAATTAAACGAAAAAAATTTGATATTCGAGTAGCTTCAATTGAAAATAGTATGACTTTTTTTACCCTGAGACAAAAGATGATATTTGAATAAAATCTTAACTAGCTAAACGCGATTAATTTCCTGGAAATCGACCTTTGACAAGTCGGATTTATTGTCTTTTCGTATTCAATCTTTTGAATAGATTTTAGAGATAGAAGAGTAGCGAATATCGAGAAGTTCCAAGTAGGAAAACAAATTTTTAGTTAGTTTAAGAATAAGCTTGGAATCAAACGGACGAAGTTCGGTTAAAATAACAAAACTAAAGTTTTTGATTTTTAACAATGTTTAAAACAACAACGTCTCCAATCCAAGTGTCTTTATGCAGACGTAATTTTGTAATGAATTGGAATGTCTCTTTATGTAGAAATCAGGGATGTTCTAAATTTTTTGGAAAACAGGCACTGGTTGTAGGGGAAATAGGGACAAGTTCCCTATGCGGCATCACGATGGGCTATGAGCCTTTGTGTGTCCCACAGGCCAACCGCTTCAAGCTAACCTAACCGTAAAACAACAAAACCAAAGTTTTTGATTATATCGAACAAACAGAATTATTTGTGTCGTGCACTTCTGCCCAGGGTTGTACATATGTATCAGTATCGAAGGAGTCCTTGTGTCAGCATAAAGGAATCGATATAAATGTAGATATAGCCATTGAATGATGAGAGAATTCAAATAACCCCTGCCCCCATGACCATAATAATTCGAACACAAATTAATACAATACTTTTCGTTTAAACGGAACTCAAGTTAAGAGGAACTTCTGTCTAAGATGAACCAAATCTAAAAGTACAGGGCGAATTTCGAGAAGAAAATACACGTGAGTGTAAAGCAAACTTCGCTTAAAAAGAACCGATTTCCTCAGTTCCTTGGCGTACAGTTTTAAGAGAAAATAATGCATATTTCAATGAAATTGGCTACACTTATTACTCTTTAACCAAGGTAGTTTAGTATTGGATGAAATCGGCCAATTACCACGCCTACATAACGTTTTTTATATGTAAGTGAACAAAATTATTGCTTACTAAAACGAACGGATATGCTTATGGGGTCCGTTTCTTGCGTTTTTATTTTTAGCATGTTTTTGGGGCAGTTAGGCCGCACAGATTGATCCATGCGACATTTATCTTATCATTTAGGTTATAGCTAGCGAATGTAAAGAGCACGATACAAGTTTGGTTTGGGACTCCGTTGATTGGTACATCTTTGACATCCAACAAGTTTTTCGCGTGCACTGGATTTTTGAGTAGCAGCACTAATCGGATGAGAAAGGACTTTATTTATGTCCTTACATACAAGTAAGGCTCTATTAACTGCGTAGTTGGAATGCAACGTAGTCCTTTTTATTTTTTTTTTAGGATCGCTGGCTTTGAACATGATGCATTTTGGATCACCTTTTTTGTTGAAACACGTGAGTACTACGCTTAAGCATAGAGAAGCAGTGTTGAATAATCGATTGAGGAGAATTCATTTGGTATTCGATTACTGCTATTACATATATATATATACTCTTATATATATATGTATATTACATAATTATCACTTACACCCCTTTTTGGGTGTTTGGTCGAACTCCTCCTATTATTTGTAGTGTTCGTCTTAATGTTGTTCCACCAATGGAGGGATTTACGGTAGACTCCGGCAGACGGATTTTAAGCAGACTCCGAAGGGCAGATATTTTTTATGTGAAGCTTTTTATGGCAAAAATAAACTCGCAGGTTTGCTATTGTCTACCGATTGGCGACCGTTATTAGAAAAACTTTGTTACAAGAAAACCGTATTACAAATACATATGTACTTCTGCGAATACGGCATTTGATCGATTTACTAACTCTACGATTTTAAGAATAGTTTATCTAAAGTTTGGTTTAAAGAAATTTGGGATTTTAATAACATCAAGGATATAAATTTTGTATAAAATTATTGTACTAACACAAATTATGCTCTACTTGTCCGTTCCGATGGAAACTTTCAATCTGGCTTAAGTAGCAATACTGAGATTTGCATGTGTTTTCAGAAGGTAATAAATATTTAAAATTAAATCAAGACATTGTAATGTCGAGTTTAAAGTTTTGCCACTGACAACTTAAAGCCCCTATGACTGTGCAGTGTTGGAGGAAGTTGCATACCTAAGATAACCTTGTAATGTTTGTTATGCAACGACAAGTTTTATAGGTGGTCTTTGAAAGTTGTAGTAAGCAGCTAGGAGATGCATTTGTACACACAAAAAATTATACTAAGAAAAAGTAGCGCAGGGTAGATAGAGATTGACGTTTTGCAGAAATAGCACCTTGTGAATACTTACAACTAAATAATTAAAATATCTGCAAAATCATAAAATTTCATTTTTAAGCTGATATCAAAAAGTTGGATAATCGTGAAACCATAAATGAAATCCACTAAATCGAAATAGTTGTCGTATAGTAAAGGCTAAAGGAGGCATGACAAACATGCTTACAGATGGTCCGGGGTTGGACGGCCAGGTTGTTGAGGGAGTATTATGCGGGTAGCTTCCCATCAAGCTCAATTTTAGACATCCGGACCACTGTGGTGTTTTGCAAGCGGATGTAGACGCAATTAAGGAATCAGTGGATTAGTTGCTTACTTCTGTAATTACTCTACAGCCGACAACCAAGCGGCAATTAGGGCCTGGGACTCGTAGGCTCGATACTAGGCTTATCTGAATTCCCGGCCACAGAGGCACAGAGGGAAACTGGGCAGATGAGCTGGCTAGGCAGAGAACCTGGAGACGGTTTCATTGAGAACCTGTGATCCACTCCTGGAAAGATGGGTCTCGCTAACATTGCGTTAGTGCGAAAACGCGCAAAGTCGCAAAATATTTCTGCCCACGGCTAAATTGGAGCGCTAACAAAGCTGCAGCTCTTGAATTTGGTGAGTATCATAACCGGGCATTGCCCGTTAAATGTCCATGCAGTGAGAGATGGGATTGCTTCAAGTTCGTTTTGCTGAAACTGCCTGGAGGAAGCCCTTCTAATATACCTTCTCCAAACATAGTTCCAGTTTTTTAGACACCAGTTGGTATAATCTTCGGTGCTAGACTTACTAAATGAACTAGTTTTATAAAAAGTATTTAAAAAAAAATAACTAGTTTTATAAAAAGTATATAAAATCTACGGGGCGGTTAAATAAGTATCCGTGTTTGATGACAGAGGGCATTCCTAAAAGAAATTGGTATTAGCATCTTATGCTGCCATCTATCAAACGACGGTGAAACAAATTTCAGACTGATTGATAGGTTAGTTAGGATTTGGCAGCTATTCGAGTAAGACGTGTTTCGTGATTTTCGCTTTTTGTTTTTGGATGTGAAAAATGTGAGGAGATAAAAGCAAAGTGGGATGCTGTCTATTGGGACACTTCGCCATCTATGGTCACAGTAAAATATTGGTTCAACCAATTTAAACGTGAGCGAACATCCGTTTTGGATGAGAAGCGTTCAGGTCGCTCGGCGGACGTGATTCCGAGGAAATCATTCAAAAAGTCCACGACTGATCGACGAACGAAAGTGCAAAGTAACAGAGAACATAGGTGTGTCGACCGGAAAACCAATTTTTATTTGGCGACGAAAAAATTGTCGGCCCGATGGGTGCCGCGATTGCTCACGGTGGACAAAAAGCAGATGCCGCTGTTAACTTCGAAGCAGTGATTGGAGCAATTTAAGCGAAATCCGAAGGAATTTTTGCGTCGAGTTGTCATCGTTGATGAAACCTGGACTCACCATTCAACAATGGATTCAAACAAATAATGGATTTCTTTCGGTGAATATGGTCCAAAGAAGGTGAAGACAGTCCCATCTGCCGGAAAGGTCATGGGGTCGATTTTTGGGATGCGAACGGCGTCATCCTCATGGATTTTTTAGAAAAAGGAAGAAAGATCACTGGACAATACTACAGAGCATTATTGGACCTTCTTCTTCTTAATTGACGCGATAACCGTTTATGCGATTTTGGCCGAGTTAAACAAAGCGCGCCAGTCGTTTCTTTCTCGTGCTTGCCGGCTCCAATTGGACACACCAAGTGAAGCCAAGTCCTTTTTCTTTCTATTTTATTTAAGATTGGGTCGTTTTTTTTAATTTTTGTATTCAAAGCTAAATTTTAGTAACCCATAATAAAGGGCGATCTGATTGGTGGTACTTTTTCCAATAAGGATTTTTCGATAGATCTCGCGTGACTACTGTCACGCTAAATACATAAGTGAAAGACTTACGCCTCAACAACGTTTATAAATCGTACAATTTTATTACTAAACTCGACACTCTGGGAAAAGTGTTGATTGCCCGCTCAGGTCACATTATGATGAACAGTGCTGAGGCCAATTTTTGGTGTAATGGTTAATAAGCAAAATTGTGAGATTTGGACTGAAGATTAACCCGAAGTCATTCAAGAACAGCCATTACATCCATTGAAAACAACTCCTTAGGTGTGGCCCATGGGCTCAAGGAATCATTGGGCCATATATTCTCAAAGACGACGCTGGCGAAAATGCCGACCGAAGTGCTCCAGCAAGTCACTCAAAATTGAGATGCACGCATGGTTGAATTATGACGCAATTGCCCAATTAATTTGAATTTTCATTCTTTTATTGCCATTTAAAATCCGATATCTCTTAGTAGGTCTCTTTTTATATACAAATATACAATATATAGGTATACACATACATATGTATACATATAAATGTTTATTTAAGCTCCGATATTTTATTTCATGGACTTTGGAATAGCGTACTATTCCCAAATGGACCTCGGATACCAGAATAATCCTGTTAACCGAAGAATTCCTCTTCCCACGGCACTGCCGCCAGGTATTACATCCATTACATATGCCGATTAATCGCGGCTCTCTGATGTGCGTGAATATGTATGTATTAAAATATGTCCATATGAATATTCCGCAATGTATACCGAACTATTAATTTGGCTAGCTTAATTACGGGGGCGGGAGTTGAAATTTGAACACAGAAAATGATTACGGATTGCAGTTCTGATGCGTGTGCACTCTCACACATATGTATATGAATTTATATATACAGTTACAAACAAACATAGCTTTAATTTATGCCCTTGAAAAATATGTACACACAACATCGAGTCTACCGCACACATACGAGCATATGAGGCGAGGTGTATGGAATGGATTGTAGTTTGCCGTACATACTCGCTTCGTAATCGAAAACTGGCTTAACCAACTAAAGCATCACAGTAACAGTAACACCTGAAAAGTCCACAATACGTCTGAGTACTAATTCCTAGGAAGTTAATATTGAACAGACTGTGAATGTGTGTTAAGGAATGGCAAGGGTCAAGGGGAAAACGAACGCGTAACTGCATAAATTCGCCAGTTTAGCTTTGCGAGGCTGTATGCTGGAGCTTTCTGGGAACGAAACAAGCAAAAGGAACATCAACTACGACGACAACAACACGAAACACAAAATAATCAAGTTCAAAATTACGCACAACTTAAATGTGTATGTATGCAAGCATAAATGTATATACCTGCAAGCAAGCTGGTTGTGTACTAAAATGAGAGTTAACCCCTGGAGAGCGAGTATCGGCAGGCGCGAGAGAGCACGTATACGCCATGGCTAACAACATTTACAAGTCCTTGTAGTCAGCAGAGGTCGAGATGCTTTAATGAATGAGTGTCACGTTGCTGGCTGTTTGTATTTGAGTACCTTGGCTCTACATATTTTCGTAAATATACATATGTATGTGTATGTGGATGCTTCTCCGGCAATACATGTTTTTTTTTGCAAGAACTCGTAGTAGCAGACACCAGTTGCAGACGCTTTAGTCAAATAAAAGTATGTATAAATGTATTGCGTTTGTATATACTTATTTATGTGTACACCTATAGATGTGTATATGTATTTGTGCTTCAGATGCGCAACAGGGTGCACTCATTACTTATTAGTAATAAGTTATTACCTACTAAGTAGATATACAAATAGCACTAAGCCAAACCGCAAGCGACCTCCATCCATCCATCCGTATTTACGAGTACAAATGTACATAAATGCACATCCTTTCATCTATCTATTCATTTGTGTATCATCAGAGTTTTAATGCTCAACGACGTGTCACGAGGTGTCGCGGTGCTTCTACAAATACGCGAACAAATAAAGCAAAGTGAAGGGAGTCACTGTTTCGTTTTTCACCTTCTTTCGCTTACATTTTCATTTTTTGCCTCAAATAAAAGTTCAGCCAAGCATATAGTATCAGCCAAAGAATTTCAGATTTTCAGTGCTACAGTTAGCCCGAGGGTACACCCGGGACCGGATGTTTGCGCAGTTGGCCGCCAGGCACCCGTATTGAAGCTTTGGTTTTATGTATGGACATTTAGAGCTTGTTAACATTTGAAAATACGATTGTAATTTATTGACCAAAGATGATGACGACCATAACGATGGCAACGACCGTGACAATGGGTCGGTGGGTGGCTAATTATCTGAAACTTTGAATCGGCTACGTTGGGATATAGGTACATACTCGTACACATATGCAAATGCAAATACACATACACTGTCGCTACCAATAGCATTGACGTTAGCCTTGTTAATATGACTTATGGATACATAACTACATACTGGTTGTTTTTTACGGATTTCGGATTTTCATGTTGGTGTCGCCGGCGTTGATGTAGGTGTCGGCAGCCACAACTTGTTACCAGCAATTCATCTGAATTCTAATTAGCACTTTACACCTTACATTTGATTTACGCAGTTAACGAGTTTAATCATTTCTTTGTCTGACTGCGACCAATAAGGAAGCGACCAACAATACTTTATTAGCGTATCCAATAAAAGTTTCAAATTAAATACGCATTGGGTTAAAACTCGCTAAACATTAGTTTGGGAAAAAGAAATCTATTATTTTTGTTTAAAATAGCATTAATTAAAGCTTTAGCTTTTGGGCGGTGCCATGACTACTAGCATGCAGGTTAACTTCGATTATTCCTGTGATTTTATCGACATTTTCTTTTACATCAAAAAGGCCTGAACGGAAACTACGAAACCTAGGCTGCACGTAATTAGCTATTACATTATCGGCACCATAAGCATCATTCATATTGGCTTGCATTTAACACCCTGAACTCACAACTGAATAGAACAAACAAAAAACAGCAAGCGATTTTTTAGTGTGAAATATCTCCTTGAAAACGAGCATAAACTTTAAACTGTTTGATCGAAACTACGAGACATCGATCACTACAGCCATCCACCGAGAAAACAATAGATTTCTAAAGAGAATTAAACCATGGACTTTCTTCTTTTTTCTCTTTTACCACCAATTTGCAGATGTTTTTATCTTATAAAAAATCAACTAGTTGCGATTCCATTGACATTGCATGGAAATATATAGCCAAATGGGGTGTTTTACTCCAATAGTTTCGCACTAACTCGTGTGGTCCTCTTCCATGTACTTTGGCAATAATACTTTAAGGCAGTGGTCGCCAACCTTTTTAATGTGTTGAGCTACTTTCAAGATTTTGAAATAAACAGCGAGCTACTTGCACAAGCCAACATAAATTAAATAATACACAGTTATATTCGACATACAATACATGTATTTATTTTACTAATATACGTTCTATATATAATAAACTTATGACTTATAGTGCTTATACTTATGCATAACTACATCCATGTTCACACCTATCAATCGTAACAAAATTTTTTGCAGTCATAATGGCAAATCACAAGCGGCTTAAAAGAACAACAAAACAGTAATAGTACATTATTATTGTATATAAATAAAATATGGGCAGATAAAAAGGGCATATTTAATGAGAAGGTTGACATTTTGACTCATCGATAATTTTTTTTAATACTTGCAGTATAATTTGATACAGTCATTCGAATACGGTTATCCAAATGTACCTATATCTGTAAGCCGATTGCGGTATTTAAAAATTCCGAACACGCTAATCGGTTCCAGCCGATCCTAGAACAGAGACGCGACTTCGCCTCGTGTTTGTCGGCGCGAAATCGCTTACCGCAGTGTTGCCGCTGTTTATCTATTTATTATGAAAATTTCTGAAATTTGCTAATACTGGTATGATTTTCAGACTTTTGGATTTTTTGTAACGTGAGCGGCGCGAGCTACCAGAATTGCCTTTGCGAGCTACCGGTAGCTCGCGATCGACGGGTTGGCGACCACTGCTTTAAGGGGATACATACGTCCAAAAATCGATTTTTTTCGATATTTCGAAAATAGAGTATCTTAAAAATATACTGTGAAATTTTCATGCGGAAGTTCTACTGCCCATAAACTAGGTAGAGAGCGGTCCGCGCGCTCCTGTATCTCAAATTTTAAACTCGTTTTTCTCCAAACTACTTTTTCCGGCACGGTCTGCATGATAATTCGTACAGTTTTTTGATGTGTTTTTTTTTAATATTCGAAACTGTTTTCTCTATAGTTTTGTTTTTGATATCTATATATATAAAAAGAAGTTACATTTCCTTGGTAATCTTATAACTCAAGAACGGGCTCACCTATCCAAACCAAATTTTTAGGCTTTGTTTGGACTATTCAGTAGATGGTTTGTGTTTTAAAATTTTAAGAATCGGATACCAGAGTCTCGAGAAATAGGCCAAAACGTGAACCCGGGTAACCCTAGGATGTGTTTGTACAATATGGGTAGCAAATGGAAGCTGTTGATGATTCTATAGTATAGAGTATTTTTGATGCCGCTCCGTGACTAGGGTCTCGAGATATCGCCCAAAATGTGGACCCCGATAACTTAAAGATGTGTTCGTACAATATGGGTAGCAAATGGAAGCTGCTGATGATTCTATAATATAGAGTATTTTTAATGCCCCTCCGTAACTAGGGTCTCGAGATATCGCCCAAAATGTGGACCCCGATAACTTAAGGATGTGTTCGTACAATATGGGTAGCAAATGGGAGCTGTTGATGATTTCTATAGTATAGAGTATTTTTCATACCGTTCCGTGACTAGGGTCTCGAGATATAATCCAAAACGTGGACCCGGGTAACCCTAGGATGTGTTTGTACAATATGGGTAGCAAATGGAAGCTGCTGATGATTCTATAGTATAGAGTATTTTTGATGCCGCTCCGTGACTAGGGTCTCGAGATATCGCCCAAAATGTGGACCCCGATAACTTAAGGATGTGTTCGTACAATATGGGTAGCAAATGGGAGCTGTTGATGATTTCTATAGTATAGAGTATTTTTCATACCGTTCCGTGACTAGGGTCTCGAGATATAATCCAAAACGTGGACCCGGGTAACCCTAGGATGTGTTTGTACAATATGGGTAGCAAATGGAAGCTGCTGATGATTCTATAGTATAGAGTATTTTTGATGCCGCTCCGTGACTAGGGTCTCGAGATATCGCCCAAAATGTGGACCCCGATAACTTAAGGATGTGTTCGTACAATATGGGTAGCAAATGGAAGCTGTTGATGATTTCTATAGTATAGAGTATTTTTCATACCGTTCCGTGACTAGGGTCTCGAGATATAATCCAAAACGTGGACCCGGGTAACCCTAGGATGTGTTTGTACAATATGGGTAGCAAATGGAAGCTGCTGATGATTCTATAGTATAGAGTATTTTTAATGCCCCTCCGTAACTAGGGTCTCGAGATATAGACCAAAACGTGGACCTGGATAACCCTAGGATGTGTTTGAACCACATGAGTATCCATTTCGGCAAAAATGTAAAGCACTTATGGATTTAATTGTGAAATTATATGTATTTGGGGAGGTGCGTTGCCATATGTACTCCATCCAATGGCAGAAAAGGGGATTGCCGCACGCACATATACTAATTTGGCTGGTACATAAAATAACTCCGGATCAAATCGATAGCCTTATATCAGCTGAAATTCCTAACCACACTGCTGATCCTGGGTTATTTCAAGTTGTCGTTATATATTACATTTACTTGGTAATCTTATAACTCAAGAACCGCCGAACTGATTGACACAAAAATTTTAGAGTTCTTTTCTATCTTTGAGGAGGTAGTTTGTGTGAAGTTTGATTGAAATCGGTGAAGCCGTTCCTGAGTTATGATATTTTATGTGAGTAATGGTTTCTTCTCATACGAAATGCCTGTATGGGAAAAACAATAACAAATACACAGCCGCTTATGAGCGTTTCTGTTGTACTGTTGTGGTTGTAAGTGTATTATGTTAATATTAATTTTGGGCGAAAATATAATAAAAACTGGAGCATTCAAGGAACTGGAAAAACATTTTTAACTTAATTTATTTTAGCATAATTTATTTAGCGTAAAAAATTGAAATGGAAATTAAAGAATCAAAGTTTAATTACAAGTTTTTATCGGCTCTTTCACCTTACCTGTATATAGGTGACCACCACAATCAAATTTTAAAAAAGTACAGAAAAGGCTATTGTGACATCTTTAGAAAGTATGTTGAATGAAAAAAATCAACTAATTCAACTGTTTAAACATTTTACGAGTTCTATAAAGAAAACTTAATATGAAAAATTTCTTGCGATATAAAAAAAACATTTTATGTATGGTGGTGCGAAGCCCACTGGGTGATGCTAGTTCTTATTAAAATTAAAAAAAAAAAACATAGTTAAAGTGCGACATTTATGACGTAAAACGCATACTTTTTTTAAAAAGCCGTAAATTGCAAACTTTTTGGAAGTTCAAAAATCGGGCTCGACAGACTATATCTAAAACTTTACACACAACCTAAAACAACTTTTACAAGAATTTTATTACTTTTTCGAGATTCACCAACATTTCAAGGAGAAATGATGCCGACTGTGGAGCAAATTTTGTTCATTGTACTTTGGATCATGTGATTTTTTATATATTAATTTTTGTAAAGAAAAATTAAAATATATTTTTTTATGAAGTTTAAGTACTAATAAACAATGTATATGTATGTTTTTTACATTCATTTCCATTGTTATCCCTTCTAAAAACCGTTTTTCTTTTAGCGCATTTTTGGCGCTGCTGGACGTATGTAACCCCTTAATAAGAGTACAATATTATACAGGGTGTGCGCTAGCGGCGGATACACCATTCTTTGAAGATCGAAATTGAAGACATGAGCTTGGGGGCTTTTGGTTTCAGCAGGATGGCGCACCACGCTATATAGCCCATTTAACAATTGATTTTTTGCGCGCCATTAATACAGTCGAACTTCTCTACAGTGAACTTCCATATAATGAAGCTCTCCTTATAATGAACTGGTTTCGAAGACACTGCTTTTTCGTTCTACTTTCGGTGTATTTTTGTCTCCTTATAATGAATTTCTATATAGTGAAGTTTTCTATATAATGAACAAATTTTACAGCTGGAAATTCAAGCGTCCTAAGTTTTTGTCTCCATATAGTGAATTTTTTCAAAAGTTTTGTGTTGCAAAAAATTACAGTTAGATGTGGACAAACTGTAATGAGGGGAATCCCAAAATTAAAACAGAAAAAGCTGAGCTATTACAGTTTTATTCAGTGATTGAAGTTAAAATGACGCATCGAAGCAGCATTTCGCTTGAAAAAAAGTTATTAATGATTAACAAAGTTAATGAAGGAAAGAAAAAAAAAAAAAGATATTGCCAATGAATTCGGAGTTCTTCCCAGCACTTTATCAAATATTTTAAAAAATAAGGAAGTGATTTTAAAAAATGCGGAGGATTTGGCAGTAAATACCAAACGCGAAAGACTTCGACCTTGTCATTTTGAGGATATTGACGAAGCAATGCTGAAATGGTTACTCGTTGCACGTGGTAAGAATCTCCCTTTATGTGGACCATTATTGAAGCAAAAGGCCAAAGATTTTGCGGAAGCACTAGGACACCACGAATTTGAGGCAAGTACAGGTTGGTTAGACAAGTTCAAAAGTCGGCATGGCGTTATTCAAAAGACATTATGTGGGGAAAGTGCTGACGCCAACATAGAAAACCGTGATGAATGGGTAACGAACATCTTACCGAAATTAATTGAAAATTACAACATTAACGACATTTTTAATGCCGACGAGACTGCTTTGTTTTTCAAATGCTTGCCAACTAAAACACTGGCATTCAAAAATTAAAAATGCTTTGGTGGGAAGCAAAGCAAGGAGAGAATAACTGTCCTGGTGGGAAGCAATATGACTGGATGAGAACAGCTAAAATTGCTGGTAATCGGAAAGGCCAAAAATCCGAGGTGCTTCAAGGGAATAAAATCTTTAGGTGTCGATTATGAGTTTAACAAAAAAGCATGGATGACCAGTGAGATTTTTACGAAATGGATTGTAAAACTCGACAAAAAATTTTGTGATCAAAACAGAAAGGTGTTGTTTTTTGTTGATAACTGCACTGCCCACCCTAAAGATGTAAGAGACAAGTTGAGAAACATTCATCTCGCTTATTTTCCTCCCAACATGACTTCGTTACTGCAACCAATGGACCAAGGCATTCTCTACAATATGAAACAACATTACAGAAAACGAATTTTAACGAATATATTGACTCAAGTGGATGAGGGAAATTCTGTTATGGCCATAGACTTGCTGCAAGCAGTTCGAAATCTTAGCAATGTATGGAATGTCTATGTTAAACCAGAAACAATTGCCAACTGTTTTAAAAAGGCTGGATTTTCAAAAGATGCTATGCAGATTCCATTTGAGCATTGGGCTGAAGAGGACCTTCTTTCAATATCAGATTTGGCTGCTTTACAGTCTTCATTTAAAAAAGTAGCAAATATCGAAGCATCGTTTGATGACTACGTAAATGTTGATAATGGTGTGCAGACTTCGGACAACCCATCCGAAGAAGATATTCTCAACAGCATTTTTGAAAGTCGCGGAGTTCCAGCTGAACCTGGTAAGCATTTATCTTTTTATAGTCAAACAAAAATTTAATATGTAAATATTATTTCAGATAACGATGAACACGATTTGACCGTTGAAAAATTGGCAGAAACTGAGGAGGCATTACCTACGTTGATACAAGCTGCTTCATCCATTAGCGTAATTAGAACCTTTGTGGAAATGAGGAGTGACGTGCCGATTAATGTTTTCAACTCTCTACATGATTTGGAAGCTTTTAATGAAAATGAAAAATGGAAGGCTGTAATTCAAACCAAACTCACTGATTATTTTAAATAAAATTACATAAAAAATCAATGTTTCTTTATAATGAAGTTTCTATATAGTGAAGTGATTTTCAGGTCCCGTGCGAATTCACTATATGGAAGTTCGACTGTAGTATCATCAGTCGGAGCTGCGATGTCGTTAGACTTTTTTGTAAAGTGCTGTAAAGTACCGGTGAACAATTCGTTCATGATTCAGAGAATCGTGCAAGCCTTTCAAGAGCCATTCGGAAAACTGGGCTTACAGGTTACACTATTTCGAGGCCAGCCAAGGCAGCCATAGTGATGGGAGAGCTCGAGATATTTTAGTCGATTATCTCGATTGTTCAAACATATCGATGGTTCACGATGTTTACGCTCGTCCACGAATTGTAAGTCACAAATAGTCTTTAGGCATAAATTAACGCCTTATCTAAGAAACGGCCAAAACCTGGTCGGCGATTGTTAAAGTATCTCGATAGATCTTACGCAGTCACATTCAACATTAGGAAACAATCGGTCAAACCTTACTTCTTAATTATATAATTAAATAATAGGACTATGAATAAGTTCGTTTCGGTTTTACAACAGATGGCGTAACTTGATTATTATTCCATCGATCCACATTTCCAAACATTCATTGGAGAGCTACTGTCGTAAGGCACAAACGTCAGTATAAGTTTTTTATTTGAAGCGTAAACAACAATATTTTTACCACACTTGAAAATGTCGAATTTCGTGCCAAATAATGTGTTTTTGCGGGGAATTCTTCTTCATTATTTTAATATGAAGAAAAAAGCAGCCGAAAGTCATCGTATCTTGGTGGAAGTTTATGGTGAGCATGCTCTATCTGAGCGAACGTGCCAGAAGTGGTTTGCACGCTTTAAAAGTGGTGATTTTGGCTTGGAAGACGAAGAACGCGAGGGTGCGCCGCCAAAGTTCATGGATACCGAATTGGAGGAATTGCTCGATCAAGATCCGGCTCAAACGCAAGAAGAGGTTGCAAAAACTTTGGGAGTTGATCAATCAACCATTTCCAAACGTTTAAAAGCCATGGGAATGATCCGAAAGGTAGGCCATTGGGTGCCGTATGAATTGAAGCCAAGAGACGTTGAACGCCGTTTTATGGCATGCGAACAACTGCTTCAACGGCACAAAAGAAAGGGTTTTTTGCATCGAATTGTGACTGGCGATGAAAAGTGGGTCCATTACGACAATCCAAAACGTCGGGCAACGTATGGATACCCTGGCCATGCTTCAACATCGACGTCGGCGCAGAATATTCATGGCCTGAAGGTTATGCTGTGTATCTGGTGGGACCAGCTGGGTGTTGTGTATTATGAGCTACTGAAACCGAATGAAACGATTACGGGGGATGTCTACCGACGACAATTGATGCGTCTGAGCCGAGCACTGCGAGAAAAACGGCCGCAATACGCCGATAGACACGACAAAGTTATTTTGCAACATGACAATGCTCGGCCACATGTTGCACAAGTGGTCAAAACATACTTAGAAACGCTCAAATGGGATGTCCTACCCCACCCGCCGTATAGTCCAGACCTTGCGCCATCCGATTACTATCTCTTCCGATCGATGCAACATGGCCTGGCTGACCAGCACTTCCGTAATTACGATGAAGTCAAAAAATGGATCGATTCGTGGATTGCGGCAAAACCGACCGAATTTTTCACAAAGGGAATCCGTGAATTGCCAGAAAGATGGGAAAAATTAGTAGTAAGCGATGGAAAATATTTTGAATATTAAATTTGTAACCATTTTACGTCAATAAAGTTTCAAATTTCGAAAAAAAACCGCACGAACTTATTCATAGTCCTATTATATAAAATTATTTAATACTTTATTTAAGTTTAATTTTATGACGAGGACACAAGCCATTATCTTAACTTTAGTCTTTGTCGATAATCTAGGCTAGGAGGCAAGCTACTGCCAGAGTTAACAAAATGGAGTTCAGCGCACACATCATATATAAGATAATCGCACAAATTTCCTGAACTATGATAGAGCCTTGGATTCAATGGACAATGTATTAGGTGCGCAACTAAGTTCCCACTGTTTGTCAATAGATGTCGCCAGCAGTGTGTGATTGGATTTTACTTTTATTCACTTCATTTATTGCATTTATAGTGATTTTATAGCAGATCGAAATATGTGGACAAAACACGATTTTTACTAAATTTTCAAGCTCGGTCGGCACTTCTTGCAATTATGCTAGTAAGATGAAATTCTATATTCGAGCATCTCATAGCATTAGTAAAAAAGTAGAGAGCACTTCGAAATTAGAAAAGATTTTATTAAATCTAAAAAATTAGAACCCACCAACCCAATCGGCTGCGACGGCAGATATTATCTACCTTATGAATGTCATCATTTGCTTCAAACGGCATTAACACAAATGTAATGCTGCTATTGTGCGGTCGTCATGCTCTCTTCACCCTTCTGTCTTCCCCAGTATGATGTCAAAAATAACGAATTTTTGATTTTTTCGTCTAAGTGCCCCCTCTGTTCGGGCAACCATTAAGTGAACCTAACTCATTTATATTAAGCCAAAATAAAAGTTGTAAAAGTACTTTGCACTTTATGATTTGCATTCCAAAATCTAAATGTTTATCTTTTTCATCATTTCTATTTTCTCACTTACTTGACGATGCTAAGCACCAGCATTTTTTCCGAGTTATGGAAGATAGATGAATACTTATATACGAGTACATATTTTCTGCTATCACCATTTGAAAGGATCTACATTGCGGGAAATCACGTTTTCTGCCATATTTCTTGAATTATAGTTTTTTCGAGGTCTATTTGAGGCAATGGAACCTGAGTGTGCTGTGTTCAATACATAAGAAGGGTGATCCTGCAATCTGAAGCCCATCGTTAATAAATTGATTGGGCTTTATCAATGCAGCTTCAGACCTGGTAAGTCCACCATAGACCAGATCTTCACAATACGCCAAATACTGGAGAAAACCCTTGAAAAACAACTCGATACGCACCACCTCTTTGTCCATTTCAAAGCCGCCTTTCACAGTACGGATAAAAATCACCTCTATGCTATGTCTGAGTTTGATATTGCCGCTACAGCTTCAGACCTGGTAAGTCCACCATAGACCAGCTGTTCACAATACGCCAAATACTGGAGAAAACCCTTGAAAAACAACTCGACACGCACCACCTCTTTGTCGAGTTCAAAGCTGCCTTTCATAGCACGGATAAAAATCACCTCTACGAGTATGCTATCTCTGAGTTTGGTATTGCCGCAAAGCTAATACGGCTGTGTGAGATGACATTGCGCGCTAACACAACCACCGTCAAAATTGGAAGTAACCTCTCCAAGCCGTTCGATACCAAGGGAGGTTTCAAACAAGGCGATTCTCACTCTTACGACTTTTCTTTCACGCTGCCGAGGTGAACCGCACTGATATTACATATTTTTCATAAGAGTATCATGCTACTAATGCCGAAGAGTACCGACGACATCGACATTATCGGCGAGCTGTGCACTCGGCATCCCCCAGTTTAAAGGGGCAGACGAGTAATGTGGGCTTTACCTGCTGTCAACACACAGGGACTTTTCACGTCTGGGACAATATAACAGTGTTGACAACCAACAATTTGAAGTTGTGAAGGCCTTTGTCTACCTTGGGATCAGCATTAGCAACAGAAATCACGTCAGCCTGGAGATCAAATGTAGAATAACTCTTGCCAATGGGTGTTAATTTGGGCTTAGTAGGCAATTGAGCAATACAGCTCTCTCTCGAAAGACCCAACTGACATTCGGCAAAACGCTCATCATTCCGGTCCTAATATATAGCGCAAAAGCATGGACGAAGCCTGCAGATTAAAAAGGTTTGGGAGCCTTCGAGAAAAAAATTCGACGTAAGATCTTTGGCCCCTCCGCGTTAGTAAGGAGTACCGTGTACGGTGAAACAGCGAGCTGTATGAGCTATATAGGGACATGCACATAGTTAAGTGTGCAAAAATACAGCGGCAACGCTGGTTTGGCCTTGTCACCCGTATAAATGAAGACACTGCAGAAAGGTGAATTTACGACACGGTACCGCAAAAAGGAAGGCGTGGAAGAGGAAGACTACATCTCTGATGGAAGGACCAAGTGCTGCAGAACCTGTCCTTCACTCGAGATTTCCAACTGGCACCAACAAGCGCAAAACAAAAGCGGTTGTAACGCCACATAATTAAAAAAATAACATTTGAGGTCTCGATGGATATTATTATTTAGTATATACCATTCTGCTTCTTTGATATTATAAGAAGTATCTTATCGTCCTGCTCTAGGCAGACGATAATTTACCACTTTAGGTTGGCAATTCTTCCATGAATTGATCTCAGCGCTCTGTTCAAATTGGCTTGAGGAGAGTCCAGAAAACGTTTTCGATGTGGCCATTGGTCCATTGTAAGACTATGGGCCTGAGTGAGTGCTGTGGTGGACAATCGCTATAACTGAACTTAATCTACCAGCGAACATATAAATTGATTCCAATTGATTTTTTGTGTGGTGAAGTTATATACTTTTTAGATGAATTGAAGGGATTACAAATTCACTATTTTACATGCTTTTTTACTTCAACTTGGCTAGTATATTTCTTTCACTTACCTTTTGAGCTTTTAGTCTAGAAAATACCGAAAACATCTTATTTTTTATATTTTTGCCTGCAAACTCATAAGATCAAAGAACTTTTTTTATAGATACTGCTAAAATCTCCTAGCGCGTATACATTTTGTTGATAAATACACTCAATACATTAGATTTGCGTTAAATGTGTTCAGCATACGCACAAATGTCTACGAATTGCCAGGAATACCTTTCGAGATGAAAATAATTCCACAAAACAAAAATCAATACATAAAGATGTGTACATGAGTTTTTGGCCATCTCTAAAGTATACTAAGTGTATATACATATTACATACCTATGCAGTCATATATTCACATGAGATGTATGTGTGTCTGTGCCATGGCTTAGACCATCAACAAACTTGTTGCTTCTCAGCTGATTTTCGTACTCACAGTCAACGCCGCTAAAATGCCATAACTCATCCATCCTCATACTCTTAATGGAGCCAGGAGTTTTTAGTACAAATCGTCTTTGTGGCACATATATATTTATATGTGTGTCTTTGCGAAGGGAATTTTCCCCTACATTGCTTTTGCAGGCCGAAAACCGACTGTTGCACGAATGCCTCATTGTCTGTGTTGTTTTTTTTGTTCCTGTATGAGGCTGGCTCATACGGTGGCCGAGGAGGTGATGCGGCGTGTATTGTCCGGCAATCGACAACCGAAAAGGTGTTTCAGACAAAAGCACTGTTGCTTCAGAGTCAGTCTGATAAGGGGCTTCATTGTGAACGAACGTTTCCGGTCTTCGAGTTGAAGTTCATTTTAAAGTTAAAACTGGTTCAATATATAAACATATCACATACTACTACATATATACGCACATACATATGAACTAAAAAAACTCATACATACGTACAACTCTAAACTGAAATACTATATTAAAACTCACATCAATACAAACACGTAAAAGTACAAAAATAAAAATATTTATATATAAGTGAACTTTATAAACTAAAAGCAATACATTTCAACAGGCATACCACATTAGCGAAATATTCAAAAGGAAGTTATCAAAAGAAAATTTTCAAATTTGTAAAAGTGTGAATACAAGTTGCAAGTTACAAAGGAAAATAATAGAAAAAAAAAGAAAACAATTATTTTAAAAATCTTCAAGTGAATATACACTGCATATACACTCATGCATATGTGTTTGTATGTACATCTACTTGCGGTTCAATTTGTGGGAACTTGAACGCTACATACTTACTTTATGAGAACAAAATATAAGCATTTTGGAAAGCGCCAGTAAATTGTGAAATTAAGAAACAAAGTTGAAAACGGAGTACTTGGCAAAACTTTGCTTAATTTGAAGTTATTTTGTGCAGCAGGTTAAACGGAATTATTGATTTTAAAATTAATTGCTTCAAAAATTTGTGAAATAAATTTGGTTTCGTTAATTTTGAAGGTGAGTATTAGTAAATATTATATTATAATTTACTGAAAAAGCGACCGGACTACCACCTAATTTACCAGCCAATACTCGCCTTAAAAAATTCTAAAAACTATCTGAAGTGAGTTTTTAAATAACTCTTGCAAAAATATAATATTGGTGTGCTTAACGTTAAGCCCCAATTTAATTTCTGTTATTTCTCAATCTATGCCCCAACTGAAGGATCTCGGCCTGGTATTTGATTCTAAGCTGACATATAATAGAGTCATGTGGATTATATGCTTTCGCGCTCCTATTCGATGCTAGCTTTTATCCGCTGAAACTGCCAGCCGCGTACGAACACACTTAAATCTCTGTGTTGTGCTTTGGTTAGGTCAAGGGTTTTTTTGGCGGCCTTACACCAAAAAAAAGCGCTTTGGGCAAGAATTCTTCCAAAATTTGCTCTCCGCTCTCATTTTGCGCTTACTTTCCACCGATTTTTACGTTATTTCCATCCCAGCTTAAAGCGAAATCAGGTTAAAGGACGTTGGTCTCAGGCAACAATCTCTCAAAGGGCATGCTACAATTTTTGGCCGGTTAACTCCGTATTTCTCTAAACTTTGGACATACTCTTTTTATCTGCAAACTGGAGTTTGAGGGTCGTAACAGGGCAATATTTCCAAGTATGTAGGAATGAGTGGAAAACCTGTACATACGCTAGTACATCTGCCTTCATTAACGGCTCCAAGATGGAATCGGGAGTCGGAGCAGGGGTTTTCTCTGAATTAGCCAATTTATTTATTTGCTTAAAATTGCCGAATACTCCTAGTGTTTTTCAAGCAGAAGTCCTTGCGATCCTACAGGCATGCAAAATGCTCAGGAAATGCATGAGCGAGGGAGCTATTATAGTCCGATAGTCAAGCCGTGACGCCATGATGAAGATCCAAAGTAGTCAACTTCTCTAAGGAGGAGATCAAATCTCTTGGGAGTGCAGGTAACATTTCTCCGATTTGGCTTCCAGGGCATAGGAACATCGAGAGAAATGAAAGTGCTGATGAACTTGCTAGGAAGGGGACTGAATTTATCTCAGAGCTTTCCCTCTCGGTCTTCGGCACCTCCCTGACTGTAGTTAAAGGGCAATCGTACAAAAGGGAAGAAATCGCAGAAAAGATGTAGCTCCATTTGTTCATGTGCTATTTTGAAAATCCTTTGACCCCAGTATAAAGACTCCAGAAAATCCAAAGGACTTCACACCATTCAAGCTCTAAGCTCATAGCTGTGTTTGCGGGTAATTGGACGATCGGCACTCACGCGGAAAAGCTGAGTTCATTATTTAACTTCTATTGCGGAAGCTGTGGGGACCTTTCAGAGAAAAAGCTAGGTTCAATATTTAACCCCAATTGCAGAAGCTGTGGATACCTTCCAGAGAAGGAGATTATTGAGCACTTTCTCTGTAGACGTTCAAGACTACGACGATTATAATCGCTGGGTGCTCCTTTCTTCGACAGCCTGGTACAGTGCGCCAATCTAAAACCCAGCAATCTTTTCCGTTACATCAACAACTCTGGTGGGCTGTAAATATTTGCCTATTGGAGGTCTCATAATGGTATCAAAACAGCGCCTTAATGCTACTTGGGGATTCATTTCACTTGGGGATGCCATTCAACCATTTCACCTACCTACTTTCTTACTATTCTCGTTGCCACTTAATTAGCTTTCCTACACTTGAGGACAAAGGATACATTTTGGCGTGCTCATTTGTTAATATATTAACTGCATTACTGGCTCTAATGATTGCCCTTCTCTTAAGAAAGTATTGCTTTCAATATTCATTCTACAATTCTTCGCCATTCGCAATTCTTTAAAATTGCTTTTTCTGGAAGAAGTTATGGTGTCAACGCTCCCATATCTAGAACTTGTGCTGAACTAAACTTAGTCTTCAATGCATTTCATTTCACGCAATCAAGACTACTTTAATTAAATATTTGCGAATGTTTTTCATTTCACTTGGGGATGCCATTCAACCATTTCACCTACCTACTTTCTTACTATTCTCGTTGCCACTTAATTAGCTTTCCTACACTTGAGGACAAAGGATACATTTTGGCGTGCTCATTTGTTAATATATTAACTGCATTACTGGCTCTAATGATTGCCCTTCTCTTAAGAAAGTATTGCTTTCAATATTCATTCTACAATTCTTCGCCATTCGCAATTCTTTAAAATTGCTTTTTCTGGAAGAAGTTATGGTGTCAACGCTCCCATATCTAGAACTTGTGCTGAACTAAACTTAGTCTTCAATGCATTTCATTTCACGCAATCAAGACTACTTTAATTAAATATTTGCGAATGTTTTTCTCTGCGTCCCATCGGAGTTTTACCTTAGCTCTTGAATTTAATATTTGCACTAATTTTAAGATTGTGTGGATCTTAATGTTAGCTATGTGGTCTGTAGGAATAGTTTGCACTCCAAGACTTGAAGTAATTATACATAAATATAAACTATTACCTAAGCTTTAAATAATAAATGGCAGAAAAAAAATTCCTATAATTGTTATTATTCTTTCCTTATTTGGTTAAAGCCTCTAATCAAGTGAACCAACAAATCTAGCACAGTATTGCAGCAGCTGAAGTTTTAAAAAATAAATAAAATAAATAATTGGCGTGTTAGGGGTTTGGCCGAGCTCCTCCTCCTATTTGTGGTGTGCGTCTTAATGTTGTTCCACAAATGGAGGGACCTACAGTTTCAAGCCGACTCTGAACGGCAGATATTTTTATGAGGAGCTTTTTCATGCCAGAAATACACTCGGAGGTTTGCCATTGCCTGCCGAGGGGCGACCGCTATTAGAAAAATGTTTTTATTAATTTTGCTTTCACCGAGATTCGAACCAACGACCTCTCTGTGAATTCTGAATGGTAATCACGCACCAACCCATTCGGCTACGGCGGCCGCTGAAGTTTTACTGCTGTAAAATACCATTCGACTGAAAAATACAATACTTTGACGCATGTTTATTTTCGAGCAAAGTACAGCCTTCATTTGAATTATCAGAAAACCTTGAAGTACTAGATCAAATACGGTTGCTTTAAAAACCATTTTCTTTCATAAAGATTATTGCCTCTAATATAGTGAACCGCACTGTGTATGTGTCTAGACTGTAAGTTTCTTGCAATCATAGACTTAAATAAATAAGTAATATTGAACCAGTAATATAAATCCTTATTGTATAGCGCTCTTTAATTCTTAAACTATTTGAAAGCGAACTCAAATGAAGTGTCTGAAAAAAGGTGGAAACTCTCAAAGAATTTTTGCAATGATTTTTTTAAATAGCTTTTGTTTAATACCCATATTGTAGTACAAAAAAGGCTTTTTATCAAGAGCTTTTTTATGGGAGAAATACACTCGGAGGCTTCCCATTGTCTTTCACGGAGATTCGAATCTACGTTCTCTCTGAATTCCGAATGGTACCGGCAGCCGCTTTGTTTAAGTGAAGGAATTTTTTGTAATGGGTTCAGCGGTGCCAGCGGTTACCTGAAAAATACAATCGAACACTCCTCTTTGTATAATAATTATAGATCACTAAATCAGTATAATGCCCTGCCCCTCGGCAGACAATGGTAAACCTTCCAGTGTATTTTTGCCAATTGTCGTCTGGAGTCGGATTAAAACTGTAGGCACCTCCATTTGTGCAGCAGCATTAAGACGCACACCACAAGTAGGAGGAGGAGCTCGACCAAACAAGTGATAAAAGTGTACACGCCAATTATTTATTTGCTTACTAAGTATATCGATTATATTATATAATGAACTTTCCATGACTTTCCACATCGAAAAGTAAAAAAACTTCCTATTTCTTAGTAACTAACTTTCGGGTACTTATGAACATAATTTTTTGTACATTTTCAAAAATACTAAATTAATAGCGATTAAAATATTATATTTAAAAAATAAAAAGTTATAAACTTTGGTTCACCCGGTAGTTGGACATGAATCTATTGAATTCTTCGTTAAAACAATGGCACTAACTGCGAACACCAACATAAATACTTACACCATTTTCAAGTACCTCTAAAGATTTAAAGCACTTCATTTCGATATAACCGCAGACGTAGTTTTTTGCGTTTTCTATGCAAAAGTGTATTATTTGTTTTGATTAAATTGATGGCTGCCAACCGCAAACGTTTATTTTTATGTTGTTTCCTCAGCTGATTGGTACCCGATGGTCATTATTTTCTTTCCCTTTTCTTCCTTCGGCCGAAATTTGACAATAGCCCATCAAATTATTGCATTGCAAGAATCAATATATGTAACCTTGTAATGAATATTAGCCTTGGAGTGAATCAAAAACAAACTGCCTGAAAAAATTGGATTTCAACGCGAAGAATGTCTTACTGTTCATTACTTCCTAAGCTAAATCAATAAAATATAGAGCTTTGAAACTAAATTTTACTAATATATTATATTTATATACTTTGTATGGTTCTGATTCAGATGAAAGTAAGTAAAATACCTCCGACTATGAGCCTTTAACTTCATTAAGGCAAGCTCAAGGCTACTTAATTGGGGCTGCCTTCATTGCTTTATTTGGGTGCACTATTGTATACGAGTATTACCATTTTTCACATAACTATGGTATTATATGTAAAAGCATAAAGAAGTCTACAAATAAGTATAGCAAAATAGTCAAAGTGATGCAGCCGATTTAGCATTGCCTGTCCATCCACCCATCCGCCCAACTTATGTGAATACATAGTATACATATGTATATAAGTACATATGTTAAAACAACAATGTTAATGTTAAGTCAAATGTGATAGTAATGTTAGTTCCAGTGCTAATTTTGCAGCAAGACTCATGTTGTGGAACAAAGTTAAACGGTTTAACTAACAGCAAATTAATTTCCTCCTTTAAAGTATTGATTGGTAGCGAATGCCAATGGAACTGTACTGTTAGATGGCATGCTATTCTCGAACAGTAAATAATGTACAATGAAATATTTTTCGGTAATAAGCTTTTAGTTCTTATGTTCAAAGTTTAATTTTAAGTTGATATCGTTCAAAAAATGCATAGTTTGTATTAACTACCCGCTGTTATAATTTTGTTATTTAACTCGCGCAAGGCACCTGAAGCAAAAATTAATGCATTTCGTATAACTTTTTATCTAAGGCATGTCGGTATTGAAAAAAAAAAAGAAATCGGTTAATGATCATACCCATCTTCGATATAACGGGAATTTAGAAAACAAAAAGGCTTTGTTATAAATAAAGAAAAATTATTTCAATTTGGTACAAATGTTGAACCCAAAAAAAGAATTAAGGGGAAGTAAAATATAGAATTGCCCAAGGTACCGACATCTGATTTGTTTAAAAATAGAGCACTTTCCTAAAAAGAGTGACATGTTTTCTAATTCCTTTAAGTTACCAAAAATGCAGGTATCGTTGAACTAACTTTTACCAATATTATGATCTAAGTCCTGAACTGCTGTTGTTCAAAAGACTTGTCTTTGTAGTATAATTTTTGAGAATCTGTGTGACAATCTATTATCATCCTTGTCAAATAAGGCCTTATGAACATGTCTTACGTGAAGTTGTAATGTACATATACAAATATATTGCTTTATTTAAATTCGTGACACGTTTACTATCTCCCTTTTTTGTCTTTCCCTAAAATTGCTGTTACGCTGAAAGTGAGCATGGCTATTGGCCAAGTTAAATGGGATGGAAAAATGAGTATTCAATCAAAATACGAGTAATATTTTTGAAGGTTATTTGGAAGCCTGGCTAGTGAAGTTCACTAAGCTCACTCAGCCCAGCCCATTCGACCCATTGTTGTTGTAAAAGTCGCGTAACTGACGAATGGCTGCATACAGTTTTTAGGCTTTTTTTCGAATGGAATCAGAAGAACAAAACTTCCGCCAATGACGAGCACTTCGTACAAATACTGGTATATTTGACCGAGAATAAACTAAAAAAAAAAAATTAACAATACAGTAATGCGGTGTTCACAGATGTCCGTGTTTACTGTCAAATAATTTAATTCTGTAATTTTCGACTAGCGTTTATCTATTGTACAATACAAGCATCAATTGAAAAACAGCGGAAACAAAGTTGTGCTGCTAATTGGAGTTTTTTTTTTGAAATTTAATTACTTACATTTTTAGTGAACGAATGTGTATATGTATACTTGTATAAGTACATAGTTAATCGGATCATTTTTGTCTCTGCAGTATTTAGCTTTAATCCTAACCATCATGGAATTAAAATAAAATAGTAAAAATCGAGAAATGCTTACTTCTAAAGTTTCTGGTATAATAATAGTAGTTATATATTTACTACCGCACCTTCAAATATGCAGCTATTTCACTTCAATACACATTTTTACTACTTAAGTTATATACTTATAGTATACTGTACAGGGTGGCCCATTTAGCGTTTAGAATTTAATTCTGCAGTAGATAAATTGCACATTTTTACTTTTCATTGAAGAATGTAAATCTTGCCATTAAACGTGGAAAGAGCTTCTAAGCCCATTTCGTCAACCGAATTTTTTAGAATCTTTCTTCTAGTTTTGGTACTTAATCCACCCAGTCTTGAAACGGATAGCGTAAAAAAGCGTACCGACGTTCCACAAAAATAGTCCATTAGAGTGAAATCGCAGCTTATAGGTCATCAATTAACATCACCGTTTCGTGGGATTATTTGTTGTTCGATTGGTGATAGCACGACCATGTGAGCACCATCCGAATATCCTCTTCAATTAGGGGGGAAAAATTGGTTAACATGGGGCAGTAACGGTCGCTATTGACTGAAATGACGGCTAATGATGATACTCGATAAAAAGCTGCGCAAACTTTCCATGCATACTTTCCATTTCGGCATGCAGATCTTCCGACCAGAAATAGTCACTATTCAGTTACTGGGCATAGCCGCCGATGTCAAAGGGCTTCATAAAAGAAGATAATTTTTTGGTAAAAATGCTTATCAAAAAGATTCACTACTTTGAAAACATGTCTTTAATATTTCCCAATTTTGTTCAAGCAAAAATTGATACCTAAAATTAGTCAAATTCTGGTTGGTTTACCAAAAAACGTGCCTAAATGTTGTTCTAAAATAAAACATATAAAAAATTTGATGCTTTTAGGTTTCCCCATTTTATTCAAAATATGGCTCCTTACAATTATATGTTAAAAATGACATAATTTGATTGTCCACTATTAGCACGTCTACCGGTAAAATCCTTCAAACCGATACATGAATGCTCAATTGCTGAGAGCGTCGAGATATCGTGTGAAGGTTGTTCGGCAACACAACAGCGATATTCTAAATAGAAGTCCAGATTTTGGTCGGCCAGTCCCTTTCCTATACTCGACAGAACCAGTTTCTTGAAATTTTTCCACCAACTTTCGAATGGTATTCTCATTCGGCCTATTATTTCCACCAAAAAAATCACGATTTTGCGATCATTCCATTAATTTTAAGGTGCTGTTCTATCGTGTAAACTTTTACATAAGTCTACTTGACAAAACTTAACGTCTAGGAATTACTCACTATTGACATCTAGGCGCCACTATTGAAATACCCTTTATAATTTAAGTGCTGCTTACCGTTTTACGTTCACAACTTATGAAATTGCTTCGCATTGAAAACAGATGGTGCAATAAAAGGAAATAGGTGGTAGGGGATAGTGAGTGAGTGATATACATACATATGAATATTATCTATGACAATGTGTCTGTTAGGGAGAACAACTTGAAATACACATACCCGCATTTGCTTTATAAGCATACACCTACATTGGAAATTCTCATATTTTTAACTCCATCAAACATATTTCAAATGCATTTTCTCAGCACACTTGATCTAAAACAATTTACTTGAATTTGAAATTAATTATTAATGCTCAATCAACTATATCGGGCGCATTCGCATTAGGCAAAATTGAAAAAATTAAATTAGTGTGTGGAATAAGGTGAGGCTGATATTTGAATATTTGAGGTGCACTTTGCTATATGCGTAGAATATTTACGTATAATTTACGGTGGAATTGGGATTAAAAATGTGGTGATGAAAGCTTTAAATTCAAACAATATTAAAATTGTTGAATGATTATTCATAAATATTTCGATATTTTTGTGTGAAAACTTTTAATTTTGTGCCTGTAACAAGGCATGTTTTTGTTTTTAACTAGATATGTTAAATTTTTTTTATAAAGATGAAAAATATCGATACAATTTTCAATATTTTCCCTCTCTCTTTTAGCATCCAAATTTGGTGGAATTTATTCATTATAAATAATCTCGATTACATTAACTCAGACAATTTCTATTGACATGGAAACTAAACAGTTGTGAATTAATTTCTTGTTGCTAGGCTAGAAAGACAAAGCTACACATTGGGTAGCACAAGGCCAATGAGCCATAAGTGACACAATGACTGAAAATTAGGCTTCCCTGAGATTATATGGAACAATTTATTATGCAAAATTTGATATGCTTAAGTAACATATACAGTACTTTATGCTTAAACTGTACTTAATGTTTTGATCCCAGAGATAGATCAGTGGTTAAGTTTAGGGAACCTATTACGGGATTCCAGCACACCTTCTACACCGACGGATCCAAAAATGCTGTACGAAGAAGCCTTGCTAATCCACGCTGCTCTTCAAAATTAGTCGGTGAATGTAAGATAAAACTGAGCAGTGTTGGAAAATACAACAAAGTTTGTCTGATTTGGGTGCGTGGACATTGCGGTATTACAGGGAACGAGTTGGCAGGTAAACTGGTTAATGAGGACTCTGCACGCATACCACTAGGACCTGAACCCTTTCTATGTGTCGATTCTGCATCGATTCAACCATAGATTGACGACTTCGTGAGATCTACTTTGTAGATGACGTTGGCCTGATTTGGGCTCCTGCAGAGTAGCTAAGTGCTTTGTGAAATGAAACAGGAAATTAGTGATATTTGGACATTATAAGGTGGTTAGCATATGGCTACCATGTGAATCATGGGGGAACCAATATGGCTACCCTGTCATAAGAATGCGGACTCCGCAGAGCATTTTCTCTATGCTGTTACGGTGCTATGTACTGAGTATGGATAAAGTTTATCAATGAATCCAAAAGATTCGCGGAAGAGTGACGTCAAACCGCTTTTTCAGGCTTACCATCCATACTATATCTATCCTGTGTCTCTATTTCTTCCACTATATCTATCCAGGTGCAGTGCAATGGTCTAACTGACTGAGTGCTTGTCTTGACTTCTTTTACATTTTAAATTTTCAAAACTTTTCATCCCAGCATTTATACATTGCCAAATCGTAGAGGCCGTTGACTCGCTTGACATACGATATTTCATACCTCGCGGTAAGCGCTTAATAATCTGCCTTAGAGAATAAGGGAATCGTCTTGGCGTATGCGCTTACGCATGGCACTTCCTCACTATATTTTCCACCTACTCTTATTTTTGCTTTACATCCATCGTTATGATTTTTAATGACAGTAAGTATATCAGCTGGTCCAGATGGGTAAGTTAAGTAGGCTGCTAATTTTTTGAGTTGCCACACTTTCTATTTTTGAAAATTATGCAGAACCTAAGTAGTTTATTTGTGTTTTGCTAAGTGCAGAAATTTCAAGTAAGGGTTGCAGAATTTTTTCAAGGGCATCGAAAAAATTCATCACTCTAGTGGAATAATTCGTGTTTGTAGTGAAAGTTTGTAGTTGTAGAAAATTTCAACTTGATCCGCCCAGGCGTGTGATAAACATGAAATTATTAAATTCCGGTTAAATGGATGCCCTTGCGTGGGTCCCACTTGGACAAATATTCAAAATTTATCTATTGTGCTAAATTAATTTGATCTTTCCTACCAAATTCTTATCCTCTTTTTTAACAAAGAACTTGGTACAAATTTGCAATTTGTTTGCCCTTTGCCACTATTTGGTTGGAATCCGTGCTCTTTCGCATAATTACCATTAAATACACCTCCCGGAAACTAGTCTAGTTCAAGTGAGTTTTGAATTAGTAATTTTATGTTAAACATCGCCGCTAAATTTGGAACTATTGTGATTATAAATAACACAAAGATTAAAACTTGGACCCGTTTTTAAAAATATCCCAAGCTCAACAGATGTAATAACACAATATGTGCAATTAGATATATTTATAAATAATCACATATTTCTAATGTATTAAAATATTATGGGGTATGCAAAACTATATGCATCTAAATATGAGTTTGCCTCTTTGTACTCATACATATTGATTTATTTTTAGGTCCATTTGTATGTACGAATAACAAAAGGGCGGCAGTAATGCAAAAGGGAATAGAAGAAACAAATTTAGTGTAGCAGAAAATTTGTACGGCAGTTCTTACAATTACACATTGAAAAATGTTCGTTTTCATTCAATGATTACCAAGTTTTGACTTCAGTTTATGAAAGTACTTGCCAATATGGGCAACACCGTTATTTGGGGATTTCTGCTTTAGCTTAAATAAGAATATTATAGCCTCATTAATGTGGTATCCGAATATTAAATTTAGGTACTTTTTTTAAAGAAAAGGGTGGTGTCCTTTCGCCACTACTTTGGCTAGTTGCTATTGACGATGTTCTGATAATGCTAAAAATGGGTGGGGTTAAGGTAGTAGCATATGCCGATGATGTTGTCCTGATGGTATCGGGACCGTTTCTTTCAGTCATGGCTGAGATTTTGGAAAGGTCACTGTATGTACTCAATTGTTGGGCTGCCCCTTGCGGTCTTCGAGCCAACTCTGACAAAACGGAGCTGATGCTATTTACCAGAAAATATAAACCTCCACCCTTTCGACTTCCCAAATTAAACAACCACGTTCTCTCGCTCTCAGCGAAAGTTAGGTATTTTGGAGTGATACTTGACTCCAAACTCCGTTGGAAGCTACACATTAAAAATCGGGTAAAAACGGTCAGTATAGCCTTCTTCTCCTGCAAATCTATGTTCGTTAAAAAATAGGGACTCAAGCCACAGGTTGTGCTGTGGATATACAACGTAGTTGTTCTGCCAATTTTAACGTATGGATGCCTAGTTTGGTGGGAAGCTCTTCGGAAGAACTATAATAACTGGGGAGGGTGCAAAGAACTGCATGCATTGGCATCACTGGAGTATGTAAACTTGTCCCAGTGTTGCCCTGAATGTCCTTTTGCACTTACTTCTTATCGACTTTTCCGTCATTTCCATCGCAGCCCCAAAGTGCAATCATCGGTATCCCCCTGATAGTTGTTAAAGGGGAACTGCACAAATTATTTCTCAGGAAAGCAAAGAAAAGATGGATCCCCATTTCTTCATGTGCTATTTCGAAAACCCTTTGATCCCAATACGCTATACGATGGTCTCAGAAAGTCCTTTGGGCTATTCGCCATTCAATTTCCAAACTCGTAGCTGTGTTTACCGGTCACTGGACGATCGGCTCACACGCGAAAAAGCTAGGGTTATCATTTAACCCCCATTGCATTGCAGAAGCTGTGGGGAGCTTTCAGAAAAGATACTGTAGAGCATTTTCTCTGTAAATGTCCGGGTTTGCTAGCTAGACGACTAAGGTCAATGGGCAGTGCGCCAAGCTAAGTCCGATCAATCTCCTCCATTATATCAACAGCTCTTGCTGGCTGTAAATATCTGCCTGTTGGATGTCTCATAAAGGTATCAAAACGGCGCTTTAGTGCTACTTGAGGAGTGCCAGACTGGCACTTCAACCATTTCATCTACCTACCTACCTTCTAAACAAGATTAAATGCTTCTCGTAGCTAAATCTCATAAAACACTTCCTTCTATAGTTTGAAGGTTCTTTAAGCAATTTAAAACAACCCTTGTTATTCTTTCTTCATGTTTAAGTTTTTATTTTTATTCAATATAAGAGTATAATACGTACTCTAAATTTCTCACAAAACTATCAAACTGCATTACGAAAAGGATACGCCTATTTAGCAGCATTTGAATTTTTTTTTTCTAAGTTAGAATTTTGCTGGTTACTCTTCCATTGAACAGACTGTAATTATGTATGTACCTATGAGCCATGTATATACATACATACGCATTATGCAAGCCCGTAAAAACACTCTACAGCGCAAGAAAAGCGTTATAAATCGAGTGTATAAATAAACAAAGGATGTGTTAATTGAGGAAAACCGTAGTTAACAGTTGCGGCCACGCAATATATGTATGCAGCTATACAAAACTTTCGTAGGGTGTCGAGGTTATTGTAACTTGTTGATATTCATTTTGTTCACTAATCGATTTCATTGTTTTCAAGCATGCCTTCGCCCAGCGTGCACAGTTTAGTGTGCGTGCGTATGTCCATGTGTGTGAGAAAATATAAGTATATAATAAAAGAATATTCGTTCGGGTATATGTATATGGACATATATTTACAAGAACTTAAGTGAGAGCGTGAGTAAATATCTACGCATGTGTATGTACATGTGCATGCTCTTGTTTTTGTTGATGAGAACACAGTTGCGTGGTGGTCCTTGAAATATGGCAGTCGCAAATGATTGTAGTGTGGATAAGGACAAAATTATGGTATGATAAAATGTATGATGACAACGGAAGGCTGAATGCTTAGATTTGCCACGGCTGGTTTCCATAAGTGTTTTTGTTTGCTGTTGACACTCTTGTTGAAAGTGATTACACGAAATGGCAGTGCACTAAAAATTGCTCATTTAACTGAGGCATGTATGTGCATGTGTGAGTATGGATTGTGAACGTGTTGCGCCAGACAGTTCATCCGGGTTTAGTGCTTTCATTGGTAGTTGGGAAAAGGTATACAAAACACCGTTGAAGCTTACCATTTACTGATTACTCAATTTTGAGTTTATGAAGGAACACCCACATCAAGATTATGAAATACATATTAAATTTAGCATTCACGTCAATGAAAAAGTACAACCTGTAAACAATAGAGAGTCCGAAACGCATTAGTAAGGAAAGGCCTTCTTTGTGTAAATGGAATGGTTTTGGAACGTATTTTGTAAGCATTAGAAATAGTGATTATTTGGAAAGATAGGGGGAAGGGCATACAGGCCAACTTTAAGTTACCAAAGATAATCAAGCAGGAAATCTGAAGCAGATCATTTTTTGGCTATTCCAAAATTACCAAATGACACTGTTGTTTAACATTTACCTTTAACACATACATATTCTCGTAATATATTTTTTGTTAGCAACACTAAAATTTCCTCACGCCTGGAGTGTGGCTTATATTGCACTGGTAGCCATTTAATATTCTAACGTAAAACTATTGTCTGTGTGTTTTTAGATCTTAGAGCTTAAAATGATATTATAAAACTAAAATATTGTGGGATTTTTTTATTTTATTTATTTATTTCAATCTCGTAGGTAACTGCATAACATTTATTTTTTGAATATAATATCCGGCATATAACATCCGCGGCTCATTCGATCAGCCCAATAAATCGATTATTAAGCGCGCTGTACGGCAAGTTGTGTCCTCTTTTTGGAACCAAATGCCGTCAATATTCAACTGATTAATTTGTGGAAACAAAAGTTCAGTCAGCATGGCTCGGTGGCGCTGGCCATTCACCGTAACGGCAGCTCCTCCTCATTTCGAAAGAAATGATTCCCCATAATTTATTTTTTTTCTAAAGTAAATTTCCGCAATTCGGAAGCGTTGTTCTGGCGTTCAACGATTCATTTTAAATTGCCAAATCGGTTAGACCTTACAGATCCGGTGTAATACCACTGTGCGTCATGGAAGTGCTCAACTGTTTCTTCCTCTTCTCCTCGTCTCTAAAATTCCTACAATATTCAAGTGAAAAACTCCTCATCTCAAAGAATGCCTGCCAAATGGCCAATGACCGGTGACACAAGCCACGATCTTCAACAAGGGTCTACATCAATTGAAGGAGAGGGATATCGAGAGACTTTTGGTGACGTGTGAGATGCTTTTTGCTAAATCGCTAGAGAAATATCTAGAGGGATTGATTTGGGAAATCTTGGTCCACCCGCTGTATTTTCTAGACATTGCACCTTCGGATTACCATCTGTTCCGATCAATGCAGTCAGCCCTTATTGGATAGCAGTTCATTTCTTACGAGAGTATCGCAAACTAGCTCAATGAATGGATCAAGTCAAAAGATCTCGAACTTTTCGTCAGAGGAATCCGTGTGTTGCCTGAAGGATGGAGTAAAATGTTAGCTTCCAATGGCACATACTTCACATAACATCATGTGTTACTTAATGAATTAAATAATTCGTAACTGGCAAAGAAAGGACGGGAACTTATTTCCATACGTAATAAAAAAGTGTGCCTGAGCGAAATAAAATTTTATTGCAGCTTATTTCAAGCTTTCATTTATGTATGTCTATAATGTTTTGCGTTGGATCCGTAGAGTTTTGGAATTCATAGCCTAAGAAATTAAAATTTGAGTCAAATCTGACTCAGTTCGAATTGGCTGTGCATTATATCTTTCCAAATTAAGTCTTAACAACTGTACTATTGTCTTAAAATTTTGCCTTCCATGCTATTATTTCTTCATATATTTATTTTTATTTAAGTTCAACTTTTAGAAAAGTATTGTGCAATGAAGTTCTAAGTTTTCCTGTTACTCAATTTTTGGTATGGTAATTTTTATGAAATACGGCACTGTGAAAGACTTAGCTTTAATTGTGTTATAATAACAAATATAAATATAAAAAAATAAATTATTATCCCGTTATGAAATCAATCCTTTTCCACTACTCTATTATACCTGGGGAAATATAATAGTTTTGTGCAAAGCAAAGCTAACGAGTGAGATTGCTGATTAAACGTTATTCACATCAGTAAGTAAAATTTAATTAAAATTCTTCAACATCTACTCTTGTTAACTAAAATATTTGAATCGGAGAAACAAATTTAATAGAACGAATCAAAATTCGATTACTCATTACAAATTTTTGGTTCTTCATCAATGCAAATAGCAGGCGGTTACTCATGCAACTACAAATACATACAGTTGCAGTTAAAACTTTGTTGGCATTGTAAGGTTGTATTGTAAATTAACAAAAATAACAATTTTTTCAGTTTGTATTTCACATTGGAATCTTTAGTGACAGGTAGGCTGCACTAAAGGCTCAGGAGAACGCAAAACAAACCTCAAAGATTATTCAAGTGTAAGAAGAAGCTTAATTCTGTTACAAGACAAAATAAGCTTGTACTTATTCGCGTTCGAGGATACTGCGGCGTTCAACGGAATGAAATTGCCGATGAATTGGCCAACTATGAATCAGCGGTAACCCCACAGGAACCAGAGGCAATAATTGGAATCAGTTCTGTAGGAATCATGAAGTGGATCAGGGACTATGTATTGCCGGTCTTAGACCCCATGTCTTGCTAATGGTTCTCTTATATTACGTTTCCACCGCAGCCGGAGTTTGGGTTCTCTGCCGCTATCGTGTTCTTAGCGCAAACACCAAACAAAACACCTGTCAAATCCCATACAAAATTAAAACACAACTCCATACCTAAACCCACTTTTCAAAGCGTGTTTTGTTGGGTTTGCATCTAATTTAATTATTAAGTGGTGGCAATGCTGCTCATTTTCCTCATTTATTATTGCATTCTTATCGAAACATGGCAACAATGATTGCAATTTGTCAATATGACATTTGATTGACGCACCGGCTATCCATTTGGTGAATCTTGCTCAAACGACTGTTATATATATCAAACAACAGGTAAAAAACCGAGTGTTAAGCGAATAGAGGCTACTGGTGATGCGCCAATTCCGCAATATGGGCCGGGAATAGTTTTACACGAACATTATTTATATACGGTTGGGGGAACAACTGGCTATGATTCCTCTTGTGATGTGCATCGCTTAAATTTGCGCACACGAGTGTGGGACTGCGTATATATCTGTCGTCCAGATATACGCGAAGATCCAGAGGGTCGTTATCGTCACGAAGTTGTCTACGATGGGCAATACATATATGTGCTGGGTGGTGGTACATCGAATTTAGTGTATGATTTACAACGCATCCCTGCATTTAATTAAATTACAAACCGATGGGAATATTTCGTCACATTACCCGATCGAACATCACAAACAAATCTAACAATCGAGCGACAAAATTCCGGATATCCAAACCCACGAAAGTGCTTTTCCTGCGTACAGCACACGAAATCGAATGGTGAGGTCGAAGCATTCATTACGGGAGGCTTGCAGGTGCGTAATAATTAAATTTAGTATTATTAAATTATATTTGAAGTTGGATATCCCTTTTCCATTTGCAGGCCGATCAAGTATATTTTTCAGATATATGGAGATTAAATTTTACTACTAAGCAATGGACACTTATAAAAACAGCCTCTCTACCAAAAGCTTTGTACTTCCATGCCGCAGCGCACAGTCAAAATGGTTGTATGTACATATTCGGTGGTATTGAATATGATGAAAAACGTGTACGACGGTGCAATGACCTTTATAAAATGTGGATGACCATACCATTATTAAGTGAAATTTGCTGGGAGGCAGTGTTACATTACAGACCAAATCTCAAATTGAATGGCCACTCACAGCTGCTTAAAATGGGCATACCATTGCGCTTTGCACAGAGATTGTGGCATTCTTCAAAAGTCAAATGATTATACAATAAATGAAGAGATATATGGTATGGTATGTCATGTAACGAGCAATAAGAAGCGACAATTTTTATGTTTCATTCTAGACAAAAAAGCATAATTATTGTTTCCTAACCATTTAGGAATGACATAGTTTCATATGGAAGAAATGGAACCAAAAGAATAAACATAATAAAATAAGACATTAATAATGAGTAAAAATGAAAAAAGCTAATTAATATGAAAATAAGATTAATTATTTTTATACGCTACATATGTGTACGAGCAGTTGTGGCGATTTTTTTTACAATATGGTTCATACACTGTCAATGGATGCTCAGATCACGAATTGTAGAAAATTGTATCATAAGAGTGGAAGCAGGATCAAGTGGCCAATCGGGCAACCAGATGAACACCAAATTTAAAAGGATAATAGTCTGCCGTCTGATTTAAAGTTCGTATCCATGAGTCTATGCATAATTAAATTCGCTTTTTCCAGATTAACGATATAAACAAATTATTTTCAATAAAGAAAAGATACCTAGTTTTTAAATCAAGGCGGCAGTAATGTGCTAAATACAGATTGACCTCGAATGCCTGCAGTTTTTTTCTGCATACAGAGCAATTGCCAAGCGCTTTTTTAGTGAAATCGGGTTTCGATAGTTCGTTTTTCTTTTGGCTATTTTTTCAAGTTTGCTGAACAATTTTTCAAAGCAGGATCTTTCCATTCGGAAATTATCTTTGAAAAACTTCTCCCCATTACTGTGGCAGTCTACTTCCCAAAAGGTACTGGAATGTTCCTAAAATATACATGTACATTATACACAAATAATGTATCATACATCTGTTTACCATACCAAAGACCATACACTTTGCGAACGCATTAAATTGGCAGCAACGCTTAAAATTATTTTATTTTCCCTTAACCTTTTTTTTAAATAATATGTGACCAACTCACTATCAATTATTTTAAAATAAAATGATAAAATCAACATAACAAATTGAATTTTATGCACCATTTTTTTTCACCATCAATTTTTATAATTCTTATTTCACAATGTCAACAAAAGACAGTTCAAACACAATTTCTCCCAAACTTCTGGTGGAAACAGTTGACAGTTCTCCCAAACACAACTCCTGCAAACACGGTGTTTGCTTTTGAAGGAAACGTAATATTACTCTTCCAGAAGACTTTTAGTGTCCAAGAGACCTTCTGCTCGACGTGCTTCTTCCATGTAAGCTTACTATCTAGGATTACTCCTAAGTATTTAACCCCAGTAGACAGTTGCAGTGTTACCCCTTTCAATGTGGGTAGTAACAGGCCTTCCATATTGCGTTTCCTGGTGAAAAGAACTAAGGTATTTTTTATAGGATTCACCGAAAAACAACGCAATTCGCACCAATGCTCAATCTTGTTTAGAGGTACCTGCATTTTATAGCATATAGCTTCAAGTGATCGTCCTAAGATGAATACGCACATATCGTTCGCGTAGGCTGGGATATGTCCAGTTTCCTGCAGATCATTAAGAAGAGAGTTCACAACAAAGTACCAAAGTAGGGGAGATAGTATGTACACCGTCTTGTGGGTAACCCTTCTTTACCTCAACTTTGACTCCTTCATCGCTTTCTCTATCCACGGTAAGCAGTCTTTTAGATAGCATAGAGTGAGTACATCTGACAATGATTACTTCTACTGCATAACTTTTGATAGAAGAGCACATTTGCAGAATGAGTAAAATTTATTTTCTCAAACTGGAGGATATTTTCAGATTTACTAAAGAATCTGGACAATTCTTACAGAACTAGCTAACTTTTTCTCTCTTCTATTCTATCCTCTCTTTCGCTTCTATTACTTATCTTCTTTCCTCCTTGACCTTTTTTGCCTGAGTGTCTTAGGAGTTACCAAATCTCTCGGTGCTTCTTGGCTCGACTTTTCAAATTTTATTAATATCAAGTTTGTACATTTTAGTTTAGATAAATTTATATTTGTACATATATCCTTTTTGGGTAAGATCCTGTTGTTCTATAAATGAATGGATATACACGTTTATGCCTCCTCCGAATGGTAGATGGGTTTTATGAGGATCTTATTCAAGAAAGAACATTTTTTTTTAATTTTGCCTCTCATATCCATAGTGGGTTTCGAACCCCAGCTATATGGTAGCCACGTACAACTCTTTTCATCTACAGGGGGCCCTTTCATTTAAAACAAATATAATCAGAAACTACAATCCATTGATGTAGAGCGTCTTTGTACGGAGTTCACGAATTGCTCAAATATTTAAAAATGTTATTCTATTGAGTTTTAGTTTCATATTAAACTTCGTATTAATTCGAAAGACATAATGTTCAGTCTCATAATAAGTTGAGTTGAAATAAATAAATATTAAGAAAACGAAATAAATTAATATAAATGCTACCCGTCCTAATAATATTGCCATTGCTGGCCAACAGATTGAAGAAGTGGAAGATACAACAGCAAGATTAAATAAAGAAAAAGCAGCCTTTGCGAAACTCAAAAAAGTGTGGTGCTCCAAGCAGCTTACGTAGAAAACGAAAATACGTAATTTTAATTTTAACATCAAATCAGTTGTGAATTCTGGCCAACATCAGCGGGGAATGTTTTGCAAACGTTTGTAAATCGATGCCTCCGCACAATAGTACGCGCTCGGTGAGCAGAAAACTGGATAGCGAACGCTGAATTGCACAGAAAGTACAATCAAGGACCAACGATGGCTTTGGAGTGGAGCACACAAGGATGTAGACGTAGGGGTAGTTCAAAAGACGCAACCTGCATGACGAAATAACCCGAAACCAGGTAAACCTGGAGCAAATCGCAAACGATAGAAATAAATGGAAATCATTAACTTTGCCACATAGGGTAGTCAGGATTTTCCAAACATTTTTTGTTTTTTTCCATTTCTTGAAGTAAAATATATTAGGAATATTGTGTGAAAATTTGAAGTCAATCCGCCCAACACTTTTCGAGTTATTTTACAATTAGCAAATGTGTTTTGAACTAATGATCAATATAACTAAAAACCGCTTGGTACATTTCAATAAAATTTATACTGCTTTTGAAAAACATAAAAAACTCGTGCCTAATCGAAGGATATTTTTCAAATATTCCGATTTTTTTAAACAATGCATTGTCGGGGTTTTCTCGAAAATCTGAAAAATAAAGGGTCCGCCATATAACTTTACGGAATTAAAAATGCTTTCAAAGGGAAACTACTCAACATTTTTCCAAACTGTTTTTTTTATTTTAAAGTACAATCCTTCCGGTTAATGATGGAACACAACTTCATTCATATGGCTGCCTCGGCTAGCCATGCACCATCCCATACGGCGTCATACCAAGTTCTTTACGCAAAATTCGTCTCAATGATGTCTCCGAAATGTCCAATTGCTGAGAATGACGGTGAACTGATGTTCCTGATGACTCACGAACACTCTCGGCCACAGCAGCAATATTTTCGGGTGTGCGCACAGCTTTTGGTCGGTCACGCGTTGGTTTGTCAATAAGCAACCCAGTTTCTCTTACTTTTTTCGCAAAGTAACGCACATACGCTTCATTCGGGGCTTTTCTTCTTTCCATTGCCGTACGTAATTTTTGTACACATTCTGCAACATTACCATGATTTTCAAAGTAATGTCGCAATATATCCCAGCGTTCTTTGAGCGTATACAGAACCATTTTCGTTCAACGGAAGAATAAAACTAATTTTCTGTCAAATCAGATGACAGCCAAGTGTTACCATTCTTCAAATAATACCTAGTTCAAATACGTAACGATAGATGGCGGGCCCTGTATTTCCTGAGGTCGCCATATTGTTAATTTTGAAAAAACAGCTTCGATCAGGCACAAGATGGTCTATTAATAAAACTAATTTCTTCTCTTCTGAGTTTCCCTCTCATATTTTCTGCCCATTTTAACTTGAACTGGGTTTTCTTTATTCCCAATGTTATTTTGTACGAGTACAAGAAGCTTTGGCGGCCGCCGTGGCCGAATGGGTTGGGGCGTGACAACTATTCGGAATTCAGAGAAAGAACGTAGGTTCGAATCTCGGTGAAAGATCAAAATTAAGAAAAAATGTTTCTAATAGCGGTCGCCTCTCGGCAGGCGGTGGCAAACCGCCGAGTGCCAATTATTTATTTTTTACTTAGTTTGAGCTGAACAAATTGTATGCATACGGAAACGAGCACCTGCTCAAAATTGGGAAACGAAGCTTAAGCCAATTTATTGTGCATGAGTCAAGTTGTGTCCTATTAAAAATCCATGAAAATCATTACTACTTTCCTGATTTTATTATTCTTCATAAATACACGTGTAAAACACGGTCTTTTTTTACATTATTTTGATATAAAACGGTGCACTAATCAATTTTTTACATGGAATTTTCGTTCTTGCACGAATCTCAAAATGTTTTTAAACAAAACATAATATCTAAAAGTATGTCTTATCAAGCCAAAAAAATTTCGTGTAAGGGCAATAAGTACATTTAAGAACTAGTCAGCGTCTAGATGAATAATAAGTACAAAGAACAATGTGGCGCAAAATTAATCATCCATTTTCGTTTTTGAATCAGTTTTTACAAATACAAAAAAAGTGATTTTGACTGATGGAACTTTTTATTTGACTTTGCTTGCGTTGTGTGTATATTGCACTTGTTCATTAGTTCACAAGTACCAAATATGACTGAGGTACGACACCATTTGCAAACAATATAAATTTTCCGGTAGGGTGATTACTCTTGAGTAAAACCCGAGAGATGTGCTGGCCATATTAGACATAGCGTTTGCCATATAAATATCAATAAATTCGCACGCTTGTTGTGAAGTTGAATAGTTGCAAAATTGATTTTTGTTCTGAATTTTTATATGATTTGTACTTATAGATTGAATTTTAACCGTACACTAATTTTAATTTTTTTTTCTAACAAAAATTAATAGCTTTTGTTTTATAAATACTTACATATTTAATATAGATTTCTCTATTATTTTTTTGGTGAAAATATTTAAATTTTTCTCATCTTACACGTTTTTTTTAAGTTGTGGAACATATCCCTAAATGTGCCATATGTCGCATGTATTTTTTACACTTTGTTTTTTTGCACGCATTTCCTAAATGTGCCATATGTCGCATGTATTTTTTACACTTTGTTTTTTTGCACGCATTTCTAAGGGCCGTATCGACCGTGTAAAATTAGAGTTGGGTGTATATTGACGATTTAATGGTCGGATAAAACGGCTCGAGCCCTCAAACTGAAAGTTACATCCAAATTATCGGCAATTTTGGGTTCTTTTACTTGTTGAGTGGCCGTTTCACGAATTTTTCTTACAGTAAAATTTATATAAGCAAATTCAATGTAAAAGGCGCCACACCTTACTCGCTGCTTATTGGCCCTGCTACCTAGATTTAAACTCAACTCTAGATTCACTACAAATTTGCATTATTTTGTACATACATAAAAAGAGCCCAAGGAGCATTTTAATCATATTATAGAGACTTAATATTTATGTAATATTATAAAAAGCAAAGGGAATTCATCGTAATCGTTTCATTCGGTTTCAGTAGCTCATAATACACAACACCCAGCTGGTCCCACCAGATACACAGCATAACCTTCAGGCCATGAATATTCTGCGCCGACGTCGATGTTGAAGCATGGCCAGGGTATCCATACGTTGCCCGACGTTTTGGATTGTCGTAATGGACCCACTTTTCATCGCCAGTCACAATTCGATGCAAAAAACCCTTTCTTTTGTGCCGTTGAAGCAGTTGTTCGCATGCCATAAAACGGCGTTCAACGTCTCTTGGCTTCAATTCATACGGCACCCAATGGCCTACCTTTCGGATCATTCCCATGGCTTTTAAACGTTTGGAAATGGTTGATTGATCAACTCCCAAAGTTTTTGCAACCTCTTCTTGCGTTTGAGCCGGATCTTGATCGAGCAATTCCTCCAATTCGGTATCCATGAACTTTGGCGGCGCACCCTCGCGTTCTTCGTCTTCCAAGCCAAAATCACCACTTTTAAAGCGTGCAAACCACTTCTGGCACGTTCGCTCAGATAGAGCATGCTCACCATAAACTTCCACCAAGATACGATGACTTTCGGCTGCTTTTTTCTTCATATTAAAATAATGAAGAAGAATTCCCCGCAAAAACACATTATTTGGCACGAAATTCGACATTTTCAAGTGTGGTAAAAATACTGTTGTTTACGCTTCAAATAAAAAACTTATACTGACGTTTGTGCCTTACGACAGTAGCTCTCCAATGAATGTTTGGAAATGTGGATCGATGGAATAATAATCAAGTTACGCCATCTGTTGTAAAACCGCACGAACTTATTCATAGTCCTATTACAAAAATGCCGAACATTTAAAACAACAAAAACAAAAAAAAAATTCAAAAAAATTGAGACAAATTTCATAAGTGGTCAAAATGGAGATGTACTATCATTTTGTCCCGAGGTGTAGATATATATGTGCACATATATATGTGCATGCATTATACATGTAGTAGTTTAGTATATGTGTATCCATGCGTATACGCAGGTATATATGTATGTTTTATATATCGCTGCAAGTCATAAGTTCAACCGAAACTAATTAGAGCAAGCAGATGTGTTTTGTATAAATACAAACTGGAAATTGTTCGTACATATATCTATAAATACATATATATACTTTTGTGCATATATATATACACCGTACGATCAAAAAGTACCGGGAATGTTTAATTGAAACTAACCGCGTACGTGGGAACCGGTCCAAATTTTTTTCTTATGTTGGCAGGACTGTAAGACACAAATCCGCCACTTTTTAGCGCCATCAGATCATTAGTGGTTGCCTTGCCGGCCGGAAATGTGGGCAAACAATTCTTGGATTGTGCATGACGATAACGCGACAGTGCACCGAGCCCAAATTGTGCTGGATTATTTGAGCAAATACCATCGTGCAAGCACCGTATTCACCTGATATGGCCCCGTGCGACTTCTTTTTGCTTTCCAAGTTAAAGCTACCATTTCGAGGAAGAAGATTTCAGTCGATAGAGGAGATCAAAGAGAATGCGACGAAGGAGCTGAAGGCCATCCCTTCGTGGGCCTACCAGGGGTGCATGGAGGACTGATATAAAATAAATTTTCCTGAAATATTTAACTCTGATTTGTTTTATATAAACATTCCCGATACTTTCTGGTCATTAGGTATATATATATACATATTTATGAGCTTAAAAACATCTGTGCAATTTACAATACATCAGATGGAATGCTTTCATCATATTTATTGCTGTTTTTTGCACAAATAATGCGCATACTTGCATTCGGAAAATACATATGCACATACACGTTTATGCATGTGTATGTGTATCTCTACAGGAAGTCCAAAACAATACTTCATTTAAGGATATAATTGTCCAAATACTTTAAATACATAAATTCTTTCAATAAATTATTTCTCAACCTTTTTCATTCGCATATAAGGGGTATTTTAAAAGGCGCGCCTAGATGTTATTTTAAAGTAAAACATGGAGAAAAATCTTAAAAAATGCCTGATGATGACAGTCGATGACATACCGAATTTTCTCTTTGTTGACTTTTACTATTAACACCCTGTAACTCACAACTGAATGGAATAAACAAAAAAATGTAAATTTAATCCAATAACTTTTCGTCCTACGAATATTGTTTAATAATAAAAGTATAATAGAAATTAGACCGGCAGGGCGTATGCGTAACATAAAATGACTATTTCGGTTTTAAAATATTTCCCAAAATTTGCGATGCAACATGCCTACTTATCATATACAGTGCATATTTTTAGTGATATATTTCAGTATAAATACTTTTTTACATATAAATGTAATGTACGCACCATTATTTTTGTAATTTACTTTAATGTGCACATCACGAAAAGTTCATTTATAAGTTTCTTTTTTATATATTTTTAGAAATTCTGCATTTATAGTTTTATATACGAGTATGTATGTAAACACAGAACAAGTACATATATATATAATTGGCGCGTACACCCTTAGTACTGTATTTAAATACTAACTTACAAATTTGTTTATTTATTTGTAATATTTCAATTTTATTAGTATTAATTAATGTAATTAATTTTATTAATATTTATAATTTATTTATCTTTATGGTTTATATGAAATAATAGCTGGAAGATATAGTTACAAAATTGTATTCATATTCTTATGATTGCGTAGAACGAATGTAACATTTTCACGGGTCTGCAAACTCCAAAAGGATTAGGCAAAATAAAAAATATTTAAATATGTGGTTCAAGTTAACAAATTCAAAATAGGGTATCCAGTATGGTGATAATTTTGTAAAATTCATTACTTCTTTTCGAAAAGATACCATGGTTGTTTTGGGTGTTTCTTTAAAAGCGGAAACGAAAAAAGATTTTTTTATTTTTTAATCCAAGTTGTCAGGCTTCAAAAAAAATGTATGTCCCTGGCGACATGGATTCCGGGGCTCACAGGTGTCTGAAACCAAAATGGTTTTTGTTCCGCATGAATGTTGTTATCGTGTCAGCTACGATCTATAAGAAAATTCAAATTTGTCAAAATAGCGGACGTTCAAAGATGAAAAACTGTTTTTCGACCCTTTTTTTGACTTCAAAGGTCCGCGAAAAATACTTCAATTTTTTTTCCGAATGATCGTTTCGTGGCTGTAATCTAAGTACAAATTTTAAAAATTCAAAATGGCCGTGAAATATGTACATAATTGGCTCTTACTCCTTCTTTGGGCGTTTGGCCGAGCTCCTCCTCCTATTTGTGGCGTGCGTCTTGATGTTGTTCCACAAATGGAGCGACCTACGGTTTCAAGCCGACTCCCAACGGCAAATATTTTTATTTTCATGGCAGAAATACACTCGGAGGTTTGCCATTGCCTGCCGGCGACCGCTTTTAGAAAAGCGTTTTTCGTCATTTTGGTGTTTTACCGAGACTGGAACCAACGTTCTCTCTGAATTCCGATGGTAGTCACGCACCAACTTATTTGGCATGGCGGTGAAAGCTTTTCAAAATTATCACCAGAGTCTCAAGTGAATCTGTAAACATTTCGAAACATATTAGTCAATCTTAATCCGCCATTTTGAATTTGGACATCAGAGTCTCCAGAAATTCTTATGTGGAAAATTTATTGCTTATTTTCATTAGTAGATTGAAATAGAAGACTGAGTTTTTGTTCAGAACTCATTCTAAACGCTGATTACTTAGCTAATTATAATAAATAAAATGTGCTCATTTAAATAATATATCTGAGTTTCTCGAATTTACTACACAAATTAAAACCAAGGTAATAAATAAAACATCCTGACTTTGACTAATTATAATATTGGTTCATAATCCAAAAAAAAAAACAAAAAATGTTCTGAAAACGGCCTGATATACTTCAATTATGTATATGCTTCCCTAAGTGAAAGAAAATACATTTTCTTGTTGTTTTTTTTTTTGGGATGAGGCAGGTCTTCGCACTTAAAGTGACGATCGTCTACTGCGTAGGGGTCACACCCCCCTAAAACAATGAATGTTAGTAGATATCGCCAGCATAAAAGAAGAAGATGTGAATATTTCTGCATCATGCCTTTGGATCATGGCACTATTGAAGTAAATGAACGAGATGTGTTTACTCCGGAGTGATTAAAGGCTAAAAATACTTTGCTCAACTCACTACTTAATGTCGGTGCACATGTTAATGTATTACAGCAGACGGACTCCATCTGTATATCGATTTCCGAGAATTTCGGGTGCTCCATAAATACATTTTTGCTCCACATTCATCCAACATAATTTCATTCAGATGTATTTATACACATGCACATACATACTATCGACAAATCTGCATGTACATGGTTCTTCTTGCATACATTAGCATGACTAAGCTGTTATTGTTGTAACACACGTGGTAGTGCACATCTAGCGTCCAATGCGAAAATCGATTTGATCTGAATGCAACAACTGTGAATTTGCCAAAGGGAAGTATTGCAGAGATCCTCCGGCAGGTGAAGAGATAAAAGAGACAGTATGCAAACAATTTTAGAATTCATTTGAATACTTGAAATGTGTTCATTCATAGTAGTAATACCGTAATGGCCCATGCATCCTCGACAAATCGATGCTTTACACTGATTTATGGTTCGCGTTCTGATGTTACGTAGAACAAAATGTTTGTAAGTAGAACAAAATGAATTATAGTAGCAACATACTGACGATGTATATTTTATTCGAAATAAATGTTAGGAGGTTTTGCTTGAAGCGTAATTAACTGATGGTATTTGCCTTAATAAATTGTAAATTGTTAGACTCGAAGCTAGTTAAGTATTATATTGACCTGTGAGATTTAAGCCTGGTAAAAGGTGATTGAAAGGTATAGGATTTTGATTGAAACAAAATTGAAATTTATTTTTTAAGCATAATCCTTTTCAAATGTTGGCCGCAACTGCACCGTAATTCGGCTGTCCGTAAACCCCAATTTTTTATATTATGACTCGGTGGGGGACTTCGGTCGATATCTGGTGAATAATAATGTTGTCTTCCAATCCCTCAATCGAAGCTGATTTATTCACAAAGCATTTAGGCTTTAAATATATATATATATATATATACAATATATATATAGATATAATTGGTGCTTACATTCTTTTTGGGTGTGGCGTGCTTCTTGTTATTGTTCCACAAATGGAACATATACATACTTCTAGGAATATACCTAATAAAATGCGCATAGGGATAATTCTGGACTCCAAACTTAGCTGGAAATTAAATGTCGAAGAACGGGTAAGGAAGGCAGAAATTGCTTTATATGCCTGTAAACGTACGCACGGAAGAAGATGGGGTCTTCAACTTAAGCATACATTATGGCTGTATAAGACGGTTATACGTCCTATTTTATCACATGGTTCGGTAGTTTGGTGGAAAGCTCTAGGGAGAGAGTACAATACTAAATTACACGGCAGAATACAAAGATCAGCCTGTGTGATAACTGTCGGTGCAATCAGATCATGTCCTAGAGAGGCTATCAATACACTGACACACATTATTCCAATAGACCTACATATCAAGAAGACGGCAACCATGAGTGCATTAAGGTTAATTGAAGCGGCTCGCTGGAAAGAAAAAACTTATGGTCACGCTAGTCTATTATTGCGACAAACTCAGCAAGTTTCGGTGCGAACTGACTACATCTTCCCGACGGTAACATTCAATTGGCATTTTTCCACTCTCTTTTCATCTAAGGAAGAATGGAATTAGGAATTCTCTCTAAACAACTTCGACACTACAGTCTATACGGATGGCAGTAAAATGGGCTGCGGTGCTGGAGCTGGTATATATTCTCACAGACTTAAAATTGAAAAATCTGTGCGTGTCCCTAATAACAGCAGAGTCTTCCAAGCGGAAGTACTGGCAATTGGGGAAGCCTGTAGGCTACTAATCAGAGATTTCTCTTTTAAGGGCAATATCGCTATTCTTTCGGATAGCCAAGCTGCAATCCAGGCACTGGGCTCGGCTACAACGGCCTCTAAAGTGGTGGAACAAAGCAGGACTAACCTTACCACCTTGAGCGAAAACCATAAAGTTACCTTAATCTGGGTCCTGGGACATGGGAGCATTGAAGGCAAAGAGAAAGCGGATGAACTGGCAAGAAGGGGATCTGCCATGCATAACGCTCTTGCAGAATCGGTATTCACACCACTAGCTGCAGTCAAGAGTGCAATTTCCCTGAAATACCTCCGAATCGCAGATTGTAGATGGAGAGACCAGACGAAATGCAAAATTAGCAGAACATTATCACCCACCTACAACCTCAAGAAATCCTCGGCATTAACAAGCATGAAACGATGGGACGCCTGGAGACTAACGGCAGTCATAACTGCCTTTTGGTCTATTGGAGAACAAGCAGCCAAAATGGGCATCCCTCACAGCACATACTGTCGCAGTTGTAAACAACCAGAGAATAAGGAAACAATGTTCCATTTCCTCTGTGAATGCCCTGCCCTATGGTAGGACAGAATGTTAACCCTCGGCCAACCGCTGTTCGAGAATCTCGAACAACTGTCTGGCTTAGATATCAACAACCTATAAGGTTCTTAAACCTCACAGACTGGATATAGTCATGCTGTAAATAACCGTTTAACAAGTTCGTAACGAGAATGTGGCAACAAAATGGTGCGGAAGCGCTAGTTGGATTTCTGGAGAAATCACCACTTTAACCAACCAATCAACTATACAAAATTGATAACTCAATACACACTGGGTGCAAAATGTGTAAAAAAGGCATGCTCCTTAGATTACTTGATTTTGTAATATTTTTCATGAATAAAAATCGTATCTTTTTTATTTGAGTTGAACTTTGAGCAAAAAATTGCACAAATTTCCTCCACTTTCTTATATTTTAGGTCTTATCCCATACGTCCATCTATCATTTAAAAAAATATCGTGAATCGTTCATACCAAAAAGTGTCCGAAATTGTATACAGAAATGAGTCACATACGACTTCAAAACGCTTTCGCGCGGGACGCTCTCAATGGACAGGGAAGCTGTTAATTATCATATTTGCTTGAAAGGTCGGGTGCGGCGCTTATTTTGTTCTGCAACTTCGTTCTAAGTTGACCAGTTTCTTTGATTTCAGTAGTTTTCGAAAGATGGGCAAGTATAGATTTATAAGAAGTGAAATATAAAAGGATGAAATCACAATTTTCCAGAATTTCATTCTTTGTGAGCCACCTCTAAATCTTTTTTGATTCTTTTTACGCTTCGTGTATTTATGTTTTCAATTATCCGGGAGTGAGACCGAGTATCCCAATACTCTTATTTTTCTACACACAACTAAGGGTCACTCTAAAGTACACACAACGTATGTAATTATGTCATTATGTCATACATACTACCATAAGAGTGGTTTGGTGGTATTTCCGCTTTAATTTAGGCAGTAATTTCAAATGCGCTTTCCAAGATTTGCGGTCCAATCCTGTATATAGTGGTTCAATGGATTTTATTGTTATGAACAAAATCAATTGTTTGACAAAATTCCACAAACGGTATTGCATGCACGTAAGCATGTCAATAGGAAGGTGTAAAAAATACCGCGTAGGAAATTGAATTGAGAATTAGCTACATTTGGGGACAGTACACATACTCGATCTACTGCAGGTCCGTTGAAAACTATTGAAGGCAACGCCTACTAATAGTGAAGGAATAAAATGATATTACATCTTTCGTTCGAACATGAAAACCATTTTATTTCAATGTGCCAATTCATTATTTGTTTACAAGCCACTTGAACTTGACATGTTAGCGTATGATATTTTTTCAGAATGGCTAAATTGTCGTGGTGTGATACAATGTTTTATTTGGATGATTTATCGTCGACAGAAATTGATAAAATATGGTGCTGCTTCATTTCCAACAATGGAGATGAACCAAGTAATGGACATTCAACAAATGCAGCGACACCGGAAATCATTGAGCAAGTGTATGATATGGTTTGTGATGATCTAAGTTTGACTATACAAGAAATCATTGATACCATAGACATTATACTTCAATGAGTCCAAATTTACACCTGAAAAAAATGTTCCGAAACTTAGTACTGCATTCGCCTGCAACTCAACAAGAAGTTGTGGAATAGAGCTTAGCAGAGCTTCCGAAAAACCATTACAGAGACAATAGAAAATTGTTGAATGATCACTGCAATAAGAAAATTGGAGTTGAGAGAGGAAATATTAAATAAAAAACTAATTTGTTTTGAAAATTCACATTACAAGCATCAGGTTAAAATAATTATAAAGGTATGGGATTTGTAAAGTTTAAATGAGTGGTAAATGTAATTCTGTTGCATAGCAAAGTCGATTGTGTCTTTCCAACTTGAATAGACAAGTGGTCTCTTTTAAGGCGATGGCTTTTATAAGTATGAAGAGGCGCATGGCCAATCAGCCAATTGTGTTCGTGAATAAATTTTTACTAAATAAAAAAAATATTATTCTGAGTGATGGAAATCTATATTTTTAGCTTTACCCGCTTCATTCCTTGTCTGTTTGTATACTGCAGCTATTTAGCAAATTAGAGATATCGCCCAATTTTGAATGACTAGCTGGAGGACTTCGATCGGTGCCGTCTTGTTGGAACCAAATATTGTGAAGATCAAAGGCTTCGATTTCCGACATCAAAGAGTCCTTTGAGATAGTGCGAAAGCGTTCGCCATTCACTGTTACATTGGCGTCAGCCTCGATTCCTCCAGCCCATAGGCTGCACAAAACGGTTGTTTTCAATGGATATAATGGCTGTTATTAAATAGTTTCGGGTCGCACTTAAGCCTAAATATGGAAATTTTGTTGTTCACATAGCCATTGAGCCAAAAATGAGTCTCAGCGCTGTGCGCTGACGGGTCCCAACGACTGAAATTATGACGCTTTGGAAGATCGGCCAGCTTCAAATCTTGCGCAAGCTTTCAAACCAAAATATTTGCGTATAATCGCCCAAGTAGTGCCATAAGATAAGCCAAGTTGTTGAGATCAGCGGCCAATCGATTCTTCCGGCTCCGGTTACATTATGCTGACTTTGTCAACTATATCATTTAATGCAGAGTTGCATTTCATAGACCTAACTTGCTGACACCAATATTAAAGCAATAGCATATAAAGAACTTTACAGTGTCCGGCACAACATCAGATCGCTCGCACAGCAGATGCACGGGCATCCACTCTCTGTTAGTTGGCTAAATAACAGTCCCGAGTACTGTTTACAAGCGCGCGGAAGCATTTTGCCGAAAGTAAATGCGAAAAAAGAAAATCCGTAATGGATTTCAATAGTGTGATTGCATTATATTCGGCTGGAAAATCATAACCAGCGTAGGCTCGAGTACATTAAAGTAAATAAAGCTGTTTAGTATCGCAAAACGTCATGGAGGTGGTCATCAAAAGACTGCAACGTCACGTGAAATGGTTCAAAAAGTGAAGAAGCGACATGAGAGAAATCCCCGTCGAAGTGCCAATCAAATGGCGAAAGAACTGAAAATATCTGACCGTAGCATCAGTCGTCTACTGAAAAATGATCTCAAACTCAAGCCTTACAAGATTCAAAAGGCGCATGTTCTCACACCAAAGTAGCAACAAGTCAGCCTTGAGAAAGCGAAGGAGTTTTTTCGCTTGGCCGAAAGCTGTCAATTTCCGAACATTGTGTTTTCTGACGAGAACATTTTACAAATTGAGCAATTCGTAAACTCCCAAAACGATAGGGTTTATTTGACCAACCGTTTAAACGAGAATTTGAGGCATCGATTTCCCACCAGGTAATGGTTTGCGCTGCTGTAACCACAGATGGGCGCTCTCCAATCGTTTTCATCGACCCTGGCTTCAAGGTAAATGCGAAATATTATCGGGAAAGTATTCTGGAGGTTGATTTGAAGCCGTGGGCAGACAAACACTTCCGTGTCAGACCATGGACGTTTCAACAGGACTCGGCACAGTCTCACAAAGCTCGAGTGAACCAAGAATGGCTACAAAACACCGTTCCGAACTTCTTAAACGTCCACACAATGGTTCTCAAAGTCACCAAACGCGAATCCGATTGATTATTCTCTTTGGGCCATTTTGGAGAGCAAGGTCTGAACTAAAAGATTCACCAGTCTCGAGGCGAGCTTGCCAAAATACTTACAAGTCGCATTCGGGCAGCGTGCGACTCGTTTCTGGACCGTTTGAAGGCCATAGGGAAGGCAAAAGGTGATCACATCGAGCAAATGTATATTGATTCTGAATTTTGTATTATTTTCACACATTTTTAACTTTGAATTGAATAAAAGTAATTCTCCAAACTAAATGTATGGCCTTTTTAAGTGTCAGAGAAAAAAACAATAATATTCTTAAAATATTCTTGTTCTTATTAGTAGTCTCTTGCTAAACTCCTCATTCCTGCTTTCATAAATTCTCGAAATTTCAGAATTTACCTGCAAAACATTTACAAGCAACTCTTCTTGGCGCTTTGACTTCAAAACCAATTTTTAGCATTTTATTCCATTGAAAAGTCTAAATTCTTACATTTTTGTATACTTATTGCTCACTTACACTTTCATGGCGAAAATTGGGTTTGAGAATGCCATCACATTCTCCGTTTCTTTGGATTTGTGATACCTACTTTTTCCTAAAATCCAATTTCTTTTGTTTGAAGTTAGTTTGTGAAAAGAGAAATTGGGAAGAATTCATTAGGAATTTTTGCTCATGATAGGAGTAAAGGGAGTAGAGAAAAATCTCCAGGATAGTTTCTATTCAGAATGGGGCTGCTGGATATTTGTATCTCCATACAGTGACATATGTATGTGTGCGGGCAGAATGGGCGAAGATTACAACTAAGGAAGTAGAGAAGTTAGTAAACTCAATGCGAACAGGTCGAGTGAAGTCCTAAAACTTTATGGCTATCCAACAAAATAATAATTTTCGTTTTTGTTATAATGCTTTTTGAGGAAGTGAGCAATCTTGTTGTTTTCTTTTGATTTTGTAACTTAAAAATGTATTGAAAAAATAAATAAATAAAATATGTTTTCAACTATAAATCCATATCGTCTTTTTAATCAATTGAAAAATATTAGTGAGGTGTACACAGACTTTATGGGTCATGTGTTTGGGTGTTTGGCCGAGCTCCTCCACCTATTTGTGGTGTGAGTCTTGATATTGCTTCACAAATGGAACGCACCTGAATAAGAAATCCACGAACATTGAAGTGTATAAAAAAATAATATTTTTTGGTGTTGAATTAATAATTAGTAAGTTCTTTTTAAGAATTCAAATGCAAAATTATTTTAATAATATACTCTTTAAGATTTTTATCAGAATGCCAAAAGGAAAGTACTTACAGATTATGAAATGATCCAATTCAACCCGCGCCAAACAACTCGACTCAAATAAAAGAGAAGCTGGGTCCTCCAGTGAAAACCAGGCACATCGCACACATTTTACTCAACACACACACATGCGTGATAGGGGGAAACGGCGTGCAAGACTGTGCTGAAACCGCATCAAAGACAAGCGCGTTTAGACTTCGCCCAAAAACACATGCAGGGGGAAACTGAGTGGAGCAATGTTGTGCTCTCCGATGAAAGAAAATTGAGCCTAGATGGCCCAGACTCGTACATTTGTTATTGGTATGATTTTCATAACAACGCCGTACATATGTCGTGAAAGGAAATATTTGGTCTATGATAAACAAATTTAATTCTAAAACTTACATGTAATTATTGGACGATACTCCCATCTCACTTTTGGATGATAAAAGGGATGAAGACAGCATAACGCTGACATTCACGTTTCCAAAGAATTATTGAAGGGGTTTGAAAAGCACAACTTACCGCTTATGAAGTGGTCTGCATGAAGTCCTGTTTTGAATCTGGTATAGAACCTCAGTGGGTGCATGCTGCGCAAAATTTATGGACAAAAAGCGCAAGGAAAAATGCTACAAAATTTAGTGAAATCAATGCCAAAACGTATTTTTAAAGTTATTAATTAAAATTGAGGAAGCTCCATTACCAATCGGAACAGAAGTGCTCGTGCCAATTATTTATTTATTTATTTTTAATAAAAATGGAGGTTCAATTAATTATTAAAAGTTCTGTCAATAAGTCTATGTTAAAAATTAAGTTGATGACTTTGTACGAATATGTTCTTATGTTTAATATGATATTTAAAATGCAACGAATTAAGTATATCAACAACAACGAAACTTGAATTTTTGAATCTAACTTTCCGTTAGTTTGATAAGCAATCTGAGTTAGAAGTTGTTGTGAAAAATGCATTGAGAAAAGAAAGGTTTGATGTTTTTTATGAGAGCAGTATCTGTATGTCCTATTGAGTCTATTTCTTTGATATACTAGTGTGCATGCTTCTAGTTACCGTTAGAATGTAATTTGTATAAATCCCTGCAGCCATTATTGCTGACTGAAAATAAATTGTCGATCAAGCGGTTAATGCAGTTTGGCATTGAAAATGGGCTCATCATCCACTTAACGGTAATTATCAAAAAGGAACGGCGGATTTAAATATATATATATATTAACCATGATTTCATGTTTTATAAAAGAGTTTTTGTTGTTATGAAATTTCACACGAAATATGGAACTAGGAATATGAAATGTTTTACAGCGTGGATTTCTCGTCAATTCACATTGTTTATGCTTAACCTTTCACTATTTACGGCCGTATTGTTGTACATTGTTGGGCGTTAGAGACCTCAGATGTTTGGTCCTCAAACCACCATCCTTTTCAGAAACCTCCAAGTGTTCTGCCATTAGGTAGTAGTTGTAAGCCCTTCTAATAAGTTGGTATTTTTATTTAAAACACATACATATGTAGGTTTGTGTATACAGCGCACGCTCGATAACGCGAACTAATTCAAACGAAGGCAGTTCACGTTAAAAAGTGTTCATGCCCAAAAATACTAAGTAAATATATTTTTTCACATTTTCGTTACATATTAATTGAAAATTAAGTCAAACGATGGTTTTATTTAAAAAAAATCAGTCATCTCTTTTTGTATCTTCTGTTTTTCTAAAACTTGAAGCACATCTTTCTCTCTTAACCGTCTTATCATTTTGATCGACGTCTTCATGATTAGCCCATATTAACGCCTTGTTGAAGATTTGAACTGCTTCAGTCGGCTTAATTTTCTCTGATACGCTGTCTTCATCGGATTCATCCTCTTGTTGATGATCGTCGTCTGCATTGCCCTCCTCGATATCTTCGTTCCATTCATGAATGGCTGGTAACGTGAATTTAATCTGAAATTTGTAATAAACATTTTTTCAATAACCCATATACATATCTTTGAGCATATCTGCAAACACGAACGAGCTTCAGGATTTAAACCGCTAAGGAGATCGACGGTGTTGCTCATCAAGGTGCGAAGTTCAGCTTCCCATTTTTCTTTTAAACCCGCCAAGGGAACATTATCTTCGGGATCATCATTGTTTACCGCAAAATTTAAAACACTGTACCAGCACTTAGCTAATGTTGCTTCACCAACTCGAAAGCAAGCCGCATCCAAAAGATTTATAACTGTTTTTAACTGAATTTTTTTCAACGACTCGAGCAAATCCGACTTTGTCGCTGTTACTGAAGCTAGAAGGCTGTCTCTGTAATCCAACTTAGTGATTTTTATTGCATTCTGATACATCGGTTGAATGAGGGGACTAGTGTTTGGTGGCATAAACATTGCCGAAATTTGCCCATTCTCCGTTGTCAGTTCAGCTTCATTTGGGTGAGAACGAGCGTTGTCGATTAGAAGGAGAGCTTTAATTGGTAAGGCTTTCTCCTTTAAAAACGATGTAGCCTTAAAAAACAACCAGTTAACCTGAAAAATCGGACAAAACTTAAAAGGAATATTCACCTGTAGAAAAAATGGCTCATGAAACCATTGCTTGAAAATATCCGACGTCATCCAGGCGGATTTCGAGCTCCTATAGTCGGTGGGGCTCTGAAAGTTTTTAAAGCAGCGTGGATTCTTCGCCTTTCCAATTACCAAAAGCTTAAGCTTGTGGGATCCAATGCCTTTGAACATCATAAAAACGTGATTCGCTGCTTCTCGGACTTTACCCCTGGGGCTCTCTTCTCCAAAATTGACGCGAACGTTTTCTCTGGCAAAAACCTCCAGAATAACCCCGACTCATCAGCATTATATAACTGATCGTTGCACAACTCCAATTCGGCCGTTTTAGCTTTAAGTTTTTCTTTAAACGGATCCACTAGCTGAGGTTGCGAAGACGAAGTTTTTCGCTTGATATTTTAAGAAGACGTATACCGTATCTCTTTTTGAATCCTTGGAGCCATCTATCACCATCTATGCTTCATTTCCTATAAATTTTGCATGCAGCGTTTTTGACGAAACACTCTTTGCAAAACCAAAACCGCGGCTGAAATATTTTACTCCTTACATGCAATTACGAATAAAATGCCTATAATTAGGGGATTCCCCAATTTCAGAATTACTTGAGATCAATGTAAACTATATTCAAATAATTGTAACGTTTATTGTTCATGTTATAGAGCTTTTTGGCTTTGTTCAAGTTTTAGAGTAGTCAATGCACAAAAATGTCTGTTCACGTTTTGGGGTGTTCACGCTTTAGAGCGTTCAGCGTGCGCTGTATAATAAAATGCATGTACATATGTGTGTGTATATGAATACCCATGCAATTTTTTACTGTTGCAAATACAATTTTTACTAACAGCTTCAAATGAGTTGTCAACGTTGACATGTAGAGTCTGTGTGTAATTTTGACTGACAGTTAATTTTTATCATTGTTGACACTTCGAAGCTGATACGTCGTTGCTTTATACTGTCACTGTATGTATAGTTCTGCCATGGCTGCTATTCTTTATTGTATTTTCATGCGCAGTTTTTGCGCATTTTATTGCTTCCTAGGCTGGTACCCGGCATGTTGATGCCGTAGAGAAAGTAATTGTGGAAATGAAATGAAACAAAAAATTAAAAACATTCCAACAATTTGATCCGATGTTTTTAGAAGCAATGAAAACTAATTTAGTTAATTTTAAGCATTTTTGTATAATTATTTTGTAATCATATTTAAAAAATCAAATTTTTATGTTGTATGAATTATTTACTATTTTCTACTTTCTTATCCTTTTTTGTGTATGGCATTTATATTTTTTCACTAATGTATACTTATCTAATGAAACACTTATCTTTTACAAATTGTATTTATTATTATAATGAATAATTTAAATTTAGGATCAGAGACTTTTTAAATATGAACTGGTTTGGTTAGAAATAGTGGTTGGTTTAGAAATAGTAACTAAGGCGTCCGAAAGGCACCACTAGTAAGGTACAAATAAACAAATAAACAAAGAAACATTAATTTTCATTCAAGTATATTCCGATAAATTATAAGTACATACATACATATGTATATATGTGTATTGTATTGTAACATTCATAGCCATCAACAAGCCTCCATAGTATTGTATATTAGTATGTTAAAAATTCGGCATTGCACACTTGCATACGATCTCAATGGGTCTGTGCACGTGCCGTGCTGAGTGGAAGCGTAGGTGAACAATGCACCGCAAATGCAAAGAGCTTTCATCGTCGTTGTGACGTTTTGCATACCTGCAAATGGCCGGCGCAATGCAAGTAATTTTCATTAAGAAATGAAAAATTGCCAAACTTCGAAATTGGAAAAGATGTACTATGTATGTATGTTTATTAAGGGTATTCATCTAGCCGTGTAAGCCTCATAAATCGTGTAAGTTTATCGCAATGTAAAGCTTTTATGAAAATTCTGCATGCAAATGAGTTAAGTTTACATTTCGATTTCGAGTCTGGCATTTATAGAACAAATTATGCAACTCTGCTGCATTCTCAGCTTATATATCACACCAAAAATTTGAATTTAACTGCAAAATGGGAAAGGAAAATTAAATTTTAAAAATGTGTTAATGGTAAAATGAAATCTTCTTAAATTTTCTCCTCAAGTTTACATTGGTGTTTTGCAATGGAAAGGAATTAAATGGATATGTAAGGGTAAAGCGGCCGCCGAAGAAAACCGAAAGATACTCGCACAATGCATTGAGTGCCAAAAATATAAATATATACATATATATATTGTATATGTGGAACAACATTTGTGGTACAAAATCAAGACGCACACCACAAATAGGAGGAGGAGCTTGGCAAACACCCAAAAAGGGTGTACGCGCCAATTATATATTATATATATATTATATATATACAATATATATATGTAACACACTGTTTGGGTGTTTGGCCGAGCTCCTTCTCCTGCTTGTGGCGTGCGTCTTGATGTTGTTCTACAAATGGAGGGACCTACAATTTCAAGCCGACTCCGAATGGCAGATATTTTTTCGCCTTCAAAGTACGCCCCATCAACTGCGACGCACTTATGCCAGTCTTTGATGAAACTCTCGAAATATTCCTCGAACTCTATTTTTAGTATATCCATCGAACTCTATTTTTAGTATAGTCTTCGATTTTTCATTACTTCCTTTTGGCTATTAAAACGCGAAACCCGTAGTCATTTTTTGCCTCAATTACACAGAAAAAAAACTGAAGGAAGGCATATCAAGTAAATTCGACAGGTGAAAACCTCGAGTTATTTTTCCACAAATCCTTTCTATTTTGGCGAATCGCTTCCGGCATTTCTCTCATAATGCCCAAATAATAGTTCTTATTAACTGTCTGGTCTTTTGGCAAAAATTCGTTGTACCGTTAGATTTTTGATATATCAAATATATGGCAAGATAATATGTGAAGAGGACCTCTCTTATTTTATATTATCTTTCTCTTTGGTTCGACCGCGTTGAAGCAGCACGTTTTCTGGGTGGTCTAGCGCTATATGGTATGACTTCATAGCGCAGCAAAAAGTGTTTCCACTTATAAATAAATAATTGGCGCGTGCATTTCTGTTATGTGTTTCGCTGAGCTCCTCCTCCTATTTGTGGCGTGCGTCTTGATGCTGTTTTACAAACGTAAATAGTTTTTGTGCAGAGCTTTTCATGGCAGAACATGGCAGATATACATACGTAGGTTTGCCATTGCCTACCGAAGGGTAACCGCTATTAGAAAAAAACTCGTTCTACCATTCTGCTGTTTCGTGCATAGAGATTCGAACCTATACACTCCCGAATGGTAGTCACACACCAACCCATTCAGATACGGCAGTTGCTACACTTATACATTTACTAAATATAATTCGGGTATATAAATTAGAAGTTGGCCAGCAAGAGAAAACTTGGACTACTCCAATGAAAACTCACAATTTTATCAACAACACGGGTTAGCACGTCGGCAATCGCTATCCAGCTTTTAGTGGCTAAGTACTTGGCTGAATCACGCAACGGTTCAATACGAATTTATGTGGGTAAGCAAGCTCTTTCAATTAACAACCTGCAAATAAATGAAGGTGGATTACAAAGGTGTCTTCAAGGTTTAAGGATTTAATTTACTTTTATTATTTACTCTACTCTTTAAGCACAAAAAGCTTTAGTACATATTTGATTAGCTGAAAGGTATCATACCCACAGTATAGTTGAAAGCAACAAAAGCCTCTAATTGCTTTTATTCCACAATTTAAATCGATTTTAGGATGGCTCCGTGGGCCATGAAATCTGCGCACAGCGTCGTGCTCTTATTGTCTGCTGCTATTTGTGGGCGGAAAATTACAGCTCATGTAACATTGCGGTTATGCAACCACTATATAAACCACCTCCTCAACCAACAATTGCGAGCGTATATTGATTAAATGTGAATTTAATGTGCTTTTATTCCATTCGCCGGTGGAATTATTTTAAGCATCAATCGGTTTAAAAAGTTTGTATATATGCGATTGCGTAAATGAATGTGTGGGCATACTGGGAATTAGCACATTAAAGCAATGAATTTACGTTTGTGCGTTGTTGCATTCACACTGTATGTACTTGAAGAACGAATTTATAATAAATACATAAATTTGTATCAAATATTCTAACTCTTTCTACCTTATCGGAACCTGTGTATTACCAGCCAAGACGTTTTTTTATGAGTAGCTTTTTATAACAGAAATACACTGCTGAGGATTTCCGGGTGGCGCCGAAAAAATATATTAAGTGATGGAAAAATATATATTTTAACCCATTAAATCCCAACCTTATATAAAACAATTTTTTTTTAAATGCGTTTATAAAACGTTTATTGAAATAGTGTAATTAAGCTCCTTAAAAAAAACACGAAAAAAAATCAAAGAAATGCATTTTTTGGGCTGTACCCAATCGAGTACAATGGGATAATATGTATATACATTGCCTGTATATGAAAATATGGAGTATTAAATAAAAATACACTTTCAAAGACTTCCTTGGTTATTAGTTCGGTTAACAGTATGGAAGTTTTTGAAACATTCTCTCTCTACGCAAAGGGCTACATTGCATAACTCGCAAATCCATCGAATTCTTTGGTGACACTCCCTGCACCTCAGCTGATTCGATATCCTTTTGGGAAAATGGTTATATGAGGAACCAGCTATTGATGCCGTTGTCGATTGTTTTGAAGATATGTCCCGGATATTATAATTGCGTAAATAAAATCGCACAATTTCACGTTGGTATTGCAACAAGTCGCATTGACTCTTACTTGCCATTTTATAAAGCTTCCATGCGTTTACTACGCACGAGCTTATCATTGTGGTGAAAAGAGGCCACCACCATTTCTTTCCTCTAAACTTTATATTGTACGTATTCAAAGCTTGGTCGTGGAGGTCAACTCCTCCCATTCCTGAGTTGTATTCCGCTATCAACTTCGGCTGATGGGCATTCACCTTGCGCCTCTCTTGTCTTGACCATCGTTTGACGGTATGTAAAGGTTCAATTCTATCAAAGTTTGTTCCCACTGTCACAACGCTATTGTCATTCCACGTCACAAAAAGTATTCCTGAGTCAGAAAACCTACCAAATTTGTTACAAAACAACTATTCAAATAAATCATTATGAAAAACTTACATAAAATCAAACGGGGAGACCGTTGCTTCTTTTGTAGTTCTTTGTTCGTTTTCAGAGGACATTTTTTGGTCCGCCGTTCACGAACAGTCCCAGTAGCCTTAAATCCTTGTTCTTTCAAAATTCTAAGAAGGTCATATGACGTAAAGAAGAATCGAAAAATACGATTCCAAGGTTGGAATATCATCACGCAATATATTATCCTCTTCAATGCCCTCCTCATCTGTGTCACAGTGGGTATTTGGCGGTATAATAGTGAAGTCGAAGTGACTACGGTCGCTTGATTCAATATAGTCGGTGGCCGCAGAACGGTTATGAAACCTCTTTCCGTAAATTTTTTTTACATCCATTACCAAATCTACATGAAATATGCACACAAAATATATATGAATGTTCCCACTGTACCCATGCGAGTACACTAGAATTTAAACCTACCGAAATGCACTTTTCCACAACTTTTTTCGTTTTTTTGGTATAAAGGTATTATGAATATTTCAACACTGGACTTTTTCCGTGATAACTTAGATTTTCTCAAACAGAGCGCTTATTGCAAACTAAACCATGAAAAGAAGAAAAATAGCAAACGTGCACGCAAAGACAAGTGAATAACGGATAACGGGACTCAAAAAAAAGAAGAAGAAACATGTGTATTCCTTTTCGACATTGCTCTGCATTATAAAGTGGCGAGTACATTTAAAAATTTGTAAGCGTTGGCTTTTGACGTCGTTTCGAAAAAGATGCGCTTTCTGTACTCAAGCGAGTACAATGGGATCGAATCGGTTAAGTAAGGAAAACCTTAATTTCTTACTTTTTTACTAAATAACTTAACTTCTTCACTAAATAAAAAGAAAATGATTTGAGTGATTAAAACCTTAATTTTTTACTGTTTTACTAAGTAACTTAACTTTTTTACAAAACAAAAAAAAAACAAAAACAACAATTATTTTAAGCAAGGAAAATCTTAATTTTTTACTTTTTTACTAAAAAACTTAATTTTTTACAAAAAAAAATATATTTTAAGTAAGCGAAATCTTAATTTTTTACTTTTTTACTAAATATATTAACTTAACTTTTTTGCAAAAAAAAAAACAAAAACAACAATTATTTTAAGCAAGGGAAATCTTAATTTTTTACTTTTTTACTAAATAACTTGATTTTTTACAAAAAAAAAAAAATATTTTAAGTAAGGGAAATCTTAATTTTTTACTGTTTTACTAAGTAACTTAACTTTTTTATGAAAAAAAAAACAAAAAACAATATTTTAAGCAAGGGAAGTCTTAATTTTTTACTTTTTTACTACAATAAATAACTTAAAGTTTTTACAAAAAAAAAAATAAATCACATATTTAAGTAAGGGAAATCTTAATTTTTTACGTTTTTACTAAATAACTTAAATTTTTTACGATAAAAATCAATATTTTAAGCAAGCGAAATCTTAATTTTTTACTGTTTTACTAAGTAACTTAACTCTAAAAAAAAACAAGAGCAAAAAATATTTGAAGTAAGGGAAATCTTAATTTTTTTACTAGATAAAAACAAAATTATTTTAAGTAATGGAAAATTGTATTCGCGCTTCTGTGCCTTTCTGTTTGTATACAACAGCTGTCTAGTTGACAAATGTCAAATATAATTGTCGTATGATGCCATATTCCAAAATTATAAATCTCCGATAGGGTGATTAGTTTAGCGCCACCTTATATATATGTGTATTGCATGAATGATTGTATGCATTTTTTATAAGTAAATCAAACTAAAAATCGTAAAAAACACTACAAAACCAAAATATAGGGTTGTTCAACAGGTGCGCTTCAACTTTTTTCCGATAGGGGGGGCGAACGACGCAATATTTTTTATTTTTCGCTTGTCATTTGTAAACTTCATTAGTATGCATTTCATCATGGAACGCTACACACTTGAGCAACGATTGCAAATCGTGCAAATTTTTTATGAAAATAATCGTTCTGTTGCTGCTACTTTAAGAGCATTACGGCCATTTTACGGTCCATTTAACAAGCCGTCCCGTTTTGGGGTTATGTGAAGTCATTGGTCTACAGTAACAAGCCGGCGACGATTTGTGAGCTCAGAGTCAATATTGAACGCGAAATTGCTGGAATTTCGTCCGATTTATGCAAAAGAGTGGTCGAAAATTGGGTTCAACGATTGGACTTCGTAAAACGTGCACGCGGTGGCCATGCAAAAGAAATCGAATCTCATACATGTTTTTTTTTCATATATGTTCAAACTCAATAATAAAAAAAAAAGTCAAACCGTTTGTGTTTTATTCAAAAAAGTTCAAAAGTTGAAGCGCTCTTACTGAAAAACCCTATATATATTAAAATGGTGAAAAAAATCTCATACATTCGTTATGTGGAGAAAATACGCAACACCGTCAGGGGAAAAAATTATCAAAAATCAATAAGAATTTTAAGTCACTTCAAACTTGCACTTCATTGTATTAAAATTTAATTGACTATAAAACTGCCAACTCAATTTGTTTACTGTAATTCTGATGAAAATAATTATTTGAACTTTTTCTTAAAACTTTTCGAAGTTTGTAAAATCTTGAAAAAAGTTGCGACACTTTTTTCTAATTTAAAATTTTGAACTTGTTATGAAAGTCTTGTCGAAATTTTATAGATATTTCACAAACTTGCGACTCCTTTTTTTCTGATTAAAAATTTTGCAATTAGAAATACCCTTTTTATTATTTGCTGGTAGCCACATACCACAGAAGGAGAAGAAATTCAACACCTGCTAAATATGAATGTATATGTATGAATAAATATATATGAATAAATAAAATTGTGTTTTGTACATATATCAACAATAAAGCCTGAGATCAGTTCATATGATAAATTTTTACACAAAACAAGTAACTAAAACCTTTGTTTTGAGCCCCAATGTTCGTGGATGAAATTTCGCTCACCGAGAATACAGAATATAACATTGTTTTTACTTGTTTTCACTAATTTTAAAAGAGACATTTTATTCGTAATTGCATGTAAGGAGTAAAATATTTCAGTCGCGGTTTTGGTTTTGCAAAGAGTGTTTCGTCTTATGTTTTCTGGCGAAAATTAGTTATAAAAAACCAGTGTGCTCGACATTAGCAAAGAAAAATTTTAGCAAAGAAAAATAATGTTGCTAAATCAACAATTTCTAACATTAAATCGAAAAAGCAAGTGATTTTAAAATGCGTAAGCAAAACTTATTGCGGACCTGGAAATAGAAAAACACTGCGTTCTTCAGAGTTGCCCAAAATAGAGAGAGCTTTTTATCGTTGGTTTATGCGAATGCGAGATAAAAACTGGTAAGTAGAGCTCTAATGTTGAAAGAAAAGGCAAAAACACTGCATGCAAGATTTAAAGAAAATGAAGCCAACTTCTTCGCTAGTGATGGATGGCTACAAGAATTCAAGAAGAGGTACGGTATTCGTCTTCTTAAAATGTTAGGCGAAAAAATGTCTTCGCAACCTCAGCTAGTGGATCCGTTTAAAGAAAAACTTTAAGCTAAAGAGGAGTTGTGCAACGATCAGTTATATAATGCTGATGAGTCGGGGTTATTCTGGAGACTTTTGACAGAGAAAACGTTCGCATCAATTTTGGAGAAGTGAGCCCCAGGGGTAAAGTCCGAGAAGCAGCGAATCACGTTCTTATGCTGTTCAAACGTCACTGGATCCCACAAGCTTAAGCTTTTGGTAATTGGAAAGGTGAAGAATCCACGCTGCTTTAGAAACTTTCAGAGTCCCACCGACTATAGGAGCTCGAAATCCACCTGGATGACATAGGATATTTTCAAGCAATGGTTTCATGAGTCATTTGTTCCACAGGTGAATATTCCTTTTAAGTTTTGTCCGATTTTTAAGGTCTGAAGGAGAAAGCCTGACAAATTAAAGCTCTACTCCTAATCGACAACGCTCCTTCTCGCCCAAATGAAGCTGAACTGACAACGGAGAATGGGCAAATTTCGGCAATGTTTATGCCACCAAATGTTACCCCCTCAGTCAACCGATGTATCAGAATGCAATAAAAATCACTAAGTTGCATTACAGAGACAGCCTTCTAGCTTCAATAGCAGCGACAAAGTCTGATTTGCTTGAGTCGTTGAAAAATTAACTTAAAAAAAGCTATAAATCTTTTGGATGCGGCTTGGTTTCGTGTTGGTGAAGCAAGTGCTGGAACAGTACTTTAAATTTTGCGGTAAACAATGATGATCCCGAAGATAAGGTAAAGATATGTATGTGGGTTATTGAAAAAACTTTTTTTATTAAAAATTTCAGATTGAATTCACGTTACCAGCCATTCATGAATGGAACGAAAATATCGAGGAGGGCAATGCAGATGACGATCATCAACAAGAGGACGAATCCGATGAAGACAGCGTATCAGAGCAAGTGGAGAAAATTACGCCGACTGAAACAGTTGAATTTTTCAACAAGGCGTTAATGCGCTATTCATAAGGACGTCGATCAAAATGATATGAGTGTGCTAAGACGGTTAAGGGAGAAAGCTGTGCTTCAAGTTTTAGAAAAACAGAATATACAAAACAAAAAAAGACTGTTTTTTTTAAATTTTCCTTCACATTATTCATAATTTGTCAAATATGGTGAAAAGTGCTCAATACTTTGACGATTTTATTTTTCTTTGACACACTGTAACATACCTTTTCATTGAATAAAAATTTGCTCAAGTAATCGGGATGCAAACCAATCTCTTTTTTATTTAACGAACGTACGATTCCAACTAATCAACAAATTTAGGTTTCCCCTTCAACTATTTTGCCAGTCCTTACATTGGGAAAAAGTTATCGCAAAAAATATTGTACCCTTCCAATTCGTGCACCAAAACCCCCACAGCACTTTGACCATGGTTTCTCTCAGATGCCGCACCAAGAGGGTAACCTTGCACAAAGCAAAGGTGGTCACAAAAATCTCTTATCTTTATTTTTGACCGCCTTCAAATGGGAATTTCCTACTAGTAGTCAATGGCTTGTTCGTTGATCTTATATTATTATTTCCATAGGGCCTATATTCGACGGTCGTTCGAAATATGGCAGTACTGGTGCATATCGAGATTATGTTTTGTTAGTAGCATCTCTTGGAAGAACACACAGTTTCAGCCAGTTCCCTTTACTGCTTTGTGTTTGGCTTTCGCTTGAATCGGGAATGATTTTCCTTTCCCAGCCCGACAACGCACCAGCTAACAACGCCTCAGTAGTTGTGGTCGCAAAATTAATTTTAATTAATTAAAATCGTTTCACATCCTCCCTATTCTCCAGACTTGCTCCCTCGGATCGCTCGGACTACTTACTATCTGTTCTTCAATTTGGAGAAATGTTTGGCGGGAAAAAGATTTTATTCAAACGATGAGGTGACTGCAGAAACGTATGGCTATTTTTCAGACTTGGACAAATCCTATCTATCTCGTCACATAGTTTTCGAGAAATCAGTAAATAACAAAAGGATTGAAGGTAGCTCATAAAATTTTATATATAATATATTTTAGGAAGAGCTTTTCCATGAAAGATATCCACTCGGAGTTGCCTGTCGAGGACATAAAAAAGCTTAGAAAAAATATTTTCTATCATTTGTTGTTTTATGCCACATTTTAACACATTCGACTACTGAGGCCCTTTGTTTTATTTTGCTTCCCGACATTTACTTTGTGATGACATAAATCACAAAACAAAAATACAAAAGGAAAATACGAACTAGTTAAGTAGATTGACTGCCTATTCATTCGCCAGATACTTGTATACCATACCCCGGAAAAACAAAAATGAAAAATCAAGTGTGGATGCATTGGTGAAACAAAAAATTGTGTAATTGTGATGGAGTTTTGGTTACCCATCTAACCCAGTAGAGAGCGAGATACGGAGTCTTATTTTGAAGGTTTTTTTTAGTTTTTTTTGTAAACATTTCTTGCGTAAAGGTTTTTGGAAATCCACTTGTTTGTCAGTCCACATTAGTTGATTTGTATTTCAGTAGCGCAAGGTGGAAATAAGCTGTGATTGCGGTAGCTTTAGCAATTATTTTAAATGAATGGAATGAGGAAGAAAGAGAAAAAGTTGAAAAAGCAAAAATTGTGCTCAAAATAAACAGAAAAATAAAGCATACCATTTTGATTAAGGAAAACACGAAAATTAGAGGTAGCTCCAAATGAGCGGCTTTTTGTAAAACTGCCTCTTTTATCTATTGGAACAAGTTTCGAAGCCTTAAAACTATTTTCAAACCCTGAACCTCAGCATTATTTGAGCTATTAAACCAGTACAGGGTGTCTAATGATAAAAGTTTATTTCAATAACTATTAATTTCGCTAAACGATGATCGTTACATCGAATATAGTCTTAGAATCTGATGTTGGGATACCATTAATCCAGTGAGTTATATTTTCTTTTACTTTTGAGATGGTCACTGGATTTTTTTCATGAACTTTACTTTTGAAGTATTTCCACAGAAAAAATGTCCTTAGGGAAATATCGTGCGCTCTGGGTGGCTAGGATATGCTACCGAAAAGGCTTATCACTTTGTTAGGGAAGAACTCACGCAGTATCGCCATGGTCTCTCTGGTCGTGTCCGGCGAGGCGTCAATTTGCTGAAAACATTAGTATGGGCTGAAGGAAGATGTCCTCTCATTATTAGCAGAAAATAGTCGTTCAGCATGCGCCAACTATTCCATTGCTGGTTAATGCACACCAAACCGCCAACCAAGCCGTTGATGTTTTAATAGCGGTTTCTGTCCTTTGTTGACCAATAACGAGAACTTTGTTTACTTACACTTCCATTTATATTACAATGACCTTCATCGCTCCAAAAATTAGATTTTACAGCAAGAAATAGTTCCAACATTGCCTCGCAGAAATTTGTCTAAAATTTTCAAAAAAAAATTTTGTTTAGATATCTCGAAAGCCTAAGCTTTTAAGAATATAGTGTAAAATTTTTGGAAGGATATTCCCAGTATTCTGGATTCTACAACGTTTTAGCAGATAGAGTCAGATTCGTCACGGGGCCACACTCAAAACTTTACACTCAATTATCTCAAAACTACTTTTTTCGGCTTGGTGATTTAGGAATGAAGAACACCTTGGTTTTCTTCCAGTTTGCAGGAACGTGGCTTAGCGAGATACATGCCAAAAAGATCTTTTGAAGAACGGAAACCACCAAGGTTTTAGTCTTCTGATGATTCAGGCATGATATCATCGATCCCTGGAAATTTGAAAGGAGAAAAGCTATCGAGTGCATACTGAAGTCGGCAATGAAATTTTGCATGCATCCACTATAAATACACCCTGTTTATAAATAAAGGGTGTTTTGTTTAGAGGTTAGGTTTTCAAGATGAAATAAAACGTATATAATTTAATGTTATGGCCAAGAATTTAGCTTTATTATAAAGATAAGGGTTTGCCATTATGTTTTAAAAATGATTTCGGGCAAGTGGCCGCCGCGGCTGGCTCGAATAAATTCCAGCCGAGAGGCCCAATTTTCGACCACTTTTTGCAGCAATTGGGGCCGTATGTCAGCAATAACGCGCCGAATATTCTCTTCCAAGACATCAATCGTCTCGGGCTTATCTGCGTAGACAAGCGACTTCACATAGCCCCACAAGAAATAGTTCAGCGGTGTTATATCGCACGATCTTGGAGGCCACGCCACAGGTTCACGGCGCGAGATTATGCGCTCACCAAAAGTTTCCTTCAATAAATCGATTGTTGCGTTGGCTGTATGGCATGTAGCGCCGTCTTGTTGGAACCAAAGGTCGTCCACATCAACATCGTCCAATTCAGGCACGAAAAAGTCATTAATCATGGCTCTATAGCGCTCTCCATTGACTGTAACATTCTGGCCGGCTTCATTTTTAAAGAAATGTGGACCAATGATTCCCTCTGCCCATAGATCACACCAAACAGTGTCTTTTTGAGGATGTAACGGCGTCTCAGCAATGGCTTGTGAATTATGTTCACTCCAAATGCGACAATTTTGCTTATTGACATACCCATTCAACCAAAAGTGAGCTTCATCGCTGAACAAAATTTTCTTGTGAAAATCGGGATCGGTGGCCATCTCGTTTTGGGCCCATTCACCGAACGTGCGACGTGCTTGATCAGGTGTAAGTCTATTCATTATGAAATGGCAAACCAAACTGAGCATAAATCAAGTGACAGCTGTCAAAAAGACAATCTACGAAAAAAGTAGTGCCAACTTGAAAACCTAACCTCTAAAAAAAACACCCTTTATAATAATAATATAATTATGTACTTATATATAAAAATAAAATGGCGTTAATCGCTCTTCACATCACTTGAAAACGGCTGAACCGATCTGTCTAATTTTTTGCTGGTACATTTAATATAGTCCAAGTCAAGTTTTCCTAACGTCGATACGAGTGTCGAGATATTTCCAAAAATCTTATTTGTTGGTCAATTTGGTTTGTGAATGAGTTTATTTACTTTTTCATTTCTTTTTCTTTCCTTTTGAAAAATGAATTTTTAAGTATTTAAGTATTGAGATCTTTTAAGTAACAGGGATGATATTTTAAGTACATTTTGTATTGTATTGCATTTTTTAGTACAATTAATTTTGAGAAATACAAAGATACATCTTACTGATTCTTAGTACAATTTCAATATTACAAGATTTCCAAGCAAGATTTGGCTTGACTCAGCTGAGCATCGATTTTCCAAAATATTTCGAATATTTGAAGGCGTTTTATCTGTACTTCATTCATCTTGCCAAAATAAGAGGTACAAATAAGCTCGCACTGAAATCATATAACTTTCTTTTATAAACCGAAGGGCCTATTTAAGACCAGCTTAACTAACTGTTTCGATTTTAATATATAATATATAACTTTAATAAATAAAATGTACCTTATGACGATCCCGATGAAAAGGAGCTGCTTGACTAAATCGAATTATCTATTTCTGAAGAATCGATTTTTTAAAAACGAAATGCAGCCACACTCAGTGATCTAATTTTCCGTGACTTAATTTTTAATAATTCAGGAAATGATTTGCAGATCAATATTTTTTAATTCTGTCGATTTCTAAGTGTTCCTTATGGAGAGTGACTGAATTTCAATAGACCAATTCAACACAGCGCTCCGTTGAAATTGAAGAGAGAAACTACGGGTGAGCCATATAGCGTTTGATTTTTGAACCACCTATTTTTTTGAGAATGGTAACACAAATGACATGTCAAATGTGTTCATAATTTACTTAAAAGTTTGACATTTACGACATGGGACGCTATACGCTTGAACAAAATTGGGAAATATTGAAAACCTATTTCCAAAGTGGTGAGTCTTCTACTCAAACTGTGAGAAACTTGAAAAAAAAATTCCAAAAAAAAGATTTGCCAACAAGACAGTTTGTGGATCAATTTGTTAATCGTATTCATGAAAGTGGATCGTTAATGGATAAAGCAACACGTGAACGTGCTCATACAGAGCGTACACCCGAAAACATTGCTGCTGTAGCCGAAAATGTGTGTGAACACAACCAACAACCTCAACTCGTCATCGTTCTCAAGAATTGAACATTTCCCGCACTTTTTTGAGGAGAATTTTGCATAAAGACCTCGGTATGAAGGCTTACAAAGTTCAATTGGTGCAAGAACTGAAGCCTACTGACCATCCAATGCGTTTTCTGTTCTCTCAATGGGCAGAAAATCGTTTGACCGAAGATGAGCATTTTTACCGAAAAATCATCTTTTCTGATGAAGCTCATTTTCACATCGGTGACTACGTCAATAAGCAAAATTGTCAGATTTGGGGCTCAGAAAATCTACACTTCACTTTAGAGAAGCAAATACAGCCACAACGAGTCACTGTTTGGTGCGGTTTTTGGTCTGGCGGCATTATCGGGCCATTTTTTTTTCGAAAATGAGCGAGGAGCCGCGGTTACAGTAAATGGCGAGTGTTACCGTGACATGTTCAACGAGTTGTTTCCTAAAATTGAAGAGGATGACATGGACGACATTTGGTTTCAACAGGACGGTGCAATTTGTCACACTGCCAAAGTTAGACTCGAACTTTTGGCTACCGTTTTTGAAAACCGAACAATCAGCCGAAATTCCGATATCAATTGGCCGCCTCGGATCTGTGATTTAAGTCCGTTGGATTATTTTTTGTGGGAAGCCGTTAAGGACAAATGCTATGCGAACCATCCAGAGACGATTGATGCTTTAAAACACGAAATCGAAGTTGCCATTCATGAAATTGGAGCCCAACCAATCGAAAATGTGCTTAAAAATTGGATTGATCGAATGGCCTACTGTAAAGCCAGTCGTGGCAGTCATTTGAACGATATTATTTTTCATTCATAAATGACAATGTCCAATCTTCAAAATAAAAATAAAAGTTTGAAAAAATATTGATTAGTTTTTTCTTTATAGCCGATTCAAAAAGCAAATTTTTCATGGCCCACCCTTAGGTGCAAGTTGCCTAAACAGTGATGCTTATTAACGACGCGGTTTTTTCGAGATTTCACAAGGCCAGCATTTTTTGAAATAGTACAACCACACAAAACAAAGCAAAAAAATTTTAAGTTCGGACGAAGGAGTATCTTTCAGTAAAATCTTGGTTAAATAATTTAAGCATATATCTTTATGAATTTATTCGTATATTCTCTTAAGCTTGAACTTTTTTGTTTCCACAATCTACTGTCAAATTTTTAAACGCAGAAAATCCATTGCAAATATCTCTTGTTTGCGGCCTTAATTAAATTTCTATAATTTGGTTGTACTTAAGTGGAAATATATCCAAGCATAAATTAAAAAGCATATCGAAGTAGCTTACCTGAAGATACCTGCTGACATCACATAACTCATATAACTCTGCTTGAACATTCTATAAATACTCTAAATGCTTATGGTGAGAATTTTAAAGCACGCAATAATGTGTTTTAATTTTTTTTCTCGCATTTATTAAGCGGAACTTCTTCGTGTTGTAATCAATGCTGCGAGAATGAGCTTTAAAATTAAACACTTGATTAAAGAAGAGGCAAAAAAGTAATTAAAAAAGGCTTTACTTGGAATGTTAAATGTGAATATATGGGTGTTAATTTGCAGAAAATGAAATGCTTCACGGGTAGGAAACAAAAAGCAACGAGTGCCATAAAAATTATGAAAAAGCGAGAAGGCAACATCTTACCCGGAATTTCTCAATAACGCACATAAATTTCATTTACAGGTCTATTCTGCACTGACACCCTTTTCGTAATTATTCAGCAAATGTAGTTACCGCCACATTAGGTGGTAAAAACGAGAAAACAGCAGGGAAGAAACATAAGTCTTTTGGAAATAACGGGCGATTTGTTAGAGAAAATCGAGAACATTCATTTTTAAAACTTATAAATTTATTGTCATATTGACCAGTTTATAGCTTTTGTTTTCACTAGTTGATGAAGAAGTTTTTTTTTTCATTTTCATTTCATTTCCTTTAACAGGCAACCAGTTGTCACTTTAGAATGACTTTCTAAGGCTGCAATGCCAAATGCCTCCAACGCTTAATCTGTTAACTCATGCACTTGATTTCATCCTCTTGCGGTTTGATTGTGTGCCTCAATTGTTTTGAGCCAGTTTCATATTCCTTAAAATAAAAAGCATTCTGGTTACACTTACACGAGAACATAAAAGCGAGACTCCTACCAGTTGTGAAGAAAAATGTGAAATTTCGAGACTCAAAGAGCGCAAAAGTAGGGCAAAAATTGTTTTGCGCAAAATAACATAAATAATTTGCGAGTTTTTTGTTTTGAATCTTTTTTTTGTGTTTTTCAAAATGCGTTGAAAAAGGTGTCTGTGTTATGAATGAAACAATGAACTTTTTTTTTCAAAATGTAACACTGCAACTATTATTTACAGCGGAAACTTTATTTCAAAGGCTTCACATGACGATTTGCAAATACTGAAATAGCAATTGTTACCATTGTTGGAGTTTTGTGGCAAACATGAGAGTAGATGAGTAAGGGAGGACGAGTAGCTTATGGCTAGCTAAAGAATGCTTTGAATACCGTGTTTAAATTTACGAAAATGTGTTTTTTTCTATATTAAAGTGGGCGCCTTCGATTCGCCACTTCTCTGCTCGCTGTTTCTAGGCTCTGCTGACTTTACGAAAAATTTACCTGTGAAAACAACATCAAAGATATGGAGTAAGATTCACCGCTAGGGTATGTTGTTATACCTCATAAATTAGTATAACTCATCATTTTCAATACTGCCAACTTTTTTTCTAAAGATTCCATTAGACCGCGTTCATACAGGGCCACTTGAGTTGCTTCAACTTTGCGAATTCTCTTGTGGTGTAGACCTTCGTGTTCACAGACGGCAACTCTGTTACTTGCATATGGTTTAGTTTTTGGTTTGGTTTTTGGTTAGTCAACAACAACATTGAGATGAACGAGAGAACAAAAGGTGTTGACGGAGCACGAGCATTACAAGTAACGAGTTGAAGCAACAAATGTTTCCCTATATGAGTGCGATTTTAAGTGCTTCCACCCAAATGTAATTTTTGGCAGCTCTTTTTCAGCGCTATCAACATATGTTTATTTATACCAGTTGCTTCATCTATTCGCCATTTGCTAACGCTTAGCGAATCAAAGTGACCTAGCATAATTTTCAGCAATTCGTAGTCAGTTACGATGTCATTTGTCGAAAATGTTTCATTTGAAATATAACTATCTATTGTCTTATGATCAGATTCAATGGTATTTTCGGGCAGCTGTCAGTGGCAGCGTGAAAATAAATTAAATATACATACATACAACAAGAAATAAGAAATAGGTAATACGAATAATAATAGGTAGAATAAAAGTAAAAATAATAATATTAGGTGCGCAACTATTCGATTCTAACATAACCTAAACGTCCAAAACCAATCTTAGTCATATGCTTAACAAACTGCTTTGACACATTAGTGATTTTGTTTTAGTATCACATACTTTTGGTTTTGTGAAAATGTCTGATTCTGTGCCGAATAATCGTTATTTGCGGAAAGTGTTGATTTTCCTCTTTCATTCGAAAAAAACGGGGGCTGAAGCGCATCGAGAAGTACAAAAAGTTTATGGAGATGCTGCTTTAAGTAAAAGAACGTGCCGAGATTTGTTCCGTCGCTTCAAAGATGGTGATTTTAATTTTGACGACCGTCCGCGTGAACGAAGACCAAAAACGTTCGAAGACGCTGAATTGGAGGCATTGCTGAATGAGGATCCGTGTGAAACGCAAGAAGAGCTTGCTTCAGTATTAGGAGTTACCCGCCAATCTATTTTAAGGCGATTGCATGCTTTGGGAATGATTCAGAAACAGGGGACTTGGGTTCCTTATGAGATAACACCAAAGAATGTTGAACGGCGTTTTTTCGCCTGTGAACAACTGTTCCAGCGGCAAAAAAGAAAGGGGTTTCTTTATCGCATCGTGACGGGTGATGAAAAATGAATTCATTATAGCAATCCAAGGAAAAGAAAGTCTGCCGGACTACCCGATCATGCTTCCACGTCGTCGCCTCGGCCGAATATTCACGCTGCGAAGGTTATGCTATGTACCTATATGGTGGGACCAAGTTGGTGTTATTTATTATGAACTGTTAAAACCAAGCGAAACCATCACTGGGGAGCGGTATCGACTTCAATTGATGCGATTGAGACGAGTACTGCGCAAGAAGCGGCCGCAATACGCGGAGAGGTATGATAAAGTGGTTATCCAGCATGACAACGCTCGGCCTCATGTTGCCAAACCCGTTAAAACCTACCTGGAAACACTGAAATGGGAAATCCTACCCCACTCGTCATATTCTCCAGATATTGCGCCGTCCGATTATCACCTGTTCCGATCAATGGCACATGGTCTAGCTGACCAGCAGTTCCATTCATATGAAGACATCAAAAATGGCTTTATCCGTGGATAGCCTCAAAAGATGAACAGTTTTACCATGACGGTATACGAGATCTACCAGAAAGGTGGGGAAAACTATCATAATAGCCTTCGATGGGCAATACTTTCAATGATTCACTTGTAACCATTTTTTCAGAAATAAGTTGTATTTTCATCAAAAAAACAGCGATAACTTAGTTACGCACCTAATAATTTTAACAAATACAATAAAGTAGTAATATCAATATATCTAAAAATAATTAAAATAGTTATTATATTTCCTGTGAAAAACAGAAGTTCAGATTAACAAATCGGTAGAAAAACTTAAACAAGTTTTAGAGTAAAAAAGCGAAAATTTTTGCTCATCGTTTTTCTCACAATGTTTTGATGTTAACACCTCGCTTTAATCAAAAACTTGTCTCTTTTTTACTCTCAATATGATTTATATCTTGCTTCTGCGCGCGAAGCGTTGCAGTCTCTTTTTGCACATCTGGCACGAGTCTTGTTTTACACTGACGTGCTCTTACAGGCATATCGCGATAAAAAGAATTGAGAAGATGTGACCAGTGTGTAACAGACAGTTATTCGGCTCTTAGCGAATTTGATAGAATCAGGTCATAGGCTGACGTAACTGGAGTCACGAAGCTGTTTGTTTAGAAGAAAACTAAGATTGTTTTGGTAATATGCGATTACTTCGTTGCCATCTGAACAACGACTGATTGGAATATTTATAAAATGATGTAAAATGTAAAATTCGGCTGCCGAGTCTCCCCCTCAAATCATGTAAATCTGTTATCCTTGTGAAATCATGCTCATATATGATTTACAGGACTTGGCCAATAACTGTTATTATCGTCTTATCTTAATCCCGCAGAACATTTTTTTACTTCATTTTGATGCTAAAAGAATGAGTTTGAAACCGAAAATTTATAAAATTTATTGACAAAATAAAATAACATTGTAATAAGTAAATTGAAGAAATAAATCAATTTTTAACAACTACTTCTAGCTTATAGGGTCACAAATATTTTCGTTTGTAAAAGAATGGTCCAAATGGGATCCGTAAAGGACATCCACATGTCCCATAAATCCTGTGTACTTCGTAAAAATATATTTAATCTTATTTTACTTATTTATTCTTTCATTAAATTCTTAAGTTATATAATATATATATATATAATTGGTGCATACATCCCTTTTGGGTGTTTAGCCGAGCTCCTCCTCCTATACAGGACCTACAGTTTCAAGCCGACTCCGAACGTCAGATATTTTTATGAGGAGCTTTTTCGAACCTACGTTCTCTCTGTGAATTCCGAATGGTAGTTACGCACCAACCCATTCGGCTACGGCGGCCACAAATTTCTTAAGTTACAAAAGCAAAAAAAAAGATAGATAAGATACCTTCATTGCTTACATAGCGGTAAGTAATTGCAGCAACATGGAAATATGGTAACCAGAAAGTCTGCATACAGTTTTAAAATATATGGAAAAAGCATTATAAATGATATACAAAAACCAAAATTAACAAAATAATCAGTTCAATTTTATTAAATACGCTAAACGTTTTCTTAATGCAGTCATAATACTAATCTTGTTGTTGTTGTTGTTCACTCAATCTATTTGCCATTGAGTTTGCTAACTTCTCTGTTTCCTCGGTTGTAATCTTCGCCCATTCTGCTCGCATAACACATCGCAAAGCCACCTTTCTTTTTCTAATATTTCCTAATGATCAATAGAATTGAAATTCGGCGACTGTGGGGGTATTTTGATCTGTTTTTGGAGGGTTGTATCAGAGCCAAAGCTTTCATTATCGTGATAAGCCATGATTTGTGATAAACCAAGATTTTCGGCGTTATGTTTCAATTTCCTTTTTTGAATATTCAAATTCCCTATTTGTCCATTGTCGATTCGATAAATTTTAGCTGACCCACACCACTTCCCACCATGCACCCCACATCATAACTTCACCCCCGCCGTGTTTGGCTGAACCAACAAAATTTGGTTTCTCGAGAGTAATTCCTGATTTGCCCCAAACAATTTGACGATCTTTTATCCTAAAGATAGACAATTTTCTTTCGTCTGAAAAAAATACATGTTTCCAAAACTCTGTAGACTTACTTACATAATTATTAACAAATTCACTGCGCTCTCGCCCGTTCCACAATTTCACAATTCCACATTTTTAACAATTTTGTAGGAAATAATCCGAGAGTTGACCTTTGACATATTGATTGTACTGTATAATTTTTGGACCGCATGGTCATATACGCCCATACCTTGGCTTAAATGTTAAAATCCGGTTTGCTTAAAATTGCGTGTTGAACACAGGAATACATTTTTCCAATAGCTTTACTAATATTTCAGAAGCTAATTCCATCTTTCCACAATTTTATAATTATTTTTCTTTCTGATACACCAATCCATTTTCTTTGGTCTCCATGTTTGCAAATTACCACTTTTAAATAAAATGTTCAACTGGGTTCGCTAACCAATCAATTTTATTAACAAAGAATGAAAGGTTTGCGAGACCGAAAAAAATTCTAATAAATTAACAGTATTCTTTAAAGAAAAAAGCTGTACGCTGACTTTCTGGTTGCTATATTTACAAGTTGCTGCGATTATTTGCCATTCTGTTGTTATTTTTGTTTTGCTTTTGCAACTTAAGAAATTAATCAAAGAATACATAAATATAAAATGTTTTGATCTATAAATTTTTTTTAATATTTGAATTTTTAATCAATTGAAAAATAGATGTGTGTATGTGTATGTTAAATTCTTACATTTCCGTCCTCTCAACTGTCTAGACATTGAATAATTCAATCAATCTTTATAAAAATTTGTGCACATTATATAATATATACACCATATACTATAATATTATATAATTGACACTTACATCCTTTGTTGGTTGCTTGGTCGAGTTACTCTTTCAATTGGTGGTGTGCGTGTTGTTGTTGTTGCACAAATGGAATGACCTACAGTTTAACGCCGAAAGGCAGAAATACACTCGAAGGCGTGCCGCTGCGTGCCGTGGGGCCACCGCTATCAGAAAAAATAATTTTCTATCATTTTGGGTACAACCCCTTTGCCACCCATTCGGGTACCGTGCGCATCATTGTTGTTATGTTTTAGTTACTAGTGACGAAAAATTGTTTAAAATTTAAACATAGAATTATTTGGTAGACAGAAATACGTTATTACTTATAACAATAAGTTTGGAAAGTACTTGGCTATGTATGCAATAGTAAAATCTTAGCAGTTGAAGTAAAATATTCGAGGGGAGTAACAACATGGAAATACCTGCCTACCCTGATTGTTAATGTAGAACAACTTTGCTGAAAGAATGGGAAAGAGTAAACGTGTTGCAAGTTCAAATTAATGTAACAAGCCGAATTTAACATATTTTTCGTTCTCACATTTCATTTGGATAATTGGTAGCTAAAGAATGGCAACTATCCGGCTTTTACGCTGGCTACCCGCAATTTATTTTGGTTTGTGCTATTTAACTGTTATACGAGATTATCTACAGAAAAAAACAGTGTTTGCTTATTCTTAGAAGCAATGAAAAAATCTATTTGCTTTTCCATTTGTGGCGGTGATTGTGGTCGCTCCTTTCATAAATTAAAAATATTTGCAGCTTAGTCCATTTTTTTTTATTTATTTCACACATTTGATATATGTATGTAGTTATGTAGTTTTATATCAGGTAATATTTTATTGTACTTGGAGTAAAATACTTTAAAGAAATAAAATATATATATAAAAATGAAATAAAGAATGGAAGGGCTTCCAGCTTTTAATAACACCCTCATTATCATCTTGGCGTTACAGTCCGGAGCGGACCAGTGCCTCCTGTACAATACGCCTCTATCATTTTCGACAGCTCGCTTTCGCTCTATGTTGTGAGACTCTCATCTTACGCACAAATGTTCTCTTCTACGTCTTGCAACCATCGTCGTCTTGGCCGGCCTCTCCTTCTTGCTCCTTGAGGATTTGCTTCAAAAACTTTTTTGGTCGCTCTTTCGCTGCTCTTTCTTAGGACATGTCCATACCACCATAATTTTTGTGACTTTATAAGCCGCGTTACATTTCGTCCCGCGATTAAATTTCTGAACTTGTGGTTATACCGTACGGTTTGTACCGTCTTCTAATTATATAGGGTAAAATATTTTTCTGGGAATTTTTCTTTCAAATCGTACCAGTAAATTTAAATCATCATTTTGGTCCTTTGATTTCAATGAAAACTTCATAAGTTTGATATGGCCAAAGTATACTCTCTTAGCTGCCTGAATGCGGTCTTGTATAGATAAGGACATATCCTTATTTATGCTGAGTACTACGCCTAAGTATTTAAACTCTTGAGTGAACTCAAAAATATAACTTCCGATTCGGATGTGACTACCATGAAAGGCTCGTGTCATGTACTTCGCCTTTTCTTCATTTATATTGAAACCCGCTGGTCTTGTAGCATGCACTAAGCGCTGAAAACGTTCTGAAGAGCCTCCCTATTTCTCGCAAGAATCATAATGTCGTCAGCGCATGCGCATATTTGTGTCGATTTATAAAATAGGGTGCCACCTTGATCAATTTCGTTTACTGCTGACTGCAGTGTTAAATTAAACAAAAGCGTTGACAGTGAGTCACCTGTCCTCACGCCAGATTTCATTTCGAATTCGTCAGATATTTCGCCATTAATTATTACTTTAACGTTTGAGTGTATAAGAGTCATATTGATCAAGTATACCCAGTACTTTTAGGTGATGGTTGATTACACGTTGAGAAGAGCTATCTCACTATAATTTACATTAATTAATTTTTTCCCTTTTTTATAAATTGGGACTATTAGGTTCGTATACCATTCTTCAGGCGTGTTTTTTTTCTCCAAATTTGAAGTATTATTTTATGTATCTGTCGTATCAACTCTTCTCGGCCATATTTTATGAGCTCTGCATTTATACAGTCTTCACCACCTGACTTGTACTTTTTCAGCTTCTCAATAAACGCGTAATCTTCATTATTATTTAAGAGCTCATAAAAGGTTCTTTCATTTCTAACACTCACTAAATCACCATTTTTGTTCTTGTTCTTGCAAGCCATCAATCTCGGCTGGAATTGGCTTGTGTGTTTCTTTATCCTGAGGTACATAGATCTTATTTGTTTGTTGTGGACATCTTGCTCTATTATTTCTAGTTCCCTAATACCACCTTCAGTGTTGCTAATTTTGGCCCAAAAGCCATCCTCATGACATATGTTTATATAGTACAGTCGTCAAAACACTATGGCACTGAGAATTACTGACAAGTTGTGAAAATTTATTTGCTTCAAAATTGGTTATAATAGTTTTTTATGACAACATAGTTCTTTGTTACTGTTGACAGTTATAATTTCGAGGTTGTAAAAGATTTCGTTTATTTAGGAACCAGCATTAACACCGATGACAATGTCAGTCTGGAAATCCAACGTAGAATCTCTTTTGCCAACAAGTGCTACTTTGAACTAAGTAGGCAACTGAGTAGTAAAGTCCTCTCTCGACGAACGAATCTAACACTCTACAAGGCTCTCATCACGCCGTCCTAACGTATGGCGCAGAAACGTGGACGATGACAACAAGCGATGAAGCAACGCTTACTCTATGAGCTTTACGGCGACATAGACATAGGGCAGCGAATAAAGATCCAGCGGCTACGTTGGCTGGGTTATGTCGTCCGAATGGTGATTATTTTTACTAGATTACCTAGTAAAACAGTTATTTTGGCACAAAGCTCTTCTTTTATTTTTTTAATCAATTTCTTTATTGCGATCTGTTTTTTTAAACATTAAGGAATATTTAAGAGAAAAAAACATTTAGGGAATACACCCAGTGGTGCAGCCATTTACTAATTTTATGATAAATAATAATTTAGACTAATTTATTAACATATGAGGTCTTTTGTAAATTTTCTCTTGAGTCTGGTGAAGGTTATGGATTTTGCAATTATTCCTGTGGCAAGAGGGTTTGAGTACAATTGAAGTCGTGTGTTGTGTGATGTGGCACATTTTCTTATTTCTTCAATTATTGTGAACAATTTGAAATCATTCTGAGAGTTTTCGACTGGAATCTTTGAAGTATTTTGATGTGTGAGTTAGCTGCAGTACCCCAAAGTTTAATGCCATATGCCCATAGCAAGATAGCTGAGTAAAGTGAGAGCGTACTTTCAATAGAAACATGGGAATTTCGATGTAGTAGCCAAATTACGCTTCTGAGTTTTATTCCTAGACCCTTCCGTTTGGTGAAAATATGGGTTGTCCATGTGAGTTTGCTATCAAGATGCATGCCGAGTCATTTTTTGACGTTAGTTTGGGGGATGATTATATTAATGAGATTAACGGATGGACAAGTTTTTCGATTTAGTTTAAAAGTGACTTTTATTTCAGTACAATTCGATATTCACGAAGAGTTCATAGTAGTACAATGGACTTAATTGTGTCCGAGTGCTGTACTTGGTAGTCTGTCCCGTCAACAAAAAAACAGAGTTCGAAAAATCGGAATTTACCACATTTCTAACTGAACACTCAAATAGCGCGTTTTTATCGATCCGCAAGAAAAAAAAGAAATTAATTATTTCAAATTGGTTAAATGTTTATTTTTTTTTTTATTTTTTACCTGATGGGTATTTTGTTGAGTATCCATTCTTTTTTTTAAACTACTCCACATAGGTAAGCTCTCTATTAACTTTTTGCATCTCTCCAAAGGCATAGGATTCCACGCTTCCTGTACTTCTTGTCATAGTTTATTGGAATTTTAAATTTTTGTATTGGCCAATCTAGTACTGTAATTTTTTCTTTCGAAAGCCAATTTTTCACCACTTTTGCTGTGGGCTCGTTATCATGCATGGATAACCAGTTTAGTAGCATGAAATTGAACGAATATGGTCTCATCGCTTTTTCGAGAATATCAGAGTAAGCAAACGCATCCGTATTGCCATTTGTTCTCACTATTGGGCGAACTACATTCCAAGCAAATGGTCGCCAAACATTCAAGTTATCCGCATTGGGCTTTACGGTTTTTGTTGTGTACCGGGCACTTAACTCTTGGTTTTTCTCCGATGAAGAAGAGTTTTTCTATCAGCACCAATCATATTAATTTTAGTTTCGGCCGTAAAAAGTATTCTCTTCCAAATAACGTCTTTGCTTCAATGGGCATTTACTAACGGGCCCAATATTTTTTTCCAGCAGTAGCAGTTTTTTTCTGATGATACGCCCATTCAATTTACTCTGCGTCTTTGCATAACTCTGCTGGATATATTACTCATTTATTTCCAGCGTCACCGCTAGGGAGAACTTAAAAGGTTCATGCTTACTTTTCTAAACGATTGCCTTGGCCTGCTGAATTATAGTCTTTCGCAGAGGCGAACTCTTCCGAATTGTCTTTCTTTGAAATATATTTGTGATTGTTCTAAACAATTCATTATTTTTGCAATTTATGTTTATTTAGAAACTTTTTCCTAACTGCCCCAAATTATGTTCTTTGTCCTATTTTCGGGTCCAATAACCATTTTATTTTACAATCATAATTAAGCAGATTTTACTAAAAAAATAAGCTCTAATCATCTTAACTAATGATTGAAATAAAACCTCGTTATTTCCTTTTCTAACGCAATATTTTTGCATTTCAAATAAAACATGGCAAGAAGAAACATTAAAAGAGTTAACGGGACTTATTGTTCGATATTAGGGTGAAGTGATTTACAACATTAAATTAGTATAAAAATATGCACGAATATCAGTTAATCTTTCAAGTAATATAGTCTTCTAAATAACAATTTGTATAGAAAACACTATAAGTGCGCTATTTCTCTGGCTACAGCTGTATATACCGCACTTCTTATGTGCCCTAATATGCTGTAATATTTTTTGTTAGCATTGCTTGAATTCACGCTCGAAAGTTTTCGAACAGGTATCCGGGTACTCATTGCTCATACGCCCGGGCTGTTCAAAAATATGGGAACAAAATCGGAAGCTGTAATGTTTATGGCCGGTAGTTATAAAGCTCAGATATTTCTCATTTGAGCGATTTTTTTTTAAATACTCTATTTCAGAAAGGCCTGACAGTTGTACAACAGTACTCCAACCCTCTTGCGGCAGGTAAGGGAGGAAGAGGTGGCATATAAATTGCGGGCTACCAATTTGTTTCATAAAAAATCCTGATTTGCACCTACAATGGTTTGTTTCGTATTTATGCTTCCCATAAACTGTAGAAAAAGAAATCATAAAAGTGAAATAAAAAATCGAGAGAATTTGTGGTAATATTTTTTTATTTTATTTTGCAAGCAGCTAATCCAATATAATTAAAAAGTAAAAAAAAATTAAAATTCCGCAGACCGTTTAACAGAACTTTATCCGCAGTTGTTGCCGTGATTACAATGGACGCTAATCCGCCTGGCATATCTGTGTGCAAACAAAGAATGTTAAAATGCACGAGCAAAAAGTGGAAATAGCAAACAGAAATAGAGAAATAACAAACAGCTATAATCACGAAACTCTGGTATCTTTTTTATCTTTAATTTTAGTAACTTTGTGAGTTAGACTGTTTCATTTTCTTTATTTACTTTTTGTAATTTGTAGAAAAATTCAAGGACATCGGGGAAAAATCGAAATACACATAGGAACTTGAAAACAGTGCGAGCGGCTGACGCAGATGACACACTTAGCATGAAGAATTTCGTAGCGCTATGAACTGTGACCGATTATTTTCAAATAACATAACACAATAATTTGCTGTAGAAGAGCTTGCAAAATGTTTCGTAAAATATTAATATATAATAACACTGTGGAACAAATTCAGGTTAGCAAAAATTAGGTCCACTCTGAGAGTGGCGAGTGAAAATAGAGGCGAAATTAAAGGACCCGTATCGCGCCGTTTGTTTATGTTAGTTCAGATTTTTTTTTAATCGGCCTTCGAAGTTTGCAGTCAAATGCCGATTTTCAGTATATTGTTTATATGGGTTTTCGGCTATAACTCGTCGACTAATTGATATTTTTTTAATCTGTAAAAGCCAAATTATTGCTAGGGACCTGTGCAACAATTACAATTTTTGAAAAAATTGATTTCGAAAATTTTTGTGGTACTTATAAGCAAAATGTTGGAAAAATTATTTTTTTTTTATGTTTTTTGAAAATATTTTCCACAAAACTAAGTCTTTTTTGCATTTTGTGTGGTCTATAATATGCTTCTCAGTTTCTTAAATAAATGTAATTTGAAAAGAAAATTACGGGATTAGATACTTTGGCAGCTACTTAGACGAAAGTCACAAAATGTTCGAAAAATTAACGTTTTCCTTATTATTTCTTAATATCTGGCAAGCAACTCATTGTTTTTCGCTTTTTTTCTTATCTAAAATATAGTTTTCAATCCATCACATAAATATCATGGAAAAAAATATTTTTTTTATTTTATTTATTTATTTAAAAGAAAAACAATTATAAATAATTGTTCCACTTAAGTACTAAAGCACTGGCTGCCAGGGCCTTCGGCTTAATTAAAAATTAATTTATATTTATTATAACTATATAGAGATCGTTTAATATGAGTTAAGAGAATTTATAACTAAAGAAGAAAATATTAACATTTCTGGCAAATAAAAATATTTAGAAACGGACATTATAACTGCTGGGCATATTAAGTCCAGGCTCTTAAAACTAAGTTTTGTTAAGTATACATTTGTTTTTTATTGTTAGACAAAAATTATGGAGTTATACTATATTAAGTTTACAAAGTGTAATAAATTTTGCAATCAGCTCTATATGACGGTCTACTGTTTGTGCAAGATAATCCGATGGTTTGTTGTTATCAAATATCGATGATCTGATTGGTTGTAAATTTGGGCAGTAATCGAGGAGGTGAGTCACGTTGAAATCAGAAGATCCACAGTGAACGCAGTTTGGTCGGGAGATGCCATTCAAGAGATGAACGTGAGTTGCGAGTGTATGACCAATCCTGAGACGCGCGAATACGGTTATCTTCCTACATGTTGAGCTTGTGGGGTAGGTAGGTTTTCCGCCAGTGGGATTATGGCCTTTGTAGTAATGGCTAAAACTGCGCCAATCACTTGAAAACGTTTCTCTTAGATGCTTATTTACAAGTTTGCGTATATCTTTTTCGGTAAGGTAGTCAGCCATATGCCGAGGTTCTCTATTGGCTTCTTTTGCTCTTTTATCCGCCATTTCATTACCATGTATACCTACGTGGGCGGGCACCCACATTATCTTAATTTGATTGGTGTACTGAAATAGAACGTTGCGAATTTTCATGATCATTGGTGTATCGTTTAATTGGTTGAAAACAGCTTCGATGGCGGATTTACTATCGGTACAAATTACAGTTTTCCTTCCATAGCGAGAGGCAAAAAGTACTGCTTCAAGTAAAGCAGCGGCTTCGGCTGTAAATACCGAGCAGTACGAGGGCAAGGAGTATACAGCAATGGTGGCACCAAACTTATTTGTCACGGCAAACGTAGTACTGGTGCCGGATTTCGATCCGTCCGTATATATTATGTCCCAATCACGTTTGAAAGGCTCAAGGGCTGCATTGTGTAACTGTTGGTATTCACTATTGCTGGTAGAGTCTTTGGTTTGTTTTTGTGATACATTAATAAGTGATGGTGTAAGCGAGCAGCAAGTCGGAAATATTGCTGTTTCAACCAATGACGGAGTTGATATGATATGGAGCCGTTTCGATAGGGTTAAGCAACGCATTATGGTGGAAGGTTTGTTCGTTGTGATTGGTTTTTCAATGACGGTCTTAACTTGTGTAAGCAATAAGTCGTTTCGGGCGTGAAACAACTTAGGATTTAACATCATAGTATTACGTGCAATTCTGGAGGAAATATCAGGCAATCCGGCCTCTGCAAGTACTACTTTTGTTGGCGAGGTTGGGAAAGCTCGAATACTTCTTTTAGCTGCGATGTGGTACGGAGCATGGAGTAGTTTGATGTGGGTCTTGGCGCAGTGTCCATATATCGGCAGTCCATAATCGATTTTTGATAACGAAAGGGCTTTTGTAATATTTACAAGTGAATTCGTATGACACAAACAATGTTTAGAAGATACAAATTTTATAATATTTAATCTAGAGAATAAGCTTAATCTGACCGATTTACAGTGTTCTTTGTATGTTAGATTTTCAGTCGAAAATTTGTGCGATATACACACATTCATTACATAAGACTAATGTAAAAAACCCAAAATTCCTGGTAAACACATAGTAATTAAAAATCCCCAAAACCATTAAATAAATATCGATTTCGGTAGAAGTAATTAAAAAGGGAAGTTTCCAGAATTAGGAACATTCCAAAAACAATTAAAGAAAAGGAAATGCTAAGTATGGATTAAAAAAAGGGATTTTCCGAGAAGAAAGCATGTTCCAAAAATAATTAAGGAAAAGGAAATTCCCAGAATACAATTAAGAAAGGGAATTTCCAGGAACAATCAATAGCTATTAAAATAATATTTGTAAACATTTGTGTTGAAATCTCAATGATTAAAACAACAGTTTAATTAAGTGTAATATTTATTGATTAAATAACGGTTATAATGTATTAGAAAAGAAGCACGCAGTGCTCTTAGCAAAAGTCGGCAGACAACTGAAAAAAACAAAATTCCATTTCCCATACTATGACCCACACAATATTAATACCGACAGGAGAGGGGGTCCAAATAGTCCGGTACAGGTATTTCGGCGAATTGTTTACTACTTGCCCTTGCCATGATCATAATCTACTGGCATAGCGACATTTAAGAACGTTTTGCGACTTGTAGACTTTATTATTTACAACTTGTTATTTCAAGAGTGGAAACTTTCAAATTACAACAGCATGAGAACTAAAAAATTTAACAATCTGCATGCGAACTAATTTCAAAAATAAAGATTCAGTTAAGACTCGAAACTCAGCCGAAGCTGATGTCTTTTAATTTTCGCTCGGTCGTGATAAAATTTGCTATTCATTCTTTTGGAACCTATTTCATTTTGTGAGTGATTTAAGTTAAGTGTATCAGTTTCATAAAAATAACAAAAAAAAAAACATTCTATAATATATATTGTATTAAAAATGTCGGAACCAACATGTAAAATGAACCATTTTTGTAATATTTGTGGACGTTTCATAGTAAGCGATGAAAAATGCGGCAATGAGACTGATTCTTTTTTGGAAATCTATAGACAATATTTCTCGCAAGAGTTTATCAATGACGTAAACTATGCCCCTAAAAAAGTTTGCTTTAATTGCTATTCAAGTCTTATGCAATGGAAAAGTGAAAAGAAGAAGGCGATGCCTTTTGGTGTACCAATGATGTGGTCAGATAATAGCCCACATCAAGAAGAAAATTGCTATGGATGTACCAACTACAATAAAACTTTGAATATAAGGAAAACAAAGAATAAAACTTATGTAGCAGTGTCAAGTGTCCAATTACCATTACCGCACTCAGAATTCGTTCCAGTACCAACATACCGAAGAACTGATCATCAAACAGGTATCAGTACTACAACCACCGCTGGTACACCCATGGATTTCTCCTCAGAATTCAACCCTGGTGAAGGTACATCCTATAAAATATCAAAGGACCCAATCCTAATAACACAAAACCAATTGGATGGAATTGTTGCAAATTTGTGTTTGACTCAGAAAAAATCAGAACGACTGGCTTCATTTTTGAAAGGAAATAATTTGCTGACGAAAGTTACAAAAGTAACAGCATATCGAAAACGCTAAAAAGAGTTACAAAAGTTCTTCAATGTCAATGAGGCGATAGGGTTTACCTATAAAAAAGATGATTGGCGTCTCTTTGTCGATAGTTCACTAATCAGCTTAAAAGTTGTGCTTTTGCACAAGACAAATAGAATGCCTTCTGTTCCGATTGCGTATAGCACTGACACTAGTGAAACTTTCGATAAATTGAAAGACATTCTGGAAGTAGTTAAATATAACGAACACCAATGGCGCATTTGCTGCGACCTCAAAGTAGTTTCCTTGATTACAGGCTTAACAGCATCTGGCCGTCCAAAATATCCGTGTTTTTTGTGCGATTGGGATTCACGATACGGAGAAGGTATTAAAGGAAGAAACCAGTACAAACAACATAACTGGAGTAGTCGAATTGGGCGAAAATGGCCTAATGACAATAGGCTACACGAAAGTCTCGTTCCTGAAATGAAAATTTTGTTGCCGTTGCTCCACATTAAACTTGGCATTGCTAAAAATTTTTTGAAATGCATCGCAGAAAGACCAGCAGTATTCAACCGCTTGAAAGACATTTTCCCAAGACTAAGTAAGGCCAAAATTCAGGAAGGGGTTGTTAATGGTCCCGACATACGGAAACTAATGACTCGTCAAGATTTTGAGCAAGTTCTGACAGACCGAGAATTAAATGCATGGCTCGCATTGAAAGCAGTCATCAAAGGACTTTTGGGTAAAGAACGCGAAGAAAACTACAGGCAATCTGTTGCAAACATGTTGGCAGCTTTCGCTGAAATTGGGGTTAATATGTCATACAAAATTCATCTCTTGCATCGGCATCTTGAAAAACTCGCTCAACAGTTGCCAACTGAATCTGATGAGCAAGGCGAACGTCATCACCAAACTGCGCTTCCATTTGAAATAAGGTAACAGTTTGCATATTTTAAATTCCTAGATTTTTCTAATATCTTGGTCAGAGTGCACAATTTAAACATGTAAACGATTGAAAACTATTTTCGTTTCAGGTACAGAGGAAAGAAATCTCCAGATGCGATACTCGCTGAAATTTGTTGGTGGTATAAAAACACCTTTGAAGAAGAGGAAGACGAGGAAATAGAGGAAGAAGGGGAAGACACAGATGAAAATCCAGAATATCTGTTGGACGAAATAATCGATCTCTCTGATGATGATGACGATGACCAAGACATTAGAGAGAGCAGTGATGTTGATCCACAGCCGCCTGCTAAACGGCAGCTGGCCAAATTATTAATTTAATTTATTTTATTTTTCTACTTAAAACTTTTCATTATTAACATTTCAAAATTATATTTTTTTCCATATTTTTATATTTTCTTTTTCTATGTTTCTTCAAAACCAACACTGAACAAAATTGGTAAATAAAAAATGAGAAATAAATTAATATTAAGCTCAAAAAACGCAAGTTTTGTATTATGACTGTATGCCTAAAGCGCAAATTATCAACTAAGACAATTTTTTTTCAAATGAAATTCAATAAAGAAACTGAGAAGCATATTATAGACCACAAAAAAAGTAAAAAACACTTAGTTTTGTGGAAAATATTTTCAAAAAACATGAAAAAATAATAATTTTTCCAACATTTTGCCTCATAAGTACCAAAAAAATTTTCGAAATCAATTTTTTCAAAAATTGTAATTGTTGCACAGGTCCCTAGCAATAATTTGGCTTTTACAGATTAAAAAAATATCAATTAGTCGACGAGTTATAGCCGAAAACCCATATAAACAATATACTGAAAATCGGCATTTGACTGCAAACTTCGAAGGCCGATTAAAAAAAAATCTGAACTAACATAAACAAACGGCGCGATACGGGTCCTTTAATTTCGCCTCTATTTTCACTCGCCACTCTCAGAGTGGACCTAATTTTTGCTAACCTGAATTTGTTCCACAGTGTAATATATTAGTAACTTTTTCACACTTCAAATGCATTTTTGAAGCAGTTTGACCTGCCGCGTTTTCAGCGGCGAACACACCTATATTACCACAAGGTGCACATACAAAATCTTATTGGTACTCGTAATACTAATGGCCAAAGATGCCTTAGTCTCCAGCTATGTGACATTACGATCGTGCACCATCATTTCGCGCACAGCATCGATATATTTTGGCACAATTTTGGACACCCATCTTGAAGTTCGTCGGTCGTTTTGGCTTATCGATACATTATTCTATTGTTAATCCATTTCGAAAATTGTGAAAACTAATCACATGAAAATGTTTACGAGTTTGAAGTGTTCTAAAGTCACTAGAAACATTTATAGCTCATACATCAAATTGTTCTGAGCTGAGTCAAACTTTCTATTGGAAAAGTCAAATGGCGCTTGGCAATGCTTGAATTGCCTAAGACCAGAAATAGATTTGGAACCCTTGTGAAGCTAATCCAGCTAGGCATGGGTGCTCGAAGGAAGTATTGGAAAGGGATCCCGGTCCACAAGCTTTTAGTTCGCCAGTTTTTTAAAACCAATGAACTCGAACCATTAAATTCATGGCCTAACTAAATTACTAATAAACTGCTTGGTATATGTAAAAATGTATAAATAGTGTTGTCTTGAAAGCTTCGTAAGATTAGCTTTTCAGAAATATCATCATCGTCTGCCGCTACAGCTTTGTGTGAGCTTGGCCTACTGAACCTTCTGCCTCCGCTTGACTCGAGCTTTGGCTTTCCTTTTGAGTTGCCTTTTAATCTTGGTCTACCTTTTCCCTGCGTCGTAAATGTTTTAGCGTCAATTGTTTTTCGTTGAACTCTCGTACGGTCCATTCTTGTAATATAACCTAGCTATCCGATTATTTAGGCTTTGACGATCTGCACAACATCCATTCTCATTTCTAGTATGTCTATATTCATGGTTCTATTTCATGCGCCATTCCCTGTTTATGTCATTGACTGATCTGAAGATTTTTATTAATACTTTTCTTTCATATATTTGGAGATTTTTTTGTCTTTTTCGCTTAATGTTCATGACTCTAATTTGTAGAACAAAACTGGTCGGAATACAGGTTTATTTTTGCACGGTCTGTAAAGAAGCTTTGAGTTTAGAGTTTTGAAAGTGGAAGGAAACTCTACTCTTACTGGCTGCTTGTATTACTCCGTCATCTGTGATGCCGTTTTGCGGTATTCCCTTCTCTCGAAAACTCTAGGAGTCGCCTCATGAGTTGTATGGTACAATAAGTCAAAATCTTCAAAGGTATAGTAGTGAAATCAACCAGGTTCTCCTCAGTTATTTCAGCCACATTCTTAGAAGAACCAGTACAATATGTAGAGTAAGGAATAGAGTTTCATTCTTTCTCAACACTACAGAAGTGTTTATGAGGAGATGCGAGGCTCGTTTGAGTACCAGATGCCATATTTGGGCTTCCTTAAAGAGTTGTAGTTTCGGTCTTGAAAAACTTAAGTTTGAAACTCTGAGGCTTTGAAAAAATCAGTAAGCTATGAGGGGACTAACAAAAGTTCGGTAAGTCGATGGTATTTTGTTTTCTTGAAAAAATTTTAAAATGCCATTAGCTTTGTTTGAGTCTTGCGATATTTCGTTTAAAATTTCAAAAAAATCGGTTTGAACAGAGACAAGAAAACGCAAAATAAGTAATGCCATGTCAGTAGAAATTCCCTCATTAAGGCAGTAGGAAATTCGTTACTCAATACATTACGGCTTTCGACGTCACATCAGGCCTGTGGAAATTGTGAATGAGTTCCAAACGCATATAAAACGGACACGCCATATCTTGAGACTATTGTAAGATCGTATTGTATCAAAGCCACTTGACATTTTTCCGTGATGGACGGCCAAAATTGTTGATCGACGAGATAAATGTGGCCCTCCTGAAGCAAAAAATTGGCCTAGACCCACGAATGATACAGGAAGTGATTTGTGGTGAACTGAGCTTGAATGTTATGGCAGTATTGCGAATATTGTATAATAATTTGCAATACACCAAGAAACCTGTTCGAATTTCCACGAATTTTGAAGCAGAGTTAAAAAAGTAGACAGACTAAATCTTTGCTCAATATTTTTCAAGGAAACTCGAAAATAGTCTATCAACTTTATTATGATCGTAATAGGTGATGAAGCTTGGTTTTTTAACTATGATCCGGAAACTAAATATCAAAATAGAGCTCTAAAGGAGCAAATCGACCTGTGAAAGACAAGCAGCAAATGTGATGATCTCGGTTTACTTTACCAGAGTAAAAATAAATGCTGCTATTCCATTAGGTTCTCCTCAGGCAGTAACTACCAAAATAAAATTGAACTGAAAATTGCTTAGCAAAAGTGCTCAAAAATTTACTTGAAAATAGGAAAAACGAGGAACTACGTTGCTACTTTTTTACACGGCGCTAATACGCCAGCTCACACTGCTGAAATGATAATTTACTTCTTTGCGGTTTTTGGCATATTCTCTGGATTTGGTGCCGTGTAGAGACTGGCTATTTCCAAAACTTAAGGAAAATTTGAAAAGAAAAGTCTTGGTAGCAATGAAGAGATTATAAATGCTGTTAATGTTGAATAACGCAATTTTGCGGACTTATGTTACATTGTTCATTTAAAAAGCGCGCATTACACTTATGTCTTAATTTTTTTTTGCTGGAATATTTGTACTACTGTCTTGTATAGTGTCGCAAAGGTTGAGCGTGATCTGTCAATTAGCTTGTTTTTGGCTTTCAATTATATCAGTCAACCACAGGAGTGTTCTGTGATTTTCATTATGGATAAAAATATCGAAGAAAGAATTTATCTTATATTTAGTGTTTTGAACGGAATTTCATGCTTGAGCAAGTGAATTCGGACCCAACGTTTATCCAGCGCATCATAACAGGTGATGAGACGAGGGCATATGAGTATGCCATTCAAACTAGTGAGCAGATGGCTGAATGGCGTTATCCAAATGAGCCGAAATCCAAAAAACCACGACAAAGTCGGTCAAAAGTGAAAGTCATGCTATTTGTTTTCTTTGACTATCATGGTGCTGTGCACTCAGAATTCATTCTAAATGGTTGTTTGGTAAACAAAGAATATTATTTGGAAGTTTCAGAGAGAATGTGCGTAGGAAACGGCCCAATTCGTGGAAAGAAACTCATGGAACCTGCATCGTGAAAACGCATCGTCTAACAAGGCTCATATTGTGAACACTTTTTTGACCAAACACTTGACAAATATCATCGAACAACCAACGTATAAACCGGGCTTAGCCGCTCTTAATTTTGTTCTTTCCCTAAAACTTAAGTTGCCCCTCCAGGGACTCCGCTTTGAGTCGATAGAGGCCATTAAGGAGAATTCGCTGAAGGAGCTGAAGAAGATCTCTTCAAACGCACTTAAAATATGCTTTGAGGACTAGACTAATCGTTGACAAATGAGTACTGCATCGTATGGAGCCTATTTTGAAGGCGAAAAAATAAATTTTGGTGATTAAACAATTATTTTATGTTTTATTGAACAATTCCCGGTACTTTTTTAATAGAATGTATTACAACAGTGGATTTTCAGAATAAAAAAATGTATTAAAATTAAAGCTGATCATGTGGAGAATATAAAAAATAATTAATATAATAAATAATAAGATTCAAAAAAAAAAAAAATTAATTTTTTTCAATTAAATTTCCCGAACTTTTGTTAGTCAGCTCTTATATGCAACTTCTTTGTCCGTAATGATTAAAGATGATCCGATTTTTCGTTTGAGTCCGAATTAGTTCATCTTCTTTTCCGACCAATTATGCCCTGTTTAAGAAACCATTCTCTGCTATCTTTCAATATGGAAGACTTGACCTTCTCCTGTACTCTTTGAGTTGATTTCGGCACGGCTCTCTGCAAGGGAAACGAATTTTGTAATGTGAACAGTCCATTCTTTCCGCAATACTGCATATTTATGCGAGTATTTGTGAGTTGTTCTTATTCTGCCAGCTTAAGTCAATGCATCTCACACATTAGATGACCAAGTCTCTCGATATTTTCGAATAATTATATAAAAATTTGATCTTGTGAGGGCGAAAGGCGAAAGGGGAATAACGAGACCGATTTTCTCTTCGTCTACTTTCATCACTTCACACTAGAACCCTTGTGAAACGTAGAAGCTGAATTGCTCTAAATGTATGTGTTGTATTTCGGCATTAAAAACGTTTCTGAGATTTATAAGTCTGTAAACTTTTGAAAAATAACTTTCGAAATAATTATCTCCAATCGCGAACTCGATCTGAAAAAAGTATTGTATTATTTGGAGTTTTTTTTCTGTATTGCATTACAATTTATGGGAATGATTTTAACAAATAAAGTTTGTCATAAAGATCAATGTTTTTAATAGGTTAAATATACAGAGGAATTCTTAGAAACTAAGGTGTCGAATGCAGTATTCAGTTTTCATGTCGCCAAGCCAAAAGGTAAGTTGATTAATAAGTTGATCTGTAATTTGACAAAATAGAATTCGTTATAAATAGTTTCTCACCATACCAATGAATCGTAAGTATGAACGACTTTTGCAACAGATGTGTGCAAGGCGAATCTATCCAAGGTAATGGAATTCGAGCAACAAAACTTTTGTTTAAATTAAAACTGTCAAGGGAAAGAGAATAGAAGAACGGAATGAATGACAAATAGATTAAAATTGTCTATAGCGCATTCACAACACAAAAACAACTTTCCGTCATTCCGTTTTACTGACATTTCTAAATAAAAGGCGAATGGAAAAAGAGGAAATCGTCTGCTCTAATCACACCACCTTCCATAGATACGCCTCGGATGTATGCATATACAAAAGTGTAGTTTGAGGTCGTGATTCCCAAGTCTTCCCAATGACCTTAATTTTTGTTTTTCAAAAATACCAGTTTGTCCTGTGAGAGCTTCATCGCCCAACCATGCACTTGATATGGACTCCCGTTTGACCAGAGTTACTAAGTAAAGTGTATGTGCAAGAATTTCTAAAAACTTAGTCCTTTTAGTCCGATATTTCATAGTACAGGAAATCTAATATACCACTCGTCCTCTCCACTCACTTCAGTTATTGGTAGCGTAGGCAGGTAAGGGCGACAGTTAAACAGAAATTGCTAGATGTGCATTTACATTTTAATTTTGAATAAAGCCGCCCAGAAGCGTAAGGTAACTATGTTGCCGTAACTGAAATTCTCCCACAATTCCTTCCTTGCACTGCATGTGTTTTTAGTTGCAAATATGTAGGTTAGTGGTGCTTTTGTTATTAGAAAGTTTACAAAAAGGCTCTCATTTTTTCCTTATCGTTTGTAAAGGTTTATTACCTAAAACGCCAATGAAATAGAAATAGGTAGAAGATTTTACATATGAGTACAATGTTAATCCAAATTTGTATTATATGTGATATGGAAAAGGCGGGCTGTGCTTAAAAACTGCATAGCATACCAGTTATGTGAAGTTTTCCACGTATGTATGTACATTTGTATGTATGCCTCGAAACATACTCACCGGGCTAACAAATTATGCAATGACTAAGGTAACAAAAGTATGCATAACACTCTTAGGCATACGAGTACTGGCCATTTAACAATAATCCCATGGAAATGCTACAAACATCCGACTAAGTCACACCAGACAAGGCAAAACAGCAATGTTGTTGCAAGTGACTAGAAAATTAAATTTGCAGCTTTTCCTATGCATGATGCATGCACATGTGTAAATGTATATATGGGTGTGTGTAGTTATAAAACTAAAATATTGGTGGAGCGCACTACAAAGTTATGCATGCATAAGTACAAACATATGTACATACATACATAAGTATGAGCATTTAACATTTGTGTGATTCTTTGGAGTTTCTCATATTTTCCACAAAGGAAATATGATGGATGCATAGGATCTAGACTGTTTAAATTTGTACGAAACGCGGTTACGTGGTGTAGTGAAATTTTACTTAGGCGGAACTTTAATAATCGGTGTATTTATACACAGTTAGTTTCTAGAACATGTTTGCACATGCTAAGCAAAGTTTTGTGCAGTTTTGTACTACATACACACATGTCTGAATCATTTAAATGTGTGCAAGACAAGCGTTTCCTCCAATTTTGTATTTATTTATTTTTCATCACTGAATACAAAATTCCTTACTGACTGCACTCACACTAACTAATGGATACTCTTAGAGTAATTTAAGAGAATATTGTTTAATACCTCTCCAGAGAACGAGATGTGAACATCAGTAATTCGACTAATTCGATTAAATTATCTAAGAGCTCGATTGTTGGGCGCATTGATAGTATAATTTGATTTAGCTCTGTCTTTTCGAAAGACGTCAAACAAGTTGGGGTCAAAGAACTTAGAGTCGAAAAAATGTATACTAAGACAGATTTCTGCAGCACGAACACATCATACACATAAAACTCGTGTGAGCTCAAGTCCATTGCGGTTTTCAATTTGGCTCTCAAACTAGGAACGTTCTGATTTTCCGATTTCAGCTACTACGTTTTTATTACTAGACTCCCCTTCCGTTGAAAAAATTAGAAATGCCACTCATTTACATTAGTTGACCGAATTTTTTGAATTAGCAGTTTTTCAAATAAATTTTTCGAAAGCATCCTTGGTCACAAGCCTATTAAATGGTAAAAGGTGTTTTTCAATATTGCTGCCACTACACCAGGTTATTATGTCATCAGAAAAAACAATAGGCATGAAGGAACATACATGAATGGACGTATTCTGCAAAGCAACTTTGAGTTCCAAGGATGACAGATTTACCAGGTTGGGCCATTAGTTATGGTACAAAATAAAATTGTGCGAACAACTTCGGCTGTTCCGTCAAAAGGACTTCGGCAGCAGATTTTTCCCTGCACGTATTCACACATTCGTCCAATCAGTCGTTGTTCAGACGGCAACGAAGTATCATAAGAGAACAAGAATGATAGAATCAGGATTGCGCCTATCAGAGAGTACGTGACTTCTCATTGGTCGAGTTGTGCAGTGTTATTGCTCTTCGCAACAAATTTTGTGCTTCTCTTAACAAAAACTCATAAACTAAATAAATTGTACATACCCAAAACACATTTATTTAAAAAACACGCACATTTATCATTAGTGCATTTTTATATCCAGAGCTAGGCAACCCCTGCAGGAGTTGAGAGAGAAATTTGACTGCTGAAAGGAGAAGAACACCAACAATAACCGTAATCGGGCACAATGCGACCAGATGTTAAAAAGAAGGAAAGCTAAATAGGACTGAGTGAATTATTGAACTCATTATTAAAAAATATATATTTTACAAAACTATAAACATTACATTTTAATTAGAACAGGTTAGAAAAATGTCATGAAAGAAGAACTAAAACTCCGAGACTAACTAACAAAAAAAAAAAGAAGCTAAATCAAGTTACGAAAATAGTAATCTTGCCATAATGGTGCTAAGACGACGTCACTCATTGTCAAATTCGCTGAGAGCAAAGTAACGGTACCACGAAAGGCGCCATCTCATTATTATTTAAATCATGATAAGTGAACACTGTGTTGATTTTTTTCGTATACCAACATATCCTCTTTTTCATTACTCTCATCAGCTGTTTCTGTCAAATTCACTGAGAGTCGGTTAACGGTCTGATATTGGCTACACTTTCAAAAATATTTTCACCATGTTTGTGTTCAGCATTTACATTATAGTTAATAACACGCAAATCATTCTTGTTTTTGTTCTTTCCGTTCGATGTAGTAACACAGTCGGATTTAATGGCATTAAGCTGTGGGGATGTTCCTTTATTTAAATCTACAGCATACTGGTTATATGTACATATATTGCTGCGAGTTATTGGCATTTTATTTTTTGATCTCACAAGTTGAAAAGGTACCGACACTCACCAAAGATGATAGATACCAGGTTTGCTAGTTAGATATGGTGAAAAAAAAATTGAGGAGAACTTTGGATTTCACGCCTTTCGTTTTGTGTTTCACTAAGCTAGGGCTAAATACATATTCCCATGATGTCAAACCATTGCTGGAAACCTAGTTTGAGTGATTGTTCCAGCCGAAAATACTAAAGAAAATCATTCAAATAAAATTTTTATTAGGAAATATTATTTTTATTAGAGTCCTAAGCTACTGGCAAAGATGATTTTCAGTGAAATTGATTGACGCCTTTTTTCGTAAATAATGCCTTTCTAAAATATAAACACAATCTGGTTTAAGGCCACCATATACTTAAAACTAGTTCTTAGATATGTAGGTACTCAAATCATACGTTTGCTTGCCCCTATTAACATACAAAATCAGACGAAAAAATCGATACCTCAGAAATTTATGAATACGAATAACTATACAAAACAAACAGACCATTCCACTGCATTGCAAACGTTGCTCAAAATATGTTAACAAAGAAGAAAACCAACACCCGAATTGATCCCATTATACACACGCATATAAAACACCTTTCCACCCAAGTAGCTGCTCCACATGTACACCAAAACATTATAATAACCACAACAAGTAATAACAATACGTTTCTATCAAAGCCAAACTCAAGGTAGCAGATTTTGTCAACTGGTTCCACTGCGTGTTTCATGGAAGTTGTGTTTAAATTGTTATTCGGTTGCGTACGTGTATCTATGTATATATGTGTATTTCTAAATTTTAGATGCCGGCAAGCAATTAAATTGGTATGGTTTGGTTTATAATATTTGTGTAGGATTTGAAAAGCGTTTTCGCTTAAACACGCCAGCTAATTGCAGTGGAAACGTTATATATGACAGTGCTAAACTCGGAGTGGACCGAACTTTATATACCCTCGCACATTTTAGTGAAATTTAATTTTAGTTGGCTGTTACTATCTGGAAACAATGCGTTTAGACATAACCATAACTGTTTAGCAAAATCAGAGAAGCGGACGCAAGTTTGCACTTAACATATAAAAGGCAGGCGTGGTTTTTATCTGATCTCAATAATATTATATTAAGACATATTTAAAAAACAGTATCCTTTATAAGAGTGAATTTTATTTAGTCATTATCGAGATACGCTTATTTCGTCGTATTTACATTACCTTCGGTTAATTAATTTTACCAAATTTAAATGATTTAACTTTAGTTGTAACAGAGGTTCTCATCATCACTTGGCGTAATAGCTCTGTGTGAGCTTTGACCTGCTGCAAAAAATGTCTCCATTCGCCCCGATCCTTGGTTGTATCCTTCCAGTTGCTGACCTTGAATTTCCCATGTCGCTTTCTAGTTAGTCAACCCATCTTGATCTTGGTCAGTCTCTTACTATCATTGCAAATGTTTTAACGTCAATTATTTTTCGTTGAGCTCTCGTCGGATCCATTATCATGGTATAGACTAGTCATCTTAGTCTTTGAGCTTTGATGAATCGCAAACATTTCCCCTCTTATAAGTTGGGCCAGTGCTTGATTCCATCTTATACGCCACTCGCCGTTGTCTTTGACTGCGCCCAAGATTAACCTGAAAAATTTTCTCTCGAATACTTGGAGCTTATTTTTGTCTTTTTCACTTATTGTCCAAGATCCGATCCGTAGCAAAGAACTGGTACAATTTTTACACCGAATTTGTGCAAGATTCATTCAGCAGCTTCGATTTAAAAAGTTTAATAAGTGAATACTCTATACGCTGTTTGAAGTCCCTCGTCGTTCGCGGCTTAGTTTAAACGCCGAATACGTGGAAGTTTTCACTGCTTCAAATTCACGAGTAATTTTTCCTGTGCACCAACATATATTTCGTTTTTTCCTCGTTATCTCGGTTAATGTTGGTTGTCTTGTTCTTCTTCTATCATGCCCAGACACCGACTATCCACATGCGAAACGACTTCATTTGTAGGTGTAACTGTTTCTCCGGTATTGAGCAGCTCCTTAAAGGGTTGCACCCCTCTTTCCATTATTTCTTGTGAGTCGGTAGGTATTGTAGATATTTCATCCTTTTTACTTCTTTATTTTCATCATTTTTATTTCTACATATGTTGATACGTGGTTGAAAATCTCTCTGTTCTGTTTTTAGTTTGCTAAATAAAAAAATTTGCGAGTTTCTTTTGTTCTGAAAACCTCACAAATAGTTTGTACATTTTTCTTTAAGGTTTTGTTGCAATTTTTCTTTTTACAATATATATTTCTTCGCTCTGCAGGTTTTCTTATTCATCTAGCTCTTTCTGTCTTCATTTTTCATTTTTATGGCTTTTTCGTATTCTTCATCAAACCAATCCGACTTTTTCTTTTTCACTGTTTTTCCAATTATTAGTGATACAGCAGATATGATTGGGGCTTTCAGAATCCTCCACACTTCCTCTATTTTGTCGGATACCTTATTTTTGTGTAATATTTTGTCGATTTTTTCTTGGAACACTAATTTAATATTGATATCCTTTAGATTATGAGTATTCCATTTCTCCCTTTTCAAACCTCTGGTTTTAGTTACGTTTGAGAGTTTTTGACGAAAGTTAGCATATAACAAAGATATTTCATTGAAGTAAACGTTATATGATAGGAAATGTTGCTATTGACCGATTCCGCCCATTTACATGACCAACCTACCTTGGACAAAGAGTATAGAGTTCTAGTCTACCTAAATTTTTGAACGAGTTCTGGTAAGCACATACGAAAAGACAGACATGACTATATCGATTTTTGTTTATTATTCTGGGCATTTTTAGTATTTATATACATATGTGTAACCATTTTGGGTATTAATGCTGTTACGTACAACCGTTATGTGAACAAAATTGCAGTACCCTTGGGCACAAGTGCGAGTATAAAAATATGCAAATGTATTAGAGAACCTCATATGTACATATGTACATATGTATATGAATAACACATATGAGTAAATGTGCAGTACATACATATGTACAGATATACGAGTATATTTTGTTACTTTGCGTGAACTTTGTTTACATTCTTTGAATTCCACCAATTTCCTTTTTTAGTTATAGTTTAGACACATCTGCACAGGTTGTGAGTGGGGTATCAGCGATTTTTTTTATTTTATTTAAAAGTCTTTATGTATTAAATATGACATCATTCAAATGTCCACAGGCATTGCTCCTTTTTTTGATTGTTTGCTTGAAAGTTTCTAACCCTAAATATCATCTACCAATGAAACTACAGCTTAGGTTTAAGTATAGCGCAGCAGGGCACTGGCAAGTTCTTATTACAATAGACGAACCAGACATCAGAATCCGCGAACTAAAAAGAAAGCATCCGCCAGGCTTCACATCACTCTAAAAAATATGATAGTATACTTTAGCATGAGGTGATTTGTGATTTAACAGAATCTGCTGAGGAAACATATCCAGAGATAGGGGGATAAAATTCATCGTCAAAAGTGAGCTTGACTAACCTTTGAGCTACCTACCGCTACCGCTAGAGAAATGAAATCATTCATAATTCTGTTACCGAAAACTGAAATAAGCAACAAAACGTTTCTCTAATTCCTTGATGCCGCCTGTATTATTCGATTTCTTTCATCGATGACTTCTTCATTCGACACAAATCTCGAGCTAAACTAAAATATAGATTTTACTATATGATGACCTGTGTGACATGCTACGCTATCCCACTAAAACCAAAGGTAGTTAAAGTTCACGTTCACGCCAAGTTCAGCTTAGAAACAATCGGTAATCATGGCTCTGTAATCAACATCGATTTTTTTTAATAAATAACTCAAATCTGGAACTACTCAAAATTCACACCAAACTGTTGCCACAGAAATGCATTGTCCTCTTGTCAATCACGTACAGATCTTTTGATCCCCAAAATCTTGAACATAACATTTGCTTTGGAATTAATTTTATGATACTTTCGGACGTTCTTTGAAAATAAAATGACTTATTTGTTTCACTGGAGTCAGGATACTGACTGGCTGTAAGGATTTCTAATTTTAAATTGCCGTGAGCAAAAAATAATGTAAAATTCGAAGAATATCATTCTTGGACCACGTTTTATATATTTATATATTAAGTGATGCAAGAAATTGTGCCCATTTTTCGGTGGATGTAACGATGTATACAATGGAAATGGGCCTTCCTATACGGTGGCTTAAAGGCGGCATTAAGTTTCAAAATGAGTTTTTGACAATTTTGTGTTTGACGAAGCACTCCAAAATCGAAGTAAATAAGAAGAAAATTCGATACATTTTTCAATACCACTACAACAAAAAATCAAAGCATTTGTGCTATTTATAGGACTAAAACAGTGTATAATAAATAATATCAGAATAAATTAGATAAACGAAAGTTTCAATAATTCTTTCCGATTATTTTGATGTTGAAGATGGGCATGCTGCATAGAGCCGTATCGACACATGTGCACTTGTTCCACTGCTCAAGAACTGAACGTTACCAGGAAAGCTGTTTGATACCGTTTGCATGAAGCTGGTCTTTAGAAGAACTTTGAAGTAAAGGGCCACACGAATTGATGGACGGATGGACGAAAGCGGCTTATTTTTGAAGCGGGCGTTACCTAGGGGGGAAAAAATTGGATCATATTCGAGAACTTAAACTGAAACATTCGAACCCAGATTAACAGCCAGCTATAGGAGATTGAGATAGACGATCAACTGGAAGCGGCCAGAGTCGGAGAATAAGGTTCAATCAAGATGACCGGTATTCCGCATGTAACTATTATAGAAATAATTTAACTTCCCAGTTAAATGGTTTCCTCCTGTCAGTTTGAACATATTAATACACACCTTTTTTGCGTCAAATTCAGTGCAGATTTTAACCCTGACATTTCTTTTATTGCTTTCAAATAAGTCACCTGCAGTAGCAAAAGAGATTTGCTAACGTATTTTGTGGCGGTTGCAGTAGCCGAATGGTTTTGTGCTTGATTGCTATTCGGTAGTGACCGGGTTCAAAACATGCTGTGGGCACGAAAGACCAGAATGATAGAAGAGTTCTTTTTTAATATCCTCCAAGTGTATTTCTGTTATGACAAAACTTCTAATGGAAAGCCGTTTACCCTTCGGATGTGACATGAAACTGTGGGCCCCTCCAAAATCAAGACGCTCACACAAAGTAAGCACCAGTGATGAAAAAGTCATCAAATTATAGGTGTTATTTTGATATTCAAAGAAAAATGCTATATTTTCATACAAATGATCGGATGTTTATTTCATTATAACGAGGAAGGTACGCCGTTAATAGTGAAAAATAACATCAGGCAAATGATCACCATGACGACCATGCTTACAGGACAATATCCTTTTCATGAAATTTTCCATAACCGAATGGCAAAGTGGCTGCCCTATGCCCTCGATAGCCTCACGAATTCCATCTTTGAGGTCTTGAATCGACCCTGAGCTGTTGGCGTAGGCCATCTCTTTCACGTGACCCCAAAGAAAAAAGTCTCAAGTCTTATCGTTCAACAAAAAAGTCTTATCTTTCTGGAAGGAGCTAATAATGCATCACACTGTGAATACTGAAGAATAATGATCAACTGATTTGAGTTCTGTTATTGCCATTGTTTGACATTTGTAAGCAAATCTACCTCTGCACGTGTTTTCCAGTTTTTACAGTAAGAATGGATTTGAACGAATTTGTATTGAACCTTTGCGTTCAAAATGAATTCAATGATACGAAAACTTTAGAAATATAGGGAAATTGTTTCTGTAATAATACTCTAAAGGAAACCGCCATTTATGAGGGGCATGAACGCTTCAGGCCGTTGATATCGAAAACTGTTGAAGACATCAATAAAGTGAAAGAAAAGTTAATTAATAACCGCAAATCAATCAATAACCATTTGAGAGCTGGCAGAGGATGTGAGCATTGCTTATCCATCCATTCAACACTATAATCCGAACAATGTTGCTATCTGAAATGAATTGTTGAAAACGGTTGTATTGTTTATAGGTTTTTAATCAAATTTAAAAGCCTTTAATACCCCACTGTTTTACGCCCTTTGACAACGTGCGTGCATCCTATACTAAGGTCGTAAAAAAAAGTGAATTCACTTACGATAGATATACATACGTACGTAAATATTTATAAGTTTTTAATGGCATTCGGAGCGTCTTGAATATTTTGTTGTTGTATTGGCGCATTTTGTCTTGACAAAAAACTTATAGTGCACGTCGAGGCCAATAATTTATTCATATAATAATTTATAAACATACATATATATATATAAGTTTACAACTATAAAATGCTGCCTGCTCATCAAGTTTCCAAGTGATTTTCAGATATACTTCACCAAATTTTAAACTAAAGTTCATACAAAATATGCTCATATCGATTTTATCAATTTACTTTGAATTAACTCGCCAATTCCTTTTCCATATATGTACATATGTATGTGTGTATATATGTGTATCTGTATATATGTACATAAGTATGCCGTCAAATGTCTAAGCTTCATGAATTCGCATCCAAGGACGCCCTTTTAAATTTTTGTTAAGGAAGTTGAAGGGATCTTGTGGGACGTATGACGCATGCAAAAGTATATATAAAAGACCTTTTGCTTCGCACTGTGCCTACATTCTACTACAACCAAATTTTTATACCTATTTATACTCCTACACCGCACATGTGTGAGCTTTGACAGCTTTGGGCCAAGACGAGGTTTCTATTTTATGCTTTGAGCCGCATTTACCTTACCAAAATTAACGCAGCAGTCTACAAGGCACATAGTGCACAGGTAAATAGGTAAATAAGTGCATGAATAACATACATATATATGTACAAATAAGTTCCTTAAACTCCAATTTGGAGCATAGGGTGCATAAGCACATACGTATGGAACGACGTGTTATGTGAACGTGTCCGTAACATTTGTGCGTACGGATATGTATCTGAGTAAGTAAGTTTATGTTCGTGTAAAACTGATGGATGCCACTGTCAAAGTGAGTAAAAGGAGACTAAGAATAAGCTAAGCGAAGGCGAAGGCGAAATAAGAAATACGACAAAACATCGAAGCAAATAAAATTAGAACTGTATACTACATACGAGTACATATATACGGTTGCTTTTGTATGTGTCGGTGTTTTTATTCCAAGATTTTCTCCTGCTCAACATTTACATGTCTTCTTTGTGTCATACCTTTATTATATTGTCGTTTTGGATTTTTATGAAACTAAAACGAACGATTGCCAAACATCCCTCTTTCTGATAATAATTGTTAAACCATACCATCTGTACCATATGGCTCAACAATAAGTGAGTTTACATGACAAGACAGCAATTCGAGTATCACATGAGCTGAAAAGTCCCGGGTCTAACATTTCATTCACCTACATATTTTTTCAGTTAGTAGTAACCTTAAAAAGAACGCTGTTAAAATTTCATGATATTCCATTCATTAGTTCGTGAGCTTTTTTTTATTTTCAAAACAGTGGATCTAAAAGAATTTCGTGTTTTAATTTTGCAGTGCTTCTTGGTGGGGAAAAATATCATTCAAGCGACACAATGGCTTACAGAGTGTTATGGGGAATCCGCTCTATCAGAAACAATAATAAAACGATGGCTTGCTGACTTCAAACGTAGTCATAGAGACATCGATGACGCACAATCCAGTGGACGTTCAAAAGAGGCGTTAACACCACAAAACATAAAAAAAATTCCAAAAAATCGTTTTGAATGATTTAAAAGTGAAGTTGCGTGAGTTAGCTGACATCGCAAAGATATCAAAAGAAAGAGTGGGCTTCATATTACATGAGCATTTGATTTTGAAAAAGCTTTGTTCAAAGTGGGTCACGCGTTTGCTCACTGTTGACCAAAAACGAACGGGTTGATGATTCTGAGCAGTGGCAAAACTACATAAATTGAGCTTCCCACTGCTCCCACATTCACCGTATTCGCCAGATTTGGCTTCCAGCGACTACTGACTGCTCGCTGGTAAGAATTTTTTCTCGAATGAAGAGGTTATCGCTAAAACTGAGCCCTTTTTTGAGGCGAAAGATAAATCATTCTACAAAAGTGGTATTGAAATGTTAGAGCGGCGCTAGAATGACTGCGCTGTTCTTGATGGAAATTACGTTGATGAATAAAGCTAATTTTGAAAAATAAAAAGGTTTTTTTTTGGGCCCGGAACTTCTTAGCCCATATGTTTCTGCTAGGTTCCGTAATATTGTATTAATTCGAGCCCTAAAATGAACTCTGCAGCAGCCGTCTTAGCATAAAGCGATTTCAAGGATGTATGTAAGTCTCTGTCATTTATATCAGATCCCAAAAAATGCTGCAGCTCACTAAAATTTAGATCTAAAGGTGACTACTACCAAATTTAATAATAACAGATAAGAAAGTGTACAAAATCTGTGCTTAAACAAAAATCTCTAGCGGGGAAAAGCTTTAGCGTAACGGAAAGAGCTAAATATCTATACTGGAGAGAACGTCGAGTTCGGAAAGTGAAGCCTGGACTTAGCAGATTAAACTACAGGGCACAAGTTTATGATTACTTTAAAAGTGTTTGATTGCATTGACTTAGGGTATTAAATTTCTCTGTATATTCTCTATAAATCCTCCTTTTCTTTTCCTACTACCAAATCTTCTTATTATTATAGTTAAGTGACGTTTGTATATTGGATTGATTTGTTAATGAAATTGTGTAAAAATTTAGATTAAGAAACTTTCATGTAAAAATCATTCTAGTTGTACGAGTATATACTAATGTTGAAGTACTATTTAGGGGTTACATACGTCCAAAAACTCAATTTTTTTTACAGATTATGACTCTTTATAGTTTTAGGCGTATTTTTGTGGAAGTCGATTGTAAAAATTCCTCATATATACAAAGTTATGGTAGAAAATGTAACTACCCGACAAGAGTTTGAGACGCACAGGTAGCTGTCTTTCGCTTGAGGCAGCTAGCCGTTATTACTCATTTTCCTGGAAACTACTTTTTCCGGCACAGTCTACATTATAACTCATACAGTTTTTAATATTTTTGTATGCGGTTTTTCTTTTTTGATTTTTGATATTTTGATCAAAAAATTTTATAAACATAATTAAAGTGTGACATTTATGACGTAAAACGCATACATTTTTTTAAATGCCGTAAATTGCAAAACTTTTCGAAATTCAAAAATTCGGCTCGATAGACTATAACTACAACTTTTACAAGATTTTTTTACTTTTTACAAATCCACCAACATTTCAAGGAAAAATGATGGAGACCGTGGAGCAACTTTACTTTCATTATACTTTAGGTCAAGTAATTTTTTATATAATAATTTCTGTAAAGAAAAATCAAGTAAATTTGTTCATAAAGTTTAAGTACTAATAAACAATGTACATCATTTTTTTATATATATTTCGATTGTTATTTCTTCTAAAAACAGTTTTTCTTTTAGCGCATTTTTGGCCCTACTGGACGTATGTAACGCCTTAAAAGACGTTAGTCTTACTCTTTACTATTGATATAATTAAACCAATAAATGAAATGAAATATAAAGCAATTTTCTTATTTGAAAATGCCATTATATGAAAGTACTTAAAATATCATAGTATATTCAGTTCAAACATTTTTGGAATTAAAATTTTTTTCCAAAAAAGACTTTAATGTTGGAGCAGATCTGTCGAGCTTCATTGAACCCCAATTGCAGGTGTATTGAAAATAATAAGACAAATCTTTGCGTGAGATCAAAATCAAAGTATTTGTAATTAACGTAGTGTTAGGTTTCTTCAGTTTTAGTTTCTCTATAGACACAACGTCCTTTGCCAGCGCGCGGCGTGTGCACGACCGTTTGAAGGTTAAAGTAAATAATTCAACTTAAACCTCCTGTTGCTCTTTCCATTTTCAGCTTGTTGAATGCCGTTCGTTAATGTTATTTACAGCATTCTGTTGATATTCGTACTATAATGGCTGTTATTGTTTTTGACAGCAGCAACCACCATCACTACCACAATTGTGAGTAGCATCACCAAAGTCAAAGCCACTAGTGCTCATACCGTCATCACCACCAGAGCCCCAGGCAGCACTCACTTTGCGCCTGTTGTTTCGTATGAGTTGCGATTTATGTAACTTGTTTGCCTTTTTGCCAACCTCCCCTCTGCTGTGTTAATTTTTTTCCCTACCATTGTTTTGTCGTGTACTCGTATGGACTTCTTTTCCCTGTTTCTTATATTTTATGTATTATTTTTCTCGCTGATGCCTTTTTAGAAGGTGATTGTGCTTTTTTCGGCGGCAACTGAAAAGTCTTGCGCATTTCGAGGAATTTAAATATTTAGTACTTGGGTGGATATGTTCGTAAATCTGTTTAACATTTGTATGTATTGCATGATTCTAAGCTTCGCAACTCAACAAAAGGATCAACTTATTGCAAATACATATTTTACTTTTTTTAAATGTTTGTTGCATTAGCGTAGAAGCGTTTACTTGGAAAAATTCACAAAAATAGAATTTTAATTAACCAAATTTCACAAGAAACGTATCGTCGAAGCGTGTCAAACTGTTAATAATTTTTTGCTGGCGTGTGGACGACACGAGCTACTCAAATTAGAGAGGAATGCATTTCATATTTTTGTAAAAAAATTGAAAGTTCAAAATGGAATTAATTGGGAATTTATTGGGGCGTTTATCCTCGGGCCAGTGACTGGACGCTGGTTTTAGTGTGTACATTTTGGGTGAACACTCAGCCATTAGAGGCGGGTAAGGAATTTGAAGAGATAATAGGAATATTAAAAGGAATGGCCAGTACTGATTAAATTAGTTAAAGCACGATGAAGTGTTTACGACTTGGTAGATGTTAAAATAATGTTTCACACAATTAATTTATACGTATAAATATAACTAAAGTGCATGTCAGCGATTTTGAAATATTAAACACATAAAAGAAATAATTGGCGCGTACACTTCGTTAAGGTGTTTGGCCGAACTTTCCTTCTATTTGTGGTGTGCTTCTTGAATGGAATATTACTCCTCTTTTATACCCGCTCACTTGTGCACGAGGGAGTTATAATTTTGTTCACATAACGGTTGTGTGGACTTTTTAAATGTATGTTAAGATTAAATTTTCGTCCGCCCGTCTGATGTTGAAAGCTGTAACTCTTCTATAACCGAACCGAATTTACACTTCCTCAACTTATTTTAAGCTCTTGTTCTTATGTCACCAATACCTGAACAAGCAACCCAACTTGTTTAGCTGTTTAATTGTTGCTCCGGGCTATTCTTCAAAACGGCGACACCGATTTTGATGCGACGAAATGATAGATGTAGATAATCCGCTAGTTTTTTACCTACCAGAGAGAGGTTGATGTACACCATAAATAAATAAACCTCCCGCAGCGGAAGGTCTTCTGAATTCAATGAAGAACATCCCAAATCAATATTGATGGGCAAACCGTCGCCAAATAAGTCGTGAATTGGCGGAAAAAATGAACTGTAACCAGAAAACGATTCTCAATTACCTTCACTCAATGAGATTTACTGGAAAATTGAGAGCCTGGGTGTCTCACGAGCTCAACGAAAAAACAAAGAAAGTCACCTTCAAATTATTTCTCAACATCTCGCCAGCCATCGAGCAACACGCGGCCAAAAACAGCGCTTTTTGTACCGAACCGTCACGAGAGATGGGAAATGGTTCCTATATAACAATATGAAGCCAAAGAAGGAGTCGGTGACTTCAGGGGATACGCCTCAACCGAGAGTCAAGCCGGATCTAACTCATAGAAGATGGATGGTGCACTGGGAAATTCTCGAAAAGAATGCCACGATCAACAAGGTGCTCTACATTGCCGAGCTATATCGCGCGAATGAGACTATTAGACTGAAAAGACTTGATCGGCATGATCAAATCATACTCCTTCACGGCAACGCCAGCCCCATATTGCACAAGTCGTCAAAGCCGCACTCCATGAGCTCGAATAGGAGGTCCTTCAGCATCCGAGGAATTCTCCGGAACTTGCACCAATTACTATCTTTTTCGCTCCCTGCCAAAACATATGCAGGCTCAACCACTTCTTTGACATCAGACCGGGCGTTTTTTGGCGGAACGACATCAATAAATTGGTCGAGAGATGGAAAGAGATGGTAAACAGTATCAGTTTAGATTCCTGCAAATGAGAGCGATCAAAATTGTCCACCGTCCGTTATAAAAAGTTTGAAAACTTGTAGTAGGTTCGGAATGTTTTTGGACAAGCGAGAAGGACCACGCACTTGATAAACGATATTTTGTCCGTACCTATGAGACTGAGCTTTTTGCGACAACCATTTCTGATGGTTTTTCCCCACGTAATATAGTTTGCGAAAATGTTATTATATTACACCTTTCACTCCAAATATCCGGCGGTATATTATCTTCGTCTTAAGAAGAATTTTATCTTCAGAAGAGTTTTCATCTTCATTTAGCTCTCTCAAGTTCGTCAATCGCACCATCACCATCACCATCATCCTTTCTAATAAACTCATCGACGTCGGTCAGAAATTTTTCAATTCCCTCGTCGCTTAATGAATTTTGTTTTATCATATTAAATTAAATACACAAATATACTATAACATATCACACGTATAAATGAATAACAAAAATAATTTTGCTTTGTTAGCAAAAGTCACCAGTATTCACTCCACTAGGTGCGGTCAAGAATGCAATTTCTCTAAAATACCTTCGAATTGCAGATTGTAGATGGAGAGACCACACGAAATGCAAAATCAGCAGAACGTTATGGCCCATCTACAACCTCAAGCAATCGTCGACATTAATAAACATGAAACGACGGGACACCTGTAGACTTACGGCAGTCATAACTGGCTTCTGGTCTATCGGAGAACAAGCCGCCAAAATGGGCATCCCTCATAACACATACTGTCATAGTTGTAAACAACCGGGGGAAAAAGAAACAATCTTCCATTTCCTCTGTGAATGCCCTGCCCTATGGAAGGACAGAATGTTAACCCTGGGCAAACCGCTGTTCGAGAGTCTCGAGCAGCTGTCTGGCTTAGAAGTCAACAACCTAATAAGGTTCCTAAACCGCAGAGACTGGAGATAGTCCTGCTGTAAATAACTGTTAAACAATTTGGTAACGAGGATGTGGCAACAAAATGGCGCGGAAGCGCTAGTTGGATTCTGGATGAATCACCACTCTAACCAACCAACCAACCAAAAGTCACACAAAAGGCATTGTTCGTAGACTCAAACTTTTTACAACTGTACTTATAAGCAACTAGTGCATCTGAACGTGCGCACACAACTTAAGCTTACCAAAGAGTAAAGCTGAAAGAAAAGCAATAAGGGGACACAATAATGAAATAAAGGGTTTCCAATAACAGGTGTTATAAATGAATGGATTACGCTATCGAAAGATGATTTACTATTTTTATGGCCGGAATTGGATGGTATTGATCTGGACAACATTTATTTTCAACAAGACGGCGCTATGTGCCACACAAGCAACGAAACCATTGATCTTTTACGCAAAAAGTTTCCGGACCGTGTTATCTCTTGAAGAGGTGATCACAATTGGTCAGCAAGATCTTAACACCTTGTAACTTTTTTCTTTGGGGCAACGTGAAAGAGAAGGTCTGCGCCAACAGCTCAGGGTCGATTCAAGATCTTAAAGATGGAATTCGTGAGGCTATCGAGGACATAGGGCATCCACTTTGCAATTCGGTCGATTCGAGTCGACAGCTTAAACTTTACTCCTGTATTCTGTGTCAGTATCCTTTCCATTTCGGTCGCTGTTTCTGAGCTTTGCTGCTCTGCCGATATCCTTCTATTCGCGTATGTTAGAAAGTCCGCTAGGTTATAAAGTGTGATACGTCAAGTTTTCTACATGTAGGTCAGTCTGTAAGGTTATACAGGGTGTTATGCCAAGATTCCTACATATATTATACCTATCGTATTTTGGGGTCTAAACTAAAAACTTTAGACTAACATTAGTAGACTAACAGCCAGTCAATATGGCTGGTTTTGCAATTTTATATTAAAATTCCTACCACATACTAAATTATTTTCTGGCAACGATGGAATGACTTATGCAGTGATAACTCAAAAAATATTATATTGAACAGATTTTTTGTTTTATTCAACGAATACGAAATACCAGCACAATTCAAAATGACTGCTGCCAGTTAAAGTGTAAAAACATCCGCAATTTTCTCGTTTTGCATAATTACAAAGCTTTTCTTGAAATTTGTAGAGTTCCGTAGAATTGTTATTGCGTATCAGTACTATGGTGATAACTACCAGGAAAAATCAAATGCTAATGCAAAATAACGCATTCAACCATAACAAATTCATTCCATCATTTATATCTGACGACGTAGAACGTGCAATATTCGTACACTTACATTTCATAATAATACAATAGTTATTTAAATTACAATAAACGACAATTAGTAGAATGAATTTAGAAAAGTTGTAAGTTCTTCTATTGTATAATTCTACAACTTTTTTTAATATTTTAATATTATTGTTCTTGTTTATTATTATTTCGTTTTAAAAAGTTAGAAATCCAGATTAATGATCTAGGTATGCAAACCTATTATCTACCGCATACCTTCATCATCGAAAATCTCTTCATGCTAAGATGTTCGTGACGTTGATTGAGACATTGGTTTTGCTCATTTTTCTTTATTCAGTTTTTTATCCGAAATTTGTTCGCTCTTAGCTCATGTGAATGCCACTGAATGGTCCGGGGAAAATACAAAACTCGTGCTTGTTATTTTTATGGTACTTTGCCACTTGTGCTCTACAGAACCATTTGCTAATTTTTTACTCCGAATGTACAATTGATTTTGTTTTTAAATGCAAAATGGTTTTGTCTCGTCGGTTTCTTTGAATCATATCGAACTTACTTATGCACACGCGGTTACTAATGTTTTAAGGATTTACAAAAATTCTTAATTTTTCTCTTTGCTTTTAATTGCTTTGCTTACAATAGTAGTTAAATCTAAAGTTTCGAACGATACTAACCTTAGTTAACACTGGCGTCTTAGCCCTTGAGTGGGACTATTATGCAGCACAAGGCAGACGGAAATATATCTTGAAGTTACAAGAAAAAACCGGTTCACAGACTGTATGTTCGTCGTTTATTTTGGCATCGTAAAATTTTTATTTTTACATTTTGTGTGGTAAATAAGGGACAACATGCCTCAAATAAAACTTTCACAGAGAAAGAGTGTTAGTGGTTAGTGCGCCAGGTGGAGAAATATCCAGTACCAAACGCTCCAAAGTTAACTGGAATGGCCGAAAAGGATTTACGTAAGACTTGCCATTCGGAAACTGTTAGAAGGGAACTAATTTAAATGCTAGGATAGCAGTAATAAACCTTTTGTAAGAATAAGGGATAAAAGTAAGAGATTGCGGTTTGCGCGCAAGAACCGTGAGAACCGTACTTTTGATAAACGAGGTAAAAGTAAAGTTATTTGCATCAGATGACAGACCTTTAGATGGCGCGAGGCCAAAACGAAGCACAACATTTTCGAGCATTTTGCAATACAATGAAAGAAAGCACTATAAATAAAATACCCGCATTCTCTGTTTCCCCTTTTTCTCAAAAGATCATGAGATATTAGAGCATTTTACAAAATAATCGTATCTGTAACAAATTAGGTGTGCGTGACTGTATGTATCTTTAAAAGTTTTCAAGTACAAATATGAAGACTAAACCACATTCCAACTGAATATCTTATTAATTTGCATGAGCGTGCATACCATTTTAAAATAATAATACCTAATTATCAACATAGCTCGCAAACATCTTAAAATTTATTTGAAACATTTTTATCATAGCTCAATTGAAAATATTCAATTTTTGGCGAATAACATTTTTTCTTAAAGTGTCCTTACACCTTTTCTCGTATGCATCAAAGTACTTGTTCATTCGTCTGTATGTACATATATTCAGCTTCAGTATATTTAATGAACTGGGGAAGTGTAAGCCAACAAATCGGATATCTAGCGGATATTTCTTCAGCCACACTTTCCATTTTACTACCCATACTTAGGAATTTATGCTTTCAATGAAGTGTGTTTGCTGCCAACCAGACGGCTTTGCACGTTTACACTGCTATTGCCAACTTAAGTCAGACGGCAATGGTTCGATAAATGGGCCAACAATTTTATGCTACAATACGCACGAGCACATAAAATTAACCGGTGGTCATTTAGTTGGCAGCTGTAGCTGCTTTGTTGCGTCTTGTACTCGGAACACTTTGAAATGTGGTTTGTGCAATTTACAATTCGATATTTCTGCTACTCTAACCTTTTTCAATGTGCAATAGCAGACATATCGGACGAGAGGGTGAGCAGACATAAAAGTAGAGCGCAAAAATAATTTCCGGTTTTTGAGCGATTCGAAGGGTGATAGAGCGGAAATCAAATTACTGCAAAGGCTTAGACGTTAAACTGCTATTTTGAGGTACAAAGTGTACTCAGCTACCGGTTAAATCTATAGAAAAAGAGGTTCTGTCAAATACAACAGAATTTATAAACATGCGTGTATTTTGGAATAAGTACATACAGTAGATAGCAAAAATAAGTTTCCACCGTCCCACAATATTGGTATTGGTCTATCATTTTTGAAGCGTTATGAAACATAGGGTGCCGTACTTGTTTTAATAAGTAACGCCATTCAATGGTTGTCTGTAAACGCATTTCGCGTTGATTGTTAGCAGTCCAGCTTTTGGCGTTACAAAGTTAAGTTTCCAAATGAAAGATATTATTAGTTTTTTCTTTGTAAGCCATTTAGTGAAGAAATAGTGTTATAAAACTGCGTTAGTAGCAGCACTCAAAAGGATTCGCCCGAAAGTATTATGTTTTAGTAGCGATTTAGTAACTTTCAAAAATTATTACGAAGTACTAAAAAAGTATATATTTTTACTTTCTTAGATACTAGGAGAGGAAAATTCAAGCAATCAGCACTGAAAGAAAATAATCTTAATAATAGAAATGTAGAAGAATCCAGATTCCAATAAAAAATTGCATATATTTTAAAAAATCGCATACGGCTATCGGAAAAGTCTTTCAGTCGTACAAAAAAATCATTCACGCCTATGCCCTATGAAACTAATGGGCACCAGGCCGCAGGCCATTAATTTCTGCTTCGAAAATTCGTGTCCAAATGCAAGGTGAAGAACATGAAATTCTTTCATCACAAGCTACTCGCGGAAGGTTGTATAAAGAAGGCAAACATGGGCGGGTCCCACAGAAGATCCTGCACGTTAGCAAACTCTCTATGAAAGTCAAAGCAAGGAGTAATTCCAAAATAATGCTTCGAAACTATAAGAATCGGTAACAAATCGTTTGGACAGATGATTCTATGATCCTGTTTAAGTATTCCTTTGCTAGGGTCTACATGTGGAGGAAGAAATGAGAACCACGGCCTTGTAAATGCCATAAGCCCACTTTTAAGGCGGCTGAAATCGGTAATATAGTTTGGAGATGCATAGCCTAAGAAAATTAGTAAAGCTAGAAGGAGAAGTAAGTACCAATATTTACTTAAATATCCTTAAAAATGTTGCAATACCTGAAGGTAGGAGGCTGATTAATGGCAATTGTACACGACAACATGATAATGCTCCAATGCATATCGCAAAAAAGTAACAAAATACTTAGAAGAACAAAATATAGACATTTTGAAATGGCCACAGGAAAATTCAGTATCCCCTATTGAAAACTCTTGGGCAATATTAAGACCAAGCATATCGTAAGTAAACACCTCAAAACATCAATGAATTAAAAAAAATGCATTAATGCAACTTCGGATAATGTCACTTCAGATGAATGCAAAAAGCCTATCCATGCGCTGGGTGACCGTTTAGCTGAAATGTGTTAGTGGAAATTTACTTGTATTACAATTTTTTACATGGCTTTCGGTTTGTTGTATAAGATTTGAAATAGGAAAGGTGTGTTTTAAGAGCTTGGCCTTTATTTTTGAATATGATATCCGGCATATGGCTGAGGCAGTTACGAGTTATCTGGTCCGACTCCGAGCTTTTTCATGGCGGAAATACACTCGGAGGTTCGCCATTGTAGAATTTTCCACATAGTCGAATGACGACGGCCAACAAGTTGAAAACGACGGCAAAACGACACTTCAGCGTATTCTTCAACACTTCGCTTTTGGACTTCGCGAAAAGATTTTTTTTTCAAAGCAAATTTCCACAATGTGGAAGCGTAGTTCTGGTGTTAAGGGGACAGAAAATTGTAAACGGCCATATTTTCCCTGATTTGCATTAAAATTATTTAAAATTAAGAAGTCAATATATTTTTTTCAAAATTGGCATACAGTTTATTTATACATTAAAATAGTGTAATTAGTTTTTTTTTATTTAATCATTTAAAATGGCGGATGTACACTCAATTCTTCCAGGAAGGTCGCAGCAGGGCTTCTCAATCGGCGGGCATTGTAGTATAGGCGTCAGTGACCTGAATACAAAAAATCAAAATTTTTTTTGTTTATTAATGTCATAATTTCTATATGAATTAAAAACAAATGAAAAAAAAATCGCGGAATAAAATGCTTCAAAAAACAAAATAAATTTTGGAGCGAATTTGCCTACTATTTTTGCTTCAAAAAAATAATTTTTTCGAAAAATTTTCGAAATTGTAAAATCACATAAAAAGTAATATCATAAAAAAGATGTTTGAAAAATGTCCTGGAGAGCGGTCAATAACTTTTCGAGTTATCGTGTACGCTAATGCGAAAAATATATATTAGTTTTGGGAAAAACGCGTCTAAAGATTCAATACATAACTATGTATACCTCTCTCAGCGCTTAAACGCAAAGAATAGAGTTGTCACGGTTGACGATCTATAATATAAAAAATACTTAAATTTACGTTCTAACAATTTTTTGACATATTCTTAAATGATCATATTAACATTTTTTTTTCGAAATTTTACAGGTATCTGTCCACTTAAACGCCAAATCGTACGGAACAAAAATGTTAATGCTTGAAATTCTCAGTTGTCAAACCATAGATATCGATAGTTATCATGCAGCCAAAAAACATCTAATATTTGGTCTTTTCAGTTTTGTTATAATTTTGTGTTCAATAATGCTTATATTATTAATTTATGAAAACAAGTTTCAATATTTTCATTTGCAAAAAAAAAAAAATACTACATTGAACATAATTTTGCTGGATGGAAACTTATTTATGTGATATACTGTACATACCTACAAACTTGTGCGCCAGAAATCTATGCTAAAACTTCCCTTTACATTCCATATTTGTGTAGACGTATACGTTTTTTGCTTTAAAGCTTAGACTCCACGATTATCGCAGAAGTATTTATGAAACGATTCTTACAGATGATTATGATAAAAATGTTTTTAATAACTTTTTTTTATAAGTAGATAAAAATATAAAAATAAGAAATAGTTTAAAAAAAACTAAAAAATACGCTTTTATTGCTAATCGAACTAAAAAGTATATTAGAAAATAAATTTTAATCACAAAGAGGCCTATAATGAAGTAATAGCAAATCGAACGATCAGTCATAGTCAACTACCTCAGAACAGAATTATAAAAAAAATTAAGATACAAATAGAATAATTCAAATTATTTTCTACTTTTTAGTTCGATTAGCAAAAAAGCGTGTTTTTTATATTAGTTTTTTTTTAAACTATTTTTTATCATGAATGAAAATTATTGTTATCATTGCAGTCAGTGAATTATTGATTCGATATATTCGTGTTATATTTAATTCCTTTCTTATCGACTGTGAGTCTAAAGCTATGCAGTTATCGGCCGTGATAAAGAAGTAATCGGGATGAAGAACTTATTTCGTTGAGCCTGAGAAACGGCTACCCCACTCCAGAAACGGAGAGGTAACAACAAAATATACTGACATAATCAATATGTTACATGCTTTTTCCCATATAGATCATTGATTGAAGGTCGAGCCTTGTTTTTCTGAATGAAAATTATTGTTTTCATTTAGTCAGTGATTTATAGTCCGATTTAATTGTGTTATATTTAATTTCTTCTTTACCGACTATATGTCCAAAGAAAGGCCAGCATTGGCCTTGACACAGAATAGATACTCTCAGCACAGAAAAAGGAGACCGTGGATTATATTGACACAATCAAAACGAGATGTAAATTTCCAGTTTGGTTTTTTTTAGTTCATTTTTGTTGGGAATTGTACTTTAATCGATAAAATTTTATAAATGAAATTATGGTAATGATAGATTCCTCTTTATTTGCCAAAATTTTGTTCCGTAAAATAATTTCAAAATTTATGTTTTGATTATTTTATTGTAATTAACAAAATTACATCTTATATGAAAATTATTTCATCTTATATGAACGTTGAATAGAGTAAATTTGCGTGTATGAGACTTGTATATTAGTATCTACGCAGGTGTAAAGACTATACAAAGTGAGAATGCAACTACCCTGAAAACGTTTTAGCCTTCTATTCGTACTGCAGTGCCGCGTGCCCGAGCAAGTTCGAATTGGAAAGAGTAAGTCGTAGACTCCCGAAATGAGTAAGAGTAACTCGGAGAGTGCAGACATGCGCAGACCGCGCGTTAGCTCTGTCTTTCTTACTCTTCTACAGAAGATCTAAAAAAAGAAAATATTAATCCTGGCAATCCTAATAAGGATAATGGAAAACTTTTATCAAATTATTGCATTGTCATCGGTCCTTGATAGGTGTGCAAAATTCCAAGTTGATCAGATTTTTAAAAGCCAGTGAAAATTAAGCTCAAAGATTCCGTTACATACATACATACATACATACAACCCGAGCTAATAAAAGTGTGTTAATTATAATTTGAACGCATTTTAATACACAATCCTGTTGGCAACTGGCAAACTGATAATACATTTTAATCTAATTACTACACCTACCTTCACGTGTTGATACTTGGATTATTTTTAAGGGGAACCAGCATTGCGATGTCCTAGGTTTGATGTCAATTGTTTGATTCCAGATGACTTTTCAACTAACTTAAAGAGAGTTGCTTAGAAGTTTGCTACAAGTTATCTTATTTACTATAGTATAGTTAGATATGAACTAGGTTAGGTAAGACTATACTGGCTGGCTGAAGCCACGCAGGCACCATTTTGGTTGACAGCGATACCAAATTAGAGTACTTTTTTGTTTTATCTTAGCACACAGTGCTTCTCTCAACTTACCATACTGAGAGCGTAATAGCGGTACGAGATAGTGCTACCTTCATATTCTCTTCATCGTGTAACAACACTAACACTCGAGGTGAATATTTTCTTGATTTTATCTCAGAGGTCGGCAAAGCTTATAGTTAAAATTTGGTAATTCGTCGTGCTTCTGTTTTACTGAACACAGTCAAAACTTGGCAACATCTCGCTCTGCTATTATTGTGACCACATGTACCGTGTTTTGTTTTTTTAAATAGCGCAGTCAGTTCTTGTCGTGGAGGACTGCGAGCATTATTAAAATAATAAAAAAAAAAACACAAACAGAAAAAATCGGCGGAAATGTAAAAGTAGGGGGCTGCTTTACGTATTATGGTGTAGGACCATTGTACCAGGTCGAAGACATAATGAATTCGGCAACAGACGGGGCGCCGATAATAGTTGACCCCTTCAATAGGATAATGATTCAAGCACTCAGCTGTGAGAAAAAAATGGCTGCGTGATTAAAGGTTTTGCGTGCTGGAATTATGAAGGATTTGTGGTGGAAAGTTCAGTTGATATAGCAATCCACTACGAAGGACCAACGCGAATGGCTGTGGAATTCGAGGCGCCTAAGAGGCGCTACTATTATCCAAATCAATCTGCTTTTTTTGAGTTAAATTGCATTTTTGTATTAAATGTAAATAATATTGGAAATAAATATAATCATTTTCATGCCAACCTATTTTGGTACTTCACGTGTATCGATCGTGTTTTCTCTTATTTTTTTTCTTCGAAATGCTTGTGTATGTAGCGTAAAAAAGTGTTAACAAGTCTCTTAGGAAAGGAGACCAAGAGACTTCAAAATACTATAGAAATTTATTATCAATAGGATAATGATTCAAGCACTCAGCTGTGAGAAAAAAATGGCTGCGTGATTAAAGGTTTTGCGTGCTGGAATTATGAAGGATTTGTGGTGGAAAGTTCAGTTGATATAGCAATCCACTACGAAGGACCAACGCGAATGGCTGTGGAATTCGAGGCGCCTAAGAGGCGCTACTATTATCCAAATCAATCTGCTTTTTTTGAGTTAAATTGCATTTTTGTATTAAATGTAAATAATATTGGAAATAAAAATAATCATTTTCATGCCAACCTATTTTGGTACTTCACGTGTATCGATCGTGTTTTCTCTTATTTTTTTTCTTCGAAATGCTTGTGTATGTAGCGTAAAAAAGTGTTAACAAGTATCTTAGGAAAGGAGACCAAGAGACTTCAAAATACTATAGAAATTTATGGTGCTCACACTCACCAACGTAAACGTACGATCATATCAGCTGACATAATGAAACTAATGAGAGGCCCATGTAAATGAATTTTCACCACCGTTCCGTTCCGTAGTATCGTAAATCGTTGTTTCATCGTGTCACCTCATACGGGCGTATGGGCGTACGTTTACGTTAGCGAGTGTGAGCACCATTACTCTTGCAAGCAGTCCGCCCATCTCTCTCTATGTCGACTTTACTCCATAAACAGATTCATAAACTAACCTCTCAAGAGCGAATATCTGGAAGGTAGGGGATTGTGTCACAGGTCATTGGCTATTAGGTAGGCACTCTTCTCGGCTAGGAATATTTTCTCATGAATATTGCAGAAGTCATAGAGACGAAGAAGAAGAAGAATAAGAAGAAGAAAAAACAGTGGAGCAGTTCCTATGTAATTGTCCAGACTTAGCTAAGAGTAGAGCGAGGTTGTTATAAAAATACTTTTTTGACTTTCTTACGGTACTATCCGCAGTTGGGATAAAACCTATCCCACGCCTCATAAGAGCGTCTAAATGACTCCGTGATGAATAACCATTGAGGTTGCCATGTTACATAGTGTTACCACAAGGGACCTATATGGCCTTAAAGAGTTGGCTATTCTACACCGACTGCCACAAAAATCTAACTCTAATCTATATTTTATACGAGTATCTGTGTATATGTTATATAATATTATAATAAGCGCGTGCACCTCTGTTAGGTACTTGACCGAGCTCATTTGACAATGTTGATGTTCTTCCATAAATGGAGGGACCTATAATTTTAGCCGCTTCCGAATGGCAGATGGTTTGAAGAACTTTTTCATGGCAAAAATAGACTTGGCTGTTTGACATTGCTTGTCGAAGGGTAATCGCTATTAGTAAAACCTTTTTGTTTCGAGCTCGAGCCTTACCGAATAGTAGTGACGCACCAAATCATTCGGCTTCGGTGGCCGCCCATTCTGGTACTAAAATCGCCACCAAGCATAATTTTGATATAACTCTCGCTTTTCTATTCCATAGAGGCATAGGCGTCTCGAGACGATGTTAAATAATTTTATTTTGAAGCTGATTTGTGGAAAGGCGCCTATATATTGGAGAAAAGAAAATATTTATAATGTGATCCACATTTAGTGATATAAAATGTTAAGTACCATCTACTTTGCTCTGTGAGATCGACTCAATATTTATGTTAATAATGTTCAATATCTATTCCGATTCGTTCAATATATTTAGGTCATATCCTGAAAAGTACTGACTAACGAAATACTTGGATAGACAAAGAAAATTTTTAAAGTTACTGGTTTCATTTATAAATACGCCAAATGGTGTAAGATAACCAAAGTCCATAATAAATCGAATTCCATTTTGGTTTTTATTCATTTATATAACATTTGAATGACCACTATTTGAAAAATTGAAAATGCAGTTTACTTGATTTTTAGTATCATACACTTGTACACATGAATGAGCACGTAAAAAAATCAATGAAATATTCAATAAAGCAAATAACTATTTCGGCTTACGAGTTTGATGTGAGAAATTGAAAAAGCATAACAAAGAACGTTTCGTATTCTTAGAGTGCGCTTATGCACATAATTTACTTACATGCTATATATGTGTGTACATGCGCATATGTGTGTGTGGATGCAGTAATGCACTTGTTTTCAGGTACTTGTGTGCATTTATTTGGAAAGTTTCATCTTGCATGCAGCACAACTGAACACATCTTCGATGCTCGATACGACTGCCTCAACTATTATTGCCATATCACACAAGGGTCGTAAATGTAGGGCAGTGAATCACATTCTTGCACTACAAAGTAAATACACGCATCCATATGTATGGATATGCGCATATACATTTCACATACTCGTAGTTGCGTTCTCCTCCCAAATGGTCATTTTCAATTTGTTTCGTACAATCAGCTCCCCAATCGATGGTCAACGACAATAAAAAAAAAAAAAAAATAATTGGCGCGTACACTTCTGTTAGGTGTTTGGCCGAGCTCCTCCTCGTATTTGTGGTGTGCGCCTTGATGTTGTTCCAAAAATGGAGGGACCTACAGTTTCAAGCCGACTCCGAACGGCAGATATTTTTATGAGGAGCTTTTTCATGGCAGAAATACAATCGGAGGTTTGCCATTGCCTGCCGAGGGGCGACCGCTATTAGAAAAATGTTTTTATTAATTTTGCTTTCACCGAGATTCGAACCAACGATCTCTCTGTGAATTCCGAATGGTAATCACGCACCAACCCATTCGGCTACGGCGGCCAACGACAATAGTAAACAGGAAATTAGAAATACGGAAATACGTAAATATCTACATATTTATTTAAGACTTGGAAAGATCGTTTAGATATTACTCATTTAGTACGGAAAGGGTGTTCAAAATTTCTTTCATATACATACATATTCTATAATTCTTGGAACTCTGCACGAAGAAACGTTTACTGGACCATATTATATTTAACAACAGTGCTACATAATATATTCGGCAAGATCTGGAATACCACATCATTCCCAAAAGATTGGATGTAAAGTATCATAGTTAAAGTTCCAAAGAAAGGAGATTTGACTTTGTGTGTTAACTGGAGAGGTATAATGCTTCTATGCGTTTCTATTAAAGTGCTGTGTAAAGTCATCTTAGACAGGGTTAAAAATAAAATCGAAGCTACTTTAAGACGCCAGCAAGCAGGCTTTCGCAGTCAGAAATCATGCATCCATCATATAGCTACTCTGCGCATCATCATCGAGCAAATAAAGGAGATGAGATGCACGAATCGTTATACCGAGTCTTCGTTGAGTTATGAAAAAGCTTTTGCTCGACTTAAACTCGAATACGTATGGTGTGCCTTACAAAGAAAAGGAGTTCCTGATAAAATTGTCGCCTTAATGAAGGCGCAATACGAAGCCTTCCAGTGTCGGGTCTCTCATGATGGAATCTTATCGGATGCCATCCAAACCGACGCTGGGATAAGACAGGGCTGCATTCTGTCGCCGCTTCTTTTCCTTGATTTAAAAATGGAACATCTCGAAGACCTAGATTTTGCTGATTACATCGTTCTATTCTCTCAACGCAAATCGGATATGCAAAGCAAGTTGAATGATCTCGTAAAACACTCTGTGACGCCGGACCTAAAATCAATGCGAAGAAAACCAAACATTTGGTAGTACATACGAACGATGCATTCTATAATATCGGAGAGGAAAATATTGAAAATGTAAACGTTTTTCAATACATTGGAAGCCAATACACTGCAGAAAGAGGATGTAAAAAGGATGTATCTACATGATTGCAAAAAGCAAGAGGTGCATTTGCAAATCTTCGTCCGGTGTGGCAGTCCCAGCAAATGCACATTACAATAAAAATATGGATTTTCAACTCCAATGTTAAATTAGTTCTGCTCTACGCCTGTGAAACATGGTGTTTGTCTGCGGAAAATGTACACAAGTTTCAAGTATTCGTGAACCGCTGCTTGAGACGTATTCTACGTATCTGGTGGACAGACAACTGGATATCTAATACCAAATTGCATCGACGATGCCATCAGAAACCAATTGCAACTGAAATAAGATGGAGATGGATTGGCCATACCTTACGGAAAGGTGGCACTGAAATCTGCAGACAAGCGCTGGACTGGAACTCCCAAGGACAGCGCAGAAGAGGTAGACCTAGGGGCTCTTGGTGACGCTGCATCGAAGAGGAATACAAAGCGGTGGACAAAACAATGACCTGGCAGGAAGAGAAAAATATATCCGGAAATCGGACAAAATGGAAAAATTTTACTTTGGCCCTATGCTCCGGAACGGAGACGAAGGAATGATGATGATGATGATATACTAATAATAAAACGGTCTGGAACTATTTTCGACAAAGTATAAAAGCGCAATTGACAATGGATACTTCATTAAAAACGGAAAACGAAATTGACTCAGCAATAGTTTTCTTCAACAATTCCATCTTCAAAACCCTCACCATTTCGACACCAACTAGAAAAATTCAACAAAAAGAAACTATTCCAATACATATGAAACAAAAAATGCAACTAAAATGGAAACTCCGTAAAAAGTGGCAAACTACTGAACATGACGAAGATAAGGCAATGTTTAACAAATCAATAACAAATTAACAAAAGACAACCAGTACATTGAGCAAAATGTAAATACGAGTCACCCAGAAAAGAAAATGACAACCTCAGTAAAAATCAGATATCATTTGAAAAATCTGAACAGTAAAAAAGCACCGGGCTACGATCTAATAAATGGTAAAACCCTAAAAGAGCTGATGCAGCAATAACATACTTTACTTTTGCTCGATATAACCAACTTTTACCTTGACATTGATATTGAGATGGTCCAGAAACGAATCGCAAGCTGCCCGAATGTGACTTGCAGGTATTTTGACCCACTCGCGGACAATGTCTTTTTTCAGCACCTCGAGACTAGTGAATCTTTTAGTTCGCGTCTGGTGAGTCCTTGTGAGGACGATATGAAGTTTGAAACATTCTTTTTTAGCCATTCTTGATTCACTTGAGCTTTGCGACACGGTGCTGAGTCCTATTGAAACATTCATGGCCTCCCACCGAACTGTTTGTCTATTCACGGCTTCAAAACAACCTCCAGAATACTTTCCCGATAATATTCCACATTTCTCTTGACAGCAGGCTGTGTTAAAATGATTGGAGAGCGCCCATCTGTGGTTACAGCGGCCTAAACCATTACCTGTGGTGGGTGCTGCCTCCTGGTGGCTAATCGATGACTCAATTCTCGTATAAATGGTCGGCCAAATAAACCCTATCCTTCTGGGAGTTTACGAATTACTCAATTTGAAAGATTTTCTCGTCAGAAAACACAATGTTCGGAAATTGACCGCTTTCGGCTAAGCGAAGCAACTCCCTCGCTCTCTCAAGTCTGACTTGTTTCTGCTGTGGTGGGAGATCATGCGTATTGTGGATCTTGTAAGGCTTGACTGTGAGATCATTTTGCGGCAAAAGCTACGGTCAGATATTTTCAGTTCTTTCACCGTTTGATTGGCACTTCGTCGGGGATTTCCCTCAAGTCGCTTCTTCCCTTTTTGAACCATTTCACGTGACGTTGCAGTCTTTTGATGACCACCTCCATGACGTTTCGCGATGCTACAAGTATATTGTAAGAAATAATTGTGTAATAAACAAACACTTTATTTACTTTAATGTACTCGAGCTTACGCTGGTTATGATTTCCCAGCCAAATATAATGCAATCACACGATTACGTTTGAAATCCATTACTGATTTGTTTTTTTCGGGTTTACTCTCAGCAAAATGCTTCCACGCGCTTGCAATTAATTAACTAAATAACAGACAGCTGATGCCCGTGCATCTTTATGCTGTTGCATAGAACTGTTATGTGAACAAGATTGCAATATATTTGTGCGCGAATATAAAGACTATAACGCCAACACAAAGTTTAGTTAAAAGGTTAGACACTAGGGTTAGATTCTAAAATTAGGTCATCTCATGTAAAACATAACAGTTAACAGTATTATTATTTAACTGAAAGTACACTTTTTTGTACATAAAGCAACAACAAATCGTTTAAAATTAGTGCCATTCGCAATTTGTTGAAAATGCCGGCCTAATCCGATTCATTGCTGCTGTTTTGTTGAACTTAGAATTGCTGTGTAAACAAAACTACATAATAGACCGCCAATTGGTGAAATTGGTGAAATCTACGATACCAAGTTTTTGCTTCACTACAAGGGAATTAATCCTTAAATGATACCAACAGCCAATAAAGCCAATTTTTTTCTCAGATGCGCCAGGAACAGGCAAAAAACTTTAAATGGAATGATGGAATCAATTCGATCTTAACTTGGTATAGCTCACAGCGACATTGCTACCAGATGGCAGAACTGCTCACTCTACATTGAAGTAACCACTGAACATGCAATTCGTTCCCAGTGTGCAATATTTCCAAAGCGTACGGCACAGGAGAGTATTACCGAATTTACGGCTTAGAATGAGGACGTTGCAGCTTTTGATATGGAATTCCTAGAAATGACGGACTATTTGGAGATGCATAAAAACAAGTTGTGGTTGTGGGAAATTTTCACACAAACACAACACCGAACGACACCATCACTTGAAATAATTGGATGACTGAATACTTTATGGTGATACATAAAGGCGTTGGAAAAGTACAAACATATGTGCACAACTTCAAGGCGATCGATGAAATATCTTCACATCAATTGCTGGAAATCACAAACAGAATGCCCGATTAACTTAACTCAAAAAATATCATTGACTTCTGAAATTTTAGTGGCATTTAAAGAAAATTCGACTTAGGCGTACATATTTCCCAATATTCTGAACAATTGCAATTGAATGAGTAAACGAGCCAACCACGAAGTTGACAAATTTACTCAACAGTATTGTCACACTTAGCACTCAAAACGAGTCAGTCACAGACGAGTCTTTCATTTATTGCTAGTTATATCACAGAATTTTTAAATTTATTCGACTTGCTAATGATTATGTTGCGAAATGTTAATCAGTCACCGCTTTTCATCTGAAACTTTGCAACGTGTAATTTTGATTTAAGAGATGTCAATTTCCTTCATTCGATCAGCCCAATTTTTGACTAGTTTTTCCAATAAATCTGGCCATATGACATCAGTGGTGGCTTGAATATTGCAATGAATCGATTGTTAAGCGTGTTGTAGGGGCAAGTTGCGGTGTTTGTTGGAACCAAATATCGTCGACTTTAGCTTATTAATTTTTGGAAAAAAAAATTCAAACAGCATGGCGTGATAGCGCTCGCCATTCACCGTAACGACAGCTCCTCTTCATTTTGAAAGAAGTAACGACTGATGATGCCGCCTGTGCTCTATGAACTTCGCGATTTTTTTATATTTACTATAGTTTTTCCAAAGTAAATTTCCGCAACTTGGAAGCTTTGTTCTGGCGTTAAACAATTCATGATGACTTACCAAACTTTACTGAATAGAAATATCTACACAGTTCTCGATTCTCAACTGTCAAACCATGGTTATCGATAGTTTTCATGCAGCTAAAAAAGACCTCTGTATATACTGAAATCCGTTATTTTGGCATGAAATTAAAGTATTTTTTATTATAGTTAGAATAATACCATTTAGGCCAAATAGAAAACGCAGTCACTTCAGGCCAGGCCTGGACTATAAAGTGACCAAACGCGGCACCCACTTTGAACAGAGCTTTCTCATTGTCAAATGCTCAAGCTACATAAAGCCATTTTTTTGATATCTTTAAGATGTCAACTAACTAACGCAGATTCAATTTTCTATCATTCAAAACGATTTTGTGGATTTTGTAAGAGAAAGAAATATGTTTTCATAAGTTATATTATTAAAATTAAATAAGAAACAAATATCGAGTGTTCAAAGCGACGAAGCAACCACGCTTATGCCGCATTTAAATAAAGGGGATGTGGAAACCAATGCGAGTAAAATGGCAATTGAATAACAACTCAAAACTAATTTAAATTCATCTTGACTTTTTAAGCTGAGTCTGGCTCTGAGTCTTTCTATTTGTCTTTCTCTAAAGTTAAAACACACACCACATTTTGAAGTAGAAACTGCTTATCCGGTGCAGGTTGTAGACGTCCCAAAGCCAAATTCCTGTAATATTTCGAATTCAAATGTATTCAAAGCCAAAAGGTTTTAAATGAAATATGTGTTTTAAACTTTTACTTACCGCCTTATGCGCTATTTCGCTGCTGAGTGTATATACATAATTCAATATTGTTGTATACACGCCATTGGTACGCACACGGCGTATGAGTAATGGTTATATCGCGGGCAAATGTGACAGTACAACTTGGAAGCTTTTTCTTGTAAAAATTGTTTGTTTTCACTTTTCAAATTTGATCGAATTTATTTTTCCCCTTGTTTCTACTCAATTTGTCTCGCAAATGTATGCACAACTTTGCGCCAACTTCTGGGATATTTGAATAGTATAACTTACATCATCAATATTCCATAAATGTTATTTGCGAATTTATTGCGCAATGTGCAGTTTATGTTGTTTGTAGAACGCCAAAATTGCACAGACGTGTAAGTGTGTGCTCGTTTTGGGATTGGAGTCTGCCACCGGCGCCGAGTTGGCTGGTTAGCAAAAGAATACCATTCGGCTGGAGCTGTCTTCATTGCACACTGCCATGAAAATGACATATAAAATGATGAGAATGAGTTTTTCTAGTAGCAGTAACTGCTTAATACGAAATGACAAATATCTAACTATTTTGAAAAAATTTTTCAGGAAGCCAAATTGTAAGGGCTTCCGTTTAGTACAGCATCAAGAAAGCGTTAAAATTCTGAAGCTAATGGGGGAAATTTAGTTTTAAGAACTGAAAAGTTAAGTTTAATCAAAATATTATACTAATATTATATATATATATATAAATATTATACCCCAGAGCAAACTTCCGCCCTTGGTTGCGCGCATACAAGCGATCCGTGTAGCAACAGCAGTAGATATTACTAAAACTTCCTTGATTGGCAGAAGTTGGCAAAATATATCGGCGAAGGTGACCAAACAATACCTTCACTATAAACATATTTTGATCAGCTTGTTGACCGGAACAGCACGAGATCGGATAACCTATGAGATTCGTAGTAGAATTTTCCATCGGTGATATAACATATGAATAAGCCTGAAGGAGCAACTTAACCGTTATGTATTATCATATTTTGCATCGCCTGCTGAACAGCCGGCATACCGCGGTATGCGGTGTGATATTATTTTATTTTATTTTTCCCCCTTTTTCACTCCACTCGGGAGCATAGTCTTGCGTTGGTTTCGTTAATCTATTTTGCTTTCTGACAGGGTAGGTGATTAGCCTGCCGCTACCAGTCCTAAGTAGTGGGAATTCCCACCTGTCGTTGCTTAGGAACAACGCCTTCTTACTGTTTGAAGCGCCATCTGTGTGTCACATTTTTCTGGCAGAAGGATCACACAGATGGTTGAGGACTTTGCTAAATTTGGTGTGTCTGCGCCGCGATTGCCCGCTTCCTCTTGCTGGCGCCACTGATGCAATGAGTTGATGTGTCTTTTTCTTTGTTTTTTTGCTTGTTTTAGCAACCACAATGCAAGTACAGGTATCCCTCGTATAACGCGATAGTTACGTTCCAGAAGAATTGCGCGTTATGTAATTCCGCGTTATCTAAAACATAGTTTTCATATAAATTTGGGGGTTATGTTCCAATAGGTTTTTTTTAAATAAAATACATACAAAATAACAGTTCAATAACAAAATAACATAACAAAGTTCAGACTTTCTTATACAATTAAAAACACAAAACAAAAAATTTAAAAACAAACTAAAACAAATTAAAGGTTTATTAAAAACTTTATTGTTGTTCTTCAAACTTCATATGGTAATTAATCTGTTTCACTGTCTTCAAAAGATCTTTGCACGTGGGCGTTTTGGGGGAGCAAGGGCTTCATCAGAAGATATTTCTTCAACATAGTTTTCGCTATTGGATAAGAAACTAGTTTTATAATTGCAAAATCTGTTATCAGTTTTTGGTGGGTGGTTTTTTTAAGCTCCTTTTCAATTTCGTAATAAGGTGCTAGATTAATATCTATTCTATCTATCTAAGGCAAAAAAGGGTAATTCCCGGTTTACATTAAAAATACATTACATATTATAAATATGTGGTACGCAAATTAGTGTTAAGATTTTATAATTATGTATTTTCCCCTTCGCATTATATAAGCCTAAATTTCGCGTTGTACTGAAACCTAATTTTTCCAAATCGCGTTATATCGAAACCGCGTTGTATAAGACCGCGTTATACAAGGGATACCTGTATTGGGCTAACTTTTTGTGATATTATACAAATTCTAAATTCGTCAAATAGAGGGCTCTTGCTGATGCCATTTGTGAAGGACAAAAAATTAAAAGAAAAACAAAAAACGCTGAACTTAGTTACGGTAAATATAAAAAAAGGATTTCCAATGAAATAAAAATCCGAATGGTTTCATTAAAAATCCGACTGGTTCCATTAAAAATCGACAATTCGACAAGATTATCTGGGAATACATTTGGCATCAGTGTGCAATGGGTATAAATAAAGCTTAGACAGCGAAATACTAAAAACTTTAATAAATATAAAACTTTATAGAACCAAGCAGTATCCATTACTTCTCATAATTTTGCCAACATGGTGAAAGCCACGAAAATACTGCCAGATTGCATTTCTTTTGATGATTGCAATGAAAATGATGTGAAAACAAAAAATGAAGTGTAAATGTAAAACATAAATTCATATGTCGATTTTCTAGACATTCAGAATAGCGATACACAAATTTTTCGCTGCACTGCAAATACAGCTTAACTGGGTGCGTTAGAAGAAGTAACTAAAAAAAGGGGAAATCAAGAAATATATTTTAAACTGTCGCAATTTGGCAGAAAGTTTTGCTGAAAAAAAATTTAATGGTTGCTTGAAGCTCTTAGAACTAAACGAAGGAAGAGTTCTTCAGTTAGATGGCCCCATTAGATGGAGATCAACTTATAAAGGGCGATTAATTTAGTGGTATCGGATTTCAAACAGAATTAAAATAACGAAAATTCAAAATGCATGGGAAATTTTTATTATTTTTGTGTAGAACCATTCATGACTTTTATTATTTAAAGATAAATCCTATCAAATTTTGGCCGCAACTGCGCCACCAATTTTGAATGCCTCACGACTTGCTGAGAACTTCTGTCGGTATCTCGTAAATATTGGAGGTTAGGAATTAGTTTTAAAGGTGACTCACATATGGCGCTATTTATCACTTTATCGCGTTGGCAATACTGAATATATATTCATGACAAAGCCTCATCCCTAGGCTTTGTTTATCAGTATCTGTCATTTCGCTGAAGTATAAACAACGCAGTGTTTTCGTGCTCCGAGTATGTCAACTTTCGTGCCGTCGAAACGCAATTTGCGGGAAGCTGTGCTTTTCTGCTTCAATTTGAAAAAAAAAATACTGGCCAAGCCCGTGAATTGCTGCAGGAGGCCTACCCAGACCATACTCCGTCGATTTCAACATGTGAGTACTGGTTTCGACGATTAAAAAGTGGTGATTTTCACACCGAAGACAAGGAGCGTCTTGGCCAGCCCAAAAAGTTCGAGGACGCGGAATTGGGGGAATTGGTAAACGAGGACTCGTGCCAAACCCAAGAAGAGCTTGCTGAATCATTGGGCGTTGATAAATCAACCGTTTGCAAGCGTCTAAAAGCGATGGGAATGATCCAAAAGCAAGGACATTGGGTCCCGTACGAGTTGAAGCTGCGCGACGTCGAACGGCGACTTTTTACGTGCGAATTGCTGATCGAGCGACAAAATCGGAAGGGTTTTTGCATCGGGTGGTGACTGGCGACGAAAAATGGATCCACTACGATAACCCAAAACGCAAAAAATCATGGGGTTTGCCCGGCCACGCATCAACGTCGACGGCCAAGCAGAATATTCACGGCAAGAAAATCATGCTCTGCATTTGATGGGATCAGGTCGGCGTCGTATATTTAGAGCTGCTCCAACCGGGCGAAACAATCACGGGGGATCGTTACCGACTGCAATTGATGCGTTTAAGCCGGGCATTGAAAGAAAAACGGCCGGAAACGGTAAAAAGGCACGACAAGGTTATTTTGCAACATGACAACGCTCGGCCGCATGTTGCTCAACCTGTCAAAAAATACCTTGGAACGCTTGGCTGGGAAGTGTTACCCCACCCGCCGTATAGTCCAGACATAGCTCCCTCCGATTATCATTTGTTCCGGCATATGAGTCTCGATTTGGCGGACCAGCGGTTCTCCTCGTACGAGGCTACCAAAATATGGGTTGAGTCATGGATAGCCAAGCAGCGGCCAGAATTTTGGAGAAACGGCATCCGGAAATTGCCCGAAAGATGGGCGAAAGTTGTAGTTAGCGATGGCCAATACTTCGAATAAAATATTTTGTACCGTTTTTTCACAATAAAGCCCCAAATCTTCGAAAAAAACCTTTAAAACTAATTCAACCTCCAATAACTTTAGTAATTTTGTGGTCCAATTCTTCAACCGAAGATGGTTTATCCACAGAACCTTCAGACTTTAAATATTTTTAAAAATGCTATGCTATCTCACGATCTTGGTGGCCAATCCACTTGTCGAAGACGAGAGATAAATTGCTCACCGAAACGACGACGCAGTAAATCGATTGTTTCACGAGTAGTGCCGGCGCCGTCTTGTTGGAACCAAATATTGTGGAGATCACGGGCTTCAATTTCCGGCATCAAAAAGTGTATCATGGTGTGATAGCGTTCGTCGTTCAGTGTTACATTGGAGCCAGCCTCGCTTTTGAAGAAATGTGGGCCGATGATTCTTCCCGACTCCATAGGCCCCACTAAACGGTTGATTTCAATGGATGTAATGGCTGTTCTTGAATGGCTTTCAAATCAAAACGCCAAGTTGTTTAGATCGGCGGCGAGTCGATTTTTCCGGATCTTTGGCAAAACTCTCATTTACAGCCGCAATATTCTATTTACTTCGGGCTATACGTTGCCTAATCATTCAATAATGTAAAATTATTCTCAATTCTGTTAATAGTTTGCCGAATAGTGCATTCGGTAAGACGGCTATGTGTACCATTAATTGACCTGAGCGCGCGAGGAGCACTTTTTACAGAGCTTCGATTTTCGGAACACAATTCTACGATTTGTAAAAGCAGTTGATGCATATGCCATAATTAAATGTCAGTGAATACTGAAAAAGAGTATGCATTTAGTTTGACAGTAGTCACGCGAGATCTGTCAGAAAACCCCTATTGAAAAAGGTACCTCCAATTTGATCACCCTTTAAAATGAGTGAGCCACTTTTAAGCTAAAAATATTTTAGTAAAATTGAAATCGACAAAAAATAAATATACAAAAGGAAGCTTTGAAAATAATGGAACACTATGGTAGATCATTGAAAGCTGCTGCATTTTGTTTAAGGCCGTGAAGAAAATTGTATTTAAGCCCAGAGAATGAAGAAAATACGAGATCTTTTGAATATAAAGTACGTAACCACATTTTCTAAGCTTTCAAAAATAGAATTCCTATGAAAGCTAATTTGTTATATCACTTCCTGGTCCTCGGCTTCATCACAAACTAGGGCCACGCAAAAAAAAAAAAAAATAAATATGCCATTTCGTATATAAAAAGTTGTGGCAAAAGTTGAAACAATGTTCTCATCGCACAATCTTCATCAACAACAACTTCGTGGCCATTCGCTTTTGAAGTACAGAAGTCAAAAAAACACTGCTTTAAACTAGTCGTGTGACATGCACTTGTACTCGTACTCAAAAAACTAAACCACTTCAACTTTTTACAAACTTTTGACGCTCACGGCACATACTCGTATATACATACATATTTGTAATGCTAAGAGATGTGAAAATACATATTATATTAAAATTTGAAATTTACTCTGGTCGGGCTTAGTATAATGACGCACGGGCAATTCTAGGTAAAGTGTATATATATATAATTGGCGCGTACACCCTTTTTGGGTGTTTGGCCGAGCTTCTCCTCCTATTTGTGGCGTGCGTCTTGATGTTGTTCCACAAATGGAGGGACCTACAGTTTCAAGCCGACTTCGAACGGCAGATATTTTTATGAGGAGCGTTTTTCGTGGCAGAAATACACTCGGAGGTTTGCCATTGCTTGCCGAGGGGCGACCGCTATTAGAAAAATGTTTTTCTTAATTTTGGTGTTTCATCGAGATTCGAACCTACGTTCTCTCTGTGATTTCCGAATGATAGTCACGCACCAACCCATTCGGCTACGGTGGCCGCCGTATAATGATTTATTTAATGCAACTCGGTGGAGATGTTGGGAATGGCTCATGAACAACCTTTATAACTTTCAACATTCCAAAAATAATAGTTTTGCAATTATATGCCTTCAAAATGCATTCGGAAATTTCAGTATATAGTAGTTTGACGCATTATATGAAATATATTTTCTTATAAAATTCTCTTTAATTCATAGCATATGCGGTCACACGCATGGTTCTATTTGTTTTTGTACTTGTATTCGTAATATCATATTTCAGTGGAAATTAAATGCAAATCCATTTATCAATATCACCGCTTTCCGATTTTAAACGGGAATAACAATTCATTGGAATTGAGAACAATACTGTAAAAAGACGAACTAAAATGAAGTATGTATTTCAATTCAGTGTTGATGATGGTTATGGGGATTAATGTGCCTACACACGCTCGTATGACGTTTTAATTTTTGATTTACTGGTTTTAAAGTAGATAGTAATTCTACCCAAAAATATTGTGGATGGCGTAGCCGGAGTTGGAGTGATATGGGTTATTGTTTGGAACCGTAACGGAATAATGCGTAAAGGAAAAAATTCTGCAACTTTATAAACCTACTTTGGTCTTTTCCAATTAAATTTTCGACGTGATAACGTCTTATAATTCGATTTAACAGGCTGCACGCACGAAAACATGTGTCGTTACCTTGCTCATTCGTGTTAGCTTGCTCATTTGCCGTTACCTTGCTCATTGCCGTTACCTTGCTCATTTGTCGTTATCTTGAATGAACTGCAAGCGAAAGCGCGGAACGAACGACAAAGCAAACGAACGGCAACGTTCGACATCTTGCTCTCTCCTACTTAGTGAGCGTATATGTGTATGTATATGCGCATATGTACATATATAAATTCACGTATTTGTATTTGCATATGCCTTCTTATTGATTACTATTAATTTGATTTACTTGAAGAATTTAAAATAAAACCAAGCTTGTTAATAATACCTGTTGTTTTAATGTTATTATTATTTTTTGACGTGATAACGTCTTATAATTCTATGTAGCCGGCTGCACGCACCAAAAAATGCGTCGTTATCTTGCTCATGCGTCGTTACCTTGCTTGAACAGCATGTTATGTTATGTTATGTTATGTTATGTTATGTTGTGTTATGTTATGTTATGTTATGTTATGTTATGTTATGTTATGTTATGTCATGTTATGTTATGTTATGTTATGTTATGTTATGTTATGTTATGCTATGTTATGTTATGTTATGTTATGTTATGTTATGTTATGTTATGTTATGTTATGTTATGTTATGTTATGTTATGTTATGTTATGTTATGTTATGTTATGTTATGTTATGTTATGTTATGTTATGTTATGTTATGTTATGTTATGTTATGTTATGTTAAAGTATATTATGTTATGTTAATGTTAACTCATTCTCTATATCCATACAAAATATCTGTCAAACAAATAAAATTAAAATTTTCTTTTGAAAAATGCAACCATTCAATCAGTACATATTTTCTTATGACGTTATCACGTTAAACTATCGTCAGTAAACCGACTTTACAGACAACCTCTTTTTTTTCTTCGATATGTGCATCACGTTTATCAAAGAGAACTCCAAAAATTTAGCAATGAATCCAAGTGAAAACGGTAAATTGATGATTTTATTTATAAATATATCTTTTATTTATTTATTCATTTTTTCATCAATTAAAGTACAACTCAAATAGATTACTAATACTAAAGCTTAAATATAATATATGGTAATCAATACTGTGAGATACATAAGTTACAATTCAAAAAGTGTATCTCCAGATTAAGTTCTGATTTGAAAGTCTCTCGTGAGTTAGAGAATATATCCAAATTTTTGCATAATTGGTTAGACTGTCTTATACAATTTTACAACAATTACATTACGGTTACAATTTTTCTTCGCATTTTTAAAGTGGGCAATGCTAACAAAAGACATCTACTTTTATATGCAGGCAAACTGCAAGGCCAACGAAGTGAATGATTAGCAAATCTAGTGAAAGGTTTTTTAACCTTCTCAATTCTTAAAGATGAACCCATAGAAGGATTCCAACTAATACTGCAATATTCGAGGTTTGGTCTCACAAGAGAAAAATTCAAATTCCTCATCGTAGAAATATCCTGGAACTCCTTTGAATTCCTTGTTACAAAGCCAAGCATAGATCTAGACTTGACAATCATAAAATCTATATGTTTAGAAAACGACATTTTCGATATAAATACGACCCCTAGGTCTTTCTTTTCATACATTTTTTGAGGGTGGTAGTGCGCAACTTGTAATCGAAATCAATCGTAACTGTTCGTCTACTTAATGACATGTGATGGCATTTACCAGCATTAAGAGGTAAAGTGTTATCATCACACCAAGCTTCCAATCTTGTTAAGTCTTTTTGAAGTCTTATGCAGTCAGTTACGTCCTCTATCCGACTGTAAATTTTCAGGTCATCTGCATACATCAGACAACGTGATGTCTCGATAGTAATATGTATATTTATTTAAAGATTGGGTACTTTCTTCAACCAGCAAAGGAATCGCTACGCCAAGCAATACTGATAAAAAATTGTCATCTCATCTTACTGCTTTTGAGATCAAGTCCATGTGGAACTTCACCAAAAAAATAAAAAAAATTCGACACAAGGCAAAAATGCGTGCTGAGGAATACTTGTTGCGTTCCGTGCTGTGTTCCACCCAAAGGACTCAAAGATAATAGGTAATAACTCTTTAGGCACCTTTCTGTGCACTAAGGGACAATGCAGTCAAAAATAAGAAGTGTCCAGAGTGCCAGTTCCAAGTTGCAGTAGCCAGCCGCCACCGCTGCCACACATCTTGTATTTAATGTACGCTTTTGCCCATCGGTGGTGCCCGGAAACTGTACGATTTGAAAAGTATTTAGAAGGAACCTGCTTATCGTCCTCAACGATTTCGAATTGGCATAATGGCTGCCGTGAAATGGTGACGTTGTACCAAATTGACAGTGGGTGCAATTGGGGGTTCAGGAAAAATTGTTTAGATAGACGAAAGTAAATTTGAATGGAGAATATACAATAAAGCTAATAAGTTCGATTTATTTATAAAAAAGTATGTATTATTTGAATTCTTCTTATTCTTAATTGGCGCAATAGCCCCTTACACGACTATAGCCGAGTTTAACAAAGCGCGCCTGTAGTTTCTTTCTCGTGCTAACCGGCGCCAGTTGGACACACCAAGTGAAGTCAAGTCCTTCTCCATCGGATCTTTCCAGCGCCGAGGTGGTCTTCCTCTTCCTCTGCTACCACCAGCTGGTATCGCATCGAATACTTTCAGAGCCAGAGCGTTTGTATCCATTCGGACGACATGACGCAGCCAACGAAGTCTGTGGATCTTTATTCGCTGAGCTATGTCTATGTCCATTGACTGAGATACAAAGAAGCCAGTCGCAATGTATATATATATAATTGGCGCGTAAACCCTTTTAGGGTGTTTGACCAAGCTCCTCCTCCTATTTGTTGTGTGCGTCTTGATATTGTTCCACAAATCGAGGGGCCTACAATTTTAAGCCGACTCCGAACGGTATATATTTTTATGAGGAGTTTTTTCGTGGCAGAAATACACTCCGGAGGTTTGCCATTGCCCGCCGAGGCAGTCGCAATGGCGCGTGGTAAAAAGATACTTTTATAAGGGCAACTGCAACCACCCAAACTGTACTGCAATACGATATGATAACAGAATTTTTGTGGAGAAATCTTGTCTCTAAACGGCACGAGGACCCATTTGTAAAGCTCGTCGAAGCAATAAAATACATTTCTAAACCGTACTTTTTGCTTTGGTTTTTTTGTAATACCTTTTCGATATGTAGTGTATAAAAAATCACGACAATCGCATAATTTTCACCTGCGACGAAGTTTTCTATAAAAAACCAAATTTATATTTTCAAAAATGTTTGTCAATTCTAAACTAAAGTAAAAAATATTGCAAATTTATAAACATTCTTCCAGTGAACGCCTCTGCATAGGAACTTTGATCTTATTTGAGGTATCTGGCAACACTAACTTTTCGCAAAAGACAATTTTAATAACAGTTTACTTAAAAACTATAAGCCTCCAGAGAGTGCGGCTTTCCCTTTTAGGATGGTGATACACCCCTCTATCCCATCTTAACATCCTTGTTTTATCAAAGCGTGCGGCATTGCAGTGAATGTTTTCCATTTACCCTATATTGGCTATGTGAATAGACGAAATATTCGTTTAATTTTATTTCTAAAAATCACTTGCTGCAACTTGCTGTGCATCACATTTTATTATTTTTCATTCCGCAAAAATAAACATTCCTGCAGCAGGATAAAAAGCCGTCGGTTGCTTTTGGTATTTTCTTTGTTTTCAAAATGCTGCAATTCCAGAGTTGTGCGGCTGCCTTGTCGAGTGTAGTCACTTTTACTATTCATTTTGTTCGCTGCTAAGTCAACTGCCTTCTGTTCGTGCTGTAAAGTAATGCTTGTGCTGGTGCTATCGCTGTTTTCTTTGCAAAGCCAAAACAAGAATCAAATCAACTGGCTAAATCCGTATTTTCTTGAAGAACTAGGCAGTTAGTTATGCTAAAGCTAGTCGTTCACAAAATATGCGATGCACGCGTCATTTGTTCACTAAGAATGGTATTCAAGCAATGTTGAATAACGAAAGTATCAGTGGTTCTGAACTCTTGGAGGGACCTTCAAACAAAAATACTTCAAAACTCTCTCGCCTCGACCACGCGGTGATAATGCAGACAGAACTGCGCACAAGGGTAACCGTTACATTTTTACAAAATGCCGTTCAATTAGATAATTCTCCATTACTTGCAACAAATCAACCACGGTTTTCCGCTCTCATCGGAGTTAGGTAGCTTGGAGTGATACTTGAACCTGTTGACATTGAGAAAAAAAATTAGTTTTAATAAAAAATTCCACCATCTTCGGCCAAGTAGTATGGCTCTTGTTATCTGGAATCAGTGCCAAATAAGACAGAGAATGTCGTTTTCAGAGCATAAAAATCGTTCTCAGTCATTGATATAAAAAAAGTTAACAGAAGTTACAGCTTTCGGCAGCATTTGCGACTCGATAAGAAAAACACAGTTTTATGGTTTGAGATTATTTAGTATAGTCTCCTGGAAAATCAGTACATTTCTTCCAACGAGAATCCGATTTACGAATTCCATCCCTGAAGTGAGAATCTGGAAGGACTGCCAAATATGTTTCCACATCTATTAGGATTTCGTCGTCTGTGAAAAACGCTTTCCATGCATGCATTTTTTTTGGTCTAGAAACAGATGGAAGTTGCTAGGGGTGAATACAGTGGATGCCCCTAAAATTCAAACCTTAATTTACAGATTTTAGCCCTTATCATAATGCACCGTGTCACAGCATTAGCCTGATGAAAAATATTTTTTCATTTGCAAACTTCACATACGTTCATATGAGAAGTTTACTAATATAACATAAAATTTAGTCTAGTAGCAACGCCCTCAAACGCCGCAAAACTTATTGAACAACCTAGTATTTCTGCCATGAACAAAGTCAACATAAAAAACCAACTGCCATTCGGAGTCAACATAAAACTGTGGGTCTCTCCACACGCGCCAATTATAAATATGTATACATATGTAATATACTTGAGTAATACATACACATATGTTTAAGACATTTTACGAAAAGTGCGTTGCACCTTAATGCTATACGCTGTTCTACCGTATACGGTACGCACAAGTAGACATATTAACTTGAAAAAGTATTAATAGAATATTTATTGATACTATTTCTGAAGCACGTAACTATTTATTTATAAATATCACATATTTCACCTTGGGCAAATTGCAGCTAAGTTTATCAACAAACACAGATACCCAAACTTGCAAAAAATGGCACGTACTTATTTGTATGTGTCGTCATACAGTTGCTTTTTTATCAGAATAAAAGCCTTAATTGACACACATTTAAACTTTGCGGTGAATATTTGTCTAATATACGGGTGCGTACGGTATTTGAGCACAACTTGAGAGTAAAACTAATCAGATTTTATTTTGAACAAAATTTAATGAAACTTCATTAAGTTTTTATATTATTATATACTACATATCTAAAAAGTTATTCAATAAAATTCCCATTAGTAGTGTGCCTGAATCAAATGCTCCTTATTCATATTGACAATAATGGTATTAATTGGGGCCTTCAGAGAAGAAATGGCGTCATGAGGTTGTTTACTGGTTTCACGCTCCTAATCTGGGCAGTTAGGCGGCTATGAGTTCGGCGTTATGTGATGTTAGTGATTTTAAGCTATCAAATCTTGTGTCGCCATCGCTTTGTGTGAAGGAGCAGATTCTTGCTGAAAGTTGAATGGGCTGTCACCGCGTACACTATCAATCCAGAGTTTCACAACTTTCTCTAGAACCTCGATATAAACAACAGAATTCAATCGAAATTCTTGAGTAAAGAAGATAGAGTTTTGTATCGTGACATGTCCTTTGTGGCTCACAACACCTAAAAACACCATGTGCGTGATAACAGGAACCTCTGTAGAATTTTAACATATCCATCATCGTCATTATGGATTAAATTCACATCAAAAAAGTATTGGCACAGGTAGCGTAATCAGCTTGCTCCAGTGCAGTTGTAACGCGCTAATACTTTGTGGGTCCTCCTATAGACTAAATAACGGCCTGCAATCGTCTCGTCATACTATTTACCAGATTTGAAGTTTCGGAAGGTGTTATTTTGTCCCATTCAGCAATTATTGTCTCTTTTAGAGAATCCATTGAGGTTAAGATTTAAGTCCGCCGATTGGGGGTGTTTTAAGCTGTTTGCAATGGTACATATATCAAACACTCCTGTTCAAGATAAGATGCATGTTTTGGTTCATTATCTTGTTGAAATTGCCAAGCTGTCCATTAAGGCCCAGTTTTTTTGACACTTGGACTTAAATTTTCTTTAAGAATTTCGCGATACACATGCTTATCCATTGCCTCATCTGTGAACATGAGCTTTCCGACACCAGATGCGGCGAAACACTCCCCACCCTCACATTTCCTCCACTGTGTCTAACTGTTTTGAGCTGGTTGTTCTCCAGGAGCTCTTTATTCGGCTTTCGCTAAATCTCTTGAGCTCCTTCTGACCCAAATAAATTGAATTTTGATTCATCCCTAAAAATATGGTGGTGTTCCAAAAAGCGTCGACCTTATTTAAATGCTGTTTAGCAAGTTCTAGCCTCTTTTTCGTATTTACCTGTCGTTCGGTTAATTTTCTTGGGCGGCCACATCTGCTCTCCGGGGCTATTTTGCCAGTATTGCAATAGTACATAACGATGTTTCGAACGCTGGGGGATTTTTTTCCATCATTAATTGACGTAGTTCTAGGGAAATTACAGCACCACGGCACATTTTGGTCTATGCCCGTCGAAATCGCAATGAAAAGTTATTGCGACCGTATGCAATTCCTAAAACGAATAAGTAAAAAGCAAGAGTCAAAATAACGACAGTTTAACGTTACGACGCCAATAGCATAAGCTAACATAAAGAATGTCCCAATACTTTTTTAATGTGAATTTGTGCCATATTTTACCTTTGAAGGTTGAGCTTGTAAACCGAAGTCGAAATTAATTTTTTTTGTTCAGATACGTAATAAATAAATATATTTAGAAAATACCGTTTTCTATTTTTTTATACTTTCATTTACACTGAGAACTTTGATTTTTCGAGTGTGCCAACACTTTTTTGACTCACTGTATATATATATATATATATATATAATTGGCGCATACACCTCCTATTTTTGGTGTGCATCTTGATGTTGTTCCACAAATGTCATAATAATGCGCACAATTTTCGAAATTTCTAGCATATTTCAGTCAATCAGATTTGTAAACTATTTTTTTTGTTGGCATTTGGAAGTAGATTGATAAATTATATGATATCTTTCTAAATATAATTAAAACAAGTAAGGCTAAATCCCGTCCGTACTGCACTGTATACTTAAGTTAAAAAAAGCAAAATTATTCACATTTAGTATAAATGATGATTCCAAAACAAGAAATACGACGCGAGTAAGATTTAGAATAATAAGCCGTGTCTCGCCTAGTTTTGGTTAAAGTGTACATCACGATAGCTAAATTGAAACATCGTACACGATCCGACGAAAATACTGTTAATTATGCACTGAATAAAAATCACTCACTCCCCTTCGTATATTTTAAGTCTAAATTTCCGTTCCATCCGTCTGATATTACGAGTATATATGTATATAGGTATATACTCGTATACTTATATAATTGGCGCTTAAATCCTTTTTGCGTGTTTGGCCGAGCTCCTCCTCCAATTTATGGCATCTTGACATCTTGATGTTGTTAGACGAATGGAGATATTTTTTATGAAGAGCTTTTTCATTGCAGAAATATACTCGGAGTTTTGCCATCGTCAGCCCGGGGGCGACCTCTATTAGAAAAACCTTTTCCTATCATTTTACTGTGTGATGCACGCAGATTCGAATATACGCACTACCGAATGGTAGTTACGCACCCACCATGATATAACAAAGCTCTTAACATTTTTCAACCATGTTTGCTTTAAATGGAGGGTGCAAACTTGAACCAAATATACATAATAAAGAGCTCAGTAATATAAGATAGTTTTAAAAACTTATTCAATGATGCTGTCCATCGTAGTAGTTTGCTTGTGCATAGCCTATTGACTATTTATTATAATAGTGATAGATAAGTTTTCGCAGCCCTTCAAGCTCAGATGTTTATTGAATTGATTGTTGCCTTTTTATACAAGTTAAATGCCTACTTCTTCTTACTTATGCGATTTTGGCCGAGCTTAACAAAGCGCGTAAGTCGTTTCTTTCTCGTGCTAACTGGCGCTAGTTGGACACATCAAGTGAAAAAAAGACCTTCTCCACCCAATCTTTCCAACGCAGAGAAGGTCTTCCTCTTTCTCTGCCGGGGTGTATGCATCTATTCGGACGGCATAACCCAACCAACGTAGCCGCTGGATCTTTATTCGCTGCGCTATGTCTATGTCGTCATAAAGCTCATCGTTCCACCGCCTGCGATATTTGCCGTTGCCAGCGTGCAAAAGTCCAAAAATCTTGCGCAGAATCTTTCTTTCAAACACTCCAAACGTCGCTTCATCGGATGTTGTTATCGTCCGCGCTTCTGCGCCATACGTTAAGACCGATATGATGAGAGCCTTGTAGAGTGTTAGTTTTGTTCGTCGAGAGAGGGCTTTACTACTCAATTGCCTACTTAGTACAAAGTAACACTTGCTGGCAAGGGAGATTCTACGTTGGATTTCCAGGCTGACATTGTTATCAGTCTGAATACTGGTTCCTTAATGAACGAAGCCTTTTACAACCTTGGTATCAGAACGGTGCCTAAAACCATAGGTGCCTATTTAGCTGAAAGAAATTATGAGAATTAAATTTCGCTTGCATTCTTTTATGCACTTAGTGTAATTTAGTGGATTTTTATGAGCAAATTAAATTATTTTATGTCTCAATTAACGGAAAACGCAAGATCAGTCATCTAATTTGTTTTTGAATAACTTTTTTACTGAATAAAAAAAAAAACATTTGGGTGATGAAAATATTTATTTAGACGTTTACACCCTTCAATTGCTTTTCTGTTTGCATACAGCAGCTGTACAGCAGCTGTCTAGTTCACAATTACAATTTACAATATGATTGACGTACAGCGTCATTTGCAAAAATTGTCAATCTTGCGATAAGGTGACTAATTTTGCGTCACCGTGTATAAGACCATATTCCTTAATTCCAGTAAGTGAAAGCAGGTGCAAAGTATGTAAAACGACTACATTAACAAAAGGCGCGATAGCCTTTGTATTGTAGTATGATCTACAATAAAATATGCATAATAATTCTATTTGACATTGTTAACAAGTATTTTTTCAGTATTTCATTTAATGCTAAAAGTTATAACATTTCGATATAAACAATGCTAATTTCCGTTTTATTTTTTCTCTTTTTCACTTGCCTAGATTTTTGATATACATTGTCCGGGTTTTTCTAAAGTGAAAAACAGTTGCAGATACAAAAAAATAAAACAAATTACAAATCACTGACGACAAGGAAACGACCACTGTCGCAAATTAATTTATGTCAATCATAATTAAATGTGAAATAACAACTTAAGCGAAGACGCACGCATAGCGAATAGAGGGCATCAGGTGTGAGAAGGAAGGACCGGAAATTAACAGCCGTAACTGTCAACATTTGATTTGATTAATTTCAATACAAACAGTAACAATAAATGTTGGGTAGAAGATAAAAAGGAAAGTGAGAGATCAAAGCTGACTGTTGTGCATGTTATATATGTGAATGCATAAGTACATACATACGTAAGTAAGTAAGTATGTGATATAGTGAACGTAACTATTTCTGCGGTAAATAAATGGAAGGAATTGCTATTTTTGAAATGGCTAACATTTATTGATGAGCTTACAATTACCCGAAAATTGTCTCAAAATTTTGAGCTTGATTCTCGCTGTCAACTATTGAAGCTATATACAGAACTGATAATGGTATTTCACTAGCATTCGAATACAAACGGAGTTCTCACAGGGAAGAAAATCAGCCTATAAATTGTATAAATTAATTGTTTTAAGAAGATTAACTAACCACAAGCCGAACAACAGCAATCGTAGTTAATGTAGCGGACGTAGGCTCACACACATACCTTAACAAAAGTTTCAAACTTCTGTTGCCAGCTTACAAAAGCAACCGACTAGTTATCTAGTGGTCAGATCGCATAGTAAAAGCTTTTCCATCCGATTCGAATAATTTAAAGCAGCGTTGACAAGCCGCAAGCGCTGAAATCTATTATCATTTTGGGCGCATTTGCAGAGCTGTATGCATTGTTCGCCCTCAACTGACAAGCCAGCCGCGACAAATTCAATATTGCTGCCGTTGTTTGAAGTTTATTAAATTGATTGACCGTAACTAATTGGACAACCAAGTGAACACATGCCAACGGCAATCAGAGCAAACATCATCAATAACCACAACTGTAGAGCTGTATAAACAGCTACGAAATCCCACCTGCGGGCGCGCACAATACAGTGAAAATAACAAAAACACAAAACATAGTTGCGAAAATTCTCAATTTTATACGCACATAACAACACTACCACAACCAGCCATAGAGGTAAACGAATATTCATATATACGCACACATACACAGCAAACAAATACAAAAGTATACCAACAATAATAATTTGAATAACTCGTAGGCGTATACGTAATTATACACACACCCCCAAAAACACGCACATTGCTTAATGATCACGATATTTCGTTCAGTGTTGGGGTATAATTTAATTAGCCAAAATAGCGCAACGTTGGAAACAGCTCAAGCAGCATATACTCAACCAGCAGCAACATAGGGCGGCGCAACTTGACGAGCCGCCGCAGCAGCAACAACAACAGCCGCTGCAGCCGCAAACAGTTTCGCAATCACAACAACAACCGCAGAAAGCGAATCTGCAACAACAGCAATTGCTGCCAAAGGTCAAGACGCAGCAGGCGCTAGAGCAAGTTGCCGCTCAGCAATACCAGCAACAGCAACAGCAGTCAAAGCAGTCACCACTGACAACGTGCGTGGTGACTGCAGTTACAGCTGCAGCTGTAACAACAAGCGTCATATCGACATTTAATCCCGTTAACCCCACGACAGCAACAATTACAACGGCGGCCAGAGTCTTTTCCCGTTACGACAGCATCGAGGAGCTGCATCAGCGTACCAGCAGAAGTGGAAGCGCAATTGGAATAGTGCCAGTGGTTGCGGCGCAGGGTGCACAAGGTGCGCGTGGTAGTATAGTAGCCGCAACTGGAGTGGGAGTGGGATCCAGCGCTGGAATTGGCAGTGGAGTTGGCACAGGAGGTTTGTATGCAACCGCAGGTGCGCGTAATGTACCAGTAGCAGGTAGCGGTAATGGCATTGGTGTGCGTATAGCAGGTTCGCGGAGTGGTAGTATAGGAGCTGGTTTAGATGATCATCGGACAGTGTTAAGTCCCAGTGGTACAGGAACAGTATCGGCGACTAATCAGCAATTAAGCAGGGGTAGTGTGAATGGCTATACAACGGCAGCAGCAACAGCAGTTGGTGGCGGAGGTGTTAGTGGTGGCATTGGCATTGGTGGAAGTGGCAGTGGGAGCAGCGGCGGTACACAATTGATTGGCGGTGCTACGTCGACGGTACGGGGGAGGCTTTCAATTAGCTCACCATCAGGTGCAACTGCAACAGCTGGAACAGGAACAGCACAAGGCGCCATATTGGGTGTGAATGATTTCCCTGGCTCGGGACTTTTAATTGTTGGTAGCGGTGTTGGTGTTGCTAGCAGTGGTGGTGGGGCAGGAGTTGGCCAGGGAAGTGTTGGAACGGGTGCAGTGAGCGGCGGTGCACCCAAACGGCAGGGCAGCTTTTCGAATGTTTTCTTGAAGTTGATCGATGGTATGCCCGCCGGTACAATGTTTTCGAAATTCAAGAGTGCCAATACGGCATCGACATCATTGCAAAATATCACCGATGCGAATCCCATTAGCCAGTACTTTGAGATTGGTAAGCAGGTGGCATGTGCGGGCCCCGAACTGGTGTGGCGAATACATGACGGCTACCGGAAAAGTGATGGCAAGGTGAGTTGAAAAGAAAATTTAATAACTAAATATTAATTGTTACATCCAATACACTTATGTGCTACTTACTTTATACTTTCTACAATATTAGCATGGAAGATCGCTCTGTATTTTTTAATAAATATCTAAACAAATTTTAATAAATATCTCCTGTCAATTCTTTCGAGCTTTCCATTAATATAAATGCCATACCTATTATTCCAACGGGTGCGACTTATCAATAAAATGAAAACGGTTCAATCATTTATCATTTCAAGGGACTTTCGATGGTAACCATCAATTATTCCAATGTTACTTCATATTTTCTAAACAAATTTTCATAGGCCAATTACTGAATTGCCTTCGATATCTTCTAAGAATTGTCATTTACCACTCTTCTCAAAACGGTGACCCCTTGTGACGAATCTCGCTCTCAAACGCTTCAGTGCACAGAAGAAAAAGGAAAACGGAAAAGGAAAACGATCAACAAAATTATTATTTGGTATCAGCTTCGGTCTGGTTTTGTGTCGTCTGAGAAGCACCATTCAGATGATTCGTGCCTCGTTTCGATATAATTTTCATAGCCTGCAAGTTGACTACAATCAGCCTATTCAACGACTGTGCACATCGTAATTTGATGGACATAAACAATTCCTTAATTAAATCTTATGCAGTGAAATTCTCAGAACAGACCATATAATGAATTACTTAAAAAGTTTGTTGTTGCGAGTGGGGAAATGGCGAATAGAAGATTTAAGGCCTATTTCAAGCGCGCCTAACATGAATGATCCACCATTTCGAATTTTGAAAAATTGTCTTCGTTTTCAGCGACCCCAGCAACCCCCATGTACCCAGTTTGAAGTTAATCCTATAAATTAAAAAAAAATTGTTCGTAATATTGGATCCACCATAAATTGTTTTAACTTTCTACATACGTCATTGAAACGATATTTTTTCAACTAGATTACCGGCTTTGTCTTTAAGGAATTTTTAATGGCCTTAAAACATTTTGTAAACGAAGTCCGTAAATGATCAGCAGCCTTAATCCATATTGCACAAATACGCCTCCCTCTTCGCTCCAACTTACGTTTCCATGACTTGTGCTTAACCGCGGCATGGCATCTTTAAAGTACTCAAGTACTCATACCGTCATTTTGGAGAGAGTCTTCAGTTTATAAATAAAATTAATAATTGGCGCGTACACTTCTGTTAGGTGTTTGGCCGAGCTCCTCCTCCTATTTGTGGTGTGCGTCTTGATGTTGTTCCACAAATGGAGGGACCTACAGTTTCAAGCCGACTCTGAACGGCAGATATTTTTATGAGGAGCTTTTTCATGGCAGAAATACACTCGGAGGTTTGCCATTGCCTGCCGAGGGGCGACCGCTATTAGAAAAATGTTTTTATTAATTTTGCTTTCACCGAGATTCGAACCAACCACCTCTCTGTGATTTCCGAATGGTAATCACGCACCAACCCATTCGGCTACGGCGGCCTTCAGTTTATACTTGTCCAAAATTTTGGAGGCATGTTTACCGCCAGTCAAAAAATTGATTTTGAGACCAGAAGAAGTTTCAGTCGGATGAGAATATAGAAATTGCATGAGTTATTCGCCGCACACCAGCCGCGATTTGTCGGCCACGAATCCAAAAAATCGTGGTTAAACAGAACGATTTTCTCAGGAAAACAATTTTTATCGAATCAGACCAGAATCTCATTACGATAGTACCTTGATATTGTTCTTCTACTTGATATTGTACTTCGTCTTCTTCTCAGAAACAAATTTCTTTTGAATTGAAAAATAAATCATGGGCATACCTTTCAGGTCCCGATAGGACTATTTTTGGTAAAGCTGATAAGAATAATTAAGTCTATTGACTACAGTTTTGATCGTAGCTGATAAAAACCAAGGGACTCAGTCTAAGACTGCATTTTTTCGGAATCTTCCTTAGAATATATTTGGCCTCAGAATTATCTTTTTCTTGCTGTCTCACCGCTGATTTATATTTTGCGCCCAATAATGAAAACACAAAAAAATAATAATGAAAATGGTTTCATTGCTTTTCAAAATATATCCTTTGGAAGTCAGTAAACTCCTGCATTCGCTTAAACCAATTTTCAATGCCCCTATGCCACTCTGGGGTGGATTCCTCCAAACCGAGCTGTTCAAGGATTTCTTTGGCGTTGAAAACCAAAATGCGAGGTTAATTTTATTCTTGACGCTCCTGAGCAAAAAACAAAAAACAAAAAAAAAAAACAATAAGATGCCAAATCAGGGCTGTAAGTCATATGACCCATTAATTCCAAACTTTGAATGCTCAAAAACTGTTTTGTGTTTCCCGAAAACTCATAGCTCAAAATAGTTGGTACTAATCAGAATTGACTTTAAGCTTCTCTGGTAGTACAGTTGCGACATGACCGGATTTTACAAAAAACAAAAAAAAACAGGCGGCCATTTGCTTTGCGACGCTTCTTAAGCGAACCAGTTTTGTTAAATTAAACTCGTCTTGGGACTTTTGTTGAATTAAACTCGTCCGGTTCATATGTGTAGAGATTCTGTTTCTTCAATATCTTTTACACCAATCGACACGAGGAATTTTTGGGCTATGCGGTAAATTATGCGGTAACCAACGAGAACAAATCTTCTTAAGGACCAAATGTTCATGAAATATTGAATGTACGCAGGTCCAATAATGCCCAAGGATGCCTCTATTTTGCAATACAACATGTGGCGATGTTGCATCATTAATTGGCGCACAGTATCGATTGTTTCTAGCACATTCATTCTGCAAGGATCAACAGCCCCGCTGGAACTCATTGTAGCGCTTCACAGTGGCTTAGAGCGGTGCTTGAACGCTAAAAGTCGAAATATGTTAATAAATGTACTTTAGTCTCGATAATCCACGTTAAAAATCGTAAAAAATCGTCCTACAAAATTTTTCCATCGTTTGGGCGAGATGAATTCTTCAACTCAGTGAAAAAAGAACAAATAAAGCTCGTACATAAGTGAAAGCCGTATATGCAATTTTACGCTAAAAACTACCAAACTTTTCAATAAAAATATCGAATTATATCTCTTCACAAGTAGTGTTGCAAAGGTGACCCTAATAAATGACAACCCTCGTACAGTCAGTGGCATTTTTGGTATTTGATACACCTCAAGGCTAATAGGGATTACGGTTGATGGTGAAGTACTCCTATTCCATACAGTTTGGTATAAATCATAAGTCATTTGCAGAAAGTTTAATTTAATATTTTCGATTGTTCTGACGTTCATTCATTGACTTCTCTATCCTAATTCTGACCAAAATGTTTATATTTAATGGATATTTCACATATATGAATGCTTTCAAATATTTTTTAATTTCTTTAGGCATGTTCGATATTCGTTTTCGAGAAAAAAATAGCAGAAAAGCTGCACAAACCGAGACGCAAGGAAACTGTAACGGAATTGCTGAAAAATTCTGTTAAAACAATGGAAAGATTTCGTCATCCAAAGGTGAGTTGGGATATTCTATGGCGTTTGCAAATTAGTTTGATTCACATTTATTTTGAGGTAGAAATTTAAGCGCAAAAATATAATGAGGTTAATAATTTTCAATTTGTCTTTCGATTTGTAGATTCTCCAAGTTTTGCACACAGTGGAAGAGTCGACGGATACACTGGCTTTTGCCGCTGAGCCTATTTTCGCCAGTCTCTCTAATATTTTAGCTTTTCATGTAAGTAAAAATAATAGAAAATATTATGGGTGTTACGTTTACATATTTACATATTTACTATATACATATGTGCAATTCATTATTGCAAGGAACCAGCAATATTTTGCTGTTTATTGATGTACGGTGATTATCACACAACCGAGAACAAATATTATTTTACTCTTAAATGTGAAGACAGTTATTTCATACGTTTGTATTGCTATTGCAATATTTATTCTTCCAATGTTACCGATAAGGCAATGCATCGATAGTTGTGTTACGTTAATAACTAATGCATGCGCTTCTTCCTTCACTGATATACTTCCGGGACCATATGTAAATTTACAGGGTGCACCACATTTTATGTCGGTATGAAAACATTCAATAACTTTGAAAAAAAAAAACTGATTTGTATAAGTGAGGTACAGTGCACTCGCGATAACTCGAACTAATTAAAACAGGCGCTGTTCGATTTATCGAATTTGTTCGACTTATCAATTGAGTGTGCTATGTTAAAAAAACAGTCATCGATATCGATTTTTCGATCGATTGTTGAAAATGAAAGCCAGTAGAAAATTTCTGTAGTATAGTTTCGTTATACGAATTACATTTTGGTCCATTGGCTGGATCAATGGTGTCACATTCGGCGGCATAAACATAGTTAAAATTAAACCATCCTCGGACTTTAATTCGATTTCGTTGGGATGTGATGGGGCATTATCAATTAGAAGAAGAGCCTTCTCAGGTAGTCCCCCATCTTTCAAATATTTTCTTACCTAAATATTAAAGTCATTTAATTTGGTTAAAAAAATTGTTTTAATGAATCTGGATTTTACCTGCGGCACGAACGAATTATGAAACCAGTCTTTGAAAATCGCCGAAGTCATCCAGGCTGATTTGGAATTTTTGTACTCCACCGGACAGTTCAAATTTTTGAAAACACGATGATTTCTTGCTTTGTCAATAACGAGAAGTTTAAGCTTATGGTTGCCGGTAGCGTTAGTGCAAGCCATACATTGCCTTATCTTTCTTTTTTATAAGACTTATGGTGGACTTGGCTACCCCATATTCCTTCGCTAGAGAAGTAACACTACGTCCACGTTTAATTTTGTTAAGGACTTCAGCCCTCTCTTTTAATGTTAAACACTTCAACCTTTTACGATCCATTACTCACGTGCACTGATACACTACAAATGACAAATTTAAAGCAATTTGGTCAATGCAATATGTTGTTTCCAGAAAACTAACGGGATATTAACGCCGAAATATTCATATGGACAATACACTAGTATACATATAATTTATATACATATACTATTACATATGTATCTATGTACAAAATGTACATGTTTGAAAAGAATGTGTGTACAAATAAATTTGTTTTTTTTTGTTCGAGTTATAGCGCTTTTTTATTGTTCGAGTTACAAAGAAGTCAATAGGGGAAAAAATGTGTTCGAGTTAGCACGTCGTTCGACTTAGCGGATATTCGAGTTACCGCGAGTGCACTGTATTTTTATTTGGTTTGGCTATTTACAATTTATTAAACTATTTTTTGAATAAAATATCAATCAAGTGGCCACCTTTATTAGCAATCACAAACTGCGATCTTTTTTCTGCGTTTGTTATCACCTTGTCAAGCATTTCGGGTTTTATAGCGTCGTTGCAATCGCGGTGTGGCATGGCGCACCGTCTTGTTGAAACTAGTAACCCTCTAAACCTTTCTCACGCATTTGCGGGCAGACATAATGAGCCAACATCCATCGATATCGGTTTACATCGGTAAAAGTATGGCCCAATGATGGGTTTAGCTCAAATACCGGCCCAAACACTTACTTTCCGGTCATGCAATGACGTTTCATGGATCTCGTGTGGATTCTCAGTTCCCCCAATGCCGCAATTTTGTTTACTCACGCTGCCAGAGAGGTTACATGCGCCTCGTCAGTCATTAAAATTTGCTTCCAAAAATTGGGTTCAATGTCAACCATTCGAGCGACTGTTTGACCGTATTCCATGCCACTTGAATGGTCTGTCGGCAATATTCTTTGTGTCAGTTGCACTTTATACGGAAACAAATTCACACCATCCTTAAAATACAGCGCATTGTGGTTTCACTGTGGTTTGGCGACGACCATATGACACAATTGGCTCCTGGGCAACACTCTCCCTCACTGCTTCAACAAGTTCATTGGAACGTCTTGGCCGTTGATGAACGGCATGTTGACGATCTCCTACTGATCCATGCTCAAAAAAATTCGACACCAAACGACGAATAGTATTGTCAGACAGTGCCTGTTTGCCGCGGTACTTTTTGCGCGTTCAGTTAGAACAATAGAACGGCTATTTTCGATACATAGTGTCACTATTTCAGCGCGTGGTTTCGGTGTGAAGCGATCCATGGCTGAAATTGTACTGAATTGTCGTATCGAAAACATGTATGTTGAAGTCGATCGGTTGGTAAATGACAAAGATATTCAGTGTTTACATACCAACATAAAAGATGGCGCACCCTGTAGCGAATTGAAAACTATCCATTCCATACAAAAATTTAGATTTTCATTTCTGACAACAAGATATAATAATGTTTTCAAATTTGCGAGGCTTAGCGAAACCAATTTGCTGTTTACAACCTTTTCTCACCTCTCGACCAATTTGTTGATGCCGTTCCGCCAAAATCGGCCGCTGCAAGGTCCGGAGAACGGCAGAACGGCTGAAGAACCTCGCATTTGAGCTCTTGGAGTGCAGCTTTGACGACTTGTGCAACATGGCGCCTGACATTGCGTGAAGAAGTATGGTTTGATCATGTCGATCAGTTCTTTTCAGTCGAATAGTCTCATTCACGCGGTGTAGCTGGACAATGTAGAGCTAATTGTTGACCGTGGCATTCTTTTCGAGCATTTCCCAGTGCACCATCCATCTTCTTTGAGTTAGATCCGGCTTGACTCTCGGTTGTGGCGTATCTCCTGGAGCCACCGACTGCTTCCTTTGCCTTTGATATATAGACACCATTTCCCATCTCCCGTGACAATTGGGTAAAAAAAGCGCTATTTATGACCGCATGTTGTTCGCTGGCGGGCGAGATGCTGAGAAACAATTTGAAGGTGGCTTTCCTTTTTTTTCGCTGAGCTCGTAAGGTACCCAGTCTCCCAATTTTTCGGTAAATCCCATTAAATGAAAGTGATTCATAATCATTTTATCCTCGCAGTTAATTTTTTCCGCCAATTCGAATAGTTACCTTTGCCAAAAAACAAACAAATCGTTGTAAAAAAAATATATATAAAAACGGTATGAACTTATTCTCCAACCCAATAATTTGTTTAAGAAATTTTAACGTGCAACAGGAATTCAAAACGCTAACCTTTTGGCGAACATTCAAGCTTATCTGTACCAATATACCTGAACCCCAATCATTGTCATATATAAACATAAGTGAGTGTATTACACGGGGAAAAGAAAGAGATTTTAAATTTATTAACATATACCGGCTATGAGCGGATTGCAGAACAAACCGACAAAGCGAACTTGAACTCTTTCGGCTAACAAAGGAAAACCCCGAGTCAAAAACTACACCGGACACGAAAATTCATTTACAGAGAAAAGACGAGCACTAGAATGTTATAAGTAGATACAATCGGATTTTGAGCTATAGCGAAAGTCATTCAAAAATATTAACCGATATTAAACAAAAATTTTCTTCGAATAAATTGTTTAAATCACTTTGTGATAACGCAATATCAGAGGAGTAGGTAATTCTGCTAAAATTTTTCAAATCATCTGCATAGAAGAGAAATTTGGAATCGCTTTTGAAAAAGCCATGTACTCAACGCCTTCTTGATGACCAAATGAGGTTAATTTAGCCAGGTTGGTAACCATAGAACGCGCGCAGACAAACCCATGTTGATGCTGCTGAATTACCAAATTCCCTTTAGAAAGAAGTTTATTGCTGCCACCAGATGTGCAGGTCAGAGTAATAAGTGCAACTTTCCAGAAGTCAATAAAATCGCATGTAGCGAGAGAATCAGCTAAAGGAATAAAATACAAATAAATGTGTTAAAGTAGATGTTTCTTTAGATATCCTTGAGTATTTTTTTTTTTCGATTTTCAAATTTTTTGTAAAACAACGATTTTTGCCAATGCCCAAAAACAAGTAATAAATTTAGAATCACTAACAAACAGTATTTTTAGTCAATCCTAATTTATTAATAACAATGAGAAGCAGGGTGATGATGAGTGGAGGTCCTTGAGATGTGCCATTGTATAGGGTTTTTCAGTAAGAGCGCTTCAACTTTTGAACTTTTTTGAATAAAACACAAACGGTTTGACTTTTTTAACTAATTTTTTTTGTATTATCGAGTTTGAACATATACATTTAAGTATGAAATTCGATTTCTTTTGCATGGCCACCGCGTGCACGTTTTACGAAGTCCAATCGTTGAACCCAATTTTCGACCACTCTTTTGCATAAATCGGCCGAAATTCCAGCAATTTCGCGTTCAATATTGCCTCTGAGCTCACAAATCGTCGCCGGCTTGTTACTGTAGACCAATGAATTCACATAACCCCAAAACGGGACGGCTTGTTAAATGGACCGTAAAATGGCCGTAATGCTCTTAAAGTAGCAGCAACAGAACGATTATTTTCATAAAAAATTTGCACGATTTGCAATTGTTGCTCAAGTGTGTAGCGTTCCATGATGAAATGTATACTAATGAAGCTTACAAATGACAAGCGAAAAATAAAAAATATTGCGTCGTTCGCCCTCCCTATCGGAAAAAAGTTGAAGCGCACCTATTGAACAACCCTATATAAGTACCCGCGAATGTTGCTTGAAAATTGGTTGCTGACTCCAATAATTTTTTATAATAATTATAATTATTTGTTTATTTTACATTTAATGGATAATGCGTTTAGTGACTTTGAGAACTTCTGTCCAAATTACAAATTATTCCTCTTAACAGTGAGAACAGCATTTCAAGAATTTGAGCTATTCAAAAACACCTCCCTTCGAAAACACCTCCTTTGCACTAACTCCATCCATAACGAATAGAAAGATTTTTTAGTTTTATAACTGTAGCCTAACTCTAGAGTTATTTATACCAACGGTTTAATATTAGATTAACTTAACCTTAGCTTTCGACTGACAGACCAATGAGATACTTTTCAAGCAGTATTTGCAGTTACGACATAACAACATAGCTGATCAACCTTCCTCTCACCCTGCAATCATTATTGCTATCCACCTCGATAGTTAAGCGGTAATTAAATTACTCATCGATATCAGCGATATACTTCTTTGTTTGCCTAGCAGACCTAAGTTTTATGTGAATCCAAGAGACTTTAAGATTTTTTAAACTTACAAACTGGTTTTAGTTTTAAAAGTCTGGAAAAGCACAAACTAAGATTAAGCAAAGGTATAAAAATGAGCCTATTGTGCCTCTTTATTCATCGCTAAAATATTTTATGATTGAATTTGCTCGGAATATTTCCAAAACTTGTTTTATAAGATTGTATCTATTTTCTCTCCCTATACCGCCCAGTAGGCACCTAATGAATTTTTAACTTTGTGTAATGGTTTCAAAAAGTTAGCTTTACCATCGTAAATTTGTATATATTCGTTGTTACGAGTATACGAGTATGTGCTTATACACATGTGTAATATACATATATATGTATGTATATGCATAAGCGACCAGTCAGCCAGGCATACCTGGTGGCCGGTTTCATGTGGCACATTGTGACAGACAAAGTTTTCACATTTTGGCTTACATCGAACACAAATGCTGGGGTTACTCTACCGCAGCAATTTTGCTAGTTCAGTGCTGTGCACGCCCACGGATCGCCTTCGCCACAATACATGTTCGTACTTGATGTATTTTCAGCGTTGGTTTTCACGTCAAGCCGCCTGTGTTTGGCGTACATACATATTTATACACCACAGGTTGCAAAGCCGTTGACACTGCCCTGTGATATGTGACAGCGTATAGGGTTAAATTTGAGTTTGTTGCGTATAGTAAATATGCATGTATATGGTTTGAATATAAAGGGTGGGCTATATAGAGGGAATGAAAAACAAATATTTTTCGGTACATTGTTGGTTTATTTGAAAGAGCGAACATTCCCATTATTTATGAAACGAGATTTCATTCATGTCGATACCTCGGCTGGCCTCGCTGTAGCGCACCCTCATAACCAGTTTTCCATAATTGTGGCGACAACTTCTAGCTCTATCTCACGAAAAGCGTGCTCGATGTTTGCCTCAAGCGCCTGAATCGTTAATGGACTCTTCGCATAACATCGGTTCTGCACAGCACCCACACAAAAAATTTAACGGCGTCAAATCTTATTTCCATGGCAGCCAGTTGGCATCGCCAAGACGGCTGATAACTCGGTTACTGAGCTTGACGCGCAATCCTTCTGAAACTAAAGAATTATGACTATTTACGGCTACAAAAATCGTTTTTCATTCGTCTGTAGTGCCCACCGTTGGCCCAAGCGACATCTCCGCACCAAACTCTCTCCCTCTGGAAATGTATTGGCTTCTCGATGATCACATTCAGAATTTCCGATCACCAAATCATAGTTAAGAGAAGAGAATCATAGCGGCTTAGAGAAGATAATTTGTGGTCCATTTCCAGCAATATTTCCAAACGTTTCTCAAGCATAAAGCATGATTAATTTCGTTCCGCAAAGATATGGTTTTCACTGACCAAATAACATATGAAAAAAGCGACTTTATGGACCAGTCTGTATGTTCCCACGACGTATATGTATTTGCAGTATGGCGTTGCTCGCCATTAACTGTCTGTTGCTTTGCTAGTGGAAGGGGTGTTTAGTGCATTTCTGGGGAAATTGATACACCGCAGTTTGACCAGCACACACCACACCTCCCCTAACCGCAATCTACATTTGATTACTTGTGGGCAAATGTGTGTATTATTATGCATATAACTTGCTACCACTTGACTTTTCTGGGCTGTGGTGTCGAAAGTAGTTCCCAATTGGCTTACACTAGCGAATTACTACTTTTTCTCTACGAAAAATATATATCGTATTTTCTGACGATAATATTGCCTATTGGTAACACTTCAGAAAGTAACTTTAGTGGAACGATTTAATATTTCTGTAAATAATTTGGTTGAAAGAAATGAAAGAGGTATTTCAAATTGTCGTCAAACAATGGCGAACAATTCGAACAGTAAAATGCTTCACCAAAACCTACACGTGAAATATTCTCAATACAGATGGTCTTTTTCAAATTATAGCATCATCATCATTATTCTTTGCTGAATAACCCTGCTCTAGTCTTCGCCTGCTGCAGCCTATGCCTGGAATTATCTTGGTCTCCCATGCCCGAAACCACAAAAAACCTAAGCCTTCATCTACGCCGTCAATCATCTGAGCGGCAGGCAGTCCCTTTTTCTCTGTCGGTGGTACTTTCTAAAGAGTGGGGTGGGTAGTCGGTATTCGGCTGTAATATGTGACTTATTGTGGTTATTACAAACGGGTGCACGTTCGATTTTTCGAGTTTACGGTTGCAGCGCTTCCAACATTCGCCTTTATCACATATCGCGCCAAAGACCTCTGTTCACAAAGATCATTTATAAATAGATTTACATTAATTGATCCACATTGTTTCTGACAGAGTCCGATGAAGCTGAAAAGGCGCTCTAGTTTTGGATCCATTTATTTTCAAGAGCATATTTTTTGTTGCTCTTTCTATACCTTCTAAGGCTTCTTTCCAACTAGGCAGTGAGGATGTAATACTGCTCATGTCGCCCACGTAAGCCAGCAACTAAACCGATTTAAATGAAATAGTTCCCTTTGTGTTTACGCCTGAATCTCTGATAACCTTTTCAAGGGCAATATTAAGTAGTAGAAATGAGAAACCATCCTCTTGCGGAAGTCCGTTCATGGTGTCGAACTCTTGTGACAGATCGCCTGGAACTCTCACGCCTTTGCTTGCATTGTGCATAGTCGATTATCGGCAATACAGGGCTCGGCCATCTCTGAGAAGAGCTGATTTCGAATTATGCTCCTGTAAGCTGCTTTGAAATCTATGAAGAGGTGAGACGTCGTCATGTCGTACTCACGAGACTTTTCCAATATCCGTCTTAGTACGAAAAATTTGTCAATCGTGGATTTTACTTCTTGAACACCGGCCTTGCAGCTAATGCATTCAGCATGCGGTTTAAGTCGAGCGTTTGAGTTTTTTTTTGTGGAAAATATATTTTTATAGCAATTAATGCGTAATCCCGTCTCTGTTTGCATTGCTAAAACTCTGGCAGCGCTTGATATTGTCTTACGAAATTTCTTTATCCCGAGTTGTCAAGTGGGTAGCAGTGATAATTAACATTTTTTGTTAGATTAGCAAATCTGGGTTTACCGTGTTCTGAAAGTGATAACAACTATGGAATTTTGTGTATTTAAATATGTGGTTAAGCCTAAACTGAAGAAATTTATTCAATTTGGCTCGCTTTTAATATCAGAACCCAGTATAATTGTAATCGTATACAAGTACATAAACATATAGTAACGGTTGTTTCAAAGCATGCAATTTTAGCTGATTACGCTAGAGCATCGCTGAAAGCGCATCATAGCTACAATTCAGTGGAAAATGTTGTGCATTTAATTTCCTTTACTTAAAGCCCAGAATGGCTAGCAGTGACTATTTACGGAATAAAAAATTAGAAATAAGTAAGATTAAGTAAATATATTTTATAATATAAATATGTATGTATGTATATACATACATACAACGCATGTCTGTATTTGGAACTTTCTAACTCTGTTTGACTTTCTCTTAATCGAATATATTTGCCATTCTGCATTATTTCCAGGAATCAAAAACTTATGAAAACATTGCCATGGCATCGAATGCAGCAGGCACCGGCCCACAGAACTATCAACAGCAAGGTACAGCAATTCCACAACGGCCAGCTCATGCGAAGGAGTATAATTTTTTAGATATCGAATTCAAATATGGTTTTCTGCAGGTGAGTATGTACGGTTATAATGACTTGGTTTGTACGACATACAGTCACTCACACCTTATTTGATATAGACACGATTATTTTGTATAGTGTTCTATATTTCATAATACGTTGTGAAAATGGAAAAACAGGGTATGAAGATATTTTATTTATTTTGTTTGATTTCATTTTTCAACACAGAATATAAAAAGTGTTCACTCATTTCATTCCGTTGAAAATAAAAATAAAGAAATAGAGAAAATTCACGTCACAGCTTAAATGATGCAGTTAAAACGAGCAACTATTTATTTTCCATATAAAAGGTCTGCCATCTGATGCAAATAAGTTTATCTTCATCTCGCCTATAAAAAATACGGTCCTCCAAAATGCTGGAGTTTTACTTCTATCCCTTGCACTTACGAGAGGTTTCTTACGGGCTTCCATTACCATTTAAATTTGCTTCCCTCAGTACTCTGCGAATAGTTTGCGGATGGTAAGTCTTACATAAATCCTTTTCGACAATCCCATCTAACTCTGGGGAGCTTTTTGCTTGGATTTTTCTTCACAGTTGTTTTTGTATTCTGTTGTCCCTTATTTACCACACGAAATGTACAATTAAAAATTCTACAAAGCGCCATTTTTCAGCTATTTTACTATGCGATATTACTTTTTTGAAATGCTCCAAAAGCAACTCACGTTTATATCTCGAAGTACGCGGTCCAATGGCTTAAAAAAAAGTGCGTGGCCCGTAGTACACATAACAGAAGTGAAACTTTCAAGGCAGACAAAGAAAGAGAAAGAGACCCGAGAGAGAATGAGAGATAGAGAAAGAATATATATCTAAATAAATTCAGAACATTTGCAGAGAATACAAACAGACAAAATTTACAAAAACTGGAGAAGGGTCGACCGGTGTAGGTAAACGCCGGACACAAACCGTGGCAACAACGCGCAGTACTCCGAGCGTTTATCACCCGTACAAACGCAGCGATTCCAGACCCGCAGCAACGGCACAAATTACCGCAAGGCAATACCAACAAATCCGACGCCGGAATGGATAGCACTTTATAGTACGCACAAGCACTGGCCAGGAAACGGAAATAAGCGCCAAAAAGTAAGCACAAAAAAAACGCCCCAAGGAAATATAACGACAAAAAGTAGGCACCAAAAATATATTTCCTACAAGCTTGCACCAACAAACAAGCGCCAAAAAGTAGGCAGTGTTATTGCTCACTAGAAATTAGCAACCACAAAGAAAAACTCAGGAAAAATAGCCTAAAGTATATCTAAGCTATATGTATATAAGGTATAGCCCTCTCTCTCCTTTTCCTCTACGTTACATCTTTTTTCTCTCTCGTGGAACGAAAATGTCCAAAACGTTGCATGGCCTTTAAATTTTACTCTTTATTCCCGCTCGTCCATCGACGCCTAAGAAGTTGCACTTCAAAAGCCTACATAATATTTAATACTGCTTTATGTCAAACGCACTCTACAAACTCTCGCATACTAAGAATACAAATTTAAGCTGCGGTGTGAATTCTCTGTATGTTTGGATTTTTTCTTTTTTGTTACAATGAAATGAGCGAATACTTGTTTGTAGTATTTATGAATATACTTATTGACCACTTTACAACAAAATCGTATCTGTATCAAATAAGGTGTGAATGACTGTAAGTATGCACATGTATGAGTGTATGAAATTAGAAATGTAGGCAATATTTGAAGTTGGTAATGGTCTACATTTTAGTTTACTTAATTAGTTATGGCTGAGCGCACAATTTTGTCCATAAAGGAGGAAAATAAATTCCAGAACATCTTCACAAAGTCATCAACAGATTTACCAGCGTTAGTTTGAATGTATATTCATTAAAGTAAAGGGCCTACATTTTATGAAGAAGAAGTGATTGAAAATTGCCCAGTGTTCTCGTTTAGAAAAGCCGATTTGGGTTACCGTACACTTTTCCCAATCCATTTTTCCCAAAAGTCATTTTTCCCAAAACTTTTGTTCCCAATAAAATAACTCCCCAACCAATTTTCTCAAAAACAATTTTCCCAATTCAATTAAAATTCTATTTTTCCCAAACTTGTTTTTTTTGCGTATAATTCCTTTTCGCGTGGGCGGCCTTCGGCCGCGCTTCAAAAAAGTAACCCTCATCAGTCCAACTCCGGCTACGGAATCCACCGTATTTTTGTGTAGAACTCCTTTTCGCGTGGGCGGCCTTCGACCGCGCTTCAAAAAAATAACCCTCATCAGTCCAACTCCGGCTACGCAATCCACCGTATTTTTGTGTAGAACTCCTTTTCGCGTGGGCGGCCTTCGGCCGCGCTTCAAAAAAATAACCCTCATCAGTCCAGCTCCGGCTACGCAATCCACCGTATTTTTGCGTAGAACAAAAGTTTTGGGAAAAATGACTTTTGGGAAAAAAGTCTTGGGAAAAACAGTTTGGATGAAAAAATTTGCCTTTGGGAAAAGTAAGTATTGGGAAAAAAATTTTGGGAAGAATGGATTGGAAAAAATGGTCGGCAACGGCCGAATTTGTTTTATGAAACATTTTATGAAGTTTAAGCATATTTGGAATTTTCACTCCGATTTTTATTTTTCAAACCTTAACTTATTTATGGTTTAAATACATAAACGCCATCTTCCGAAGTGAAATTATTCTTTATGGGGATTTCGTTTGCGCAGGAAAAAAAAAACCTAGTCTCTGCTGGCTATTTTGTGCTAAGATTACCGCAGTATCTAGGGATAGCGTTTTAATAGTGTTAGATTTTGTTCTTGCATATGACTATTTTAGAACATAGTTAGTTATAGACGTCTCCTTGTTTCGCTAATAGTTTTGCCTTTGATGGATTTATTCTTCTTCAGAATTAATAAATTTATATAATTGTTCCAATTGCATTAGATTGATTAGATTCCAATTTATGAATTATGTTAGGTCTGCAAGCAGATGGGAGTCACTAGGGGCCAAATCTTGTGAATACGCCTGATGCTAAGAAATGAATTTTCTTTTTCTTCTTGATTGACCCTATAACCGCTTATGCGTCGTTTCTTTTTCGTGCTGACCGGCACCAATTGGAAACACGAAGTGAAGCCAAGCTCTTATCCATCTGATTTTTCCAACGCAGAACTCTGCTACCACCAGCTGGCACCACATCGAATACATTCAGAGCCGGAGCGTTTGTTTCCATTCGGACGACTTGACCCAGCCAGAGAAGCCGCTGGATCTTTATTCGCTGCGCTCCTTTTTCTATAGCCTTCAAAAATTTTCCGCAGAATCTTTCTCTCAAACTCATTAGATACTGCCATCATCCATATTTTACGACGGGCCTTATAGAGTGTTAATTTTGTTCGTCGAGAGAGCGCTTTACTACTTAGTCCAAAGTAGCACTTGTTGACAAGAGAGATTGAATTTTAGCCATTGCTAAAATGTTCTCGCGACACCGTGGATTGTACTGGTAAAAATAATTATTTTCATTTGCAAACTGGGTTTTTTACGATTTTTTTAATTTTTTCATTCAGCTAACTTAAAAGCTTAAAATAATATTCAGCATTTATTGTTTTACCAGTTTGCAAGAACTCGTTTTGTAGCCGAAGAACCAGGTTAACACTACTCTTTAGGCTTTTGTTTTGATGTAGGATCATGGTGATAGAGCCAAGTCTCATCCATAGTGTTGAATCATTGCACAAAATCTACTTTAGCCTTTCGAAAACCCTCTAAATGAAAGTCGTGTTTCATTGTTGTTTCATGTGACAGCCCAATACTTGAGTCAAAATATTTCTTTCATCGCTCAATGAGGTGCCTAGGTCTTCCGCTTAAACTCTTTCAGTCGCTCGATGATATTCAAATAATTTCTGTTGTTGTTACTGTTTTTGGACGTCCTTGACATGGATCGTCTTTAAGGCTTGTACGACCATCCTAATCTTATTAGCGTTTTCAAGTCGAAAACCAAACTTCTGAAAAACCCACCCTGTATAGCTGGACTATTTTCTTGTTATATTTATTTAAAGAATTAAATATCGGGCTGCAACCATTTCTCTGTAAGAAACCAACATTTCAAATGCATGTCCAATGAAAATATATTACATTTTCTACGTAACATTAGCACAAAGGTTAAAGGTTTTAGTACCTATATTTGTATATACATACATGCTTATGAGCATATAAGTGTATAATACATATATATTGACATCATTTTCTTTAATTTTCAATTTTCTCATTTACGCAGCTAGTGGAAGCTTTATCCTATTTACACTATTCGGGCCATGTTATTCATCGGAATGTGTGCCCATCATCAATATTGGTTACCAAACGTGGTACCTGGAAGCTGGCTGGCTTAGAATTTATTGGTGAGCGCTTTTATTTAAAATTTATCAATTTATTGGTTTTATTTACTCTCGCTTGTGCTGACCTAGTTTGAAAAATATAATTTGATAATAATTTTATTTTAACTTGTGCCTGGTAATATTTTAATATATACGTATTTATGGATTTATTATAACATGCACCATTTGCTGTCTCTAGCTAAAATTAGCCATATATTCTCTTTGTGTGGGAAAATCGATAGCGCAAATAATCAGACTTCCCTAACTTCAGTTAATTTCTATAGTAATAAAAGTAATTACAATTTTAGGGTTTCGAAGCTGTCCGCCGCATGTCCGTGCGCATGATAACTCGAGCAAAAATTAATATGTGTCAATTACCCTTTGTCCAAGTTAGTGTGGTATTAAAATTGGTCAATAACCACGCCAACCCATATAACTTGAATTTTCAAAAGAAAAAAATTTAATAATTCTGTTATAATTGAAGGAATTATTTAATACGAAAAATTATTTAATAATAAAACCAAAAAGGCATGCATTTCGATAACGGCTTAATAAAATTCGCCAAAACGTGGTGTACCTTTTCCTCCCAAACTTATTTCGATCCAACATAGGGCCACATTTTATATGGAACCTCCGCCGGTTTCATATTTTAAAGTATACCTCGCATTGCCTGTGAGTTTGATTTCAAATTTAAACCGTCAGCAAAAACTTAATTTTACTAAAACGAGCGCGGGTATATAAATTGCAGTCCGAACCAAATTTTGCACTTTCTTACTTGCTTTTATTTCTATATATTTTTAACAGAAAGAATGAATGAGACTGATGTAAATGAGTTAGTTCCTTGTCAACCTTGGAGTAACAGGGTATCGAAAATGGCTCAACCCAACTTGGATTTTATGGGTAAGTATATAATAATAATACTTATAACTATCACTAAGATAAAAGTAGGTGTTTGTTTGGTTCCTGTCCTACTCAAATAATTGCGCAGTCGATAATGGGATGGTATGGGACACCGTTTCTACAATTAGTTGCCTTGAACTTCCATTTGCACAGTGCAGAGTACATAACTTTAAAGAATTGAAAAAAAAGGTTGTCTGTAAAGTAGGTTTACTGACGATAGTTTAACGTGACAACGTCATAAGAAAATATTGATGGAATGGTTGCAATTTTCAAAACAAAATTTTAATTTTATTTGTTTGATAGATATTTTGTATGGATATAGAGGAGGAGGTAAATGGAATTACAATGGAATAGGTCAAGTTATATTACATTTACACAAACGTAAAAAATGACGAAACATTTATCAAATTCAGGAAAGATATCTTCAATTTCGATTGGGCATCAGACGTTAATAAGTCAACAACAATAAGAGGCACCATCATCGATTTGCCTTTTTCAAGACACTTTACACTCGAAATACTCCCTTTCATTTCCTACTTTTTCTATCATCGTCCTATTCTCAACAGAGAAATGGTTCATTACCATGCACACAGGAAGAAGGCACATGCAAATACAAGTATATGAATTTATATACAAATGCGCATATAATACATATACATACATATATACGCTCACTTAAGTAGGAGAGAGAAAGATGTCGAACGTTGCCGTTCGTTTGCTTTGTTCGTTCCGCGCTTTCGCTTGCAGTTCATTCAAGGTAACGGCAATGTGCACGGTAACGGCAAATGAACAAGGTAACGACAAATGTGCAAGGTAACGGCAAATGAGCAAGGTAACGACAAATGAGCAAGGTAACGACACATTTTTTCGTGCGTGCAGCCGGCTAAATCGAATTATAAGACGTTATCACGTCAAAATGTAGCACTACGGAGACGATTGTTTTCAAAAACTCCGATATTGTTCCTTTTTTTCCTTTGTTGTTTGAGAAAAGAACAGATGAACGCAATTTTGGCGATTCGCTGACACTCTCAACATTCTTGCTGCTTCCAGTAGAAAAAATGACTACCAATTCCTTTTCTAATTTGTTTTGAGACATCTTTAGGCGCTAAAAAATGCGGCAGACTGAGACTACGTTAAAAAATACCAACTGGCAGAGGCAAGTAAGCTTTAAATTTGGCCATTAAGTTTCGTGTTTGCACACATACAATTCAGCCTAGCCAATTAGTTTTTGACAGCTGAAAGAGTTTTGTTTTTTGGTGTGAGAAAAATGGCGAAAACCCTAATTTTAGAACTATTCGTTTATAATAAACATATTGAGTTTTCCTAATCAATACAATCGAGTTTTGATTGCAGTTTAGAAAGGATTACTTGCTTAGTTTTAAAAGTTTATGGAGGCAAAAGCAATTGCTCCTTGCAGCATTATAACAAAGGCAATGTAAAGTTCGATGTGGAAGCAGCGATGATAGAATACAAGATTTGGACATCTAAAGCGAAGTTGTGGGAGTACATTTGCCTGTTACGTCGCCGGCGTTTCGTCAGCACAATTGTCCGATTAATTTTACACGCATTTTTACGCTATTTCAATCAGTCATTGATCAGACCACAGATAATAAGGACTACAGATAATAAAGTGCGAAACTCTTTCATTTTATATGAGAGAAAACCCTTTTCATGCGGTGAATACAGATGTACGCAAGCGCTTAATTTTATTGTGCGACATTCGAAGTGAGTTTTTGTCCGACAACTCCGGATGAATGTGCTGGTGCATTATCGTTTTGAAACAACATCTTCTTTTTCGCCAATGCGGCCATGTCTTCTTCAATTTTTTGTGAAAGCGGTCTAATAACTCACTGTATATAGTAATGTCCAGTGATCTTTCTTTATTCGTATCCCAAAACTCGTCGGCATGACCTTTCCGATGGGACTGTCTTCGCCTTCTTTGGAGCAGATTCACTGGGAGAAATCCATTGTTTTGATTGTTGCTTAGTTTCTGGTGTGTAAGGATGGATCCAGGTTTCATCAACGGTGACAACTCGGCGCACAAATTCCTTCAGATCTCGCTTAAATTGCTCCAAACACTGCTTCAAAGTTAACAGCCGCATCCGCTTGTTGGCCAACAACGTTTTTATCATCAACTTAAATATTAATTGGCATTCCGGTCGACACACCTACGGCCTCTGTTACTTTGCGCTCTTTCGTTCGTCGATCAGCGAGAATCATGCCGTCATTAAAAACAGATGTTCGCCCACGTTTAAATTCGTTGAACCAATATCTAACCGTGGTCATAGACAGCTTTCAGCTTTGCTTTTATCTCCACCAAGAACAAAAAGCGAAGTACCGAACGATTCTGCGAAAATCACGAAACAGGTCTTATTCGAATAGCTGCCAAATCCTTACTAACCTATCAATTAGTCTGAAAATTGTTTTGCCGTCGGTGCTAACACCAACTTCTCTCAGAAACGCCCTCTGTCATCAAACACGTGTACTTATTGAACCGCCCTCGCAAATAAACACATCAAAGCTGGAGTGTAGCTGCCTTAAATTGCATTTGTTTGTAAAATTGTGAATTATGCCAGTTTTATGAGGTATAACCATACTCGCTTGCTGTGAATCTTGCTCGATAACTTCGTTGTTGCTTTCGCTCGCAAATTTTTCGTAAAGTTAGTCCAGCAGAGTCGCTGTATCTCAGAGAAGTGGCGAATAGAAGAGGCCTAAACGTATTGCCAATTAGATTTGGTAAATAAAGTGAGTTCAAATTAAGGCTTAAATCCCTGAAATATTCTAAATTTCCATTTAGGCGTGTATCTAAGTACCATAGTCCATATTCTGACCGATTTTCTGTCGATATAATTTTAAGTTTAAAGAACAAGAATCCCTTCATATATGTACGGCCGAACTCTGTTGATCGATTCCCCTCGGTGTCACTAATTTCTATTAAAATGCTTAAAAGTAAATACAAATGTTTCAATTGCCAGAAACATGCCAACAATTATGAAATAATTTATACTAAAATGCTTATAACCTACAATGTTGACTTAAATTATATTACATTTGTATTTCCTTTTTCCTTACCCAGCTCCCGAGACTCAATTATCTTCGAAGGGCAGCCTACTTAGTGATATGTTTTCATTGGGTTTGGTAATATGTGCCGTCTTCAACAATGGACGTCCGCTTATACAAGCCGGTAATATAGTTTCAAATTATATGAAGCAGTTGGAAACGGTAAGTAGCTTAATTTATTTTCTTTTTAATACACTGTAATATTTTAAAAACGCATACATGTTTATACATATTTGAATAGCAAAAAAATATAGTAGGAGTAGACTTATATTTATGGTGATGCATTCATTTATCTTGCGTTGTCTTCTTAAACTATTTTGCTAGAAACAAATTTGATTGCTTTTCATTCGATAACTTTATTTGCAACTCAAGCTCAACATCATACTTTTTCTATGCACTCATATACATAGTAGACAACAAACTTCTACACCTTTGCAGCTTCTATTCAGTAAAATTCACTTCACAGATGCTATTCATCTTTCTAGCAAACACCTATCCCGAGCAGTGCGCCACTTATATACAGATGCAATCAACAATTTTCTTCAAAACCTAATTAGATTTCTAACTTCATTTATTTAAAGTAAAAAACAAAAAAAAGCTAGCATTAAGTAATAAATACAGGCTCAAAACTCAGAACTCGTAACACATAAACTGTGCACAGTCTGTCTAATAAATGTGTAGCCGGTAAAATTCAAACTTAGAGTTCCGTTATAAAAAAAATTTAAGCGTTGCTAAATAGGCGTATCCTTTGCGCAATACCCGTTGTGCAATTTGTTACTTTTGTGAGAAATTTAGAAGACGTACGTTGTTTTTACAAAATGAGCTCTCCCCTAAAGGAATGCAAATATCACGTGCAAACTATTTGAAGAAATGGAAGACTTCATAAATAAATTGGTGCAATGGTATAGCGAAGTTAAAAATGTTAATGATTTCCCCAGAGGAGGCGAAAAAAATTATTTACAAAATGTGAACTATCAATGGGTCGCACACAATTTGAATTCAAACAAGCTATTGGAACGCGCGTAGCGATGTTCGGCCTTCAAGTTCTAGTACAAAACGGTAAAAATGTTCGGAGGGTTATCTTTATATGCTTCTCTGACTATGAAAAGGCTTTTGATTTGGTACTGCCACAAAGCTATTTGACATTGTAAGATATTGATGAAAAATAAATAAGGTGCATTTTCAACTCGTATTTGGGCCAAACTGCGAACGCGAGACTACAAAAGGATGTGAGAAGTGATGTTGCATTCAAAAGGGCAGTTCACCAAGGATGTGTTTTACACTAATGGCCTTTAATTTATAGTCGGAATATATTTTATATTATATGTGAAGAAGCTTAGGAATAAAATTCAAATAATAAATAATATACGATTTGCCGGTGACTTCACAATATTGGCTCACAAAATTAATCTCCTGCAATATCTCGTTAAAGAAGTCAGCGAAAAAAGTCTGCAATACGGCCTTAGTATTAACACCAAAACAACCAAATTCAACAAATCACCGATTCAAACATATATGTATGAATTATAAAGGGTGGTTAAATTTTAAGGGCCGATGTTGAATATGAACGACACCTAAAGTCAAGTTTCTTTCTGCATTTTGTTTGACATTTTTCAATCTGAAACTAACTCAATTTGAACCATGGAAAGATACACAATCGAGAAACGCGCTAAAGTTATTCAATTGGCCGCCAAGATCATGTGATTTGACACCGTCGGGCTTCTTTCTTTGGGGTTATTTGAAAGAAAAGGTGTACGTCGATAAGCCAGCAACAATTCAAGAGCTAAAGGATGAGATAATTCGGCACATTAACGGCATAGAACCTCAATTATACCTTAGCGTCATCGAAAATTTGGACCATCGGATGGAGGTGTGCCGAAGGCGGTGCGGCTATTTGGCCGATATTTTGTTCTATAAGTAATTGAGTCCTACCAAAATTAGCATATTAAAGAGAAATGACAATAATTTCTTAAAACATTGTATTTTATTCAAAATCAACACCGGCTCTTGAAACTTAACCACCATTTATACATCGAATACTAGCTTTAACCCGCTGCCCCGCTCGCGTAGGAGTAGTTTTGAGGGATTTAGGATATGTACCTATATAAAAGAATTACAAACAATCATTTCATAGAAAATATTTTTTTATTAATAACCATAATATTATATTACAATACCCGGCATCCGTTGCTATGCCTCGTTGAATAAAATCAAAACAACCAATCAGAAAAATATCAAGCAAAATTATTTTTATTAATTTTCTATCTCAAACCGTTTTTGAACTTGGCATTTGGGTCATAGTTGAACAGCTTATGCGGATTATGAAGTCTAGAGTGTGCTATAAATAGTGGGAAATAGGAAAAAGTAAGATTTTTTAAGGGAGTTCCATCATAAAAACATGCCTATAACCTTCATTGGGTGAAAATATGAATGTATAAAATTTCTTACGTCATTTGGTGTTGTTCACGTGGATTTTACTAATAAAAAAATTATCTACAAACCAGTTCATATTTTGTCAGCAATAGTGCCAAATGCTAATAGTGCAAAGTATCTAGGCATGACTTTAGATGTAAAGCTCAAGTGGAAAGAGCACGTGAAAATCAAAGCTGCTGAGCTGAATCTAAAGACGCAAAAACTCCAATGGCTAATTGGCAGAAACTCTGAGCTATCAACTCAAAATAAACTCCTCATATACAACCAAGTGTTAAAGCCGGTGTGCACCTATGGTCTTCAATTATGGGGATGTACTGCAAAGACCAACATCGACATTATACAGCGCCTCCAAAATAGAGTAATCAGGGGAATCGTTAAAGCTCCCTGGCACGTGCGTAATGAAGATCTGCACAAGGATTTAAATTTAAAAACCGTCTCAGACACAGCCAATTTCTGTGCAGTTAAGCATGCTGAAAAATTAAAAAAACACATTAACGCAGAAGGTTCCGTACTAAGCGATGAAGCAACTGTAAAAAGAAGATTGAAAAGAAAGAAACCTCAAGACTTAGTTGTCAATATTGTTTAAGCTACTTCAAATTGTGAAATGAAAATTACTTATTAGTTTTATACTAGGTGTAATCTTTATGGAATGTAAATAAAAATTTATAACATTTCAATAAAAAAAACAAAACAAAAAAAAATTGGTGTTGTCGTTTCGTAGTGATGCGCGGACAACGTACAGATATTAACCTTTATAGTATAGATGTCACCTGCTACTGTGCTTATGGGAAACATTTCGCTCCCATACAAATGCTGACGCTATGTCTGCAAAGGTGCGCGTATTGGAAGTTACCTGTGGCAAGAACAACAAAAATATCAATTTCATTCGCTGCCGCATTCACTATCAATAAAATAAGCTTGAGTTTAGGCTTAGTTTTTAGTCTTTTGCCAGAATCTAACGAGTAAAATCAATAAAATTAAAAATTGTAACTGTTTTGAAACAAATCAATTCGTTATAATCGTTAGAAAAGACAAGAAAATTAGTAAAGAAAAGAAAATATGGATGGATAGGGCATACTCTGATGAACTGAGATTTATATCTAATTAGAAATATAAATGTTTGGAAAACTTTTGTTGAATCCTTTAGTTCCTAAAAGGGTATGGAATAATAATAATAAAAAATCGTTATATATTGTATGATAAGTTATTTGACAATCCGATCCAAAGAGTATCGCGATGTAAGTATTTAGATATTGGAATTGGCTTAGCGGAACATGGACAAATAACAGATGAATTTGCTGTCGGATTAGAGCAGCGAGAGAAGTTTTCTTCAATTTCAGAAAATTTCTTTCCAGTAAAAGTTTGAACAGGATTTTACGTCTTTGGTACCTGAAATGTTACGTTTGGTTTGTTTTAATGTAAGGTGTGTAACACCAAAAGGTACGAGTATGAATAAATGAGTGGTATTTGAGTGTTATCAGTTAGTAACAGAGAAGTCTTTACAAAACTTAGAAAAGATAGAGAGCTTTTATTAACGATAAAGCCCACAAAACCTCTTATTTTGGTCATATTAGGCGTGGTCCTAAATACGAGTTGTTGCAACTGATTATCCAAGGTAACATCGAAGGCAAACGAGGAATCGGAAGAAAGTTACATAACGTAAGAGAGCAGACAGGATTAAGGACAGTTGGTTGAAGCACCCCGAAGCAGAGGCAATTACCACAATATCATATCTCATATTTTGTAATTTGGTTTAATAAAATACAATTGTAGCAATATCACTTTAATTTTTCTGATTTATTTATTTTCAAAGTTCCATCGCTCTTATCGAAAAACCCTTAGCAAGTAAAGCCCAAATTAATTTCTTTTCATGACATTTGATTTTGTCATATTTTGATCTGAAGTGGAGTTACAGTAATTGTGAAATTTATATTTTATGAATTTTATTCAGCCTTTGCTTTATGTTTAGTTTCCATTACCTTGTTGTTGTTAATTGTAATTTGTAAGGATATGTTTTCAAATATCAATTCCAATGAGTTTGAAAGATGGCTATAAATACTTCATACTTCAATTAGTAAAACTAGCTTCCTCCAAGAAGTTGTTTTTAATTCCATTGATATGTGTTTATTTATGTATGGATGTATGTATGTCTACCAAACACATTTGAAAGTGAAGTGTGCAGAAAAGTTCTATGAACACTTCATCCATTTAAAGTTTACTTTTACAAAGTTTGCTCTCACACGGATACTAAACTAAATTTAAATTACTTAGCTTGTTTTTTAGAATTTAAGCTTTAGCAGCAATCAATACTTTCATTCAATAATTCAGTATCAATGGTGATTGATATTATATTATATTTCAAACTCATTCAATGCAATAACTGTGAAAAATATGTAATTCAAAAACTTTACTTCATATAATGGAATTATTTTAGCTGGAGGAGTCTGTGCAGAAAATGCTGCCGCGAGTACCGGTACCACTACAGGAGGCCACCTCACGTTTGGTTAGTAAAGATGCTACTGCCAGGCCGACGGCGCAACTGCTTCAACTGATTAAGTACTTTATGTAAGTAAGAATGATAAGCAATTGCGCAAAAATATAACTATTATTTACTTGCATGCACTATACATAATATTTTGCCATAAACCATATAGGCTTTATTTTATTCGAAAATTGGATACATATCTTTCCCATCGCCATGCAAATTTTTGATGCCGTGGTTCCACTTGCCGTCGAACTTTTTGTTAATTTTTTTAAAACCCAATTATGTAATCGTATTGAGCTAAGTCTCTACTGTACATATGTATGCCCAAGCTATGTGACGTTTAACACTAGATATACCAACGGGGCAGAATAACAAGTTTAAAAAGGATTTCCTAAATTTTAATTTAAGCTCTAGTGTTTGATGTAGTTATCTGAAAAGTATTATTTATTTATATCCGATAATTATATAAAATTTGTCTATTTACTAATGTTACTTTTATTGAGATCGGTATGTGGTATACCTACACATACCAACTGGTCGAAATGGCCGGTGAACTGATAAAGCATGAATCCCGAGGAAGACCACAAAGAAGTATAGTTTTGAAAGCAAAACATTTAATTCAAGGAAAAGATAACATCGATTTTTCTTTGATAATAAGAAATATATTATAATAACACTTGGACTGAAAAGTCCCAGATCTAACACATAGATGAAACTAGTTTTGTTGCATTCACCACTTTTTCTGTTATTACTAATCTTAAAAAGACAGGTTTTAAAATTTCGTGATATTCTATTCATTAGTTCGTGAGTTATTGCGCTAAGAGTGATGCTACTTAAGGTATTTTCAAAACAATGGATCAAAAAGAATTTCGTGTTTTAATTTTGCACTGCTTTTGGATGGGGAAAAATACCGTTCAAGCAAAGCAATGGCTTGAAAAGTTTTATGGGGACTCCGCTCTATCAGAAACAAACGTGGTCCTAGAGACATTGGTGATGCACAACGCAGCGGACGTCCAAATGCGGCGGTAAAACCAGAAAACATATAAAAAATCCACAAAATCGTTTTATCGGAAAGTGAAGTTACGAAAGTCAGCTGCCATCGTAAAGATATCAGACGAAAGGCTTTATATTGCATGAGTATTTGACTATAAGAAAGTTCTGTTCAAAGTGGCTGCCGCCTATACCAAAAACAGTCAAAAAAAGTTAGTAAAAACAATGGAAAAACTACATGAATTGAACTTCGAATCCAGATTTAGCTTCCAGCGATTACTGGTTGTTCGCAGACCTATAAATCTGTTCGTCCGTAAGAAATTTCGCTCAAATGAAGAGGTTATCGTTGAAACTGATTTGTTTTTTAGGCAAAAGATAAATCGTTCTACAAAAATGGTATTGAAATGTTAGAGTGGCGCTAGAATGATTGCGTTGTTCTTGATGGAAATTACGTGGATGAATAAAGCTAATTTTAAGCAAAAACAAGTGTTTTGAGCAAAAAAAGGCCCGGGATTTTTCAGCACATATTCTATATAATAAGAAATTCACAAAAATGAAAGCTTCTATCATACAATTCTTGGGGAAAAGTAGCTTCTATAAGAAGACAAATTTTACTAACTTTTAACAGTTTTATATAGACGTAGTGCCTATGAGACCAAACATTTCTTTTGTAGTTTTTTACTTGTGGTCATAAAAACGGGGACTTAAGTTTTTAGACAAACGATGACTAGGAAAGATTTCGCGGATATCTTGCAATTAGCAAATATGAAAAAAAAAACGAAATTAAAAACTGAAAATCGACAAATTCGCCCTAATTTCAAAATTTTGGAATCCTTTCACTAAAAATTGTCAAATTTGGTATGTGCCAGGAGAAAATACTGCTGTTGATGAACAATTATTTCTCACTAAAGCCAAGTGCAAAGTTCAACCAATATATGCCGCATAAACCGATTAAATTTGGAATTAAATTTTTGATCGCAACGGGTTTGGCAAGTAAATATTTAATAGAGTAAGTAAATGCGTTTCTATACTTAGGCAAAAATGGAAATAAACCAGCATCATATCTTCGGGTAAGTTTTTTGTCCTAAAACTAATTGAGCCATTTATTGATTGGGGTAGAAAGTGACAACTAATGTTTTTTTTTACATGCAATCGCTCGTTTCAAAAGTTTTGGAAATAAATACGAATTTAGTTAGAACTATTTATTCAAATAGAAAGGGTTACCAAAGATTTCCGAACAAAAAAGAGATTAATTGCCTAAATTTTCAAACTTACTTTACAAATTTAATATTTGCACGATAACGATGTACAAAGATAAGTAAAATAATACAGCAATAATATTTAGCTTAGAGCTACTTCCCCAAAAATTAAACAAACCCGAAAAAAACTTCCTGAAATCATTTCATTTTACAACCGCACCAAATTTAGTGTAGATACAACGGACCAAATGTCTAAAAAATACAGTGTTAAGTCAGGATCTCAGAGATGGCCTTTAAAAGTATTTTTTAATATCGTCGACATGGCGGGGAATAATTCTTGGATTCTGTACAAATAACTCACGGGAACAAATATTGCCAGAAAGGAATTCTTTTTTCAATTAGCAGATGAACTTTCTACTGAATATCAAGATTCATTCGAACCAAAAAACCTGAATGGACTACTGATGGCAGATTAAACAGAAAATTTTACAAAAAAATGCTGTCAAATTGGATTTGCAGCGAAAATAAAGCCACACATATGTATGTATCTGTGTTGGTTTTAAAAAATATGTTTGTGGGAAATGTGCATTAAACAAAATTTCAGTTCGCTTAAATTGTGCTAATAAAAGCTATAAATCAAATTACTATTAGTTAAATTTAGTATAAAGTTCTATGAATAAAAAGTGCGTGTAGCGTAGTATACATAACAGAAGTGAAACTTTCAAGGCAGACAAAGAAAGAGGAAGAGACCCGAGAGAGAATGGGAGAGAGTAAGAATATATATCTAAATAAATTCACAACATTTGCAGAGAATACAAATAGAAAAAATTTACAAAAAACGGAGAAGGGTCGCCCGGTGTAGGTAAACGCCAGGCACAAACTGTGGCAAGAACGCGCACTACTCGGAGCGATTATCACCCGCGCAAACGCAGCGATTCAGGACAGCAGCAACGGCACAAATTACAGCAAGGCAATACCAATAAATCCGTCGCCGGAATGGGTAGCACTTTATATATAGTACGCACAAGCACCAGTCAACAAACGGAAATAAGCGCCAAAAAGAAGGCACCAAAAAAAACAAACGCCAAAAAAATTGGGACCAAAAAACGCCCCAACCAGTAGGCTCCAATGAAATATAACGCCAAAAAGTAGCCACAAAAAACATATTTCCTACAAGTTTGCACCAACAAACAAGCGCCAAAAAGTAGGCAGTGTTACTTCTCACTAGAAATTAGCAACCACGAGAAAAAACTCAGGAAAATTCGCCTAAAGTGTATCTAAGATATGTAGGGTTTTCCAATAACATATTGCGCTATCGAGAGATGATTAACGATTTTTTATGGCCGGAATTAGATTGTATTGATCTGGACAAAGTTTATTTTCAACAAGACGGCGCTACGTGCCACACAAGCAACGAAACCATTGATATTTTACGGGAAAAGTTTCCGGACTGTGTTATCTCTCGAAGAGGTGATCACAATTGGCCACCGAGATCTTGTGATTTGACACCTTGGGACCTTTTTTTTGGGGGCACGTGAAAAAGAAGGCCTACGCCAACAGTCCAGGGTCGATTCAATACCTCAAAGATAGAATTAGTGAGACTATACATAGGGACATAGGGCAGCCACTTGGCAATTCGGTGATGGAAGTTTTCATGAAAAGGATATTGTCCTGTAAGCGTGGTCGTAGTGGTCATTTGCCTGATGTTATTTTCCACTATTAGCGCCATAACCTCCTCTTTATAATGAAATAAACAGCTGATCATTATATTAAAAAATATAATTTTTCTTTGAATATCAAAACAACACCTCTTATTGGAAACCCCTTTATATAAGGTATAGCTCTCTCTCTCCTTTTCATCTAAGTTATATCTTTTTTCTCTCTCGCGGAACGAAAATGCCCAAAGCGTTGCATGGCCTTGAAATTTTACTCTCCATTCTCGCTCATCCATCGACGCCTAAGAAGTTCCACTTCAAAAATTAATTACATGGCTCTAAAGAACCCAGTAAATATAAATAATAAATATTTTGGTATGTCTATTGTTAATAAGAATTACACTCGTAGATTTGGACTAACACCGCATTATTTGATACTGAGAATGATAGAATTCAAGATTCCGATTATCAGAAAGGCGTGACGTCATACTGGTGCAGTTGCGTGAGAGAATTTGAAAATGTGAACCATAACGAATAAAGAAGAAGAAATACACAAACAACACGCGAATAAATTGCAGAAGTGTGGCGTCACACGTACAGTAATTTTTTCAAATTCAGAGAGGGGATTAGTGGTGTATTCTTTGCATTATGATATAATGATTTTTGTCCATAGTGTGTTTCAAACCGGGACCACTGCCGCCAAACAATTTATACTCATTAGAATATCAGTCTTTCTTAAGAATATACATTTTTTTTTAATTTATTTACCATAGTTAAGCAATATACTATTGAAGCTGTGTGTCCTTTAAATTTCCCTTTTTAACCTCCCAAAGAGTGCGCATTGCTTGCAGGCCTTCAGTTTGCTTTGCTGCACATTGATTTAGCTGATCTAATTGGTGTGTTTACTGCAAGTGCCGTTGCTTTGTAGAAGGGTGCTAAAGAGCTATTTTCTTTCTTGTTAGTTAAGCATCTGCGTAAACAACCAGATGGCGATAAAGGCGATTAGCAGAGCCAACAAACACTATGAGCTCATCAACAATAGTACGAGTATACTTGTACATACATATGTATGTAGGAAGGAACAACAGAATCGCGTGATTTGCGAAAGTATTTTGCACCCCTGCGAGAAGAATGTCGTAAAGAGAAATTAAACAAAAAGGCTGACAGATTCACTGCATTGGCGTTTGAGGCGATAATGTTACAGTGGCCTGTCCATGTCCAGGTGGTTTGGTTTCAACATATCGGTTCCATTAAACTTTTTCATGGTGCCTGACAGCATTAATGGAAGAGGTACTGTTTATAGCACTATGAAAATACGTAATACTATGAAGAAAGTGAAGTGGAAATATCAAATATGACAATTGTGCTTGTTATCGTAGCCGCTGAGATGAAAATGTGCCTCAGACGACAAAATGATTTTTTGAGTAAGTATTTTTCCAACTGCTCTAAAACTCCCAGCGATATCGGAGGGGGTGATAGTTTTCCGTGAATTTCTGAGCCAATTACCCTAAGGGAATAAACTGAGTTCATTATGTAGAATATTCCTGAGGCTACTGCGGTTAATTTTTAGTTGATTAATTGATGTTTTCGGGTTTATAATCGGTTCACTTTCGGTAACCACAGCTATGTATTTATGTATGTAATATATGTATATTGTATTATCAATAAACAAGAAGATTTCTCGAACAGTTAGTTCAAATCTTACGTACTATACGAGTATACACTAATCAGTGGGTGAATTATTTCGACCAAAAATTCTTTTCACTCAGCAAAATTCACAGCTTTAAAGTAAATTTTATTTATTTTACAAAGTTATTCAGATGTAAGGAAATCCATTTCATACCGAGTTTCATTGACTTTTTGTGAGCTAAATAATTAGCTGCTAGTGTAAACAAATGCGCTTAAAAAAAATAGCTGATGGCTTTGGTGCTGAAACTATGGAGACTGCCTCTGCAATTATGTATATGGCCTCGGTAGAGTGAGGAGAATTAATCGCTTGTTTGCAGCTTTGAATATATAAATCCCATTGCTGAGAAGAATATGAAGTAAGCCCTTGTCAAAAATAGAAAGAACCATGATGCAAAGAATAATGAGATGGCGCCCATCGTGGTCCCGTTACTTTGCGCTCAGCGAATTTGACAACTAGTTACGTGATTTTAGCTCCAGTATGGCCAGATTACCATTTTCGTAACTTGATTTAGCATTTTTTTTTTGTTATTTTTATTATTTTTTGTCTGGGAGTTTTAGTTCTTTCTTCATGACATTTTTCTAGCTGTTCTAATTAAAATGTCATGTTTATAATTTTGTAAAATATACATTTTTTAATAATTATTTAAATAATTCACTCAGTTTTATTTAGCTTTACTTTTTTTAACATCTGGTGGCATTGCCCGCGATTGCCGGTGTTGTTGGTGTTCTTCTGCTTTCGGCAGTCAAATCTCTCTCTCGCTACTGCAGAGTTGCCTAGCTTTGGATATAAAAACGCACTAAATGCCCATTTAAAGAAAATAAAACACGAAATTTTTATTGTGTTAAGTAAGAACTTTGTATGCGTGACAAATTGTCTGTAGAATGTGCGTTTTTTTAAATAAATTTTTTATGCTTATGTACAATTTAATTTATGAGTTTTTTTTGTTAAGCGAAATTCTTTTGTTAAGGGAACGACTTTTTTGCTATATTTGAAGTTATGTAACTAGATAAGGTACTCTTTTTGTAAAAATGTCAGTATGGTTTCTTTAGTATTTTCTGGTATTTTGTTGGTTATTTTTACTATGAATACACCTCTTGATGCTCTATGTCTCACTAAGGATTGATGACCGGAAGAAACGATTACACCTCTATGGTTTCAATTCGCATTCAATAAATTCAAAGGCTTTTTAAAATGTGTAAAAAGGTTTTCAATCTTAAGAAGAGTTGAGAGAGGGGCATTTAATATTTTTGCATAGCCTTAAATGGAGCCAAAAATTAAATTTGCACTTTCAAATGATCAAATTTTATAAGAGTAAAAAACTTTTCATTAGCACTAAAATCTTCTCAGAGTGGCCTTTTTTAAACTTCTTTTGTATAATAATACAGTTTTTTTTCAACTTAAGTCTCGGTAGCCTTAAATTAAAAACAAAAAGAAACAAACACCAAACTTAAAAATTGTCGCATTTTCGGTATAAAAAAGCACTAAATTTATTGCGAAGAGCAAATGGTTGGCAATACTGCACAACTCTGCAAACGTGACGTCACGTACGCTCTGATGGGCGCAATCTTCTTTCTATCATTCTTGAGAAAGAACCATATACGTATTAGTTGGCGTCAACATATGTACTCTCTCCTCTCAATCGACTAACCATCAAAACCATTGAGTAATAAAGCTTTCAAATTGTTTTTCTCTCCTCAAACTCCTCCTCAACTCGTTGATTATTTATGTAGCTTAACACGTTTGCATTGTGACGCGCTGTTGCCAAGCTCAGAGTAACAAGCCAGAAGTTACCTTCACAGAAGATTTATTTTATTTATAAACATGTAATGAGGACAGTGCAAACATGCACAGTCATATATGTACATACTTGTGTACCTACAACCAGCTGGATATTGTTGGTATTGCCATTATCACTTAGCTAACTTAAACGTTGTTTACGCTATCCGTAGTTTCAATGTAGTTTGTTTAACTTCACCTTTTGTTGATTGCCAAGTTACGCTATTTCGTTACTGCGATTTATTGAGATATATTTCAATGTACGTACGAGTGCTTATAAGCGAGACGGTGGAAAAAATGCGCTCAGAAAGGTGCAAATACAGTTGATAGTTTTGAGTTAACCCGGATACCTGCTGCTCCAGATCATATTGCGGCTAACAATTCTTATAATTGTGCGTCTTCTTATTGGAATACGAGTTGCAATGGCGTTGACGCATTTACTACTGCTGTCTGAATAGAAACTTAAATGCAGTGGAATGCATTCAAAAAAAGTCAGTTCAAAGAAAAGTTGAGCTCATTATAAAAATACTTATGCGCGTATTTCGTGAAAAAAGTTAAAAAGATTCTGCTGATCTTATATTCGAAATAATAATGTGCGAAAACTCGCTACACCAATTTGGTGGGAAATAAGAAAAAATAAAATTATTTATTCATTTAATAATCTAAAAATGCAGTATTTCTTACAAACTATGAAAAGCAGATGAATGCTAAATAATTCAATCAAAAATAAATTAAACTTACAATTTACTTGCTTTATTGTAATGAACGAATGAATATGTGACATTTCTTATAATTTACAGGGAAATATTAAAATATATTATATAATATTATAATATAATACTGTGGTGGAGAAAAATCTAGGCGGATATGATTTTAAAGCGCATTAAATTCTATTAGTTCTAGAAATCGGAGCATAGGGAGCATAATTAGTTTTAACCATTCCTAACCAGAAAATATCGTTCTTCGCTGAGGAATATTGAAACAAATTTTCTCGATTGGGAGTCAATCCCTTTGCTTTCAATGCTTTTGAAAAGTCTGTGCGCACAGTGTCAACTTCAATTTTTTTATTATCAACTTCAATTTTTTTATTATTTTATTGATTACTTGCACCTATAGAAGAATATGTTTGAGTTTCATTATATGTAGTAGAGAACAGAAGGAATATTTGAGCATGATTTTCTAGGTTTAAAATATCGGCAGAAGAAACTAGGAAGTAATTTTATGTCCGATTCGAATTTAGAAATATAATTTCGCTTTAAATTGCTAGCCAAAGATTAAAGTACTCTAAAACACTTTAAATATTTAACTTTATGAGTGATGGAGTGTGAAAACTTAAACTTTTTGAAATATTTATTTCTCATTTATCTTAAGGGGTAACACCACTGTACGCGTAAAATAAACACGATTTTTAAAGAATTTTTTTGTATAGAAGGAAAGGGAAAACAATCACTCTGATTTGGAAAGTTATTACTTATATACTAAAATACAAAACTACAAAGTTTGATCGAAAAATTTTACAAAATGGCGGCATTGGAGACATTTTTGTAATGTGGTTTCTCTTGAAGGTGCTCCGCGGCACGCAGCACAGAGGGTGCAAATTTTAATCTGGAACAAAGAAACATTTTTTTTCTTAATCTAGATAAGAATAGCTAGAGAAACACGTAGGGGATTTAAAAAATATTTATTTTTGTGGAATTAGCAAGCATTTGAAGGAAAAAACTCTATTTTGGACTAAAAAAACGGCACTTAAATAATTATAACAATCGTTTAAATTAATCTATCGAAAATCCCCTACGCTCTTCTCTTAAGAAGGTTATTATACAGACGAAGTGAAAAACCTGATTAAAAATATTGAAAATTGTTTGAGTTATGCTGCGTGCCAATTTCAGAAAACGGGTTTTAAAGAAAACGCGTTTAAAGTTTGGAAATTTGGAGAAGTCGTTAGGTAGCAGTCACTAACGCTTGGTTAAAAGCTTCAAATATTTATGAAATAAACTTCGGTAACGTATAAAACTTTTTGTTCTGTATTTTAAAAGGTCCAAAGAATTTTTTAAGCTTATAAAAAAAAAATCAATTTTTTGAAATTTCTACAGTGGTGTTGCCCCTTAAGCTTCAAAATATCTTAACAATTGACTACTTCATCACCGCTAAAAAAGTAGAATATCAACTGCTAAAATAATTAAATTAAAATTGAAATTTCTGAAATAAAAACGTAGTCACATTATCAGATGCAGACCAGGGGTAGTCAGAAGGTATGCGCGTTCTAATAAAGAAAATCTCATTAATAAAAATGAGATCGAGAATTCGAGAAAGACTATTTGAGAAACTATTTATTTGAACCAGTCAAAACTCAAAACACTATCATTGTTTTACGTCCAATCTATATATCATCTATACTGGACCATTCAATATTAATAAGATTAAAGCCACCCAGAATACAAAAATTGCCATTATAAGATCTCCGAGCTAAAACGTTATCCACATGCGCTTTATTTATTTATTTTTTTTTACATCCTTGTTCACTCGGCTAGGAAGCATAGGGCCTCGCCAAGACTCTTCCATCGTACACGGTCCTGGGCTGTTGTTTTTGTGCCGTCCCATATGATGCCGGCATCTGCTAGTTCGCGAAACATGCACCTTCGCCAAGTGATCTTTGGCCGACCCTCTCCGGTTCCAGTCCAGTGCCATTCCCGTAATGCTATCTGGTAGTTTTCCTAGTGCGTGACCTAACCATCGCCACTTTCTCCTCATTCGTTGCTCTCCACAGCGCGTCGTTGCTGATAGTGTTCGGCCAGAATATTCTACAGCTGATGCTGGGCATTTGTTGACGAAATGCTTCATTCTAAAATAAATTTTATTACTCACATACATATCTATAAGCGACATACGTTATAAAATTCATTTCCGATTTGTTTCTATTATTAGAATGAAATTTGTCGCAAATTTTTCTGCCTCCTCCTTAAGCAAATGTAAGCATAAAATAAAATTGAACCTTGAATGTGTGAGCACGAGAATGAGCACAAACGATGCGGCCCAAGTGGCAAGGCAAGTGCAAGTATAAATTGAAACTCTTAAGTTTGTAAATATTTGCGCCTTCCATTCTGTTGGAGATTAAACCACTTTAAAAATAATTTAAATGTTGTCAACATTTCTTTTATTTCTATCTGGCTGATATAACTCTGTTTACACAGGTTAAGTACATTACCCGCAAGGCTTAAGTATGCCGTTGTTTGGTTGTATTCTTTAATGTATTGGCTTAGGCGTGCTTGTGTGCACTACTTAGAGAGATGGGTAGGCGTAGGCATCAAGAATGGTAGAATAGAAGATTGTGCTCTCGGCTTTCCGTTATCTGTTTTGGTTTGAGTTTGACAGTCGGCTGCTTGCACGTGACGTCAAAAACAAAAAGAAAATTGAGACATGAACTGAACATTGGAAAGTGCGTGAGTACTTTAAGTGAGTTTTACATAAAGTTTTAGAAATAAAGTGCGCTGTGATGAGTTGGTATATTGGCAGTTCAGACAAGCTGTTGTTAACACATTACCAACCGTGTGCACATATTTGTGATTTTTATTGAACTTCACGTGCATACATTTAAAGTGCCGATAACTATTAATTTTCGAGTCAAATGAAATTGTCCTTTATTTCAGCCAAAATTTTACAGGATTGCATTTTTCCGTTCTTCTTTTGTCATGTCTAATCATTCTTTGTATAGAGTCTCTTATAGCATCGCTCGAGGGTTATCACATATTTCAATATTTGTTTTCGCTTTGAGTATATGAGGTCATTAATAAATAAATATAGTTTTGTTTAGTTTTTCGGAAGTCGGGAGTTGACGAAGCATTTGTTGGAAATCCTAGACTGTTAGCTATAATTAGAGATAAATATTAACTTCGTAGAATCTACACCAGAAAAGATATAGGGTGTTAGGAAAAAAGTAGCTAAAACTACTAAGTCCCCCTACCTTCGAAACCAAGCATTACACCCTTACGGTTCCATATGATTTTTTGTTCATATCGCCATCCCCTATCTTCCCACGTACATGCCCCCACGAAAAGCGGTACATCCTGTTTTTGATTATTTTGAATTTCATCCGGGACCAGAGAAACATTTTCTTTGCAAACATTAACGGTTGTTCAATGAGCTTTGCGGTTCGATAAGAAAATCACAATTTTATGGTTCCAAATACATTTCATTACTTAGTATAGTCTCTCTAAACGTCAATACACTTACTCCAATCAGATTCCAATTTGTGATTCCTTCCCTGAAATGAGAATCTAGAAGGGTTGCAAGTTATGACCTCATCATTTGATGCAACACGATTTTCGCGCAAACAGATAGTAGTCGCTAGGGACCAAATGTTCTTTTGACACGATGCACTGTGCTAATGAAAAATATATTTTTTTTTTGGCAGACTCGGCCACTTTTCATAAATTTTATTTCATAAATTTAAATAAAAAATATTATGGTTTTATGGTTTTACCAGTTTGCAGAAATAAATATTGCTTACAATAGCCAATGAGATGTTTAGGGCTCCTACTAAATCTCTTTCAGTCACTCGACGATTTTAGAATACGATAGCCTGTATTTTTTTTACGATTTCTGGTGCTGTTGCTGTTTTTCGACGTTCTCGACGTGGATCGTCTTCAAGGCTTGTACGATCACGTTTAAAATCAGCAACCCATCTTTTTACTGTACTAATTGATGGCGAAAAGTCACTTTCAAAACATTTGGTTTTTGGTTTTTTCCAGCGTAGAAAATACTGTGACACGTCGATACTAAACGGCTTGTAAACAAAAAATAAATTGACAGATTGAAATGAAACTTTATTTTTATTATTTATTATTTATCGTATTAACCCCTTAAGTGGAAATGACGAGTGTCGCCCGCAAACATTTTCTCTGCCAAATTCGACATTGACGGGCTATGCCCGCCGCATATTTAAATGTTTCAGAAGCAGCAGTAGTAAATTTAATAAACTTAAAAACAACCGTTATAATAGTTTAGTTTTATTTTCTGATAAAACCCGCACAGAGTTGCATTAAAATTAAATAGTCTGAGCACGCATGTTTCTTCGAAATTAAATCGTTAGGCAAGGGGTTAAGAGTGTACCAGCATAACAAATTTAGTATTAGCAAGTAGTAGTTAGCTAACATAGTAGCAACGCCCTCTCTTATCGAACCGCAAAACTTATTGAACAACCTAGTATGTATGTATGTTAGGGTGTCCCAAAAAAATTAAAGTGTTTTTTTTTAACGCATACCCTCTTCTTTTGTTTGAATGGTCTCAAAACATCTAAAACTAAAGTTTCGTCTATTTAGAATCACGGCAACCCGTGCCGAGTTGTGCGGAAACCTAACGGTACTTGTATAGTACGGCGCGCACGAAGGGTCGGATTGATTGCGTGTAATTACTTGTTTGTTTTGTTAGTAATCGCGTTTTTTTCGCGTAGTCAACATGTCACTGGAGTTAATTACGAAGTTCCAAAAAAGAGATATTTTTAATAGGGGACGTAAAACATCAAATTACCGGTTCTAAACTTCCCTCTAACGGGCAAGTACTGGCAGTTTTGTTCTATAATATTCGTGAAGTGAACTTAAGTGTCAATGAAAGTGCAAATCTCACAAGAAGTGTTTGAACAGCGTCGACAGGAGTTTGTTTCAAACTTAAACAATTTGTTTGACATCGCACATGCCAATGCTCTTCAATCGATTAAAATAAATGAAGATAAGATCTTCTTGCAGCGCCTAAGAGAACCAGGTCGGCCCGGTCACTTAGCCGGAGTGGACAAAAAACTAACAAAAAAAGAGGAAAGGACGCGCCTTAGAATCATCGAGGAGGAAAAACGACGTGCTAAAAATTTTGCATCCTTAGCACCATCAACATCATCTTGCGAACCACCACTAAAAAAGTCATCTTCTGATTCTGAAATAATTGAATTAGAAGAAAATAGGCCCAGTGGAAGAGAAGCCTCCTCTCAGCCCGATAAAACTTCTATACGGAAAAATATCATAACTCCCAAGTTAGTTGCCGCATTAGACAGGTGTCAGTTAAGTGTGAGGGATTCTGTCTTTATAATTGAAGCTACTATTGAGGCTCTGGGGCACAATACGGATGAATTCCCTATAAGCAAGTCCTCCATTCATAGAGTTCGTACGGAAATGCGAAAAGAACGGGCTGAAGCTATAAAAATTGATTTTTAAAACAAGGTCCCGGACACGGTAACTGTCCACTGGGACGGATAACTGTTGCCAGCTCTAGATTCACGTAAAAGTAAAGAAGAACGCCTACCGGTAGTTATTACGTACGATAATAAAGAACAAATTATTGCTGTTCCTAAATTGGATAGTTCGACAGGAAGGGAACAGGCAGACGCAGTTTGGGATGCTATTACGACCTGGAACCTTGAAGACAAAGCGCAGATTCTCTGTTGTGATACTACTGCTTCTAACACAGGCCGCATAAATGGAGCATGTATACTTCTCGAACAAAAACTGGGTAGAGAAGTGCTTATTTTTGCTTGCCGTCATCACGTTTACGAATTAGTACTTAAAGGCGTGTTTGAAGCGAAAATCAGTCAAGTAACTACAAGCCCAGACATCCCATTATTCAAGAAATTTCGAGAAAACTGGAAACATATCGATCCCGAGAAAAAACAAAGCTGTACAGAAAAGCTATCTTGTTTTAATGTTTCGGAAATTGACAAGCTGCTAGAATTCTACAAAACTGAATTAACCAAAGAAATCGTTAGAGATGACTATCGCGAATTAATTGAGCTTTCAATTATATTTCTTGGTGGAGATTCAGAGAAGAAATATAAGATACGGCCTCCAGGAGCTATGCACCAGGCTCGATGGATGGCGAGAGCCATTTATTCATTAAAAATATCGTTACTTAGCTCTCAATTCAGAATTTCAAATAAGGATATGTCTGTTCATCGTGACATCCTACGTAAAACCCTGGCTCCAATGTATTTTAGCAGTTAAGGCGCCGTATCAGGATTTGTGTTTTTTGAAGGTCATGAAAAATTACGAAACAATAGACAAAAGCATTTCAAAAGCAGCTTTGCAGAAGTTTTGCCAGCATTTGTGGTATTTGGCAGATGAAGTATATATTCTGGCTTTATTTGATGATGATGTCGATCTAGAAACTAAAGTAAAAATGATTGCTAACTTAACTAGAGAACACCCAACAGCCCACAATAAACGTTACATTGCATCCAAAGAAGAACTCTGTGGCCCACTTTTTGGTACGTTAATTAAGCTTAGATTTTGTTCTATGACTAAGTTTGCTAATAGGTATATTTGATAACTGATCTACCTGTTTTAATTTCAGAGAGAAACATTTATGACTTCGTCTCTGTCAAAAGCAGGTTCCTGTTTAATCGACTCCAGATTGCCGACAGTTTTCTGAACAAGTGCCCCTCTTCGTGGTCAAATGATGATTCGTTTCTACAGGTTAAAAAGAAGCTGCTAGGACTGAAAGCAGTTAATGATACGGCAGAAAGAGCGGTTAAGTTAATGCAAGACTTCCATGGTTTGATCACTGTTCAAGAGGAGCAAAAACAATTTTTATTACGTTGCATACAAGAACACAGACAGGTATATCCCGACTGTAAAAAGCAAACTTTGAAAAGAAAATTCGACGATTGATGTCCCTTTTATAATAAAAAGAAAATAAATACGAAATATGTGTTTTATTTTTATTTATTTAATTAATCTAAAAATTCAATTAAACTTTTCTCTATTGTGAGCCTATAGCTTTCATACTAACTTTTAAACTTAAAGTTTGACATCAAGTCGGCACGGGTTAATGACATCCGATCTCAATAATATTTTATATTTAAGTTTTTAGAGTCAAATGGAAAAAAATAAAGGGTATGCGTATTGAAATTCCGAAAAAAAAAATTCCCCCTTGTAGCCTGGGACACCCTAATGTATGTATACAATTTATGTGATTAAATACACAAAACCACTCCACTTATATTTAGATATAATATGTATTTCCATCCGCAGCTTTTCCACTTATGAAGTTTGTGGTTCCTTGTGGTTACAGACATTCCCAGTATACGTCTTTTTTTATTTGTTTGTCTTAATATTTTTTAGGAATAAAGTAATAAATATAGTTTATTTTACAATTTTACACAAATGTTCGCCATGTTGTTTATCATTTATATTGCATTTTTATGTGATTGAAACATTTTTGGTTTACATCCTATTCGTACTGTTCTGTTTTAAACGCCAGATCAAATCTCAAAGCGTAACCCTCAATTTATTATTCTTGCGTAGCCGTGTTGCTTTATGACCTTTCAAGCTTTTTATTTAATATTTTCAATTGAGAAGGTACATTAGGGTATTCTGATATGGGTGGCTTAAGTGATATAGCAGCATATTTTCTAAATTATGCTTGTCTATACACGGATATATATATATGTACATATATTGTATAATTGGCGCGTGCACCCTTTTTGGGTGTTTGGCCGAGCTCCTCCTCCTATTTGTGGTGTGTGTCTTGATGTTGTTCCACAAATGGAGGGATCTACAGTTTCAAGCCGACTCCGAACGGCAGATATTTTTATGAGGAGCTTTTTCATGGCAGAAATACACTCGGAGGTTTGCCATTGCCTGCCGAGGAGCGACCGCTATTAGAAAAATGTTTTTTCTTAATTTGGTGTGTCACCGAGATTCGAACCTACGTTCTCTCTGTGAATTTCGAAGGGTAGTCACGCACCAACCCATTCGGCTACGGCGGTCGTCATTAATGGTGGAACAAGAACACTGCCTTTTAAGAAAGGCACACACCCAATCTCTCCCTCGGCCTCATAAAAAATATCTGCCGTTCGGAGTCGGCTTGAAACTGTGGGTTCCCCCATTTGTGGAACAACATCAAGACACACACCACAAATAGGAGGAGGAGCTCGGCCAAACACCCAAAAAGGGTGTACGCGCCAATTATATATATATATATATATTTATTTATATGTAACTATACATATTCTTAATTTTTCCGAAACAATGCTCACTGCCCATATAACGGTATTTCAAAAAAATAATAATAATGGTGGAAAATTTCTCAACTTTGGTACAAAAGATGAACCCAGAAATACGACGGATGAAATTTTGAGAAATGAGTGGTGCCACGCCCTGTAATGGGTAAATGCATGTATCTCGACAACGCCTTAATAAAACTCACCAAAACTTGTATTGCTCCTCATGCCATTTAAAATTGACATTGAAACTGCGCTCACTTCTTGTTATTTTCAAGATTTCCGTTCGCCTGTCTGATACTCGTATTACAAGCTATATCTGCCATTATAGATGCATTTGTTTGATTTCAAAAATTATTAACCAACCCAAATTAAATTTTACTAAAATATGCGCAGGTATATAAAATTCGGTTCGGACCGAATTTAGCCTTCCCCACGTATTCTTATATTAAACTTTCTTGAATGAAGTAGTTTTAAAAATACCTTTTTTGTACGTGTTTGTTTTATACTTTTAGCGATCCCGCTGTAAATGCACTCAAGTTCTTAGATGTGGTGAACATGAAGGATACGTCGCAAAAATCGCATTTTTACAAAAATACGCTAATGGAAGCGATGCCTCTGATACCGAGGGTAAATAGCTTATGCAGAACTTGTGTTATTTATTATGCATATGTACATATATACAAGTGTATTATATAAGAGTGTGTATGCTTTATACGCCACTTTGGTTAAAACGCATGGAATACTAAACTCGCTTGTATATGAAATACCAAAGAATCAAGCCAGCAGAAGTGAAAAACTCGCTTTAAAAAAACAAATTATTATTGCAACAGGTGTAGTGACCGTAAAAGTTAAAGGAATCACTATTAAACTGACATTGTTATATCTTTTTTTCCGTGAAGACGAGGGTAATTAAACCCGAATGGTTGACCGAGTCAGGTGTTCTTTGAATGGCAAAATAAAATTTCGACACGTTTATGAGACACCAATTGCATGGCACATAAAAGTACCTGCAACCACAAGATGACTATTCCCACATCTATACATTCATACACTTTTTTATCGCTGACGTTGGTTGAAATTTTATGGCTAGCAAATTTTACATAGCGTACACAGATGCAAACAAAAAAATACAATATGTTCCAGAAAACAAACACAAAATATTTATAACTGAGAAAATTTACTAGCCGTAGGTGTAGCTAACGCTTAGAATTTTAATTTCAGAAATTGTGGTGGCAAAATGTGTGGCCAATGTTGCAGGCCGAAATTAGCAACGGTGAAGTGCTGGCGGCTGTCTTACAACCGGCCATTACACTCATACAAGAGGCATCGCCAAGTGAATACGAGTCGATTATGGCGCCGACAATGAAGTGAGTAGAAAAAATTTTTGTTTTTTATTTATTTCAAATTATTTGAAACCTCTATTCAAATATTCGAAATCATCTTATATACAACTAGCAAACCCGGCCCCCTTCGCTGGGCACACTAAAATAGAATAGATATGGTTTAGAACAGAAATAGAATATTTATTTCTTTATTCTTTATTCAAGCGCTTTGGCATAAACAATATTTTTTGTTTTTCTATTTGTTTTTGAGTAAATATAAAATATAAATTGAAAATCAGGAAAAAAGAAGATTGTTTTTAAATTTCAAATCAACGCATATGAATAAACAATCGTCTTTTTTCCTGATCATCCATGAATTTTTCGTTTCAATTTATATGTTTTATTAAGCATTGGAGCTTTTTTAACCATTATCCATTTATATTTTTCAAAAAAAAAAAAACCAAAAAAATTTTTTTTTCCACGAACACATAATTTCATTCGGATTTCACATTAAATTCTCAAATTTCGTAAGAAATTATTCACTGTTCCAAAATCCACTCCAAAAAAAATCACAAACAATTTTTACATGTTGCACTTACGTTTTTTCCTTATGGCATCCAAATCAGAAAGAAATATTGACACATTGTAACTCACACTGTCAATTTGACAGTTCAGTTCCGCCCCAAGCGTTAAAAAAGTAAGCGACATTATGGCTGGTTCAAAAGAACGCTGTACCCGTTGCCAGTGCTCCAAATTACAACCAAACTTTACGAAACCCATTTTCAATACTTACTTAACAATGTGCGTAAGTTTGGTTTGATTCGGTGCAAAGACACGGCGGGTCCACGTTTTGGCATATATTTCGAGACCCTAGTCATCAATAGGTATGATATCCATATTGTACATACACAACCAAAGATTACCCGGGTCCACGTTCATTTGATATCCATATTGTATATACACAACCAAAGATTACCCGGGTCCACGTTTTGACCTATATCTCGAGACCCCAGTCACGGAGCGGCATGAAAAATACTCTGTACTAAAGTATTCACCAACAGCTTCAATTTGATATCCATATTGTACAAACACATTCTATGGTCCACGTTTTGGTCTCTATCTCGAGATCCTAGTCACGGAGCGGCATGAAAAATGCTCTGGACTAAAGCATTCACCAACAGCTTCCATTTGGTACCCATATTGTACATACACATCCGAAGGTTACCCGGGTCCACGTTTTGACCTATATCTCGAGCCCTATTTCCAAAATAAAATATAATCCATGTTACTCGTGGATGATGTAGCTTTCGAATGGTGAAAGAATTTTTAAAATCGGTCTAGTAGTTTTTGAGCCTATTCATTACAAACAAACAAAGTTTTCCTCTTTATAATATTAGTATATATATCTATATAGATATTTGCATGAATGGTTTGCAACAAGAAAATTGTAAATCAGAAAAGCGGAAAAATACGAAACTCCTTCAGAGGTTTAAATTAATTACATTTCCGTATTTGTGGTTGGTGAATTACTTTGGATGAGACTCCGGCCAAAGTAGCACTTGTATCAAGAAAGATTTATTATGGATTTGAAATTATTGATAAAGCTTTAAGATCTCAATATAGAAGCGCTCTCCAAAAAGGCTGTAGAGGTTAGGCAAAAAAAAATATACATTTTTCATCCGCTCAACAAACCGAGAAAGATTTCGCCTACTGCGAATAGCACTGATCTTTTGACTTTTCCTTCGTGCTTTGGTGTATTATTAGCTGAAGTTTTAGAATTGTTTTTTTTTCGGAATATTAATATCAACATTATTTTTATTACTTAGTTAAATTTGGTCAGTCAACAGTTGTACCTAATAACGTATATCAACAACTTATGTATATATGTATGTAGAGTGGGTCGAAAAAACATTTTTTTTTAGGATCGAATTCTAATAGTGCGGAAAAGTCGCACTGTTAGACTAATAAAGTGTGTGCCAAATTTCAGCACAATCGAACTATATCTGCTGTCCCCAGCAAAGGCCTCAAATATTGAAATTTCAGTTGATATTCTGAAAAATTTTATTTTTCAGGATATTTTTTTTTTCTCTATGCATACATTCCGTAGCACATTTCATACCAAAAATAAGGACTATAAACTAATTAGACATAAATTTATCCAAGATTAAGCACCTGTACACTATAAAATAATAATAAAACGTTATTGATTGTGCAGCTTTTTGCCTACTTTTTATTCCGAAAATACGAGTACATACAAATTTTTGTAGCCCAGAACCCACCACGTGGAGGTTGCGGCACTTTGGGTTCCTGTGTTTTTGTTTTTTTTTTCTTTTGTTTTGTTTTTTTTTATTTTATTTTATTTTTTTAATTTATATTTATTTTTTAATTTTGATTATTTTTTACTTCATTTATTTTTTTTTTTAACTGGTTTTGTTCTTTTTTCCTGTTTTGTAATATTGTAAAAAAATAATAAAATAATAGGTATTTCAAGAAAACACTGCGGTTTTTAAACTTAAAGCAATAATTCATTTCATATTTAGCTCTAATATTTCCAGCAAATACTTTTGATCTTTGCTGAGATCCATAGTTAAGATGGTTTTTCAAGGTTTTCGCAACCGTTTAGTTTTGAGCCAATGTGACCACTAAATGATTTCGGCCCAGAAGTGACATAATCTATGAACTGAAAAATACGATACTTCGAAACGGTAGTTCATTGAAAAGGAGGCATATCGACCACTGAAGCGAACGTCCCAGTTTATCGTTCAGACATCTTAAGATCCCACTTTTTGGTCCGGTATTAACTACGGTTCCATTACAACCTACTACTGTTAATTCCTCGAAACCATCCTCTTCCATAACCGCTACTGTCTATAATATCCACAGCGCTGCCTGATTTCGGTCTAACGTGAGCTAAATATTGCAATCCAGGCTCACATAAAATCGAAATATGTTCTTCTTTGATCACCTGACGGTAGAATTTGTTTCCTCTTTTGACCTGAATATACGTGTCTTCTTTTTGGCTATCCAAATATAGTGCTTTTGGAGCAACGGCATTGATGCGATCTTTGAGTTGTATTTCACGGCGCACTAGGTTTTTCTCGCGTGATTCGGAAGAGAACAAACCAACGTCTTTAAGTACTGAATTAACAAGGATTGCCGTTGCTCTATCACTTACGCCATATCGCTGGCTTATAACTGCAGTTTTCAGTAATCTCATACGCTTTTGAGAAGTAGAGGGGGAATCAAAACCAATGAATAAGTTCGGCTGACTTGTATCAGAATTAGAGGTGTCACTTTCTGAACCATCATTCACTTCTGATATATTGCAGCCGAACGTAGAGCAAGAGGAATAGTTTTCTGGATCACAGAATTTTTTATTAGTAATTTGCTTGGCCATCTCATCGCGGCGTCGTTGTCTTTGATTCAGGTATGTCCACTATTCCGATACGGCCTATAAGGGCCCCTCTTTAGTCTGACAGAAAAGCTTGCTCTTTTTGAGGAACTTTTTTTTCTCTTGGACATGAGCAAGTTGTAAAATCTTGACACTTACAAGCTGAATTATCAAAAAGTCGGGAGCCTTAAAGTCATCGGCACGTTTTTTCAAAGCAGCACTTCTATGTGCAAAATACAAACCCTTTTTAATTTCTCTGTACCTTTTTTTAATGATACTCATTTATCATGTATATTACGCGTGAATGTGAAACTGTGGGAATAGAAGCCTTGTTATAAATAAAAGATTTTCTTGGCAACTTGAAAAAAACAACATCTCATAATATCTTCATAACTTGATAGTTGATGATCTGGCAAATCTTTAGGACTTGCAAACAATGGGCAAATAAACGTTTGTCCTAGGGAAAATTTGGTTAATGCCATTGTCGTCATATAAACTTTTAATAAAAGATTATAATTAAATGCTTTTATACGAAACAATATCTTTCGAATAAATCGGAAGAAAAAATAGACACAGTAATTGCTGTAACTTCAATTCTACTCTCAGTACAAAGACGAGCTACTGCGAGCTCCATAAATGTATTGCTTGATCAAACAAACAGAATGGAGTGAAGTGAATTAAATTGTTTCGGTGGGCCTTCCCATATAAAATTTGTATTTAACACATACCGGTATGATAACAAATAGTATTTTCAAAAAAGTTAAAATTGTTCAGAATTTAAACAGAAATTTCAAAATTTGAAGCCTCTGCTGGCCACAGAAGATATCGTTCGATTGTGCTGAAATTTGGCACACACTTTATTAGTCTAACAATGCAACTTTTCCACTCTATTAGAATTCGATCCGGCCCACTCTAATGTTTAAATCAAAATATTCAGAACGATGAGAGGAGTCGATTTATTCATGTATGTACCTATTACTCTTTTTTCAAGGTAGTACGACAATGAAAATGGTCAATATCCACCCCCGTCTCATGTAACAGTAAGCTTTAAGCAAAATTTTAGAAAAATGTAATTTGGTTAATTTGGGTTATCAGGCAAACTCATAACATTCAAAAACTATTTATACACCGAACCAAAACATCGATATTCTCGATGCATCGATGACTTTCCGACATCCCAAAAATACGCTTACACCCTTTTTAGGTGTTTGGCTGAGTTCCTCCTCCTATTTGTGGCGAGCGTCTTGATATAATATTATTCCACTAATGGAGGAAACTTCAGTTTCAAGCCGACTCCGAACGACAGGTTTTTTTTTTAAGAGGAGCTTTTTCATAGAAGAAATACTCTAGGAGGTTTACCATTTGCTGAGGGGCGACCGCTGTTAGAAAAAACTGTTTCTTCATTTTGGTCTTTCCCGGAGATTTGGCTAAGCCATTCGGCTATGGCGGCCACCTATATATACTACACTTATAGTTAATAATAGCCCCCTTCGATTTAGCATCCGTTAGTAAGAGTCGAATAGATGAAGCAGCTGGCAAAAATAAGCACACGTTGGCTCCAGAGCTGTCAAAAATCACATATGTTTGGAAGCACTTAATGAGTATTAGTAAAACTGCCTTTAGACACTGCTAATCGAGTTGCTTGCATTTGTTTTTATTTTTAATCTACAATATTATAAAATATTCCAAACTTTAAAATTGCTAAAAACTTCATTTTGACGGGACTTAGTATAAATAGGTGTAGGTCATATTGATATGAAAGTTAAAACGGCTGAAATTGAATAGGGATAAGTAATTTTCATTGAAAATCGTCTTATAGTTTTAGAAAAACGTAAATAGTATCGAAATTGTTAAACATGAAATTTGAAAACCCCCAAAATGACACTCCCAAAAAATTGCGCAGCAGAACCGTCATACGGAAATCACTTTTATAGCCTTTGATCCAAAGGAATGTCGTTCAAAAGATCAACCATTATTTTCTGCAGAAACCCTTAATAGGCCTGTTCATGGGTTTGGTAAAACAACATACCAACAACAATCTGCAAGTAACCAGTCCATTAGTTTACTGATCCATGTTTATTGAGACATTTATGCTTCTTTTGGTCCATACTATACTTTACCTCCTTAAATATTTTATATTTTCTTTACACTCCGTTTAAGTGAAAACTTTCTTTGCGTTCAGTTTATAGACTACTAAACCAGTCATGTGATTGCAATCGTGTTTATGATCTGTTTTAGTTCATACTCGGAATATATTTTAACTACAATACTTAAAAATTAATGATAACAAAGTGATCAGAAAAATATATAGTTTTGAGAAAAGTAGAGCTAGGGATCAGGAAATAGAGCAAACACTTGTTTTTCCTAAATTTTCTCAAACCATACGTGATGGACACTTTCGGAATCGTATTCAGCGCACATTCTACAACCAAGCTGATATATGTAGGTACTTGTAGACCCGTGTTATTTATGCACTCATATAAGATACAATATTCAATGCTTTACTCCGAAGATTTAGTAAGGAAACAAATTTCCCTAGATCCAGATAAGAAAGGTTTAGTTCATGTTGTTTTAGGATACCATCAACTAAAGGGTGGTTAGGTTTCAAAGGCCGGTGTTGATTTTGAATAAAATACAATTTTTTTTAGAAATCATTGTCATTTCTCTTTATTATAATAATATTGGTATAGCTCAATTACGCATGGAATAAAATATTGGCCAAATGGCCGCCGTGGTTTCGGCGGCACACCTCCATCCGATGGTCCAAATTTTCGATGACGCTGAGGCATAATTGAGGTTCTATGCCTTTAATGTGTCTCATCCTTTAGCTTTCTAATTGTTGCTGGCTAATTGACGTATACCTTTTCTTTCAAATAACCCCAAAGAAAGAAGTCCAAAGTCAAATCACATGATCTTGGCGGCCAATTGACATCGCCGCGACGTGAGATTATTCGGCCATCAAATTTTTCGCGCGAAAGAGCCATTGTTTCGTTAGCTGTGTAACAAGTGACACCGTCCTGTTGAAGCCACATATCGTGCACTTTCATATCTTCGAATTCAGGCCATAAAAAGTTCGTTATCATCTCACGATAGCGAACACTATTCACAGTAACTGCCTGACCGGCCTCATTTTGGAAAAAATACGGCCCAATGATGCCGCCGGCCCATAAACCGCACCAAACAGTTACTCTTTGTAGGTGCATTGGTTTTTCGGCAATTACTCTTGGTTTATCATTCGCCCAAATGCGGCAATTCTGCTTATTGACGAATCCACTGAGGTGAAAATGTGCCTCATGACTGAAGATGATTTTCTTCGAAATTCGAACGCCCATTTTCATAATAAGCTTGAATAGCTTAAACTTGTGTATCTTTCCATGGTTCAAATTGAGTAAGTCTGAAATTGAAAAATGTCAAATCAAATGCAGAAAAAACTTGACGCTTAGGTGTGGTTTACATTCAACATCGGCCTTTGAAATTGTACCCTTTATTTGTGGTATATGTCTTGATGTTTTTCAATAAATGGAGGGGTTTACAGTTATATCCCACCTCCGAACATTGTTGGTTTTTTATGAGAAACTTTTTCATTTCAGAAATACACTCGATAGAAAACACCTATGCACTACCGAATGGTAATCCATCGGAAAAACATTTAAGTGAGACAGCAAATATGTTGGCTCAAGTGTTGGCTTTGCTGCCGGAGCAGCTGTTAAAATCTATGCGAATTTCCTTTCATGCCAATTAAATCGTAACTCATGATTTTTTGGGTTACTTTTGGCGTAGTTTTGAATACCTCTTTTACTAAATGAAAAACAAAAATGATTTTGTTTTTATTTCGACCTTTGCGCGCTCCGTGGCTTGTCTGTTTGTATACTTCAACTGCCCAGTTCATAAGTTTTGATGTACGACGCCATTTGCAAAATTTATAAATCTTTCTCGTGTGTAGAAGTATATTCATACATGGTTAGTCATCTTAACAATTTATGTAAGTATTTGAGTTCTATCACTAAGCTAAAAGTTGATCAAGCTTGACTAGAGAAGTTATACGAGTAATAAATTTAATTTTTTTGCAGCCATTATTAACAAGTGAAAACTAAAACTTGTTGAAAGCTATCCATAAGAGTACAAATATTTACAATAGTATAACCTAATATAAGTGCAATAGTATGTGTATCCATTTCGTGGTCTAAGTGACGTCGCTGTTCCTATGTGCGATGCGGCTGCCAAACCTAGCCAATGTGGAAAAGCAAATAAATAATTTGTAAAATGCTTTTTAAATCCGTAAAAAGTAAATAACATTTTGCGGCTCATTCTCATAATAGACTAGTGGCTCGCAACAGCCAGACATTTAACCCAATTTATATTTATGTTATGGAACTTTATCCCGCTTGTTCAACTTGGCAAGTAGTTGATGATTAGGTTACTAATGCTCGGTGCATTTCTTCGCGTCCGGTTCACGCCACTACAAATGGAATTCAAATAGACTTAGGGCATTACTGCTGACAGTTGTTGCAATCACATACATAGTACATAATAGCTACATACTATGTATGTATATAGGACATATTGTACTGCTCTTATTTTTCTTTGTACTTAACATGCGATTATTTATTTTTCTGCAGCATCCATTATGTTTTCCTTGTAAGTTTCTTACTCCTCACCCAATTTGCCAGATCTTGACATTTTCTTTGCTTTCGGTATTACATCGTGCTCTTGTTCTTGATTTGTTGACTCTTGTCCGTGTCAACCATATTCCTTCCTCACATTGTTCTCGTTGTGATAAAAGTTATTTGTACAATTTAAGTTTGTCACTCAAAGGAAAGACGTATTGTCATTGTATTGTCATTGTGTGCGTGCTGGAAAATTTATCCGCTTATATTAAGTTAACATTTTTCTCGCTATTTAGAGGAACAATAAACTTCTGTGTGGATAAGACACACATACATGTTTCTACGGAGGAAACGAGAAACTTTGGACGTATTCTTTAGCCACAGTTCATTGTAGAACAGAAATAAAAGTAAACTACTTCTAAGTTTTATTTTATTGTTTTCTGTTTTTTGAGAAGCTCATAAATAAGTGATACGAGTATATGTCTTCTAAGAGGCAAAGAATAATATCTCTAAAGTGTGTTTGATTTTCAAATATAAATACATACTTATATACATTTGGAAATGCATATCTACGACATTTTTATATTGTTTAATATAAGTTTTGAAATAATTTAAAGCAAATCTAAAAAAGCTTTAGTTTAAGTATTTAAGTACCAAAATATCAAACCAAAACTGGAGGTGTGCTTATAACCGAATAAAACATCTGTTGTATTCCTCGAGATGTGACTGTTCTTCAGGCCACAAACCATCGATAAAAAAGTTTTGCTCATGCAAATGTACAAGATATGATAAGTAATGTGTTGGGGAGAAATTCGTAGTGTTTTTCCCGAAGATATTTATTTAAACAAAAAAAATAATTGTTTCAATAAGTGAATCAATTATATATTCGCCGTTGCTGTTTACCACCTCCTCCCATCTCTCGACCAATTTGTTGATGTCGTTCCGCCAAAAATCGCTGGTCTGGTTTCAAAGAAGTTGTTGAGCCTGCATATGGTTTGACAGGGAGCAGAAAAGATGATAATCGGTCGGTGCAAGGTCCGGAGAATACGATGGATGCTGAAGGGTATCCCAATCGAGTTTTTGGAGTGCAGTTTTGACGACTTGTTCAACACTTGGCCTGGCGTTGTCGTGAAGGAGTACGGTTTGACCTGGAGCCACCCACTCCTTTCTTTGCTCCATATTGATGTTTAGGCACCACTTCTCATCTCCCGGGGCGATTCGGTACAAAGAGCGCTTTTTATGACCGCGTGTTGTTCGATGGCGGGTGAGATGCTGATAAGCAATTTGAAGGCGGCTTTCTCTGTTTTTTTTTCGTTGAGTTCGCGAGGCATCCGTGATCCCATTTTTTTGGTAAATCTCATCGAATAAAGATGATTAATATTCGTTTTATCATCGCATTTAGTTTTTTTGCGCCGATTCACGACTGGTTTGGCAAATGTGCTCTTTCAAAAGTGATTTGAGACGTTCTTCATCGAATTCAAACGTTCTTTAAGAATTCAAAGTCACCGTTTTGCACTTTGCCTCCAAGGCATTCCATTTCTAAGCCTCAAAACTAATAAAAAATTAAATAACTTAAAAATACAATTAATGGAGCAGAAAGAGTTCTATCTAATGAATACTTACTATTTGGCAAACAGCAAACAAATCATGGTAGAATAAAGGAAAATATAAAAACGCTATGAACTTATTCTCCAATCCAATATATTGGTTATTGTAAGAGAATTCGAACAAGTCACTTCGTACATCTTTACAATCATCCAAATAATCAGCTGGTTTCGCCAGCGTTCAGACCGCCTGATTTTAAACAGAATGTCAAAAAAGGGAACACGTAAAGAGAATAAATTCGGTCTCTGCCGAATCGACTCCTCTCATCATTCTGAGATTTGAAAATTAAGAGACTTTTGAAATATTTGCCGCGTTTTAGATGGGATTCCATTAAATTGTAAGCGGGTATTTGCGAAATGAAAAAAAATGGTCCCTACATTCCTTGGAAATAAATTGATCATATTTTCTTCACTCTCCTCGAGAATATACGCATAAAAATCCTTTTAACTTGAAGGACAAGCATCCATAATTTTACACTTCTGGGTATTATATTTAGCTCAAGTTGTGTAGAGGCTGTATCACTCCTCCTTAATTCTTCAAATGCCACTTATCGTACCGAAGAGCCAACGAAATCGGCAAAGTGGCTTTTGCTTCTATAAATATATAAAATCTATTTATGTACATTCTCATGTGCTTACGTACTTGTGTTTATGAATTTTCTATACATTGTATTTTTGCAGAGTTATTTTCAGTTCACCCAAATCCATCCAGGCTACTGTGACTTTACTGGAGAATTTACATCTCATTATTGAGAAGACGGCACCTGGGGATGTTACCACCGACATAATTCCAATGCTGTTCTTTGCTTTCGAAAGCTCAACAATACAAGTGCAGGTGGGTGGTTATGTTATTAGTTATACACCCACGGTGTAACTTTATATATACATGCCTATTATATTAGTTGGATTTATGTTTTTATCTTCTAATGAACGTTTTTTATTTTTATTTAAAAATGCAAATAATTTGAGTCATTTTATAACACATGCATACATTTTTTTGTTAAATTTCTTTGACGTTTATTGGAAAACAAGAGTGATTGAATAGCAGATTGCGCCTCTTGTGCCGTGATTTCAGTATAGAAAATAAACAAGCAAAAGAAAGAGGAAAGCAGGTACAAGGGTTAAATGTAGCAAACATAAAGTAGCGGTTTTAGGAAGGCGAAAAAAATCAATTTAGTTATAAAGAGTATTTCACATCACAAAATTCATTATTTTTTTGGTGGTAAAAATTGTCCGAATGAGCTGACAATTTCAATCAAAGGTTGGTTAAAAAATGTCAAGACACAAGTTCCGTCGAGGATAGAAACCAGACAGACCAGACTGGGATTTTGTGAAAAGTAAAGTCTATCCGAATAAGCCAACAACGATTCCAGAGCTGAAAGAAAACATTCAGATCGGGATTGCTGAACTCAATGTCATAATATGTGAACGAGTCCTTGAAAATTTTAAGTCTCGTATGACAGTCTGCAGGCGATGGTTAAATGATGTAATTTTTCACATATAAAGGGTGGTTAATTTAGAAGTTTCGGATTTTAAATCGAAATAAAACAACGAAAATTCAAATTGGTTGGGCAATCTTTATTATTTTTCACACATATTTTTTTAAAGAGAATTCATTTCAAATGTTGGCCTCAATTGCGCCATAATTTGGCCATCCGTAATCCAATCCATCCAATTTTGATTGACTCGCGACTCGCTGGAAGACTCCGGTCGGTACCTCGTGAATAACTTTAGTAATGTTGACGTCCAATGCCTCAATCGAAGCTGAGTTAACCACAAAACATTTAGGCTTTACATACTTACTTACTTACTTAGGTGGCCATAACAACCCGTTACCGAGTTACGGTCGACCTCACTAGCTCTCTCCAGGCGCCTCTGCTCCGCGCGCGCCTTCTCCAATTCTGTATACCAAGCGAGCATAGGGTTTCCTCCACTTGGTCTTTCCACCGGAGCAATGGTCTTCCTCTTCGTCGGCTCCCTTGGACTTCGCCCTCGAACACCTTCTTTGCTGGAGCTTCTTCATCCATACGCACGACATGCCCTAGCCAACGCAGGCGTTGGATGGCGATGCGTTGTACTACGTCAATGTCGGCGTAGAGCTCATACAGCTCGTGGTTCATTCTTGAACGGTAGTCTTCGCCAACGCGCACAGGACCGAAGATCTTACGAAGAACTTTTCTCTCGAACACCTCAAGAGCGGCTGCATCGCTATGTGACACTACCCATGCCTCTGCGCCATAAAGCAACACGGGTATGATGAGCGTCTTGTAAAGTGTCAGTTTGGTCATGCGACTACTCAATTGCTTACTTAGCCCATAGTAACACCTATTAGCAAGAGTGATTCTCCGTTTGATCTCCAGGCTGATATCGTTGTTGCTGTTAACGGCGGTGTCAAGATAAACAAACTCTGGCACAACTTCGAAGGTATAGTTGTCCGCAATGACGTGCGTTCCTACACGCCGTGTGTTCCGCGTTGTAGATATCATATACTTCGTTTTACCCTCGTTCACTGCCTGACCCATTCGTGATGATTCCTTCTCGATAGCAGAAAACGCAGCCGTGACATCTCGCTTACAGCGGCCGATAATGTCAATGTCATCGGCGTACGCAAGGAGCTGGACACATTTGTAAAAAATAGTGCCATTACGATGCACACCTGCTTTTCGGAGCACCCCTTCCATCACGAAGCTGAAGAGGTTGCATGACAGTGGATCGCCTTGTCTGAAACCTCGAACGGTACTGAATGGCTCGGAGAGGTTATTTCCTACCTTGACGGAGCTGGTTGTGTTGCTCAACGTCATTCTGCAAAGCCGTATGAGCTTCGCTGGTATACCGAACTCAGACATGGTGGCGTACAGGCAATCCCTTATCGGGCTATCGAACGCAGCTTTATAGTCGACAAAGAGATGATGGGTGTCGACTTGCTTTTCATGGGTCTTTTCCAGGATTTGGCGTAATGTGAAAATCTGGTCGATGGTGGACTTACCACTTCTGAAGCCGCACTGATAAGGCCCGATCAGTGTGTTGGCAAACGGCTTAAGTCTTCCACATAGGACGCCAGACAGGACCTTGTAGGCGATGGTTAGAAGACTGATGCCCCGGTAGTTGGTGCAGATCGTCGGGTCACCCTTCTTCAGTACAGGACAAAGGACACTGAGATTCCAATCGTCGGGCATGCTTTCTGCTAGCCATATTTTGCAGATGAGCTGATGCATGCTCCCTATCAGCACATCGCCGGCAGTCTTGAACAATTCAGCGGGCAAGCCGTCAGCGCCAGCCGCTTTGTTATTCTTGAGCCGCTGAATGGCAACTCTGACTTCGGCATGACTAGGTGGTGGAACGTCCAAATTATCGGCTTTACATACCACCACAGATAAAAAGCCAAAGGCGTGATACGATCTTGGTGACTAATCCACTGGTCCGGGATGAGAGATGAATTGCTCATCGAAACGACGACGCAGTAAGTCCATTGTTTTTCGAGCTGTATGGCAAGTAGCGCCGTTCTGTTGGAACCAATTTCAACCAATCAGGGGCTTCAATTTCCGGCATCAAAAAGTCGCCTATCATGGCGTGATAGCGTTCGCCATTTACTGTTGGATTCCAGACTCGTATTGACGCCATGAGCCATATTTCTTATTGGGAAAAGTATCTTCAATCTGATCACCCTTTACATAATTGTCAATTGCCTAATGCTTTTCAAAACTAGGTAAAGAGTCAAAGATATCGTTACCCGCGATACCCAAAGACCCCGGGATCCATGTTAGCATCAAGATATTATGACTACCGACATAGTTTAGCCTGGATTTACAGGACTCACCTACCCTTGAAGTGGTTGGAGAACTGTCTAATGCTATGAGCTTTGCTGCCACTGCAGACGCATACAGACCGGCCTCTACTTCTATTTTCCACAACAAAGTTTATCGCTTCTTGAACAGCATACACCTCCGATTGAATAAAAATAGTGTAACCTAAAATAATCTAAGTTTTTTATACTTTATTTTAAAACAACATCTAGGCGCGTCTTTTCTGAACAAATAATGAACTTCAACGCAATTCTATGTATGTACCATAGTTATTTGGCATTTTCTGCCAGGAAAGTAACAACCAAGTGGAACATTCTCATAGCTGCTTCGAGTTCCTAAAAAAACGTTTCACTAGCCAATCTCTTAACCTCTGAAGACCCAGTTAGTAAGCAAATTTGAAATATATCCAACGTGACGCTAGAAATTGAAAGCAGGTGAAGCAAAACTTCCATTTATCAACTTCTCATGCATTTTAGTACATTTCTATTAATTTCTAACAATTGTATTGGACCAGAAACATAAAGTTGGTTAGCATTTTAAGCTCTCAATCTCATTTTCCTATGAGAAATGCTTAATATTCAGAAAAGTTTCAAGTTACTCAAATAGACATTCGAAAGGATGGGTATTTTAGTGTGTCGCATCCTTCGAGTTTAAAGAAAAGAAGAGAGGATTTGCTTGAAATTTCAAATTCGTCAAATTTCACTTAAGAAAGAAAAATCCAGTTCAACTTAATAAGAACACTAAATTTAGAAAAAGCAATCACATAGCATTTTTGATAGCCCTACAACTTTTTCAAATAAAGCAGAAAAAGTTATTAAAATTACCAATATTTGGACTTATAACAAAAAATTGAGAAAACGACGCTTATTGTTAGAAATAAATTCAGGCATAGGGTTGCTTTGATTTCGCCATATAAAAATCATTCCGCACATAGAATAATATTTTTAAAATATGTGAAATTTCCTTATACTTTTCTATACAATTATTTTTTGAACCACCTCCACACGCAGAGCGCTGCCGTTGTTGCAGTTACAAACGTATTCGACAACATTGAAGATGTCTCTATAAGACGTATGGTTGTGCCAAAGGTAAAATCGGTGTTTGAAAAAAATTTTGCCGATCCAAAAATCGTGCAAAATGTACTCATCTGCATTGAAAGGCTGATGGATAAACTGGAACGAGCTCAGGTGAATAATACTTGCATATAAATATGTAAATTTACATGTATACTATAGCCTGTCAGGTAAGTTCTAAATATGTATGAAAATGTGTGCTATATATATGTATAAAGGAGTGCTATGCAAATGATTGTAAGTCGTAGGTAGAGCAGAAAATGCACACTGGAGGAACTCTCGCATAAATACCCGTGTAGGTAAATGTAAATGTATAGGAGCATATATGTATGTATTTGTGGTTTGCAGCTTATTCAAACCTACGAAAAATGTTATCCATTTACCTCACAATAAATTTTCTGTTATTTATATGTCAAATCATTTCCTTCAATGTCAATACTGCTGCAAAAGGTTATGGAAGAAGTCCTGCAGCTGCTTGGTGATGTTCGCATACCGGATCCGGATATTGTGATGCGTACAGTTCGTAAGTATTTAACAAAATAACTATAATCAATATATAGACACATGTATGTGCATAGTATGGAATAGTGGGTCATCAATGTTCCTTTAAAGATTTTGCAGGATACCTACATGTATATTATTTTAGGGTGTTCCTTACCTTGTGTTCACACAAATCAATGCTTCAGACATGTGAAGACAGGTATTGGCTGTCAAAAACGAGTAAAACTGTTTGGGTAAAAATGTGTGAATGTGTTGCTATTGTGTTTGCAAAACTGACCCATGTAATCGTCAAGAAACTTAACCACAATAATTCTCTTGAAGAGTTACACTATTTAGCTAGAATTAAACAAGATTCAGTAGAAGCTGACCTACTGTTACTGTTACAAACTATCTAAGAGGGCTCCTGAAGATGTACGTATTGTTCTTCTTCTAAATGTAGGGATAACCCCTTACGCGATTTTGGCCGAGTATAACAAAACGCGTCAGTCACTTCTTTCTCATGCTAATCGGCGTCAGTTGGACGCACCAAGTGATGTTAAATCCTTCTCCACCTGATCTTTCCAACGCGGAGGAGGTCTTCCTTTTCCTCTGCTACTACCAGCTGGTAGAATGGTGTTTCCATTCGAACGACATGACCCAACCAACGTAGTAAAGTTCATGCAACGCAATGTTCCACTGCCATTGCTCCGATACTCGCCGTCGCCAACGTACAAAGGTCTAAAAATCTTCCGCAGAATATTTCTCTTAAACACTTCACGCGACGCCTGAACCGATATCGTCCGTCCATATGCCTAGGATGCGCCATACGATACGATGGGAATAATGAGAGCCTTATAGAGTGTTAGTTTTGTTCGTCAAGAAATGACTTTACTACTTTGCTTTAATTTTTTTTGTGGAAAATTCCAAAAAAATCTTATTTTTGAGAAGCAAATGTTTTAATGTGTATTTTGTTGCTCGAAAAGCAGATCTCTAAGTTCTCTTACTTTTTATTGGTAACTACCGTTTTACTCTCATTTGAGGGAAACATTTTCTAATTTGACAGTTCTTCAAGTTTTAGCCCAAAAAATAAGGGATCGCACCAGCAAATAAAGAGGGGGCTTTGGATTAGAGAAGGATGACGATGATCTCAAGCTACTGATGAAATTTACCAGGTGCGTGATATTTCAACTTGATATATCCGCAGGTGTAGCAAGAAAGTGAAAGTCAAAATGTGTGAACCCTAGCCCGGCGAGAGCAGGATAGCTGACGAGAAGGTGCTGAGATGATTACACCTCATCCTCCAGACAGCTTCTGTAAAAAGGACTTGTAGCAATGTCAAGCCTCATGGATACCCCGCAAGGATATCTACCGGACAATGTCCGCTAAGCATGTCCACAAAACTCCTGAGCTGTGGCTTGCTTTGTTAGCCTTAGAAGTTCCCACGCGCACTCCCGAGCTGCCTGTGGCAGAAGAATTTCGCGTCTTTGCACGAGTGGGTACTAACCCAACGCTCGCTGAGTTGACGAGAAGCCCATTTTTCCAGGAGCAGGTCATAGGTTCTCGAGGGAACTTCTCATTTTGTGGTGAAACCATCTCGAGAATTTCCTGTCCCCCAAGCTCATCAGCCCGGTAGTTTCCTGCCATGCCACGGTGACTGCGAACCCAAATTAACCTAATATCAAAGTACTCTGATGCAGTCGAGAAGGGATCCACTAGTTTTGAACGCACCAACAAAGATCCCAGGGTGGTAATTGCTGCTTGACTGGCGGAATAAATATTTACTTCCCTGACAGTAGTTGCAGAAGTAAGCAATCAACCCACTGCATCTTTGATGGCGGCTACCTCCGTTTGGAAACCACTACTGTGCTCCGGTAGTCTGTCTAAATTTGAGCTTGATGGATCCACTGTCTGTTACATTCCGAAAATTCCTTGAGAAATACTTGAACTCGTTCACTAATTTACGTTCGGCTAATGTTTGTTTTCTATTTTTGTTCTAATCCTATTGAAATGTTGGCGCTTCTAAAACATTTATGCTAACTCTTGTGTATGCATTAACAAGTGAATAATAAAATATGAAAATGAATACGTGCTAGAAATATTTTGTATTTAATAATAAATAACTACGTTTCAATTGCTTGCAGATATTTATCACAAAATGGTTGCCGATAAAACGTATGGGCTGACGGTGGAAACGATGGCGATACACGTGCTTCCTTTACTGATACCGCACACCGTTAATTCCGGCTTAAATCTCGAACAATATTGCATGCTGGTCGAGGTAAAATATATTTTTGCGAAAACATTTTAGCCTTGAATAGTATTTACTCGTACGTTTATGCATTTTATATAATATTTACATGCAATATTGCATGGTTTTCAACGCTGTAGTAAACAATTTTGTTGAAAAAAGTATATCAGAAGTAAATGCAAAGCTGTTAGGCAAACACCATCTGGCAGATTGCGTTCAGAGTTGTTTTGATATTTTTTGATCTTATAATTTTTAAAAACTTTGTTAAATACGGCAACCAGATAAGATCGATAGGAGAAGAAATTAGAATAAAGCAATCATATAAAATTGACTCTGGCATTATTTTGAAGCTACAATCAACGTCATGGAAATGACCGCCTCGGCTTCGTTGGTAGTACTTCAAGCGATCGATCCAATTTTTGATAGCTCAGTCCAATATTTGCAGTGTTATTTCGGCAATAACGTTTTGAACGTTGGCCATGATCTTATTGAGAGTATTTCTGTTGTCAGTGTATAGTGAAGACTTGAAGTACAACCAAAGAAAATAATCGTGCGATCTCAAATCGTATGATTGCGATGGTCAATCGATGAACGCTCGTCATGAGATAGCCCAGTATTCAAATTTCTCCTTCACAAGTTCGACTGTTATGAAAATCGGTTAATATGCTCTGTGCCGAAGATCATTGACCATTAACGGCAACGGTGTCGCCTTCCTCATTTCGAAACAAATAAGGACAAAACAGGCAGTCCTTATAAATAACACTCGTGGATTATTCTCGCTCTAGTAGCGCCAATGTTAACATAACCGCCTACGCTGAAAATATGCCTCCTCGGAATAATAGTTTTAAATTATATTTACGTATTTACAACTGAGACGGAATTTCGACCATATTTTTTAATAGTTTCTTTGAGACCGGTAAGGGTGAAACGACGCTTAGTAATACGATTTGATATACTGGATCTTTTGACAGCAATTGGCAGAACTATTACTGCTATCTAGCCGCTTTATGTTATATTATTATCACTAGAAACTGTGGGGACTAAACTCGCTAGATTGAGCTTCTTCTTGTTGATTGGCCTTCCTCTTCCTCTACTACCACCAGCTGGTACATCGAATACTTTCAGAGCCGGAGTCTTTGTATCCATTCAGATGACTTGACCCAGTCAACGAAGCCGTTGGATCTACTATATGTATATTCGCTGCGCTATGTCTATGTCGTCGAAAGCAGAAATCTTCAGCAAAATCTAGTACGGGCATGATGAGAGCCTTGTAGAGTGTTAGATTTGTTCGTCGAGAGAGGACTTTACTATTCAGTAGCCTACTTAGTCCAAAGTAGCTCTTAAGGGCAAGAGAGATTCTGCGTCGGATTTCAAGGCTGACATTGTTATCGATGTTAGTGCTGGTTCCTATTTAAACGAAGTCTCTCACAACCTCGAAATCATAACTGTCAACAGTGACGTGGGTGCCGATATGCGAGTGCGCTGACTGTTTGTTTGATGACAGAAGGTATGTACTTCGTTTTGTCTTCGTTCACCACCAGCCCCATTCGATTTGCTTCTTTATCCACATTGGAAAAGGTAGATGTTAAGGTCGATGATATGATACGCCAACAATTGTACGCTCTTATATAAAATTGTGCCTGAGCGATTAAGTTCTGCGGCTCGCACGATCTTTTTCAGCATCAAGTTAAAGAAGTCACACGACAGAGGGTCACCCTGTCCCAAACCTCGTTTGGTATCAAACGGCTCGAAGAGGTCCTTCTGACGACGCTGCTGGTATTGAGCAACGTCATTTTGCATAGCCGTATTAGTTTTGCGGGGATATCAAATTCAGACATCACGGCATACAGGTAACTCTTTTTCGTACTGTCGAATGCAGCTTTGAAATCCATGAAAAGATGGTGTATGTCGATTCTCCTTTCATGGGTCTTTTCCACAACTTGGTGTATTGTGAATGTTTGGTCGCTTGTAGATTTTCCAGGTCTAAAGGCACATTTATAAGATCCAATCAATTGGCTTATGGTGAGTTTCAGCATTTCGCACAATACTCTCGCTAGAATCTGATGGGCGATAGTTAGAAGACTAATCCCCCTGAAGCATCCGCAGGAGCTGTATGGGTTGGGATATGGTAGTCACACCATAGACTGTAGTCGTAACTCAGACTACATAGGTTCGAATCTCTGTGAATCACCAACATGAAGGAATTTTTTTTCTAATAACGATCGTCCCTCGGTAGGCAATGACAAGCCTCCGAATGTGTTTCTGCATGAAAAACCCCCTCATAAAAAAAATATCCACCGTTCGGAGTCGGCTTTAAACTTCATTTGTGGAACAAAATCAAGACGCACGCCACAAATAGGAGTAGGAGCTCGGCCAATTACTCAAAACGGGTGTAAGCGTCAATTATATACATATATATATATATATATATATATATATATATATAACTCCCAGGTAATTGGCACAGATTGAACAATCACTTTTCTTGTAGATTGGGCAGAGCACACTTAAATTCCAATGGGGCGGCATGCTTTCCTCCGACCATATTTCGCATAGAAGCTGATGCACGCGCCTTACCAGCTCCTCGCCGCCATGTTTGAATAGCTCAGCCGGCAGTTCGTCGGCTCCCGCGGCTTTTTTGTTGCTATTCCCACCTCGCCATGTCGGGTAGAGAAACGACAGTTCCGTCGTCAACCATTGGGGTATCGGGATCTTCACATTATCTGTGAACTGCGCAGCTGTCAATATTTAACAAGTTCGAGAAGTGTTCTCACCATAATTTAAGCACGCTCTGAATGTCACTCACTAGTTTTCATGCATTGTTCCTATCGGCCAGCATTCCAAGCTTCTTCTTCGGCGGTGGTACGTAAAGAACGAGAAATTTTGCTCCATTGCTCTTGTACTTTGCTCGAAAAAAACATGCTTCAGAATATAACCCCACTTAACGCTATTTCCCAGCAGTAAAACTTCAGCATCTCTAATATTGTGCATGTTTTATTGGTTAATTTGAATAGAGGTCAAGGCTATGGCAGTTCTGCCTTTGTAGTTCTTACCATACCAGTAATGTAGGCAAACTGAGTGCCTCTATTCAAGTGAACCAATAAATCAAACTGATGAAGTTTTACTGCTGCGAAATACCGTTAGATGGAAAGATATTTCGATGCATGTTTATTTTCGAGCAAAGTACTGCCTTCACTTGAATTATCAAAAAACATTGGCTCACTAGATCAAATACGGTTGCTTTAATAACCATGTTTTTCCTTAAAAATGATTGCATCTAATCAAGTGAACCCGACTGTATGTGTGTAGGTAATACTCTACTGTACTCATGAATACAGTGACTGATTTGCTAAATCGTTAAAAGCATACAGAGATTCCAATTAGTGTTTCTTACTTGCATTTTTTGTTTATACATATTTACAAATACGCATATGTGTGGAGACATGCATATGTATATGCATTTTTTATTTTATCGAAACTCGCTACATCAACTAGTCGTTTTCCATTTCAATCATACCACATTCGATGTACTAACAGGTGCTGCAAGAGATGCTCGAACAAATTGACCGACAGCAACGTAATAAATTGAAGCTTGACAATCTGTCAATACCATCACCGGAGCGTCATCGTCCATTGAGACATCAATTCTCTTCGGATAACATGAATGCACCACCATTCAATATACCCAATTTGCGAATCGATCAGCGGAAAACATCCAGTGCTGAGGATATGGCACGGAAGAACTCTGGAGGTATGTACATATAACACACACTTCTTCCCACACGCACATGTAAATGCATTCGAGATCAAATGAAAATGCAAATAGGCATACTCACATACTTGTTACCTCGTACAAATGGTATGAATTCATACCAAACATGCCCATATATGCTTACGCCGATTGTGGGAAAACAAATATGCACATGCGTGTGTGTCCATATAAGTATGCTATGTATGCATAGCACATGTGAATGTAAGTAGACTGCAAAACAGGCATAAATTTGCAGTTGGTGTGCTTGTAAATACATTTGAAACAACAACAAGAAGCGAAATTTTATCAGATGTTTTTTTCGCTTTTCTCCTTTTTTAATTTTAGTTCAAGTGTCCGATTTTGTAACTATTTTTAGTTAAAGCGACCCTGCCAGGCATAAAACACCAAATAGGTAGAACATTTTTCTCTAATAGCGGTCGTTGATCAGCAGACAATGACTATCTTGTGTATTTTGGCCATGAAAATGCTCCTCTTAAATCCATCTGCCGTTCGAAGGTGGCATAAAACTCAATTTGTGAAAAAAACTCAAACAACTATTATGTCTTTCCGCTATCCACAATTGTAAGAATAATGCAATTAAATAGACTCAGCAGGCAGTCCAACATAACGATACATCGATTCCAAACACTACCTGTTAAGTACCTTCGATAATTTAAATAATCGAGAAAGGTCGGATGAATCAAAAACTAAAATCAGCACACTAAAGGGTTAAAGCCTGTGAAAAAATATAAAAATTATGAAATAAATATAAAAACATAAAAATTAATGGACTATGAATAAGTTCGTGCGGTTTTTTTTCGAAATTTGAAACTTTATTGACGTAAAATGGTTACAAATTTAATATTCAAAATATTGTCCATCGCTTACTACTACTTTTTCCCATCTTTCTGGCAATTCACGGATTCCCTTTGTGAAAAATTCGGTCGGTTTTGCCGCAATCCACGAATCGATCCATTTTTTGACTTCATCGTAATTACGGAAGTGCTGGTCAGCCAGGCCATGTTGCATCGATCGGAAGAGATAGTAATCGGATGGCGCAAGGTCTGGACTATACGGCGGGTGGGGTAGGACATCCCATTTGAGCGTTTCTAAGTATGTTTTGACCACTTGTGCAACATGTGGCCGAGCATTGTCATGTTGCAAAATAACTTTGTCGTGTCTATCGGCGTATTGCGGCCGTTTTTCTCGCAGTGCTCGGCTCAAACGCATCAATTGTCGTCGGTAGACATCCCCCGTAATCGTTTCATTCGGTTTCAGTAGCTCATAATACACAACACCCAGCTGGTCCCACCAGATACACAGCATAACCTTCAGGCCATGAATATTCTGCGCCGACGTCGATGTTGAAGCATGGCCAGGGTATCCATACGTTGCCCGACGTTTTGGATTGTCGTAATGGACCCACTTTTCATCGCCAGTCACAATTCGATGCAAAAAACCCTTTCTTTTGTGCCGTTGAAGCAGTTGTTCGCATGCCATAAAACGGCGTTCAACGTCTCTTGGCTTCAATTCATACGGCACCCAATGGCCTACCTTTCGGATCATTCCCATGGCTTTTAAACGTTTGGAAATGGTTGATTGATCAACTCCCAAAGTTTTTGCAACCTCTTCTTGCGTTTGAGCCGGATCTTGATCGAGCAATTCCTCCAATTCGGTATCCATGAACTTTGGCGGCGCACCCTCGCGTTCTTCGTCTTCCAAGCCAAAATCACCACTTTTAAAGCGTGCAAACCACTTCTGGCACGTTCGCTCAGATAGAGCATGCTCACCATAAACTTCCACCAAGATACGATGACTTTCGGCTGCTTTTTTCTTCATATTAAAATAATGAAGAAGAATTCCCCGCAAAAACACATTATTTGGCACGAAATTCGACATTTTCAAGTGTGGTAAAAATATTGTTGTTTACGCTTCAAATAAAAAACTTATACTGACGTTTGTGCCTTACGACAGTAGCTCTCCAATGAATGTTTGGAAATGTGGATCGATGGAATAATAATCAAGTTACGCCATCTGTTGTAAAACCGCACGAACTTATTCATAGTCCTATTATATCTTTTAGAAAACATCTTCAATTGCTTCTTTGGGCTCCCAGACTGGCGTAGTGTCTTCCAAGCTGAGATCTACGCTAAAGACAAAGCAGCAAAAACAATAAAACTGATGGACTTACACCTCCAGCAAACCTTACACTTTTTGTTGAAGAGGTCGCTCTCGCTTATCCAACAACACAACATCGCACTTTGTTGGGTTCTCGGCCACTCTGGATTGGAGGGAAATGAAAGAGCGGCTGAGTGTGCAAGGAAAGGCTCTGAGCTTTACCTTCAGCGAGTGGTAGAGGACATAAGCATTTCTTTAAACGAACTATTCACTGCGATTGACTTGAGCGTAATAGCAGAAACCAATTGAAGATGGTCTCTGACGACTAACTGCAGGATTTCCAAAGCACTTTGAACAAAACTAAATCTAAAAAGGACAAAATGTCTGCGTGGATTCAATAGGTCAACTACCAGCGTCCTCTCAGGTGTTATAACGTGTCACTGCGCTAATAAATGTACATCACAATGACTTCTGCAGGAGCTGTGGAGATAAAGAAGACATTGAGTCGGTACAACACCTCCTCTGTGATTTCCCTGCACTGCAAAATAGCCGTATTAAATATATTGGCGATTATTTCTTTGAAGCCGTGGGAAAATTGCGAAATATCTGAGGATTGACTAGTTACCTTCTTAAACAGGTCCAAGAGATATTAGCAACTTAGTTAGAGGATGGAAATCAAATGCATATATGACAATGGAGCTTAGGGCCATCGAGTGTCTTAGAGAAATAGCCTGGTTAATCCAAAAAGCTGATGAAACATTTTTATTAATTTTAAATAAACGATTTTATAACGCCTTCCTTTTTAAGTTTTTGTATCTTTTTCAATAAAACTCGCCCAAAATTCGTACACATATTGCTTTCCACTTCAATTAGACTCAACGGAACAACGACATGGTTTCGTAACAGTACAACACTATACATATAAAGGAATAGAAACTCCTTTATTTTCTCGGAAATTGGCTGTAGTGATCGATATCTCGTAAAGTACCGATGGAACAATTTAAGGTTTATGCTCGTTGTAAGGGCAACATTTCATACTAAAAATATTTTTTGCTGTTTTTTATTTATTCATTATTACAGGGTGTTAAGAATGAAACTCAACAAAAAAAAAATCGGTGCATTTTACAATTTTTCTTGGATAAAGGCAAAAATGCAAGCCAGGTCACTGAAATTGTGAATGGTGTTTATGGTGCCGCTTTGGTTTCGTCAATTCTATTCAGACATTTTTTATGTTAAAGGAAAATATCGATAAAATCCCGGAAATAGTCGAAGTTGACCGGTATGTTAGTAGTCATATCATCGCCCAAGAGCTAAAGATCGATCATAAAACAGTTTTAAACCACTTTCACAAAAATGTTACGTAAAAATAATGTATTTATTTTTCTCCAGACTAATATAATGACAACACAGGCTAAAGCGGACGGTACAACTTGCCATTGTGACTTAGGTTGGTAGGTTGAAGTCGGTCTTTAAACCAACTCACTTAAAAAGTTGCCGATCCATTGTGATACCACAGTAGCTGTTTATCTGCTACTCCTCATTAAATCATTCATCAATTGACTTGAATTTATAAGCGTTTTTTCAGTACCTTTCATGCTATTGAACTCATTGGTAATTTTCCTCATCTGCGTTCTACAACATACATAGGTCAAATGAGTCCTTGGTAAAAGAGATACGAATCACAGTTTTCCTGATATTAGTATTTTGTTTTCTTGCCCCAGAAATTTCTGTTATAATACAAATCTTTAAAACCAAAACATGGCTGACGTTCGTCGCAGCGAACATCACAAAAAACTAATTTGTATTTATGGTCCAAATGACTGTTTCGGCTATGAGCAAAATTCTATCCAAAATGCTACGGTTGCCTTGCTTATAAGTAAAAGGTGATCATATTCGAGATATTTCTTCTTAAAATACCATTTTTGACAGATCTCACTTGACTACTGTCAAACTAAATTATTGACATTTCATCATGGAAAGACTTATGTCCAACAGCGTTTATAAATCGTACAATTATATTACAAAAATCGACGCTCTGTGAAAAGTGTTCATTGAGTGCTCAGGTCACCCTACATTTTTGGCTTTATGGCTACGTGAATAAGCAAAATCGCCATATTTGGCCCGAAGAGCCCCCCGAAGTCAGTCAAGGACAGCCATTGAAAATAACTGTTTGGTGCGGCCTATAGGCTGGAGGAATCATTGGCCCATATTATTCAAAGACGAGCCTAGCGCCGTGATCTCCAAAACATTTGGTTGCAACAAGACCGCGGATGGCGCTACTTGCCATACAGCTCGTGAAATAGTGGATTTACTGCATCCTAAATGCTTTGTGGATAAACCAGCTTCAATTGAGGCATTGGAAGTCAACATTACTAAAGTTATTTACGAGATATCGTCCGAAGTCCTACAGTGAGTCATTCAAAATTGGTGTTTACGGATAGCGCAGTTGCGGCCAACATTTGAAAGGGATTATCTTTAAAAATAAATTTCATGAACCGCTCTACACAAAAATTATAAAAATTTAAAATACGATACATCTAAATTGATCACCCTTTATTTACTTAATACTACAATGCACGGCTTACTGATGATCATCGGATGACCCTTTTTCTTTATTTATTTAACTGCGAAATCGTGGTGTTTATGATTTCTTAGAAACATATTTTAATAATGCTTGCGATTTAGAAAGTACGGGCCATTTTATATTGATATGCTCATGGAATGACCTTAACGATTCAGAAGCGTTAACTGATTTTATTGTTGGAGAACAAAAATAAACAATCCAAAATTTAGCTAGAAAGAAGAAATATTTCAATCGATTGATTCGTTTGAGAAGAATTGATGTTATTTCACCAAATTTTTGCACATAACCGCGCCCTCTTTAGAGACTCCCTTTAATTATGTTAAAATCTTTCCGAATAGCTAAGCTTTAAAATGCAAAAAATCCCTCGCAAACTGAAGCATTCATTTTTTTCTTGCGCTATTATTTTAATGAAAAATCCAAAATTAAGAAAAACATTTTTCTAATAGCGATCGCCCCTCGGCAGGCAATGACAAACCTCTGAGTTTATTTCTGCCATTAAAAAGCTCCTCATAAAAATATCTGCCGTTCGGAGTCGGTTTGAAACTGTAGGTAGCTCCATTTGTGGAACAACATCAAGGCGCGCACCATAAATAGGCCAAATACCCAAAAAGGGTGTACGCGCCAATTATATAAATATATATAATATATATTATATATTATTTTAATGGCGGGATAAAAATTCAAGGAATTTCGCTTTATTTTTATTTCTTTTAACTTCAAACTGTACTCGTCTTCTGTTATAACTTCAGCTACTTCCAACTGTACTCATAAGGTCGTTATTATGGCAGCTTCTTCTTATTTTTATGAATCTTCAAAACGTCAGTTGCTTCGCGAAGTTAATGAATTACCTACGTATATCAGGGCTTTATTTTGTATAAGGACTTTAATGTGTAGAAAATTGCTACTAACATAAGTGAACAAAGTTAAAACTCTATATATACATACATATGTACAGATATGCCAACATATGTACCATATTCTGCGCAGCCATCGCCGGACGATTTGTTGCTCCGAATATTTTTAATTTTTGCAGTTCGTTTATTTACAGGTTCAGGCATGCTGGGAGGTTGGTGGTTCGGTTGCTCGCCGTCATCGCCCGATAGTAACTTCCTGCGTGTTGCTAATGCATTCCCCAATCGGCGTCTCTCGGATAACACTTTGATGACACCGAAAATACGCATAGCGCCGTCGTGTGCATCCTCGCCTGGTGGAACACCAGGCTCTGGACTGCCAACACGCCGACACTCGAGCATTGGACCACAGGAACGACGTGGCTCGACAATCAATCTGTCACCGCCTACTGTAAGTAGCCGCCTTCCTTGCACCACATCTAACTCCAATTCATCTTACAGCGTCTGCATTTGTATGCGCGCTAGCTGATTTACATTTGTTGACCCTGTTCATTGAATTCAGTTTCTTTTCTATTGTTTCGTTTTTCTTTTTTGTTTGGTAAATCCGTTGCAAAGAAGCTTAATGAGTTTACAATTTTTGTTTTGCCTAAATATGTAGTTATAGGTTGGGCGGGGTTGCTCTGTGCTACTTTTATTGTGATTAATAAAAAATATTGTTCATATATGTATATTGTTTGTAGTGAAATTTTACTTTCTCAAAACAAGTAAATTTATACATATACCTACCTGCATAAATAGTTCGTCCATTTAGTGAATTCAAAAAAAAAAAGTTGTACATTCTATGCAAACGCTTTACTATCGCATAGCCCCATAAATTGTTCATATAAAAATTGCTTTTTTATTTTTGAAGCAGCTTATACGCAGATATTTTTTAGTTAGTTAGAAGCTACTTTTTATTGTTTCTGTAAAAAAAAAAACGAAAAGAAGAAAACTAAATTTATCATCAGTATTGAAATTCGGAATTATTTTTCTCATTTACTTACTACTTAATATTTCACCACATAACAACTACATATACGATATGGTAATTGGTAAATGGTAAATGCCCTCTACACTTCCTCCTCGAATAGACGTATGGTTTTGGTGCACGCGGTAGTTCCGGATCGAGTTTGTCGGTACCCTCTTCGTCGGCCTATGTTGTAAGTCTAAAAAACGTCTCAACAATTTTTGCCATTCAAATCACGCTTCAGGTCTCTTGTGCGAGTGCGTTGCGTTGTTCGCATATATGAATATTCGCATAAATAACTGTAACTAACCAACATTGCTGCTTTGTTTTTGTAATGTGTGAACTACTAAACACATGTGTATCTTGTTCGTTTCATACCATTAATGCAAGCTCGTACTCGCCTTCGCACGCTCGTCAAATGATAAAAAGTTACTTACTCGTACATATAGTATATCTTAATCGTTTTCGTACAAATAACTCGAAGGAAGCCTTTATCTTTCTAATATTAATAAAATCAAAACGTAATATATTAACTGTTCATGGATATTTATCTTATTTCCTATGAAAGATGAAGCGGTTAGTGTAGAGGTGGTATGGGTGGCGAGCAATTTATTTCAAAGTTAGTTCTGAAACCTTTTAATAAAAAAATGTTAATCCCAGAGTATTATGCACACCTATACCACCAGTTACAGTAACCGCTTCATAAATATATATTCTTATTTCATTTCCAATTTATTGTTTTTTCATGTACTTATTTGCATTTTGCCGTTTTTTATGCCCTTCGAAATTAATTTACGATCCCCCTCTGATGGTATTCGAAACCTCACACACTGAACATAATTTCAAATAACTGTTTTCGTTGGAATGTATTTGTAATTAATTGTTTTCTCATGCTGATTTTTTATAAGGCAAGGTTAACAAATAAAATATGATAAGTGTAGAAATATGTTAGTATACATATCTGGGAGTGGTTTAATAAGTCTTGGAAAATCTATTCTATAATAGTCACATTTTCGCTATATGTGATTCGTTATACATTACTCCACTTTTTAGTGTCCACCTAAATATAAGTTGCGCTCAAAACATGATTATCATTCATCGATGGGCTCATCACTCGACCCGTGCCTCAAAAAATGCTTCCCTTTCATAAGTTAACTCTTCATTCGAACCAATCCTCTTACAATCGAACTATTTCTTCATATTGAGTAACAGAAAGTAGTCGTATGTGGAAAAAATGTACGATGAAAAAGCAATTAGCAACCTTCGTATTCGTATATTTTTAGCTGCCCATAAGTGAGCTAAAGTAGTCATTACTCTTGAACTCTAGATCAGCATATTTCGTATTAAGAGAAGCGGCTGGTTGGAGCCGGTTTGTATTTTTGACTAGGTAAACGTGATTAAACCCAGATACAATTAGGTTTTAGTCTTCTTGTTTGTTGACACACACACCTGCCAGATTGGACAGTCTAGTCCAACATTAAGTCTATTCTTCCTCTCCTCCGAAGAAATCTGTGTAGATCTTGTGATGCCAAGGAGTCAAGGAGGTCGCTTCGAATCACAACAGTGCCAAATTCGAGCGAAGGCACAGAAAGTGGTCTGTCGTCTCATCCTCCTATCCGTATTCTGGGCAGAGTGCACTATCTGAGATGCCCACCTTTCCCTTCTGCTTAATGACAGAAGGATCTGCGACAGTCGGTCGAACATGACAGGTAACATCAGTCAGAAGGTGCATTCGATGCCTTTGGATTAGCTTACTATCGTGGATTACTCCAAGATATTTGATTTCTTTGGATAGCTGTATTGTGACTCCTTTTAGCTTAGGCAGAACGAGTCCATTAAATTTCCTCCTTCTGCCTCCTTCTGATAAAGAGGACAATACCAGTCTTCATCCCTTACTTCTGTTCACAAATTACCCAGAATTTGTCTAATATTCAAGGTCTCTTACTTTATTCCTTTCAATTTTCAGAATGCGATTTTAGAGTCGTTTACGAATTCTGTTTTGCCCTTCAATCGTCTCAAAACGCTTTCGGCGAAGTGGTAGCTTGAGGCATGGGAACAGGAAAAAGACAAGTGCGACCATGTAAAGTGGAAACGGAGCTTTCTTTTTAGTTAAATAGTCGTAGTCGTATATTGTATTTAGTCGATTTCGTGGTATGAACAAAAGTATAGGCCTCATAGAAGGGAGTAGGAAATGTTAGGCTGCATTCGCTATTTAATAAATTATAATTTTGATAACTGAAATTATATTTGAAAAATGAAATTATATTTGATAAATGCTTAACCTTATCTATGAGTTGTAACTTTTAAATATTTAATGTTGTACATGACTTAATTCCGTTCTACCGGCCAGACATGAGCATATTTTTGTATTTATATACATAAATACATAACTGTTTTTATTTATTTCATGTGAGTGTCAGTGTGTTTTTTTATTTTGCCGTGGTGTTTTCAAATTTTCATGCCGATTCATAAAATTCCTTATTTTAATGTTATACTCGTACATCTGAGTGACTGCAACCGTCACAGCTACTTTTCTCAAAGATCAAAGTCGTAAACGTTCAAAATCTACTTAATGTACGTGTCCTGATTATATATACATACAAACATATTTGCAGCTATCTTTATAGGCGTGCAAATGTTTTTCGATTCCTCATTAAATCTGAATGTTCCGCAGCGTGAGCTTTTCTAAATTACTCAGTTAATTACGTAAATACACCAAGTTTCACTATGTGACTATCTCAGTGGGCATAATTTCATTATTTCATATGTATGATTTAATGTTCGTTTTGGTTTTGTATTGATTTTCGTATTATTTTCAATCTCTAAGCAAATTCTCTACCAATGTGTGCATTCCATTGTTTATCCAACCATATTTTTTATTTCATTTACTTTCGGTTAATTGGAAATTATCGCAGCTTGCACGGAGCATGATCGTGAGTACACGTTTTCGCTTTGACTTTACAACGCGTGATGTACAAATCATTTATTTATCCACTGTTTCACACACACACAAAAGCATAAAAATACATATCTACAAGTAAAACTATGTTTCTCACTTATTACACACAAATATAAACAAATGCATTCAACTGTCCTTTGCCTACTCTAAAATGCTAACTATACACCTATGCTTTTTGTACACTGCCGGAACACTTGATCTTCATATGCATACCTGATAGTGGAGTTCAAATATGCTTACTAGCGAGTTACTCGAGAGAAAATTTAACAAGCTGAATTGAGCAATAGCTGTTTGATATCCTTATCGCTTGGGTGTAAGTCCAAACTATTAGAGAATATGGGGCAGCTGTTCCTCATTGTTTGCAAATATTATTATTTTTCGATTATTTCGCTCTATTCGCTAGCACAGATTCGAAATCATGAGCGTAAAATAAGCATTTATGTTACGAACTCTACTACAAGTATGGATTTTTCAATAAATATTTTCCTCACTCCCAATAAACGTTTTGTTCTATCTCAAGTTGAGGGGAATTTGATAACTAATCATTTTCTCAAATCTTCAGCTTTAGTTCTCAAATTCATCTCAACTTACCGTTGATAAACGTTCTCAAACTAAAAGGCACAATTTGAATATGCTTAGTTCTCAAATTGAAGAGTTCTCAACTCCATGGAATGGAATCCATTGCTCTCATATTACTTTGGGGAAAAGGAAATTCATTATTTTCTCGGTAGACGGCTGTAGTGATTGATATCGATCAAACGATAAAATATCGATCAAACAATTTAAAGTTTATGTTCGTTGTCAAAGTGACATTTAACACTAAAAAAATTCGCTTGCTGTTTTTTTGTTTGTTTCATTCAGTTGTGAGTTACAGGGTGTTAACAATAGAAGTAAACAAAGAAAAATTCGGTAACTGTAAATTTTACAGTTTTCCTTTGATAAGGCGAAAATGCAAGCCAGGTCGCTGAAGTAGTGAATAGTGTTTATGGTGCCGATATCGTTACAGTTAATTACATGCAATGGTTTAGTTAATTCCGCATTTTTGATGTTAAAGAAAATGTCGATAATGTTGGAAAGGTCACAAGAATAATCCAAGTTCACCGGCATTTTAGCAGTTGTATCATCGCTGAAGAGCTAAAGATCGACCATAAAACAGTTTTAAACCATTTGCGCAAAATAAAAAATAAAAATAATGTATTTCTTTTGCTCCAAGCTAATATTAAGTCAAAGTATTGCCAATGATACGAAAAAATGCAAAATTGCGATAACAAATTATTGTTTGTTAGTGAATATGGTATTATGATTCACGTAAAAAATAGATTATTAAATTTGCATTCATATGTGCATGCAGCGTTCAAATTTAAAACCAATTTACTTAACGGTAAATTAATAATATTTCGAAAACAGCTTGTGTTACTTTTATTTATAGTGTACTCAATTTAACTACATGTAAAAAGTTATATTTACATTCAACCTTTTTATACTGGAAGTTAAAATAAATAAATTCGGAGAATTCATGTCAAAATTAATACTCATACATAAATATCATTTAATGCGCCAGGATATCGTTATATTTCAAGTGCGCGGTCAACATGCGAATCAAATTTCATAAAAACTACCGTTTCTTGTTTGCTAAACGTTTTGAAGTGATAAACATATTGAGCGGAACTCATTCTACAGTGCAATACCTAATTTGCAGATACAAAAGTGGCTCTTCAATTGCCAATAAAAGCCGCCTAAGTCAGCGGACGTAACTTAATGATGACGAAGATCGCTCGATTTTAAGAGGGGGAAGGTTAGAAAGTCACTTTGCATCAGACGTAAAACTTAATAAAAGGTTAAAGGAATATACTAATAAAGAGGTTTGCGATGATACAGTTCAAAATGTGTTCAATAAAAATAAACGCCACGGGCAAACTGCGCGATAGAAGCGATTTATTAGAGCGCTCGAAGAAATTTGCCTCAAGGTATAGACTTTGGGAATATGGCAAACATAACCAAATCACTTCCTTTTGCACTTATTCTATTGTTTTAAGGTAGTACACACTGATCTAAGCAAATATAACTTACATGGGCAGAATGGCCAGAGTTATGACTGCAGAAAGCCCAATACTGAATTTGAGTTGAAGAATATAAATGTTAATTCTAAGGATGGAGATGGTTTTATAATAGGATGTGCTTCAAGTGCAGATGTTGGAAAGATGCGCTTAATAGAATGCCTTCGGAATATCTTCTTCCTCTTGATTGGCGCTATAACCGCTTATGTCGAGTTTAACAAAGCGCGCCAGGCGTTTCTTTCTCGCGCTAACTCGCGTAAGTTGAAACCAAGTCCTTCTCCACCTGATCTTCCTCTGCTACCACCAGCTGGTGCAGGTCGAATACTTTCAGAGCCGGGGCGCTTGTATCCACTCGGACGACATGACCCAGCCAACGTAGCCGCTGGATCTTTATTTTCTGAAAGGTCCAAAATCTTCCGGAGAATCTTTCTCTCAAACACTCCAAGGGAAGCCGCATCGAATGTTGTCATCATCCAATATTCTGCGCCATTCATTAAAAAAGGTATGATGAGAGTCTTGTAGAATGTTAGTTTTGTTCGTCGAGAGGACTTTATTACTCAATTGCCCACTTTGTCCGAAGTTGCCCTTACAGGGTAAGAGAAATTTTCCGTTGAATTTCAAGACTGACATTATTATCGATATTAATGTCGGTTCCTAAATAAATGAAGTCCCTTACAACCTTGCAATCATATCTGTTAACAGTGACGTGCGTCGACCGATAAGCGAGTGTGCCGACTGTTTATGAGCTGTTTGATGACAGGAGATACTTCGTTTTGTCCTCGTTCACTACCAAACCCATTCGCTTTACTTCTTTACCCAGATGGAAAAATGGTTCCATATGTAGAAGTCAACGCAAGTGGTGAAAGTCATTGTTTGTTATTCACTTGGGAGTGGCCAGGATGATTCTTCTGCATATGGTCCAAGCAACTCACAACTTCGGGCTAGCGCAAAAATCCTCTGTGAAGCTTCTAAGCCCCCGTTTGCGCTAATGTGAGAAGGCAAAGCAACCCAGCAAAGCTGTTTGTGCGCTGGGTTTGATACCTGCCCAATAAAAGCGAAAACGAAGCCTTCTGGATATATCAAAAGCCAAATATGCGTAGAGCGAAGTTAAAGGGTCAAACCCTTCGGTATATTGCATTATCTACAAATGCCCTAACCTACTTTAAACACCCGCTCAATTGTCTGATATCAATAAATCGGGTTTGACCAGAAAACTAAGAAATAAAGTTTTTCGCAACACAAACGAGTTGAAAGAAGCTATGAAACCCGAATGGGCGCTTGAATGCTTAAAAAAGGCCCTAAATACCGAAAGGGAGATTTGTAAAATATTTTAAGGGCACTCGATTTTGTATGCTTCTTCGTTTGAACATGAATTCAAGATTTTGTTAATTTTTTTTTTCTCATTTTAAAATTCCACTTATTTATGTATGTGGATAAATGGGGTAGACTCTAAATTAATAAAAAAGATGATTTTTTCGAAATTTAATTAATTTACAGGTGTATCTACCAGCCATGTTACTTATTTTCATGTTGAAAATTAGTCATTTTCAAGCAATAGGGATGCACGTATTTGGTCAAATCTTTCTTAAGACGTAATAAAATTGATAACAAACATTTGAGAAAATATTTAAGAAAATATTTATTTTCAAATTCTAATTTAATTTGATTAATTGAAATTCCATTTAGTTTCAAAGCTGAATATCAAATTGAGAACTAGGATTTTTTCAAGGGTTTGAGAATATTTTTTCAGGTACAGCGTACATACAATAATACATATATACATACTTCTACATATCCACTATCGTTTGTTGAGTTGTTGTTCGTTTTGCGTTGAACTGTTCTTGCGAAATGCATACATACAAACAAATACCTACTACTACTTTATCACCAAATTACTTATATATACAATCATATCGCTATAAGTATATTATATACCTACATACATATATTTATATGCGTTTGTTTATTGTTAACATAATGACTACTGTTTAAACGTTTATTGTTTTGCTTCCGTTTTAAAATTTCGTTTGTGACATTGTGTTTTATGTACTTAAAATGTTCTTTTGTGTAATTGGTTGTTCGATTCGTTGCCTAAATGGTTCGTTAATTTTTATTATTGTTCAACAGTTTCAATAAAACGCATTAACCATCACATTTTATTGCAAAAATTTTAATACTACAGCGCATAACTAGTAAACCCAAATAAAACATATTTCCAGCGAAGAAGAATGTGAGTGAGATCCAAAAAATGCGTGAAAAAAAATTAAAAAATAACATTGCTCTAGAATAGGGCGGCCATACGGAGTAATAAAATTTAACAAAATTTAATAATACTTAATTAATAAAATAAAATGTATAATTGGAAAAACTATCGAATTACTAATGAATATTAAATTTTTAATTAATTATATGATTTGGTGTTGCCAATTTCAATTTATATGTATTAAATGTTTATATGAATTAAATATATATATTTTTCTTATTGTAATCAACTCACCAATTAATCAGTACGCGTATAAACGCACACATATTCTTCTTCAAACTTCGCACAAGAAACACCGACACACACACATGTATGTATATGGCAATACACATATACATATATGTACATATTTATGACATTAGCATTTGTATGCTATGAAGAGACTTCATAATCTTTCAAAGAAATCTCCTTTATTATCCTCCAACAAACAGGGCGGATCAATGCCGAACACATCGAGCAGTGTACCATTTTTATTATCATCCAGCATGCAATCGATCCGTTCCAGACGTACATCTACTGTACTCTCATCGGGACCATTGGGATCTGGCTCTGGCATTCTACAACAACTTGGCAGCGGAATGGTAAGACAAATAACTACTTCTGTATCAGGCAATGCAAGCCCGGTGCAACATTTAATGGTTAATGGACAACGTACCTACGTCCGAAAGTGTCCGTCACTCAATATCACATTCAGTCAGTAATGAAGAATTGAACAAGTGAAGCCTGTTGGCGTTAGCAAGATATGAAGATTTGCAAACGCCTTAAACGCAAATATGCATTGAATCATTTGAGCTGTGCTTTGTAACTAAATACTTAATGAAAGCAAAACAAAATTTTTAATTTACACACATATATAATAAGTAATTAAATATATAGAGAATAGTGTTTAACGAAAAACAAAAATCTTTTTTAAATAATTCAAAAACAAAAAAAAAACTCGTAGTAAAACGCACTCCGTGTGCACACGAACGTCACAATAACGTCAAACAATAAGAAATCATTGAATTTGGGAATAGTGCGTTTTTTTTTCCTGGATACATACAAAAACAGATAAAAAAACCATAACCATTTACACAACCGCTCTTCTGGATCACATTGCACCAGGGAAAATGCATTGGACTTAAGAGTAGAAATTTATTCTTTGCTTCAAATAAAATCGAAGCACAATATTTAATTAGAACTACATGCATATGTATGTGTATAAAGCTACTTGTGTACGTATGAATGTAAAATGTATTTCCCCAACATTGTAACCATTTTCTGCGATATTCAGCGCGCGTGTGTAGAAACCCTGAAAGCCACATGTGATGTACTGTAGACCGGGTCGGTCGCCATACGAAAACCAAGTTGCAAAAGTCCTCACCTATATTTAACGCTAATGTTGAGAGGATTTCGGCACCATAAAAAAAGTTTGTTTAGCCTTCTAAAAACCGCCGAAATATTGGGTATGGGAATAAGTTTCCGCCCTCGTAAAAGAGGTGTCGCTGCTGATACTATTTTTGTGTTCGTATATTATATTACTAGTCTGGTGATTTGAATGTGTATACGTGAGGTCTTGATCACAGTAAATGGCATTCGTTAGAAGCGTAAAGATCATTTTTTATCTGACGTCAAGAATGTCTACGTTCGTCCCAAAAAACAGCATTTGCGGGAAGTCATGCTTTTATTACCTTTTGAAGAAAAGTGCAGCTGTAACATGTCGTATAATGATCAATATTTACGGTAATCATCCTCCATTAAATACAACTTGTAAAGACTGATTTCGACGCTTCACAAGTGGCAGTTTCGACGTGAGTGATAAAGATGGCGAAGGGGCCCCGAAACAAATCGAAGATACTCAACTACAACAAGATAAAGACGAATGTCGAACTCTTCATGATATGTCTAAAGAGTTGGATGTTGACAGATCGACCACGGCATGCGATGAGAATGGCCCGGAAAGCAAGGAACAGGGTGCCACATCAACTGAAGGAGAGGGATATCGAGAGACGTTTAGTTGACGTGTGAGATGCTTCTTGAACGGCAGAAAAGAAAAGGTTTTCTGCATCGCATGGTCACCTTCGATGAAAAATGAATCTATTATGATAACCCTAAGCGTCGAAAATATTGAAGTTTGCCAGGTGAACCAAGTCCATCGACAGCGAAAAAAATGTTCATGCTTCAAAGGTTATGTTGTGAATCTGGTGGGATCAGAAGGATGTGATCTATTATGAACTCCTTAAACCATCTGAAAGCATCACTGGCGATCGTTACGGACTGCAGCTAAAGCGTTTAAATCGAACTCTTAAAGAAAAGCGGGCGAAATGGGACGGTAGATATGACAAACTGATTTTGCTGCATGACAACGCCAGGCCATACGTTGCTAAATCGGTCCAGAAATATTTAGAGAGACTGAATTGGAAAATCTTGCCCCACCCGCCATATTCCCCAGACATTGCACCTTCGGATTACCATATGTACCGATTAATCCAGTCAGCCCTTATTGGAGAGCGGCTCACTTCTTACGAGAGCATCGCAAACTGGCTCAATGAATGGATCAAGCCAAAAGAACTTGAATTTTCCGTCAGAGGAATCCGTATGCTGCCTTAAAAAATGGAGTAAAGTTGTAGCTTTCAATGGCACATACATACATAATATCGTGTATTATTTAATTCTTTAAATATTTCGTAACTTTGGCTACGAAGAACGGAAACTTATTCCCATACACAATAATTTTTTTATTATTACTTCGCACCCGATTATATACAACAATAATGTGTCATTATTCCTGTCACGAGAAGTTATATATTTTCTTCAAAGTAGTACATATTAAATCTCATTTGCGAATCGACATCTTGGATTTTATACGAAAAGTCAATTACAATTATTTTCATATTTTGCACAAGTGTCATGAGTTTCGTTGAATTCTTAACTAAACACATCATTGATTTATAAACAATCTAAAAGCAAGAAAAGATATAATCCAAATAATTTCCATATTTTTTTTTTTAAGTAAATATAAGAAATACAAAATTTTTAGTTTTAATTATTTATTTGGAACTGCCACCATTTTTAATGCCGGTATTAGAGATTTTCGTTATGAAAAATTGAAGACTTTTCTTTTGACTTTTCCATACATTTTTTTTTTAATTTTTAACCCGTGCACAAACATTTTCGTAAGTGAATTTTATTTAATTTTTTTTCCAAGTGAAAAATCTAAGATATCGAACTTGAAAACTTGTACGAGCACGTGTAAAACAGAAACCTTCGAACCAATTTTTTCTGTAGGAAATGCATAAATACATTTAATTTTATATTAAGCATAGTACTACCCTTAAGGCTCAAAGCCGTGAAATGTTGCTAGCAACATTTATTGTCAAATGAAAAGAAACGTCAAATTCATGAGCTTCTGGGGTGATCAATTGGCAAAGTTGCGTAAGAAAAGTGTTTTTAAACAAATCAACAGACATATATATTGGCACAAAAAAATATAAAGAAGATTTACTTACACTCTTTGCCAATATTTTTCGCTTAAAAATACCATGTCTTCGGAGTATTTAAACTCAAGCACTTCACTCGCAAATGAACTGTTAGTTTACGCTGAATTTTATATGACAAAATGCACAAATAGGTGTGAAACAATGTTGCTGCCATCATGAATGAGTACTACGTTGCCGTAAGATATGTATATGAAATTTTACGCATATTTTACAGCAATGCAATTTGTATGGATTTTGACAGCTATTTCACGTAAAACGCGAACTTAGTACTATGCTTTACAGGATAAAGAGTTAAAGAGAATACTGTATCTAAGTTGTTTATGCAAGCAATATGTAGACGAGGCAGAGGGTAAAAATCATCCCTCTTATGGCAATCAGACGGATGTTTGCGGCGGGAGTTATTGTACGTGCGAGAAGAGTTGAATTCGTTAGCACTGCCATGGATTATGAAAGATCAAATTAATAAATGACACTTGCAACTCTTTACTTCGTTATATCTTAGAAACGGTGGTATTTAGGGAAAAAATCATTGATATATTTTTTGTAGATAATTCAATGATCTACAATTTTATTCTGAGCTAATTTTGCGATAAGATTGACCGTTTTCGAGAAATTCACCAAACCCCCATTTTTTAACCTTTGACCTCGAGTCAATTTTTTCCCCCGGCCGGATCAATTGGGAGCTTTAAAATTTTATTTTTACATATGTTTTGAATAATTTTACCCTTTTTAGCTTGTTATGAATTTTAGTAGCTTCACCCTTACGTTTTGGCCTAATTTGACCGGACTAACTTTTCCGCCTTGTGTTGTTCCTTTGCTTTGTATGAAAGGGAGCTGACGTCACACCTGTCAAAATCGCGATAAATAAGGTAACTGTTTTGGGAAGGTGCCACCTTCAGTACTCAATTTGTCTTGACTATTCAGTGCATTCGTCGGTATCTAAAACAACGTTTAATGAAAAAAGCAAGTGGGGTGCGGATCCTGTTTACTCCTGCCGTAACACATCCGTTTGTTACCATAAAAGGCTTGAATTCCACAAATGTTGCGCATTATTTTACATACATACTTACTAAAATAGTTAATACTTGCATACAAATTGTATAGTACATATACATACATAAAAACCAAAAAAGTTGTATAATAAATGTTATTTACTTTAAAAATGTCAATGTTACTAACAACAAAACAAAACAAACGTTAATTAATTGTATAAATGTTTTAATTCATGACCTAGAACCGTTAAAATTCCTTACCATTTATATTTGAATATATACACTTGTCGCATATTTGCTGTTTTGTTGCTAGAAACAAATCCAGAAAGAAAGAATAATATTAAGTAAATGAAAAAAAATAATTTAAAGAACTAAGCACACGAATAAAAACGTGCATAATTTAATAATAACTAAGTAACAACGCAGTAGCAAGCGGAAATCTTAATTAAAAAACTATTATTATGGAAGTGTTCGAAATCGTTACTCCCACGAAACCAAAACAAAAAACAAGCTTACCATATTCGTTTAGTTTAACAGCTACACGTTGTACATATTAACTTTAAATCAAACAAAAATTATGTTATACATTTTTTAGCGTGCACTTAATATATTGTAATCGATACTTGAGTAATTAAATGAAAGTATTTTTGTATTTTTAGACGTAAAATCCACTTAGATTTTAATTTAAATATATTTAGTAGAATATCAGTTACATTGGCGAGACCGTTTTGCTGAATTAGTTAATTTAAAAATGCATTTTAGTGTTAGTGAATTCATACACGCATATGTGTGGAATTTCGTTTAGTAGCGCCTGCCCCGCGCTTAACTCTTACCCCGCCACCTACCAAATTTTGTATGATTTTCAGCTTTTTGCAGAAACCTAACCTCATTCCCTTGTCAAAAAACTCACCTTTGTAATAATTGTTGTTCACAAACACCTTTGCATTAATTTTACGATCTAAACTTATATTTTTGCTTTGGCTTTCCATAATTTATGACAGCAATAAAATGATAAAAGAATATATGACAAAAACGACTATTTCTGGATGAGAGAGGATTTGAAATGGTAAACTGCTTGCCACATATTAAAAACGGTTTAAAAAGATGTCAAATCTTGGGTGCACAAGATGGTTTTAAATTTATTCCATTGAGGGTGTGAAGTTAAAACGCCATTTAAGTTAACGTCTTTTTGCTTTTGGAAAAAGCAATTGGAGTTTTTAGGACAACCCTAGGCATAATCAAAACGTATTGGTTAATAATTAAGACATGTAAAATCATTGCTGGAGAACTGTGTTAAAAACAATTTACTTAGGCAACTTCAGTAATTCACTAGATACATTTTTTTTCTAACGTTCGACCAGTAAAACACCACTTACTAATATCGGAGGTCTACCCCATCCCGCTATTTCTAACAGGATTTAACAATTTACCGCTTCTCACCAACTTCTCCATCAAGTGATTGACAACGACAAACCCTCACAAAATAGTGAGAGAACATAGCTATACTCACCTACCAGCAAAGAGCGAAGGCGCCCCCTGACCGTTCTGCTACTAAGCATTTTATAGATAAACCTGATCGGGTGGGTCCCAACATACATTTATGTAACATTTTGGCTGACGTAGCACGCCAGGGCTACGGTAGCTATTCGCTGATCAGGGTAAGACCTACATGCCTAACATTGGGTTCTTGAAGAGCGCCCCGAAGCTTCCAGAATGATAAGAGAGAATCCCTTAGTGACCACTCCATGCGGTACCACTAAAGTAAGTCCTTTGCCCTTCGATCTACTAAAGGGTTTTTCAATTGGCGCGGGTCGATTTTGGCACCCTGTGGCAACCATTTTGTTTTGGTGCAATCTGTCAAATCGTTTGTTTATTATTCAGTTGTTTATGCCAAATCATCATTGCAAGTTACACGATTTAACAGCACGTTCAAATGATAAAACTTTATTATCAAAATGAGTGTTCATTAACGCAAACGTTGCGCGCATTGCGCCCATTTTTCGGTAGACGTGGTGTCCCTTCCAATTTCTTATGGCCCATATTGAACCATATGGACCTAGACGACATGTGGTTCCAGCAGGACGGCGCTACGTGCCACACAGCAAACGCCATTTTATTCCATTTCAACATCTGCCCGCCCTTATTGAAAAACCCTTTATAAAAGTTAGTTTCGACTTCTCTCAGGGTACCCCCGGACATAGCTTTTTACATGTGCTCCGATGCCCTTCCACTCGTCAAGGCTTTGGCCTGCGGGGCTGCATTGAGGGTCAAAATGGTGTGAAGAGGCGAGTTTGCCCCTGGAGTTCGGCTCTAGATCTCTACCACCATCTAAAAATTTTGGGAGTTTTTGATGATCTTGCCTTGATGAAGGGTGATGTGCCATAAACTCTCTGGAAATACAAAGTAATTAATAAAGTAGTTTTTATTTTTCTGCTTTTATGCAAACCTTAAAAGAATATTGGAGGGTAAATATTTCGAAACCAATTTTTCAAATTTTTCCAAGAAGATAATTGGTAAAGAAAAATCATATACATATTTTCTTTATATTCTACTTTCATTTGATACCCGTCTGTCTATATAAAATGCTTTTATAGATTTATATTTCGGGTCCTTGATACTTCTGGAACTTTGAATTTTTTTAATCTTAATATTTTAGTGAAATACCACAAACGCAGGTATACTACAATTGCGATCTAGTTTCGCATGCATATAAATTTTTCATGTGGGATATGAAATTCAATTTTGTTGCACTGTGTAAGACTTTGAATAAAAAATTGTCCAATTTCACACAAGCAAATAGTTTAAAACCTAATTGTGCACCCAAAATCGTATAGGTGCATTATGGAAAATTTCCTTTTTCTGAAATTTATTGTACAAAAAACTGTTACAAGATTTAAACAAAACAGTCGTTTTTTTAGTTTAAATCATTTTTGTAACAATTGAGAGAGTTTCATAAGACGCAATGAGATATGCGAAAATTAAATGTAATTCTATATATGTACATATATTGTATTCAGTTTACAATTGTTTATAAGTTATGCAAATAATTTTTTCCATCACTAAAATTGAATTCACCATAGCAAAGTTAGAAATACTTATTTCTTAATTGAGTGAGCTCATCCCTGACCACGAAGCAACAGATCTAATTTAAAGACAACACAGGTTGCCCATTTTTATAACGTTTTTTTTGTATCGTAACTCTATAAGTATATTCAAAAATTTATCCTTGTGACTCTGGGAAAGTCGATTGCTCATAACAAGTAAAGTAAAGTAATTTGCGCTTACCGCCTTTGCTGGGTCTTGTTTCGATCCTTCTCCCATTTGCGGTGTGCGTTTTGATGTTTTTCCACAAAAGGAGATACTCAAATTTTAATGCCCGCTTTAGTCCCCCAAAAGCAGATGATTTTTTATGAGGCATAGTGTATTACACTCGGAGGGTTGCCATTGTCTGCCAAAGGGCGACCCCTATTCGACCTTTTAGACTTTTTCTCTCATTTTGGTGTTTCAAGCCTGAGCACTACCAAATAGGAGTCACGCATCAACCCATTCTTCTACCTCGATCTAAGTAATACAAACATTATATATATATATATAATGGTCATGGTGATTACTGAATAGCATTCTTCGCTAAGCTGTAATTTTTCCCTATCTGCTATGGTGACATATCACATGCATTTAGTCAAACAATTCAGCGCTAATTATTTTTGAAGCTTTTTTTGCAAACTTGCAACGATAATGCACATTAGGTTGTGCGGGCATACTTAGTCCTGCCATAAGTTCTGTTACAAGTTAAGGCCCTTATAGATATGAGATTTTAATACTTTCTTCAATGAAGTTAGTTTTATGTAAATGTTCATGTAAATATTAAAAAAAAAGCAATTTTAAAATTTCATTCGAAATAGTCACCATTTGCTTCTATACAAGCCTTGAAATGATTAGGTTTTTCAGCTTTTGCAGCACGCACGGTTTTCATGGATGTTGACGTTGCTGCTCGAACTAAAGATTTTGAGTCTCTCAAAATTTCTGCAAGGTCTTCTACAGGGCATGTTCTCCATTTCTGACCCCAAGCTGTAGCCTAATGGATTCAGATCTGGACTTCCACACAGCCAAACTTCTGCGGCTATCAACTCAGGTATATTGTTTTATCCACTGCTGAGTGGTTTTTACCTTATGACTGGAGCGAAATCTTCCTGGAAGATCCAACGCTCTCCATTGAAGAGAGTACTGCTAAACTGCTTCACCACATAACTGCTTCTAAAACATCCTCCTGGTACACTTAGGACACAGAAATGAGGGATGTAACGCCTTTACAAGGCACTCCCCACCAAACCATTACCGAGGCTGGATGGTGGCCAAGCTGAACACTCGGAGCAACATTTTTCGCGTCTTTAGAAGTTTTAGCATAGATTTTTCGATTTGTGTATTAAAAAACTTCTTCAACGGTGAAAATTTTCTCATCTCTGAAAAGAATATTTCATGGCCGTTGACCGCGTGGCACCAAAGAAGCTGCTTGTATCTGCCGAGTCTAATTTTCTTCAAGCGCCTTGTCAAAAGATAACTAGTTGAGCGACGAAAGGCTTTCATGTGAAGATCATTTCTAATTAGTCTTCGCATGGATCTGGTTGATACATTTATTTCCATGATTGTCTGCTTTCCAAGGAGATTTCTGCGAATTCTTTCTCACTGCAATGCGAGTTTCCTTAGCTCCCAACTCCACTCACGAAACTGAATATATTTAATTGGTAGACAATGTAAAGGGTTTTTCAGTAAGAGCGCTTCAACTTTTGAACTTTTTTGAATAAAACACAAACGGTTTGATTTTTTTAACTAATTTTTTTTTATATTATCGAGTTTGAACATATACATTTAAGTATGAAATTCGATTTCTTTTGCATGACCACCGCGTGCACGTTTTACGAAGTCTAATCGTTGAACCCAATTTTCGACCACTCTTTTGCATAAATCGGCCGAAATTCCAGCAATTTCGCGTTCAATATTGGCTCTGAGCTCACAAATCGTCGCCGGCTTGTTACTGTAGACCAATGAATTCACATAACCCCAAAACGGGACGGCTTGTTAAATGGACCGTAAAATGGCCGTAATGCTCTTAAAGTAGCAGCAACAGAACGATTATTTTCATAAAAAATTTGCACGATTTGCAATTGTTGCTCAAGTGTGTAGCGTTCCATGATGAAATGTATACTAATGAAGTTTACAAATGACAAGCGAAAAATAAAAAATATTGCGTCGTTCGCCCTCCCTATCGGAAAAAAGTTGAAGCGCACCTATTGAATAACCCTATACATATATGAAGAAAAGCAAAAATAATGGAATTCTTATCTGCGAATTTGTCCTCGCCGTATGTATTGTACATTTTTTTACAGAATTTATGGCAAGTCTAAATATATCCGTGAGCTTTTGGCTAAAACAACTTAACTGACTTTAACAGGATTTGTTTTTTTTTTACCAACATATAAATATTTTTAGCTAGAAATTGTTCATACAAGCATACAGGGTGAATGATATGAAGTGTTACCAACTTCACACTGCTTCTATCTGTAAAACAGCTCATGACATCAACGTCAAAATTTTTCTAATGACAGTTCAATATATTGTTTTAAGCCATCAAAAGCATTTGCGTCTGTGTTTTGTTGAATTTTTTTTCTGTGATGGAATTCAAACGTAATGGTAGCATTGCAAACCGCTATTGAGGTGGACCAAAAAAAACCGCAACAACGCCAGAAATGGTGCGGAAAGTGAAGGCTCGACTCTAACGAAATCCACGTCGAAGTGGAAGAAAAATGGCCAAAGAACTGAAAATATCGCAAGACAGCATTCGACGCATATTGAAAAGTGAGCTCAAGGTCAAGGCTTACAAGTTACAAAAAGCACACGATCTTTTACCCCAGCAAAAAAAAAGTCCGTTCCAAAAGAGCAAAGGAGTTGTTACGGTTGCACGAACGTGGCGAATTTCCTAACATTGTGTTTTCTGATGAAAAAAATTTCCTAATTGAGCACTTCATAAACACTCAAAACGATCGTGTTTACTTGACCGAACGCTTATACGAGAATTTGAGCCTACGTATGGCCACTCGAAGAAATTTCCCATGGCAAAAAATGGTTTAGGCCACAGTGACCGCTGATCGACGCTCTCCAATCGTTTTTACCGAGCCAAAGTGTCATGCGACTTATTATCGGGAAAAGGTTTTAGAAGCTGCTTTAGAGCCGTGGACACGCAAACATTTCGGTCGTAGCCCATGGAGGTTCTAACAGGACTCGGCACCGTCTCATAAAGCTCGTGTGAACCAAGAATGTTTAAAAAATCATGTTCCACACTTCATTTCGTCCACACAATGGCTTTCGAATTCGCCAGACGCAAATCCGATGGACTATTCCATCTGGTCGATTTTGGAGAGCAAGGTGAGGACTAAAAAATATGCCAGTATGGATGCGCTGAAAAAAGCGCACATTCGTGCAACATGCAACTCATTTTTTGACCGTTTGAAGGCTATAGTCAAGGCAAAAGGTGGTAATATCCAGCTAAAGTGAATACATATATGTTAAAATTGTAATCATTTTTGAACAATTTTGTCTTTGAAATCAATAAAATACAAATAATTTCACACAAAAAAGTTATGGTGTTTTGAATAGGTAACACTTCATATCGTTCACCCTGTATATAGTTTATATATGCTTATCTATTTTATAAGCCAACAGGATTGTGCTATCTGTGAAGCTAAAAGTGCTAAGTCGACATGGGCTGTTTTGTCAAAAGTTCAAAGAATTGTAAACTTATTCTGTTGCATATAAATACGTTAACTTACAATTTGATAAAAAAGTTATTTGCACAACTCAAAGCAATAATGTATTTCTCTGCTGATGCTTTTGTAAATATTTTCTTCTAAAAAATTTCACATACACACACAACTATATTTTATTGTTGCATGCACAATTTATTAAACTTAAATACAATTGTTATATGCGCATTTTACTTTCTGCCTATCTGACAATTGCACCATGAAAAAAATTTTTGCCAAAGAGTTTTTTCTATAAAAAAAATTATCGAGCATTGCTTTGAATTGAAAAAATAAAAGCACATTCATGAAAAGTAAATTTTAAAAATATTTTAAATGAATGAACAAACTAATAAAATTTATATATCATTAAATCATCAAGTATTAGTTCGCAAATATTGCAAATGGAATGTTTAAGGATATGATTGACTGACACTCACGGCCCAAATCACACATGTATGTACGTGTGTTCTATAGCACACAACCACACATAATACACATTTATAGACCTGCTTACATATGTTCATATGTTCGTATTTGAATGCTTTTACCAATTATATAACAAGTCTGTTTGGCTACTTAGTTGCGTAATGCTGATATAGGTACATAATGCGATGGCGTAAGCGTAGTCGTAAGCGCTTAGCGATTTCGAAAATTTCGTTGAAAATGGTTTATTTAAAATACTAGGTATGTAGGCAGGATGCTTTGTAAATTTATGTAAGTAGTAATGCTAAGTACTCTTTCGAAACAGATTACGATTAAAGCAAATCGCGTTTGCACGTTATACTGTTGATATGCATCCAATCGACATACATACAATGCAATTTAAATCATATAACATTTTCTCTGTAGCTCAATACTTTGCTTAGTATATTTTCTTTAGAATATTTTAGTTGAAAAATGCATTGTTCCTAGAACGACTTTTGCAGTTGTAATGCATACATAGATCAACAAAAAAATTAGTAATATGTAAATGCATATTTAAAATGTAATTAAGTGTCTTCTCAACCTCGGAACGGTCTTCTATCACATGTACATATTTTTAGTGCTCGTGTGCATACATAATTATCGTAAATGTTTTTAAATTAATATTTAGTAATAATTATATAAATATGTAGTTAATGTTATTAAAATTCGTATGTGTAGTTAACGAGTTGTTGTGAACTTTTCTAAGCCATATTAATGGCATCTTAGTTAGGTTTGTCGTAGTATAATAAATATCTTTTTTAAATGGTATATTTACTAAACAGTTGTATGTTCTCTATGCCAAACCTTCTATTATTTTAGTTGGTCAATACGCGATAACTCTACTCAAAATGACCCATTAATCCAAAAATCAAATAGAAAACGCTTTTAGAAATTCATTTAATATATATCTGCTGAAGTAAGAAACACTATTTGCTCATTATTTCTTTCGCCTAGCACATACATATGTATGTATACATGCGTACAATTCGCAACCTATTTGTGCAATAATATATTAAAAAAAGATGGCGATAGTAAAAAGAATGAATGCTTCAAGAATACAATAAGAGCTTTCAGTATATTGGCTTAACCGTAGTTGAGCAGAAGGCCTTCAGCATCTCCAATGTTCCTAATGTCCTTGGTGAACAAATTTTTAACACTGGCGGGATCGACTCTATAGGAGTTGAAATATTTCAATGTCTGTTTGACCAAGGCCGGACGTTTACATATATAAAATACGCTTGAACGTCTTATCATCCTCTTGTCCCGATAGATATAATATGATCGTATATCCAACTGGTTCATGTGAAAACTTAGTCGATTGGGACCGGTTAGGGAGACAGAAAGCAACCTAATGTCAGTCCTATTAAACGATGTACTATCCCTTCTTCCTAAGGAAGATTGTGCCCATCTGAAAGATGTGACGTTATACTGACGCAGTTGCGTGAGAGAAATGTAAAAGCGCGAACAAAGATACAAGAAGAAGAAGAAATGGCACAAACACACAAGAGTAAATTGCATATTCGGGACGTCACACACACAACGATTTCGTCAAATTTACTGAGAGCGGAATTACGGTATGAGATGGGTGATGTCTTTGTATGCCGTACAATATCGCTGCCAAACACATATTCCGCTCTGAGTTAACCCACTCTGCAATTGGAGATCACGGAGAACAATGGTTCACCTCTATGTTGATGCTTTAAAGTGCATGCTGCTTGTATCTGATAACGATTCTCATTGGCGGGTGACAAGGCGTCAGCAAGGATCTTTTACTAGTATTTCCCATAACTACAACTTTCATCAAATCAATAAAATGTTGATTTAGTGTGTGCAAACAAGTCATTTAGGCAGCATCCCAGGTAGTATCAAGCTTAAATAAATAACTTTTGGAACTTCAGAACTCCCTAAAAGAATGCAACGCTCAACGCCCCTTCACCTAAAAGAAACCGTACACACCCTCTTGTATACCGAACTGCCAACTCATCAAACATCGGCCTTCTAGTAATACATAAATTTAGGGTTACGAAGCTCATCCAAATGGGCATAGTTCAAGTGCGAGTTTTTTTGCGAGTTTAATTTAAAGTAATTGATAAAAGTTGGCATACAAATACTACGAGCATGCCATTACTAGTGCCTCACTCGCTTTGCCTAGCAGATCAATTTTAATACATGGACAGCAAGTAGAGCATTTACCTATAGAGCTTACAGCTAATTATTTATTTAGCTGTTTGTCTACCCGTCTATGAGTCTATAGTTCGATAGTGCCAAGTAGAAAGTAAGTTATCTCAACGCCCTTTTCCTTATGTCTGTAGACCATGGGCCTTGAGGTCGAAGTGCAAGCCTCATAAAGCAATGTGTGTAGATTAGTATTGAAAGTTGAACAATTGCCAATATTCAATATAACTGTACGAAAAAGAATTTTCTGCAATTTAAATTACTGCATGTTGTTTAAGAAATAAATACGCTTATTTTAACACATTTGAAAATGTGCTTGCCAGTGGCCACCTTTAAGTATGATTTTTATCGAGCTTTTCCAAAACTAGAACATTCATAATTTGCCATTGCCAGCTTAAGCCTGATTATTGAAATCAAAGAACAACTACGTACAGATCCTATCATGAATGAATATCTACAAAAAAACTGTTTAATTTGCAAAAGTTCACTGTTTACTCACTTACTGTACTAGTGAAACAGATGCCAGAAGTACAGAATTGCCTGGAATTGATACGGTATGATCTTAAGGACAGAAAAGCATATTTCAAAAGATACTTCTGCGACTATAACTATAGGTAACACAACATGGGCTGAAAAGTCCAGGGCCTAACAAAGAAAATACGTTTTTTGTTTGTTCAAAATTACCTTTATTCATCAACGTAATTTCCATTAAGAGCAACACAACTATTTCAGCGATAACCTCTTCATTCGAGCGACATTTCTTACTGGCGTGCATTTGTTTTACTGCGAGCAACCAGTAGTCGCTGGGAACCAAATCTAGATATGGGAGCAATTCAAAGTTCAATTCATGTAGTTTTGCCATTGTTTCGATTGACTTGTAACACGGTGCGTTGCCTTGACGAAACCAAACAGAAAGTAAACATGGCATCCACTTTGAACAGAGGTTTCTCATAGTGAAATGCCCATATAATAGAAAGCCAACAGGTTCTTCTAATTTCTTTACGATATCAGATAACTCACGCAACTTCACTTTTCGATCGCTCAAAACGATTTTTTTGGACTTTTTTATGTTTACTGGTGTTACCGCCCCAATTGGACGCCCACTGCATTGTGCATCATCGATGTCTCTATGACCACGTTGGAAGTCATAAGTCCTATAACACTTTTCAAGTCTTTGTTTCGCTTGAATGAAATTTTTTCCATCAAGAAGCAGTGAAAAATTAAAATACAATATCATTTTTGATCCTTTATTTTGAAAATAACAAAAGTATCGCAATAACTCACGATCTAATGAATAGAATATCAGGAAATTTTAGCACCTGTCTTTTTAAGGTTAGCACTAAATGAAAAAGAGGTGATGCAATAAAACTAGTGTTAGAACCGGGGCTTTTCAGCCCATGTGCTCTCTCTCCAATTATGATCTTCCTCTCAAAACTTCCATCGTTCGATGTAAAACCTTTTTAAAGTTGCATATATATGTGTAAACTACTAGTACACTATAAAAAATAAATACATGTTTAAACAATTCGGATAAAAATAAAAATTGTATACACATACACATATAATATCTACATATATATGTATGTGTCTTATTGTAGATTACTGGGTAATGAGTAAAATTTTGTTTTCGCGTATGAATTTTATTTCGCATATTTACTTCACCCTCCATATATTCTTACTCAAGTACATGGAAATTACACTCTAAGTGCCTTAAACACATTCGCACTCATTTATGTAACATTATTTGGATGTGCTTTAAAAATTTGTTTCCCATCTTAATCCCAAAAATCCAATGTATGAAGCCTGTTACTTGTAAATAAGTATTTGTCCAAGAAGAAAAGTTAATAAATATTCAAACAAAAAATTGCACACTAATATTCTCAAAAAGCTGAAAATTTTATATTCTGTTTTATAAAACGTAGGAAAATATGTGCATTTGTAAAAAAAGGAATTAAAATATTTTTCGAAATAATCAACTTTCCAAGTTGTTAGTGTTTTAGAAATGGAGTTACAAAGATTACCCCTTAATTCCATACATATACATACATATCCCGTATTCGAAGACAATATGTGTCACCCTCAATTTGAATTTACTTAGTAGTATTAGTTGTTGGTGCGTTTATATGTAGTTCATTATTCATGCGAATGCACAGATATTTATTTATTTAATTTGAATATATTCAAGAAAACTGTAGTTTTAAATTTATTCAATATCAATTATTTAGCACAGGCACACACACACACACCAATACATTCACAAACATACCGAAATTAAACAAAGCCAAAACTTTAAAAGCAATATCATAAAGTAAACTTTGCTCGCTAGCGATGAATTAGATTCTTACATAACACAATAATACATACAAACACATACACAAATTCCAAACTATAGCGAAATTTTGAACAAAATTGCACTTATTTAATATGATTTCAATGCATAATGGGAATTTCGTCAACAAATTCAACAAGAATATATGTAGCAACAACATTCTACCAATACATGTAAGTATATACATATTAGTGCTATAATCGTAAGTTGCCCACATGCACATTAGGGGTGTCCTTACACTTTTAAATGGAATAAATAATTTAAAATTTTTTCATTTTAGAAAATTTTCCCAAATTTTATGGTCGAATTCCTAACTCAAGTCTTTTCCCCCAGCTTTTTAAACTTACGAAGGTGGACTTAACAGTTATTAGTTTAGGTAGAAATACTTGATTTTTTCTTATTCGTTATAACTAAGTCTATTTTTAAAGTCATTTGTTTCAAAAACTAAATCTAGGGTTTCCTTGCACTAAGTCATTTCTTGAAGTTCGAAAGTTTGAGTAATGCACGAAACTGCCATTAACCATCTACTATCACAGAAAAATTACGATCTGTGGCATACCCCCAAGTTTTGCCTGTGATTCCCTGTATTTATTCCCCCAAAGGCACATCCAAGGATTAAAAATAAAAAGTAAATAATTGGCGCGTATACAGAAGTTAGATGTTTAGCCGAGTTATTCCTCTTATTTGTGGTGTGTGTCTTTATGTTGTTCTACAAATGGAGGGACCTACGGTTTTAAGTCGACTCCGAACGGCTTTTTGAGGAGGATCTTTTTGATGGCTGGAATACTCTTGGAGGTTTCTATTATTTGATGTTCATACAGGGAGATTCGAACCTACGCACTCCTGAATGGTAGTCACGCACTAAGCCATTCGGGTAGCGCGGCCGAGCGTTAGAGCTAAATAAATGGGTTGGTAAACGAAGAAACGGTCATTCCTGAAGGTAAGTGAATGTCTTCACCTTTTAGTAAAATAAAGCAAAGTATAATTAACAGATTCATTAATAATTAGAGATTTTAATCCAATTAAGCTTGCTTTTCCAGATTCTTTTCGCTTTACAAAAGCGGGTACCCATTTAGCCGAGCTCCACAGCTTTGGAAATCTACTGGATTGGATGTAGACCGGGGTTGTGGAAGATTGCCAACTGCGCAACACTAGCCTGCATTCTCTTTCCCTGACTCTTTGGACTTATCTTAATTTATCTCTGCACACAATGTGGCAAGTTTTGTGAAAATATTTTGGCCAATACGCTTACAAGATCGCTTTCGGATTAGGTAGTATTGAACGAGTATTGTATTAAGTCCCTTCAGCTGGGTTTCAGGTTGATAGCATCTAGACTGATTTCTCAAAAACTTTCTACAAAGTTTCACATTCTTTATTAATTTATAAGCTAGCACGCATCGGCTACATTTTTTCTGAACCTCTCTTCGTCTCCTCTGGGGTTCCCCAACGGAGCATACTTGGTCCGCTGCTGTTTTGTTTTGTTAATAAATGATATAAGTAGCTGCTTTAGCTTCGCAAAATATTTGCTCAATACCGACGACCTAAAACTATTTTTGAAAATTACGAAACCCGATGATGCACTTAAAATTCAAAAGGACATTGACAGCTTTCAACTATAGTGCGTAAATTCTCCGCTTTCTTTAAACCTCAAAAAGTGCTTTAAAGCAGAGGTCGAAAAAGCTTGCTCGTGCGAGCAGTACACTCAACACAAGAATGATAGAGAAATTCGTCTTGCACTCAACACACGTATTCTAACGTTCTTAAAATCAGTCGTTGTTCTTATACCAAAGAAACATTTCTTATGCTACAGTGGATATAGTTGGATATATTATATAAATAAATAAAATGATTGGTAAAAATTGTATGATCCCAAATGCGGAGGGATAATTTGTTTACTGAGAAGAAAAAGAAACTACTATAACTATTTTCTTTGACTTTGAGGATTGTTTTGAAGACATTAAGGAAATTTAGAAGTGCATTGATCTCTTTGATAACCCCTTTGATAATCCTATGACTCATAGAGACTTTGATATCTGTGCTCATCAAGCCACTTGCAAAGTCAGTTTTGCCGACCTTTGCTTTAAAGTCACGTATGTAAAATCTCATGACACCTGGCCGTCATCTTATAACACTTCTGCTATGAAAAATCTCCCCTCAGAAAATCATCTGCCGTTCGGAGGCAATATAAAACTGTAGGTTTCTCCATTTTGTTGAAAAACATCAAGACGCACACCACAAATAGAAAAAGAAGCTTCGCCAAAAATACCAACCAAACATGCAGGCGCCAATTATACTCGTAAATACATACATATACAACATAAGAAAAGAATCCCCTCGATCATTTAAGTGCGAAATTTCTCCAACAGGGGACTAACCCTTGCAGTTTATATAACAAAAAGATTTCGTCATGTTTCGAAAAGTTTACTGCTTCTGCTATTTTGGTGGATGCAAGTCTTGTGGAAAGTCATTATTTGGATATTACCAAGCACGTTTTGAAATTATTATACAATGCACTTTTTGTCGCCTGAGAAGTAAGGCGCCTGCATGAGATGCGCATATCCTTAGTAATCTTACGAACTATTGGCCGTCCATTAGTTTATTACTATTTGATTGATTTTATCAGCCATGTCTGAATTGGAAACTACACTTGAATTCTCCACATCTTATTTGACGTTCACGATGGGGTTTTCCCATAAACACTGAACAATTCGCTAACGACGAGTTTTTACCTACTAAATACTAAGGTGTATTGCTTTAAACATCACCTCCCAAATAAAGCATACAATGCACAGAGTGGCCCAGAGGTTTGAATATTAACTTAGGACCTTTTATCAACCAAATTTATTTTGATGTTATAATTCATAATAAAAATTAAATATAATTCTAATAAAAACTTATTTTATTATGTGAATTATTTTGAGAATATTGCAATATGTTAAAACACATTATAAATTAAAAATAGTCAAAATTCAAAAAAACAACAAACATACATACGTATATGACAGCTATCAGATAAAAGCTGTTGCCTCGATGTACCTCCGTAAAGTTTTTTGATTCCTCTTATGAATTTGAGGATATTTTCTCCTAATATAAAGGCATAAGTCATGCATTTCTATATATAAAGTGTAAATATGTATACGTATTTATATGTACTTCTAAATTTATATAAAACTCCTTTGGTGTAGTTGCTCACTTCCATTTTGCATGACTCTTAACATTACCCAACGTACTAATAGGCCTCTTCCCCTCCATCCAAATGTCACACATGTGCTCTGCCATAGTGTATGTATTTATGTATGTATTTTGTCTTTTTTAGTAATTCATGTTAGAGTAAATAAATAATAGCTGTGTTTTTTACGCGTATATGCAACTGCGCTTAAAGCTTGTTTGCACGAAGTATTAAGCGCAGTTATATGAACATTTATGAAATAATTGCGGATAAACTGAACGTTTTTTACGTATCTGTTATGCCAAGTGACACAAATCACCTCTTTTGTTATCCAGGAAAAATTTTATGTGGGCATGTAAGTATAGTTTTGAGAGAAGTAATGATGCAGACTCAGTTTTTCATTTTCGCATCAATTTAATTTTGAAATGGCTTTGAAGTTTCGAAGAACTCAGTGATATTAATATGGATATGAAACGAGGAGAATTTAACTAAAAATTGCAAGAACACTTCTCTTTACTTTTCGCCAGGTCAAATAAGATTGTTGATAGTATCCATTGGGTTACCTTATTTCATAGAAGGAAGGTAGTGCTGGCTGATCTGTAAAAACATCTCACTTAGACCTCTAGCGTCCATTGTGTTAGCAGTGCCTTATATTTGGAGTCGAATTATTATCATAGAAGGAAAATTCAACTATTTTTGTGTGTTATTTTCGTACGTTTTTATACCAGCAAGAAGAACAAAGTTGAAAGTAAACAATTTCTTTTTTTATCAGCTACATATATGTATATATGTTTTCTCTTAATATTACTATCAAGGAGTGAGTAAAAGTATTTAGAACCACTTTCTGAAAATTTAGTTTTTTGAAACTTTAAGGGCTTTGAAAATTTAATGCGAGAATGTTTTTGTATTTATAATAATTTCAGCCGAATAATGAGGAAATGAAATACTGAATATGCAGCATTACTAACATATGTAAAATCTATACTTTCACGCCCACATACAATAAATAACTTTTACTATCGCAATCGCGGATGAGCGAAACCAAAGCTAATGTGCTATTTTGTACGTGTCTATGTATGTATGTCAAATAGAACAAATAGTACAAATTTTAATTAACTTTTAACTGTTTATCTGTGTCCAATGCATACCTTTATAGGAAACTCAGTATATAAGTTTGAGTTTATAGCATACATACTTATGTATACACTTAAATAAATAGGAGGCATCCACGGTGGCGAGAATACAGGAGCTTGGCGAAATTTGCGAACCACTATCGCGCTCTCAGTGAAACTGATTTGCTAACGTAATAATTGAATTTTGGTTTTAATTTTATTGTTGTATTAATTTTTATTTTTATTATTATTAATGAGCGAATTTAATCCACTACGCAGCTCTCTTTATTGTTTGTTCAATTGTTACATCAAAGCTAGAACTGTTCTCACGGATGGCGCAATTATTCTTGGGAGCCATCTATAACTTTTGTGCTTTCGTACAAGTATCTGCTCAAAAATTAACAGTAAGCATCCCTCTTGGTTGATTGCGCGCTCTATCGTTCCTGAGAAAGTAACTGGTATGTATCACAGCGTATGGGTGGCTGTGATTTGTTTTTATAAATACGAAACTTCACGTAGCCCCACAGAAGATAGTCGAGCGGCAGGAAGTTGCACGCATACCTATGTACATAGAAAACGAACTTTCTTTGCATCGTATTTTAGTATTTTAGATTTTTAACTACTTTTCTACCGGATAAAGCACTATCATCTTCTTGGAGGCGTTAAGGTTCTTAGCAGATTTTTTTGCCACTTTCCGGCTTCATACTAATAATAATACGGGACACAGTATTCCGGTTAACATTTTGATCTAGCGATTGTTACAAACCCCATTTTATACAAACAATGGATTACACGCCATATAGGTATGTATAACTACTATGCTACTCCTCTTAATTAAATAAGGTCGAATCTAGTCAAAGGAAAGTCAAGTGAAAACCAAGGCATGTCAATTTAGTTACTAAAATGGTATTGGAGATTTTATCGAATGCTTTAGAGAAGTTTGTGTGTATCGATTCAATTTGAAAACTACTCTGAAAGCCTGCATAGCAACCTTTAGAAAAAACTGAAAATAGGGCAAACTTCGATTACGTAGATCTTACAACTACAATTGGCATTATCGCTCTTATGTCCGCTTTTCTAAATTGGAGTGACTGATGTTAAGTTCCAATTCATCGATAAATATTCCTCCAGCTAAGGATTTAAATATTAAAATTTACTTGCAAAGATTGCAACATAGAGCCACAAGCAATATTACAGAAATACCATCGACATCAGCTTGAGAAGAGTTTTTAATCTTTAACCGTCCCTCAATAACATCATCATCTGAGAGAACAAGTGAACTGAAGTCAACAGTAGAAAAAATATCCTCATGAAATTTTGGCGAATGGCTGCCAAATGTTCTTCTTCAAGATCTTCATAAGATACGAAATTAGATGCGAAGAAATCAGCAAATAAGTTCGTTGTATCACTGGCAGAGGAAACAATAACGTCTTAGGAATATCAGAACCCTTTTTCATCGATTTAATATATTGGTAAAAATTCTCCGAATTACTTTTTATGTTAACCTCAAAAATATGAATGTAATTTTATACAAATATTTATATGAATCACGAAACTTATTCCTGACAATTTTGACGTTGATGTCATTAGCTGTTTTACAGATACAAACAGTGTGAAGTTGGTAACATTTCATATCGTTCACCATATATAAGTACATACACCAAACTCTTTTTTCACACGGAAGATACGTTACTGAGAAAAGTGTGCAAACATATCTTGTAAAAAATATAAAACATGCCCCAAAAGTCTAGTTCACAAGTGTCAAATATAGTTGATGTACGACGCCATTTGCAAAGATTATAAATCTTGGGTGATAAATTTTGCACCACGTTGCACTTAACACGACTGGAAAATGTAAAAATACCACCATTGCTCAAAAATTATGCTCCTAAAATATAAAATAGTATCGGCCAAATGTGTGCAATTTCGCTTCGTGTTTTTACACCAACGATAACGAAGAGTTAGCAACATTAAGGGGGTCTTCTGGTCTCGAGGCCCTGAAATGAAGGGTTTTTTTGGGGATTGATTGTGACAAATCCTGTGAATATTTTAAAAATTTTTTATTTTTTATTTTAAAGGTACATGTCTTGGCTTTTAAAAAATGGTTTTGACTTTGAAAAAAATTAACACCCGCGACCTTGAAATGGCGCTGAAGACGTCCACCTCCAAACGAAACAGGTCTCCATTTTGGTCACGGTTTTTCCACCTGGGTAATCAGAAAGCAAAAATTAGATATGCGTTGTCTTCAGAGTTGCCCTGGTTAAGTTTTCCCGTGACAGATTTTTTTTTTTTTAATTTTTTTCAAAAGTTATGCAACAATTTGCAAAAAAAATTTTTTTTTGCTCATTTTTTGAACTTTAAAAGGTTATAAAAATGGAATGAAAAAAAATTTCAAAAATCGTACACGGGGAAACTTAGCGGTAAGTTTTCCGAACCTTTTAAGACCAAAACCATTGAAATCGGAGTATAACTACTATGAAAAGTGTGACCAAAATGCTTAAAAAACACGATTTTCGGGGAAACGCGTTTAAAGATAAAGTTTGATGAAAACGGCCGGAGGAGGGTACACTTCGGTGCCCAGAAAAATGTGAAAAAATGCGATTTTCAAAAAATCCTTTCTGTGGCGTATTCTCGCATACACATACAACAAAATTATGCAAAAAAAAAAAATCGATTTTTTTTTCGCTGGAGACCAGAAGACCCCCTTAAGGGTTTTCCAATAACAAGTGTTGTTTTGAATAGCCCGCTATTTTGGTAGATATCACTTATGAAGCTGTAATTTCTTGATATTTGACAAGTATAAACAACGCATTGAAATTATTAAAATTCACTAAAAAAATGGTGAAAATTCGGCAGAGACGGTTCGTAAAGCTCGAACATTTTTGGGTCATCGTGAAGCTCCTTGTCGAACCGCAATACAGAAATTGGTGGAAAAATTCGAACTATTGGGACAAGTTAGTGATGTGAAAAATAAAACCCGTGCACGTCGCTCAAGAACAGCCGAAAATCGGAAATATAGCTGTTGTAGCCGAAAGTGTTGAAGAAAATCCAGGTTTGTCCATTCCTCGTCGTTCTTCGGAATTAGGCATTCCACTAACGTCATTACGCATGCATTTTGCATAAAGATTTGGGTCTTAAGGCTTATAAAGTCCAGTTAACACAAGAACTCAAGCCGGCCGATCATCAACAACGTTGTGTCTTTGCTGATTGGGACGTTGAAATGCATGAAAATGATCCGGAATCCATCGAAAAATCATCTTGACTAATGAGGCCCATTTCCACCTCGGTGGCTTTGTCAACAAGCAAAATTGTCGGATCTGGGGCTCAGAAAATCCGAAAGTTATTGTTGAAAAGCCTCTCTGTCCTCAACGTATGACTGTTTGGTACGGTTTATGGTCCGGCGGAGTCATTGGACCTTACTTTTTCGAAAATGGGGCTGAAGCAACAGTTACCGTGAATGAATTGCGCTATCGAGAGATGATTAACGATTTTTTATGGCCGGAATTGGATGGAATTGATCTGGACAACGTTTATTTTCAACAAGACGACGCTAAATGCCAAACAAGCAACGAAACCATTGATCTTTTCCGGGAATAACACCTCTTATTGGAAAACCCTTTATAATACTTTCGCTTCTAAGAAAAAATTCGGAAGTTAAATCTTAAAAATTATACAATAATGCTGCGAAGGAAATTTAAATTATTGGCTTTATTTTAAAAAACCCACGCTTATGATTTCTGAAACACTAAGTGTGGAAACTCGTTATAGCATCTTAGACACTTTCACTCGTTTTTAAACATAAAGATATTCTCCTCGGCTTTCAAACACTTCCTCTCAATAATACCTTGAGCGAGCCTAGACGATAATGTTATACTAAATTTGAAAAAAATGCATATATTTTAAAGAGATGACTTCGAAGGAGATTTTGAGTAAGTCCAAATGGAATAAAATTTTGGTAAAAAATAATAATAATAAAATAATTTGCAGTATGAAGTCCGATGAAAAGCGAAAAACAAATCTCAAATCTATCGAACTGTGCCAAAAAGATGCATGCAATTAAAGTAGCCTGAAGCCGGATATCTTTAAACAACCTTAAATCACTTATTGTACCTTAAATCTGGTACACATTTTTTAAGTAATTATAAAGAATGCCCATATACCCTATTAAATAAAACAAATAACAGTTAACAACCAAAACGCCTTTTTGACTTAACATTTCAACTACCATTGTGAGAAAAGGATTGTTTTAGGTCACTTTTTGTAGAGACTCTAAAGAGAAATTTTACACAAAAAAAAATATTTATTTATTTATTTAAATATAATTGAATGAGAGAGAGAAAAAGAGAGAGAGAGAGAAAGTGTGTATTTAAGAAGTACGATGCACAAGAGCAGATCAATGGGGCAGCGCATCTGTATACCTATAGAGCAGGGGTCGGTAAAGGTTGCACGTGCTGCAACACTCAACACCCGTATTCTTACGCTCTTCAAATCAGTCGTTATTCTAAACCTAATTCTTATGTTACAGTAGACATACATATTTAGTTATATGAATAAAATGATTGAAAGAAAAGTATAAATCTAAATTAATTTAAATTACTTAGTATTTAATTTAATTTAGTATTAACTTTTCATTTTTGGCGCATTTGGTTTTTGACGCACTAGTTTACTCTTTTTACTTTTCACTGTGCAGAGCGCTTACTCTGTGCTCACCAACACACTCGTAACAACACTTTGCCGACCTCTGTTATAGAGCCGCAAATTCTCACGGTGGAAAGAATTTTCGAAAAGTTTTCTGAAAACAAGCGACGAGTCGGAATGAAATTCTTTCCCTTCTCATTTCGAATTAATTTTTTTTTTTTTATTAAAAAAAAACGTTTAATATTTTGCTTATTATTAATTTTTTCTAGAGCAGTAAGAGAATTTTATACTATCTTCCAATACTAATATAGTACTATGAAGTATTTCATATGTCCTAACCACTAAGCTCGACCCCCGTTATTGTTCAAATACGGTCCATAAAAATTTGCAGTAACTGAGTAAACCAATACTAACACTAATAAATAACCCAAGTTCGTCCTGCACTCCGCCTCTCGCCATATTCGTGAGATGTTCTCTCAAGAGCCGGTACATCTGAAGAAAATGACATTATTATTTAAAATTATATAGCATTACCTGCATTACTCGCTACTATAGGCCATTTTATTATACATATTATATAAAAAATAATTTTTAAATAAAAAAAATTAAATATGTCACATTTTGCAATTCCTACACAAATACATACACGTTACAAGCCACCACTGTTATTTTCTCTTAAAATTATTTGCTCAATAATAAAAAAATCGCTACTAAATTACCAATATTCTCTTTTTTCACTTGCTAATCTAAATCTTTTTCAGTATCAGCTATTCTCCGGTCGAACTTAAGCAAAAACATTTTACACGACATAACTATCAAAATCATTTTTAGCTCATCTTGCATATGTTTAGCAGAAATAAATTCTCTACTGCACCAAATAACAGCGTGAACTAAGAGGGGCTTGTGAAAGAAATCGACAAGTTTCAATTTTCGCTTAAAGAACATATAAACACATACATATAAATATCTATGAAAAACCAACAAACAAAAAATTAGATTTATTTTCAATCAGGTAGTATATTCGTACCTATCAAACTTAACTTAAATGTTATCTATATACTAGCATATTTAGTTAAAATACTTACCTTACTCACGTACAAACTTACATACATACATATATCAAAATGAGGTTGACGTTGTGTTAAACACAAAGTAAGCAAATAAAAGTTTACATATTTCCGAAATTTAAGGTGAAATACAAATACCATGTATGCAAATGCAATCATTTTAAAAACTGAAATTAGAAATTAATACCTACATTTAATGTACTAGAAAAAAGGGAATCTAATTCAATTTAAATCTTTGTATTTACTTATACATACTAACATTTACACGAATTACAAACTACAAACCATTAGCAAATTTTCAGCAAAATATATTAATGTATTTACATATTTAATATGTTGATGTTCACAAAGGAATCTCGATGTTTTATTAAACAAGTATTGTAGGTGAATTGGGGCAAAAAGCTCAAAATTATACATGCATACATACACACATATAATCCATCCAAATACATCCAGTAGGTGAATTAGTAGGTGTACGTAGTGTTTAGCTCAGTACAAAATAGTGGAAGTCACGAAAGTAAAGCCCTTTATCAATATTTTTGGTAACTTTCAAAAAGTTTAGTAGACTTGTCGTGGTAACTTCGTTCTATCAATATTACATGCATAAATCAATATCCAGAATTGTAGATTCGCCCATAAATACCTTTGTGTGTTAATTTACTGATTGAATTGGTTTTTCTATGAATCTTTTTTGCGAATTTTCGCAAGGAAATGAACCGGAAGAGAATCTTTTCTGTTTCAGACGCTCTCGGCTGTCGCCGAAAACAATGGAGTCTCTGAGGTAAATGTAGAGAAAATTTGCCAAATCACAGGACAGCTTGAACTCTAACGATGGTGGTGGCATCCCCCTTATGCAGAGGGTAAACAACTCGTGTTCACTTTCGATCCCATTACGGGTTGACTCCAACTTTCACCAGCCTGCATAAAGGTATATTTCGAAAAATATAAGGGTGAGATTTACGTTAAAACACCATCTCATACTCTGTTAATAAGCTTGCAGTTCTCCGTCTGCGTTGACAATGAAGTGTTTTACAGGTTTTAGTTATTCAAAATAATAGCGCACTTCTCAATTAAGTGCAAATAAACTGGCATCATGGCGTTTATAAATTACCACGACAATGCAACAACTAAATGTAAAGTATGTAGAAAAGTATTTGTCTTCATAATTTGCAAATGACTGTCTATTTGCACGTAATTGTGAATTGGCGGTATTTTATTACTTCAATGGATTGCTCTTTTTAAATTTGGATTGCCCATCTCTCTCAACCTCTTTTCACTGCACTAGCATTACTATGTCCCCTACATGTACATATATAAAGTACATTATAAATTGAGAGACTACTACTAATACTGGACAGACGTAGATTGCACCTTACTTAGGCTGTTTTTTTTTTCAAATATTTTTCTATTGGTTCTTCTGAAAACACCAGAATGTTAAAATTTTCAAGTTTTTTTTTTTCTTCACAGTTTTCTATTTATAGTATCTTATAACATATATTTTTTATATATTTGACCATAAATCGATGAAAAAGTACTTATTTTTCTGGAACTAAAAATGTATTTTAGAAAATACACAAAAAACCCAAAATAACACAGAAATATCACGTAAAAACTTAAATGTAGAATTACCCACACCTAATCTATATTCACTTGGTAGCCAAAGCATTTATTAGCTTTTCCAAAACACTACGCGATAGCTTAGCCCATAGTTTAGCCTACTGTGGGGTCAAGAAATATTCGTGGACTAACCTTTTTTTCATATCAATACCTCCTGTAATTCTCTTATCTACATAACATCACTTCTTCCTTGTTCGAAGCACACATACCGTTTTGTCATAATCAACGACCTAGACAGAGTTGAGTAGTACAAAAAAACTTAAAATAACATAATACAACGTTGCATAACATTACTATACTTAGCACAACATACCAAACATAAGCAGTTAAGCGAGTAATTTACCTTCAAAAATGTCTTATGCATATACAGGTCAAGCAAAAAATTAAAGAAAGCAATTGAAAGCAAGAAAATCAAAAGAAAGCAATTGAAATGTTTCTAAGCCAACATTTTTGAATGGCTAAATTCCAAAATTAATACAATTAGTATGGCGCGCATATATCTTTTAAGGCTAAAAACTTGTTGCTCAAGGCCAAGCATGGGAATTCCAACTACTCATTAAAATGGACGAAATTACACATTTACATGAATTGCTTTAAGGTTTTACTAAAACTTCACGTTTAGCATAACAAGCTTAACAGCACACAACACAACATAACACGGCATAACATAACATAACATAAAAGAATACAACATATTATAAAACAACATATCATAATATAACATAACTATACATAGCATATCATAACAAACATCGCGTAGAAAGACGTAAAATAGGGCAGCTCATATGAATTTATTGTAATCTTAATAGGTCTCACTATACAAAATGTGTACGAGTATTATTATATCTGAGAAATCATAAAGTTATAAGGGATAACTGTCGCAATTCTTTTGAAAGTCTAGATCCTCTCGTATCTGCCTGCCAGTCTCCCTTAAGCCCTTAAAAATGATTTCCTAGGCCTCTCATTACAACTTAGAGGTGAATAAAATTTACTTATACTGCTGTTAGGGCGTCAAGTACTGTTGCATCCCATTCACATCTACTCAATGAAGTGCAAAGTTTTATTTCAGACACATATGCATTAGGGCGGGTCAATTTGTTCTTAAAAAATATAAGCTACTTTGTTTCGGCGATTGAAGTATTTTACTGGGATTTCTGAACAAAAACGTACCTGGAAGCATAGCTCTAAAATATATTTCGACACTTCTTAATTTTGAGTTATTAATCCTTAATAATTATTTTTATTTTGTTGCAGTTTTTTGGGAGAAAATCTACGTTTATGGTTTTTGGGCACAAGAAGTTCAGTTTTTATGTCTATTTTGCTTTCCAGTAGGGAGCGTAACATAGCAAAGTTTATGGAAAACATCGATTTTCCCTACACTCAAATATAAAAAAAAAAACAAAGACAACAAAAACTATTTATTGCAATTATTTCATTTCAAATATAAAAAAAATATATAACCTAAAAGTAAAAAAAACAAAGACAAAAAACTATTTATTGCAATTATTTCATTTCAAATATATAAAACCTAAAAGTATTTGATGATAAAAAAGCAATAAAATTTTCTAGAAAAATTGTTTCATTATATTTTTAACTGTGTGACACAAAAATCTTTTAAATCTCAGGTTTTGTCAAATAAAAAAACTGCATACTCCGAATTTCAATTAGCCCTCAAAATCTAGATTCAGTGCCGAAAATCCAATTTTTAATAAATTCAAGAATACATTTGTCAGTACTTTGTATTTATTCGCTCGGTAAAAAAGTTTTATACGCCACTCATTCATAATTTGTGAATATTTTTTTCATTTTAAATACTATAGGCCTCTTCTTTTCCCCAAGCGTTAGCAAGTGGCGAATAGATGACGCAACTGGTATAAATGAACATATATTGGCAACGCGGGAAAAGAGCTGCCTTATATTACATGTGTTGGTAAGGCAGTGCGGCATAGCAGTCTAATGAGCTATAGCCATACTCACTAGCAGCGAATCTTACTCGATAACTTTGTTGTTGCGAATGCACATTTTTCGTTAAGTTAATCCAGCATGAAGAGTGCGGAAATGGCGAATAGAAGAGACCTTATTTTAAATTACTATTTTGTTTACCAGTGTAAATAAAGACTATATGCGGAAAAACTACTTTCGATTTTATTTCCAGCGAGTTAAATCCTCAGAGGGTATTTTGCTATTTTATTTTGACATAAACGTCAAAATAAAATGTACACCAGATATTATTAACTTTTGACTATTTGTTTACATAAAATAAAATGTACACCAGATTTTATTAACTTTTGACTATTTGTTTACATAATTTATAATTTCAAGTATTTCTTTATAAAAATATGGTTCGTATTAATATAAAACCCATATAAATTAAGATTTCGAACTTAACACAAAATTTATAAAAATTCTGCAAATGCTCAGCAAAATTTCACAATTTTTACTAGGAATTTATAGAAAAATTTCAGGTACGCAGCTTTGTAGATTATTGAATTTTGGTATACTAAAATACAAAATTCAAGTAGTTCAAAAATTGCGTTGATTTTTGACAATTTTTTCTGCTGACGGTATAGGATGTTTTTTCCATATAAGAAAATTGTGTCGAAAGAGAAAATGCTCAAGACCGCTTCCTAAAAAATTGTCAAAAATCAGTGTAATTTTGAATCTACTTAAAACTTGCATCTTAATATACCAAAATTGAGTGATCTATAAAACCTAGATAACCAAAATGTTTCTAAAAATTCGAAGTAAAAAGTCTGAAATTGTGATGAAAATTTGCCGAATTTTTACAAGTTTTGTACAAAGTTCGAAACTTTAGCTTATATGGCTTTTGTTGTGGTTGAACTATATTTAAAAAATAATAATATGAATTTGAAAATAAATAAATAAATAGTCAAATCTTAACAACATGTGGTGTACACTTTATTTTGATGCTGACTATATTCTGAAAAAAAACAACGGAAAAACTATAGAGTACTGGTTTTACTTTGCAAAAAATAATCATAATAGTGACCTGTAACAGATTAGCACGCACCACAAAAATATTTTTAATTAAATTCTGCTATGAGTCTGTTAAACCAACGTTCAACTTAAACGCCAGAAATAACTCAAACATTTTCTAAAAAAAATTTATTGAACAAAATTAGTTGAACAACCAAATAAGGAGGCTTAAAACTCATTTTAGGGCTACGACTTCTTGGACTTTTCCATTCAGAATTGCCCGTACAATATTTCAGTGGCCGAAACAAAGTAGAGGAAACATTTGACATATTTACATGTCTATCCCTTCACTGATTAGAAATATTAAAAATAGATGTATGTGCAGGTGTATACAAATATTTATTTAAGAACTAAAATAGTATCAGAAAGAAGTAAATTCAAAATATAGTTGAAAAATAGATGTTACACCTCATTTATTACAAAAAATACGTTGCTGAACGGAAGTTCAAGGCATCCTCACAGCATCAGCGTCAAAAACACCACAACTACTACTACTGAGCTAAAAGCGTTAATTCCTCAAGGCAGGGCAGGTCCCACCCATATATGTAGTTAGTTAATATAATATAATATACATACATATATATGTAGGTAAATATTTCTTAGTTTTATGTAAGACATGTGAAATTTCTGGTATTTACAAAAAAAAAAAAAAAAAAAATATAATAGTAAAAAAACTAATTAAATGTATTTACTTAAAAATTAAGAAGATTAAACACCCCCCTCCAAAAAAAAAGAAACAAAATTACTTTATGCATACGAAACTTTCAAGTTGAACATTACAAATACACAAAACTAAAAAATGTTGTAAAATATAACAATATTTTTAAAAGCAACCAAACAGAATGGTTTGATTAATAATGTTGAAATAGAGAAATTGTATTGCTGTTAGAGATTGCAAAGATAAAGTAAAAATAAATAAAAAGTTGTAAAGATTATTAAGAATGCATTGTGGGCACCTCAAAGTGCGATCGAACCATAAAATTATAATATATGTACTATTTTAACAAATATTATATGAAATGTATTCATTTACATATACTCTGTCAATTTAACAGCACTAAAAAATGCCCAAAAAAGTAATAATAAAAACCATCATTAGCTATAAAATTTATATGTGGCAACTGTCAACTTAAGCAAACAAAGCAAAAGCGAAATTTCACCAAAACAATACTATTTCTGGATAAAAAATTTAACTAAAAATATATATACTTATAATTACGTCAAGGTACATTTATAAAGGCAAGAAGTTACGTCAATATATGTATATCTATTTGTACATTTTGTGTATCTAAGAGACAATCAGTAATTTGCGTGTAGACGAAATCGAGAAACCGTGTGGGTGCGTGCCTATCGTTAGTTTGATGCGGAAATAACTGACTGGTGTAAATTTTAATAAAATCGTATTAAGATACTGGAATATTATTTAAATATTAAATTTGAAAATCAAAAGCATTTGCCTACTTGTGAGGGTATTTGTAGCTGTGGGAAGTTTCTGCATTAAACTGACGATATTCACACTTAATAAATTTTAATATATACATATATACTTGCATACATTAATACATTTATACTTCGTAACCTAGAAAAAGATTCTTACAAGTCCATTTATACTCTAGTATATTCTTTTACAGGGTTACCCCATTTTTGCGTATGCAATCAAATCTCATGGGTGGGCTTACAGCTAAATACTAAAAGTAAGTTCACACCACCGATCATAACAATACTCTAGGAAAATCAGATAATCAAAAAAAATTTATATATACAATATATATATATGGATATACATATGTACATACATATATATGCTTACACACACATGTAAATTGTTTAGAACTCATTTATATTTACACCTTCCGAGAAATTCTTTAATGGCTGTTTGGATGCATTTGATTAAGTTTTTTTTTTTAAGTCCAGCGTTTTTTTTCGAACTTTATAAGAAAACTTGAAATTTAAATTGGTCGAGCCAAGGAACACCAAGAGATTTAGTGGCTCTTAAAACACTCATACTAAAAAGCCCATTTATAAGAAAACTTACTATCACTTATAAGAAAAATTAAGTACACAATTTTTAGTTCATGTCGTTTATGTATGAAATAAAATATATGTTACATACTCACCACAACTCCTCTGGCAGCACACGATGGGCATATCAAAATTTTCCATTACTTTTTGTCATAGTTCGGCATATCACTTCAAACGCCTATGGTCTCGCTCTTCAGCTCTGTAATCATTTCAGGCTTATTGGTACAGACCAGGTAGAGCCAACCTGTGGCTCGTGAGCCACATGCGACTCTTAGAAGGATTATTTTTGGCTCTCGATAAATGCACCAGAGTTCCCTTTTCATTTTTGTTCTATGTATTATTGTATATTGTTACGAATTCGTTACGTCTCTTAATTTTTTTTTCTGAATCCATTTGAAATTAGTACAATTCACGGTGAGTTTTCCATTTCTACAATAATATAATTATGGTCTAAAAAGCATCTGGAGAATTAGAATTAATAGAGATATAAGAAGATCAAGCTTTGCAATTAAAATATAAGTCGACGCCGATTACTGAATTTTGGAAATTTGTACCAGAATCGAAGTATCCTCAATTATAAAAGGCTGTTTGTCGCATTGGTCGAAAAAAAAACCGATCGATATTAACGAGCCAGCACCAGCTGCTGTCACCAATTATTCACCAAATTTTAAGGACGTATCAAGAGAAGTGAAATAAATGTAATTTTAGTTTTTAATATTTAAATTCAGTTTCTGTAAAAAAATTTTTTTAATACCATTTTTTGCATATCTTTTAAATATAAATATAATTGCGGCTCGCGAAAAAATTGAAATTTAAAAAAATGGCTCGAACTATTAAGCAATTGGCCACGCCTGGTATGGACCACACTTTTCACTTTTAGCAGCAAAGAGTAGAGCAATAATGTCAAATCGCAAAATCGCAGCGGTCATTTGACCTTCTTTCGTGAGATAATTCGTATGCCGAACTTCGTTCGTAATTGTTTCATGATCCGTGTGGCAAGTGGCACCGTCCTGTTGAATCCACATATTGTCCAAGCCCATCTAATTCAGACCATAAAAGATTTGTTATCATGTCATGTTAACGTTCGCCGCTCACCATAACAGCGCTACCTGCAACATTTTCGAGGAAATCAACGTAGTCAGTCCAAAACGCCACCAAACAGTGAATGCATTAACTTAGATTAGATTAGATTAGATTAGATTAGAAATTAGATTTGTGGGGAGTTAGATAGGTCCAAGTACTCAGACAGGAGGACTATTATACTACACCCGGATAGATTACAGTGGAAGAAGTAGAGAGACACAATAGATATTAAATGAATGGTAAGACTGAAAAATTGGTTTGCGGTCGCGTAAGGCACCCGATTGTCCGGCGGCATCGGGAACAGTTTGCACCGCTCTGACAACTGGTAGCAGATCTGGCAGTGGTCAGTGTTTTCCTCGTTTCCTCAGACTCCGTTTAGCTTGAGGCTGTACGCCGCCTTCATCGCTTCCTTTCGAATTTGAAGATCTAGAGGTTGAAGTTCAGGATGGCATTAAAGGCATCGCCAAATGTCGTACTCATAGCTTCCATGATACTCCAGCACAAACTTCTCTGTAGTCCGTTTGTCCGTTAAAGGGTTTTACTTTGGAATTAACCGTAGTAGCTTTCCACCAAACTACATAGGCGTATGTAATAATGGTCCTAATTAGGCTGATGTACAACCAGTGTTCTTACAGGTCTTAGACCCCATGTCTGGCAAAGGTTGTCTTAGCCTGCCAGAAGACTTTTAGTGCTTGTGAGCCCTTCTGCTTAACGTCTTCCAGTTCATCTTGCTATATAGAATTAACCACAGTAGCTTTCCACCAGCCTACAGAGGCGTATGTAATAATGGTCCTAATTAGGGTGATGTACAACCAGTGTTCTTAGAACGGTTTTAGACGCCATGTCTTGGCAAAGATTATCTTAGCCTGCCAGAAGACTTTTAATACTCGAGAGACCTTCCGCTCAACGTGCGTGTTTCAGGTCATCTTGCTACATAATACGTTTTGACCTCTAAGTTGTTGACCGCAGAAGACAGTTTCAGTGTTACTCCTTTCAATGTTGGTAGTAACAGGCCTTCCATATTGCGTTTCCAAGTGAAAAGTACCAAGGTGCATTTTATAGGATTCACCGAAAGACAATGCAATTCGCGCCAATGCTAAATCTTGTTTAGAGCTACTTGGATTTTATTGCATACAGCTTTTAGTGACCACCCTGATTAGTACGCACACATCACCCACATAAGCTTGGATGTGTTTTGTGGATGCAAAGCCTTTTCTTGAATATGTGTAATAATCAGCACCCTAAATTTTCATTTATATTTGGATCACTTTTGCGCGCTATTCGACTGAGTATCGCTAAATGACTAAGCTTACCAAAGTGAGTATTACCAATTGCATGAAAAAATTAAATAAAATTTACATATCACAAATAATTGCTGTGAATGATCTGCCACACCCTTAAATTATCCTATTTATAAATTATATACAGTTATAATTGCACGTGCAAAGAAAGGCACCAACAAAATACATAAATTAAAAGGGCATTATTCCACCTCTCATCCAGTTAAAGATCATTTGAGTATAGTAAACGTAGTCGTAAATATTCCACTGAAAAAACTGCAAAGCAAAAAATTTATTCGAAAATTCTATGAAAATAATTCGCTTCCAACGAAATATGTACTAGGAATCGTACCGTTGTTTCTTAGCTGTACTTCAAAAAATATTTATTTATAAAATATATAAGTCATGCTTGCGGCAATTTATGTGAAAAAAAAATTGAGTTTGGATGGAAACGTTCTCTGCATAGTAGGAAAGTTCATACTAAATTAAGAACTATGAAATTGTGGGTTGATCAAGTAGAGTTGATCGTAAATTAGCCAATATCTATACCGGCAACAGCAAAATTTTTAAAAAGTAAACTGCTCTATATGAATTATTAGTTGTGCAAAGAGAATGGCAAGCGCCTATCAAGAAGAAGGGAGAAAATGATACCATCAGTTTCAGAAAATCAAGTAGTACTTGTTAAACATATAAGTATATAGACTGTGCGCCCTTTCCCAGTACTTCTTCAAGTATATGTTGCTTCCTAGGAGTTAACCCAAGGTTGTAGGCAATACAGGTAAATGGGCTCCAATATATTTTTGCAAGCTTCCAAACATTGAATCACCTGCTAGAGTAAACGGTATTACCAAGACTAAAACCCAAGAAATTTTTAGACGATGAACGTACCATAAGCGAGCTTATATCTAGAAAATCGGATTTAGCTGATTATGACGATGTGTACAGTAAAAAATGCCAACCTGTTTTAGGAATTTCATTAGTAATGAATGCAAAATAATACTTTTTCCAAATTTATGTGTGTCTGGTTTATGTGTGTCATATGGGACAAAAGCGTGAAATAAAATCCAAAATAAAAAATATTATGTTTCAACCACACCTTTAAGAGATTGGAAGTTAGTTCGCTTTTTCGCCCTTATAAAATATTTCGTTTAATAAATATTTGCATTTCAATATTGATTAAATTTAACCCTTTGAGGCCGGAGCCGCTCGATGGGCGAGCTTCGCTGAGGACGAGAGGTATTGGAGTGCACAGTAAAGAAAATAAATACGTTGAACGTTATAAAAACTATGGATTTATAATAAACAAGAACATTTTTTTTATAAAATCAAAAAATAATTATAAAAAAACTGCTATCACTGCTAATGTTGAAATGCCTCAGTGGATGTCTTATTGCACGGATTTAACTTCCACTTAACGATGTAATGTCATCTTCCGGCTTATCAGATTCAAAGTAATATTCGTCAGAACTGTGACTATCTAACGTATCATCTCTAGATCGCTTTGCCATCGTGCGTAGGATAAAATATATGAAAAGCCTGCTGACACTGAGAGACTGAATCGAAGAACTGAAATTTCTTCTGAATCTACCGTCGTCTCACATCGTAAGTTGACATTATAAGGAAGATAAGACTTCATCACTAATCGCCCCTAATATCTTTGAATGAAAACGTTTGCTATACCTATGCGTATCTTATCGCTCAGAACGACAGACGCCGCGAGCCTTGCAGCTACGAACTAATTTGGACGGCTATATGCCGGCACTCGTTCCCAAAGGGTTAATTTAAAAGTTATGTAAACCCTAGCGGCATTTTGATGCATCTTCGTTAACTCATTCTGTGGCCTTTTGTTACTACGATGGGCTTGACTCCTCTACCTACAGGGTTTGATTGAAAAGTAATGAGCCTTATTTTTTTAAGCAGTTTTATTAAACCTTTTGGCTTTTACAACTAATCTTCTTCAAAATAGGACCCTTTAGCTGGTAGCGGTCCTTCCACTGCAGGAAACATTTTTTAAACTCATCCGCCGGAATCGCGTTCAATTCGGCGGTCACAGTTTTTTGGATCGCCTCGATCGAGTCGAAACACCTCCCCCTCAACTTTCTTTTCAGGCGCGGGAACAAGAAGAAGTCCGGAGGGGAAAGGTCTGGGCTGTAGGGAGGGTGGGGAAGTACCGGAACCCCCATCTTGGCCAATGCAGAGGTGCAGAGGAAGGCGGTGTGCGCCGGCGCATTGTCGTGATGGAGGGTCCAATTGTTGACGAGGTCGGGCCGAACCCGGGCGACGCGGTTTTTCAGCCGAAGGAGCACCGTAAGCCCCTTGAGTAGCCCAATGGTTTCGGTACTCGTTTTGTTTAGCTTTACGCAAAATTTGATCAAGTATCGTTGCTCCAACGATCGCTGCATTTTCATTTTTCAAACAGGGGACCGGTTTCTAGTGGAAGGGGAAGGTCCAACGATCATTTTCCCCCACCAGCCGATTCGGTTGATTGCTTGGTAGACGCTCCACGCGAGAAGGCTCATTACTTTTCAATCAAACCCTGTACGTCTTTATTAATTTATTTTCATTGATATTTTTTATTATTATTTCCTTTTTACTTCAATAGCAAAACGTTTTTTTTTTAAATAATATGAATAGTGAAATAAATGTAATTTTAATTTTTAATATTTAAATTCAGTTTCTGTAAAAAAAATGTTTAATAATATACCATTTTATGCATATCTTTTAAATACTTATTTAATTGCGGCTCGCGAAAGATTTCAAATTTTTAAAAATGGCTCGGACTATCAAGGAGCTTGGCCACCCTGGTATAGACCATATTTTTCACGTAGCCAGAGAGAGAGTAGACCAATAGGGTGAAATCGTATTGTCCAAGCCCATGCCATATAATTCAGGCCGTAAAAGGTTTTTAAATAATATATTAATTTATTTATTGGTTCTTCTTCGTACAAGTATTTATTAGTTAGCAAACATACAAAGGAAAAATTATGCATTTAAGTCCTATCGCTGGCAAAAATGCATCCAATTTGTCGTTTTTTTTAGTCTGAAGCCTTTTTGTTTGATTGCTATAAAAAATGTACTTTACAAAATTTCTTTCGCATTAGAAACGCACATATTTTTATGTACATACAACCATATATTAATTGCATACATACTCATATGTATTAAAAATGTATAAGGGGAAAGCAAAAGCTCAAACACGACTGAATTTGAATTAATTAAGTTAACTTATTTGCATATGTAACGCGTACATAAATAAATAAATTGTATTATTAATTTTAGTAATCAAAAATGAGTTGCTACAGTCAAGGGCAATTGCCAAATTTTGTAAGCAGTTTATTATTTTTACAAACTACTTTAGTGTAATTATTATATTATAATATTATATATAGTGCATACATAGATACAAATATGCATAAACAGATATGGAATGTGGTGTAACACTCCGCGTATTAGTATGTTTTAGATATTCTTATATGGTAAATGTGCTCTACCGAAGGACTTGTCCAAGAAGAAGTTCCTTAGGCCAAAAATAACTAAAGCAAACTACACAAATCACACCGCAAAGTACTTTACCTTACTTAAATTAGCAACAACTTGGTTATTGCAGTCTATTACAACAAAGCCAAACTACTTTATAAAACTAAAAACTATTTACAGAATTATGTTAACACTTATGTAACACATACATATGTACTTCTAGTCGTAAAATATGTAGTTTAATTACTTAATAAAATTTACACTAAAAACTGTACCTTCTCAATTAGCTAAAAAATTGAACCCGTCGAAAAAGAAAGAATTTTGAACCCACATAAACTTTGACGTTTTTCTAATTGTCAAATAAAATCCACATTCACGTGTACATGCAAAATAAAACATAAAATATGTTATCTGTCACTTTTACAACACTCCATAAAACTCTGAACACTCAGTTTAGCTTTTTTTTAAGTAAACTACATGCAACAAGCAATTTCATTTAAAGGTTGAATGAATCTTTTTGAGGCGTAAATTTAAACACGTGCAAGTGATAAGTAAATCGGCGTGGGTTATTGTAACAAAGAATAAGAGGAATTAATTAACATAAAAATTACTACATTCATATATACAAATTTGTGTCAACTCTTTTAAAGTACGGAATAATATTTGAGTGTGTAATAAATGTGGACAAATATTTAAAGTGGTGCGTTTTAATTCTATCAACATATTACAATAATTTTTTTTATTTGCAATGGTATTATAATCTTTACGAACAAAATCACCAATTCAAAAAATATAAAATACAGATTAGTATAGCCCTATTTTATTTGGAATATGCAGAGCGTGCCCGCCTTTCATTATTGAGTAAATTTCTGTTCATCCTCTAGACATAAAGCGTCGATGCTACTTTTTTCTTTCTCCCTGCAAAACGGCAGCTCCTTGCAGTTTTGTAATCGATTGTTCAGGAGCATTGTCGCACAATCGCCAACATTCGTATTGGCTTCTCCAACAAGAATCTAAAAAGAAAGTTTGTATATATATTAGATGAGTGTGACTTATTTTTATTTATTTATTTTATTTTATCTATCTTCTATTCTATCTATATATATAAATGTGAAAATCTGTCCCTATGTTCGCTTATAACTCGAGAATGGCTGAACGGATTTATCTTATCTTGGTCTTGAATTATTCGTGGAGGTCTAGGGAAGGTTTAAAAGGTGAGAAAAATTCGAATAATTGCCGGGACAATGGTCAAAACGTGGACCCGGGTAACCTTCGGATGTGTATATACAATATGGGTATCAAATGAAAGCTGTTGGTGAATGCTTTAGTTCAGAGTATTTTTCATGCCGCTCCGTGGCTAGGGTCTCGAGATAGAGACCAAAACGTGGACCCTAGAATGTGTTTGTACAATATGAATATCAAATTGAAGCTGTTGGTGAATGCTTTAGTACAGAGTATTTTTCATGCCGCTCCGAGACTGGGGTCTCGAGATATAGGTCAAAACGTGGGCCCGGGTAACCTTCGGATGTGTATATACAATATGGGTATCAAATGGAAGCTGTTGGTGAATGCTTTAGTTCAGAGTATTTTTTATGCCGCTCCGTGACTAGGGCCCCGAGATAGAGACCAACACGTGGACCCTAGAATGTGTTTGTACAATATGGATATCAATTGGAAGCTGTTGGTGAATGCTTTAGTACAGAGTATTTCTCCTGCCGCTCCGTGACTGGGGTCTCGAGATATAGGTCAAAACGTGGACCCGGGTAACCTTCGGATGTGTATATACAATATGGGTATCAAATGGAAGCTGTTGGTGAATGCTTTAGTTCAGAGTATTTTTCATGCCGCTCCGTGACTAGGGTCCCGAGATAGAGACCAACACGTGGACCCTAGAATGTGTTTGTACAATATGGATATCAATTGAAAGCTGTTGGTGAATGCTTTAGTACAGAGTATTTCTCATGCCGCTCCGTGACTGGGGTCTCGAGATATAGGTCAAAACGTGGGCCCGGGTAACCTTTGGTTGTGGATGTGCAATATGGGCATCAAATGAAAGCTGTCGATAAGTGCTTTAATGTGGGGTAATTTTCATACCTATTGATGACTAGGGTCTCGAAATATATGCCAAAACGTGGACCCACCGTGTCTTTAAACCGAATTAAACCAAACTTACACACATTGTTAAGTAGGTATTGAAGATGGTTTCCGTATAGTTTGAATACCTATTGGTAGATAGGGTCTCGAGATATAGGTCAAAACGTGGACCCGGGTAACCTTCGGACGTGTATGTACAATATGGGTAGCAAATGGAAGCTGTTGATGATTTCTATAGTATAGAGTATTTTTCATACCGTTCCGTGACTAGGGCCTCGAGATAGAGACGAACACGTGGACCCTAGAATGTGTTTGTACAATATGGATATCAATTGGAAGCTGTTGGTGAATGCTTTAGTTCAGAGTATTTTTCATGCCGCTCCGTGACTAGGGCCTCGAGATAGAGACCAACACTTGGACCCTAGAATGTGTTTGTACAATATGGATATCAATTGGAAGCTGTTGGTGAATGCTTTAGTTCAGAGTATTTTTCATGCCGCTCCGTGACTAGGGCCTCGAGATAGAGACCAACACGTGGACCCTAGAATGTGTTTGTAAAATATGGATATCAATTCGAAGCTGTTGGTGAATGCTTTAGTACAGAGTATTTTTCATGCCGCTCCGTGTCTCGAGAGATAGGTCAAAACGTGGACCCGGGTAACCTTCGGATGTGTATGTACAATATGGGTATCAAATGGAAGCTGTTGGTGAAAGCTTTAGTACAGAGTAGTTTTCATGCCGCTCCGTGTCTAGGGCCTCGAGATAGAGACCAACACGTGGACCCGGGTAACCTTCGGATGTGTATGAACAATATGGGTATCAAATGGAAGCTGTTGGTGAAAGCTTTAGTACAGAGTAGTTTTCATGCCGCTCCGTGACTAGGGCCTCGAGATAGAGACCAACACGTGGACCTTAGAATGTGTTTGTACAATATGGATATCAATTGGAAGCTGTTGGTGAATGCTTTAGTGCAGTGTATTTTTCATGCCGCTCCGTGACTAGGGTCTCGAGATATAGGTCAAAACGTGGACCCGGGTAACCTTCGGATGTGTATGTACAATATGGGTATCAAATGGAAGCTGTTAGTGAATGCTTTAGTTCAGAGTATTTTTCATGCCGCTCCGTGACTAGGGTCTCGAGATAGAGACCAAAACATGGAACCTAGAATGTGTTTGTACAATATGGATATCAAATTGAAGCTGTTGGTGAATGCTTTAGTTCAGAGTATTTTTCATGCCGCTCCGTGACAGGGGTCTCGAGATATAGGTCAAAACGTGGACTCAGGTAACCTTCGGATGTGTATGTTCAATATGGGTATCAAATGGAAGCTGTTGGTGAATGCTTTAGTTCAGAGTATTTTTCATGCCGCTCCGTGACTAGGGTCTCGAGATAGAGACCAAAACATGGAACCTAGAATGTGTTTGTACAATATGGATATCAAATTGAAGCTGTTGGTGAATGCTTTAGTTCAGAGTATTTTTCATGCCGCTCCGTGACAGGGGTCTCGAGATATAGGTCAAAACGTGGACTCAGGTAACCTTCGGATGTGTATGTACAATATGGGTATCAAATGGAAGCTGTTAGTGAATGCTTTAGTTCAGAGTATTTTTCATGCCGCTCCGTGACTAGGGTCTCGAGATAGAGACCAAAACATGGAGCCTAGAATGTGTTTGTACAATATGGATATCAAATTGAAGCTGTTGGTGAATGCTTTAGTTCAGAGTATTTTTCATGCCGCTCCGTGACTAGGGTCTCGAGATAGAGACCAAAACATGGAACCTAGAATGTGTTTGTACAATATGGATATCAAATTGAAGCTGTTGGTGAATGCTTTAGTTCAGAGTATTTTTCATGCCGCTCCGTGACTAGGGTCTCGAGATAGAGACCAAAACATGGAACCTAGAATGTGTTTGTACAATATGGATATCAAATTGAAGCTGTTGGTGAATGCTTTAGTTCAGAGTATTTTTCATGCCGCTCCGTGACTAGGGTCTCGAGATAGAGACCAAAACGTGGTATTGAATAAATAAATAAATAGTATGAGAATAAAGAAATAAATAATATGAAAACCATATCTTTTCTGTTCTAAACCATATCTATTCTATTTTAGTGTTCCCAGCGAAGCGGGCCGGGTTTGCTAGTTTTCTTATAAAGCACACAACCAAAAGTAATTTAACAGTGCTTGAACTTATGACTACTATTCTTAATAATAACATAGCGTAAGTACACATAAAGGTAATGTATATGGAGTTAGGAGTGGGTTAGCAGAGTCAGTAGGATATAAAATAAAGGATGGTTAAATTTCAAGGGCCTATGTTGAATGTGAACCACACCTAAATGTCAAGTTTTTTCTGCATTTTATTTGACATTTTTCAATTTCAGACTAGCTTAAATTGAACCATGGAAAGATACACAATCGAGCAATGCGTTAAAGTTATTCAGGCTTATTATGAAAACGGGCGTTCAAATCGAAATTCATATCGCGCACTTCGTGAAGAAAGTCATCTTCAGTGATGAGGCACATTTTCACCTCAGTGGATTCGTTAATAAGCAGAATTGCCGCATTTGGGCGAATGATAATCCAAGAGTGATTGCCGAAAAACCAATGCACCCACAAAGAGTGACTGTTTGGTGCGGTTTATGGGCCGGCGGCATCATTGGGCCGTATTTTTTCCAAGGGCAGTTACTGTACTGTGTCGTTGGTTCGAATCTCGGTGAAAGCAAAATTAATAAAAACATTTTTCTAATAGCGGTCGCCCCTCGGCAGGCAATGGCAAACCTCCGAGTGTATTTCTGCCATGAAAAAGCTCCTCATAAAAATATCTGCTGTTCGGAGTCGGCTTGAAACTGTAGGTCCCTCCATTTGTGGAACAACATCAAGACGCACACCACAAATAGGAGGAGGAGCTCGGCCAAACACCTAACAGAAGTGCACGCGCCAATTATTTATTTATTTTAGTTACTGTGAATAGTGTTCGCTATCGTGAGATGATAACGATACAATGGCTCTTTTGCGCGAAAAATTTGGTGGCCGAATAATCTCACGTCGCGGCGATGTCAATTGGCCGCCAAGATCATGTGATTTGACACCGTTGGACTTATTTCTTTGGGGTTATGTGAAAAAAAAGGTGTACGTCGATAAGGCTAAGGATGAGATAATTCGGCACATTAACGGCATGCCTCAGCGTCATCGAAAATTTGGACCATCGGATGGAGGTGTGCCGCCGAGTCCGCGGCGGCCATTTGGTCGATGTTTTGTTCCATACGTAATTGAGCCATACAAATATTATTATAATATAGAGAAATGACAATAATTTCTTTAAAAAATTCTATTTTATTCAAAATCAACACCGGCGCTTGAAACTTAACCACCCTTTATAAAGAATGTTGAAGTTGTGAAGGTATAGAAATACAAGAGAAGAAAAAAGATAAAAAGAAAGATATACATACATATTAGCAACTATTGGTAACAAAGTAATATTATATATCAGTTCACTTCTAAAGCGCAGTGTGCTTCTGATTCTTTTGATTTTCAGTGGTAGGAGGTTGCAAAAACGGACCGCAAGGACAAAAAAAGCAATCGAATTTTCACGGGGATAAAGTTCTGAATAGTCTATAATAATCCTAGCATACCATAGACTTTGTTTATTTCACTATAGAACAAAGTTTAGTATTATTCAGTTTCACTTCATTGCAGTCGTCAAATTTAAATGTATTTTAGTAAATAACGATGCACTGTGATTTGTTTGGATTTAATAGCAACCCGTTGTCGCAGGCCCACTTGTTAACGTTTTCTAAATCACTGTTGAGGTTATTAAAATACATTTATTGATGGACACAAAGTCACAACTAACATAAATACAATTGAACATAATTGGCATGAACATGAATATTACAATGTTTTAGTACGTTTGGAAGATCTTTGACGGGCCAAGAATAGAACCTTGGGACACACCTTTAGTTATGGGCAAATAGCTGGATAAGCTGTGACTGGCACATACAGCTTACGCACGATCGCTAAGGTAAAATTTTATTAGACTCAATGCTGGCGCTGAAAGTTGAATAATGATGTATTAGGCAAAGTATGCACGCTCCAACCGTTGTGTCAACATGGGCATATTGGATACACGCTTGTATCATATAAGTATGGTTGTACAACGGTTGCGTGAAAATTAAAATTGTTTTTAATTTTTGGTGGGCGTAGTTAGCGGTTGCACTATGAGTTGGAACGTGTATAAGCAGATTGTACAACCAAATTTAGATTAAAAATCTAATTAATGATTCGTTTCCACGACAGTCGGTTCTACGTTACCGAAACGACCCAGATTTATATCCGGTCAAGGACTGTGACTCCAGCAGCATTCCCCGTATGTAAGTATGGGGAATGTTTATGCTGTTACAACAACAACAACAACCAACTTTAGATTTTACATTTTTCTTTTTAGTTCTTTCCACAGAAAAAAAGCTTAAAAAGATAATTAAAAATAATGTTAAAAAATAAAATAAATTTAAAAAAATTAAAAAAATTAAATAAAATTAAAAAAAAAAATAAAAAATTAAAAAAAAATGTTTAAATAAAAGAATTTAAAAAATAAAAAAAAATTTAATTTAAAAAAAATTGATTAATTCATTTTTTTAATTAATTTTTTTTTAATATATAAAATAAGAATAATATATAAAATAAGAATAAAATAAACAATTCGATTATTATTATTGAACAAATTTCACTTGAATCCTGCATTTTGCGAAAAGTTCTACACCACGCATATAATAATAATAAAGTTGGACAACGCGTTGTTTATCATGTTGAAACATTTATGGTATACTAAACAACCGCCCAACTCATTGTACACCGGCTGGAGCGTGTATACTCTATACTATAATATGTGTTTTAAATTCAATAAAATAATAAAGCGATGAGGAGCGTGAGAAAATACCATCAATATATAATATTAAGAATTTCCCACTTCATTTGTCCTACAAAAATAAATCGAGGATAATCAGCATATAATTTCTGCACATTTCCACTATTTCTACTATTGCGAGAAACTCAGTAAACGTCGGAGAGGACTGACTATATCATCCCGACGGTAACATTTAATAGGCATTTTACCACTCTCTTGCCATCTCAGGAGGAAAGGAGTAAGGGATTCTCACTAAACAACTTCGGCACTAGAGCAGCATAGTAGTTTTATGGCACTCCAAAGAGGATTGTGGTGTTGGAGCAGGTATATATTTTCATAGACTCAAAATTGAAAAATCTGAGCGTCTTGGTAACGTTGAAGGTAACGAAGAAGCAGATGTACTGGCAGGAGGGGGATCTGTCATAAATAACATTTTTGGAGAATCGCTATTCACACCACTGGGTGCAATCAAGAACGCAATTTCTTCAAAGTACCTTCGAATCGTGGCCGCCGTAGCCGAATGGGTTGGTGCGTGACTACCATTCGGAATTCAGAGAGAATGTAGGCTTGCATCTCAGTGAAACACCAAAAACAAAGAACACGTTTTTTTTAATAGCGGTCGCCCCTCGGCAGACAATGGCAAACCTCCGAATGTATTTCTGACATGAAAAAGCTCCTCATAACAAATATCTGCCGTTCGGAGTCGGTTTGAAACTCTAGGAACAACATCAAGACGCTAATATATATATACCTTCGAATCGCGGATTGTAGATCTTCAAATCACTACATTCGCATATTGCACTAATTATCTAGTGCACCGTGCCCAACCCTGATTAGCAGGCAACGTTATGGCCCATCTACAATCTCAAACAAGCGCCAACATTGATCAACATGAAAAGACGGGACGCCTGGAGACTCTCGGCAGTCTTAACTGGCTTTTGGTAGTCGTCATTGTCTAACTCTTCTAACGGTAGGTTCATAAAATACTGCCTAAAAATCCCTTTAAAAACTATTTGGATAAAAAGGAGGTACCTTGAACAGGTCGTAGCAGTAGCACAAAAACAATAAGAGCAACGCATTTCGCGTTTGCCTTTGGTCCCTAGAATATAAAAATCTATAAACACAGATTGACAGTTTAGAGTAATTGAAACCAAATTTGGTAATTTAGAAATCGAATAAATAGAAAAAATCAAAACAGCTACTGCTTTTACCTGTGCAATGGACCGTAGATGGAGGTTATTTAAAGTTCGAAGTTTTTTAAATGCTTTGTTTAAACAGGTTGTTCTTGTTGTAGCAGCAGAGACATTTCCGATGCATGTACGGAAAACGCTGCTGGAAGGGGGCAGTCCTTGGCCGGATATAAATCCGGGTCGTTACGGTAACGTAGAACCGACTACGTGGGAACGTAGAAGGTCTCACAGTTCGATGGCGCTTATAAAAAAGTTATAATAATTTTTTAAAATCAGTTCTATTTCACTCCAGAAATATAATATATGTCATTAAAATTCACAACAAAAATTGTGGATATGTAAAAATTGTAATTCGAAAAATTGTTTATTTCTCGGTGATCCTCTAACTGACCACGGAATAAGAGGGTTTAAAATGCTGCTGAAAAATTAACAATAGCATTAAGAATTTTATCTTGCTGTGATTAGATGTGCGACACACTTAAACCCCTGGGTATATTTAACGTCTGAGACACTTCATGCACTTATTTGCCAAAGGAGCGGATGACGTTTTTTATTTTTATTAATTTATTTTTGTGTTGCAATTCTAATTACTTGAAGTCACTACATATGTCACTAATATTTTAGAAATAAATGAATTCTTACGGAAAATCTACTACTCCAAGCAACAAAAAATTATATCCACATGCAAATATTTTCTGAAAAAAAATCTGTACTCAAGGGGATAAATTAAAAAACAATTGCGTCACTCTGCCTTTGAAATAAACAGAATAGCCGAAGCGAAACGCACAAAAGGGTTTCAGGACACTTTAGTCGCTGTAGAGAGCATTTTGAAAAAAAAAAAAACAAAAAACACAGAAGCACGCAGACACGACGGCTGTACTTTTGGCAGCTGCAATATTTGGTAAGTTTGGTAGTTAGTAATATAAGTTGCACATCAAGTAGGAGTGATCCATATCAATAAAATCAAACAGATATTTCTTATATTATATTTTTTTATTTATTAAGTAAATTTCGAATTTGAATTCAATACTTTCACATTTTTTGATATTAGAAATATTTATGTCAAACGGCACTCTATTTTGACTAGGATTAACTGGCTGACCAGAATGAGCCTATGGTAAAAGTCTAAATATGCTCTAATCTGCCTACAATATGTAGCTGTGTTTGTGGTGCATTATTGCGGCTCTGATAAAAGTTAAGTTAACTCGAACTTGTGTGAAAAAATTGATTGAATTGATAAAACCCAAAGAATATCTCTGGAATTTGGCCCATCCACTTTACAAAACCAATTTGTTCAAATTTGGAGAATATAAGCTATAATTCATAAATTGTAGACTCGGCAATCCATTAATTTTAATTTAAAAATGAAACTTAAAAAAAGGTTATAATAATTCCTCTGATCCAGCAAACTCTCTTACTCTATGGAAACTCCGACTTCACTTACATACCTCAAATTCATTGGGGAAAAATTACGCACTTTTCTCATTTAATTTAGCTGGAGGCAATCCAAATAATGCATTTCCTATGAATTTGTAGACGGATCTGCAAATAAGAAAATATTTCCATGTTATATAATATATATATATATATACATATATTTCCAAAACGTTGCCTTAAGTCCACACCCTCTAGCTCTTCTGCTTCAGGAAGATCCTCTTTGTTCGCTATTGCATTGATAACTAAGCCAGGTTCATATGAGCATAACTCTGGCAAATTCCATTTTTTAAATTGCTATGTTGTTAAAACTCAGTGATCCGCACTCCTCATGTACATTAGTTTCAGCCATCTCGATACGCTGATTCATATAGTCTACCATTTATGCGAACTGCGATTTAAATGAATAGATACCGAGAAAATTATACTTCATATTTTCCCGAGTATACTGTTTGTTAAATTTCGAAGCAGTAATCACTTCATCAAGGCTTCTAGGGCTACAACCCTTTTCTTCTAAATGGCTCAAAACCTTCTTTTTCATGTAACCATACACTTGAATTTTTCCCCCAGATACGCATATTTTTGCTTCTTTGGGATCCGGTGCCTGCGCTAGGGCATTGCTAAAATAATAGAAACATTTGAAACTGAATATTTGAGAGGATTTTAGTACCTCTCATGATTGGTTGCAGATTTCGTTAATGATGTTTCTATTTTGTCAAGCTGTTTTTCTGTTTCCACAAGAAGGTTCCTCTGGCCTGGCTAGTTCCTCCTCTAAGATACATTTCTCGTCAGGCCGCTGACTCCTGCAACCATAAAAGAACAATAATAATCAACAAAGAAAATTATTTCTCAAAACACTTACTTATCTCCTTCAATAACTTCCTCCATATTACCCAAGAATGATAGAAAGAAGATTGCGCCCATCAGAGCGTACGTGACGTCACGTTTGCAGAGTTGTGCAGTATTGCCAACCATTTGCTCTTCGCAATAAATTTAGTGCTTTTTTATACCGAAAATGCGACAATTTTTAAGTTTGGTGTTTGTTTCTTTTTGTTTTTAATTTACGGCTAGCGAAACTTTAGGTTAAAAAAAAACTGTATTATTATACAAAAGAAGTTTAAAAAAGGCCACTCTGAGAAGATTTTAGTGCTAATGAAAATTTTTTTACTCTTATAAAATTTGATAATTTGAAAGTGCAAATTTAATTTTTGGCTCCATTTAAGGCTATGCAAAAATATTAAATGCCCCTCTCTCAACTCTTCTTAAGATTGAAAACCTTTTCACACATTTTAAAAAGCCTTTGAATTTATTGAATGCGAATTGAAACCATAGAGGTGTAATCGTTTCTTCCGGTCATCAATCCTTAATGAGACATAGAGCATCAAGAGGTGTATTCATAGTAAAAATAAGCAACAAAATACCAGAAAATACTAAAGAAACCATACTGACATTTTTACAAAAAGAGTACCTTATCTAGTTACATAACTTCAAATATAGCAAAAAAGTCGTTCCCTTAACAAAAAAAAACTCATAAATTAAATTGTACATAAGCATAACACATTTATTTAAAAAAAACGCACATTTTACAGACAATTTGTCACGCATACAAAGTTCTTACTTAACACAATAAGATTTCGCGTTTTATTTTCTTTAAATGGGCATTTAGTGCGTTTTTATATCCAAAGCTAGGCAACTCTGCAGTAGCGAGAGAGAGATTTGACTGCCGAAAGCAGAAGAACACCAACAATACCGGCAATCGCGGGCAATTCCACCAGATGTTAAAAAAAAGTAAAGCTAAATAAAACTGAGTGAATTATTTAAATAACTATTAAAAAATGTATATTTTACAAAATTATAAACATGACATTTTAATTAGAACAGCTAGAAAAATGTCATGAAGAAAGAACTAAAACTCCGAGACAAAAAATAATAAAAATAACAAAAAAAAAAATGCTAAATCAAGTTACGAAAATGGTAATCTGGCCATACTGGAGCTAAAATCACGTAACTAGTTGTCAAATTCGCTGAGCGCCAAGTAACTGGACCACGATGGGCGCCATCTCATTATTCTTTGCATCATGCATATTACCAATTTGTATACTTTTTACACTTGCACACAACGCCGCAGCCAGCTGTTTCAACACAATGAACAGAAATGAACATTAATGCTGCCATATCGTACATATTTTCTAAATAAGGTAATATTAAAATTAAAATAAATTATTTAATATATTATATATAAGAAAACAGAATTCGTAAAATCAATTATATATGTTAACTTAGAAAATTATTAAAATGAAATTTATTTATTTATTTATTTATTTTATTTATTTATTTATTGTCTTTGAATGGATACATTCTTACAGCCTATATTAAGCTAATGTACAATAGTTTAGTAGTTACTAAGAAAAGAACGATTTAAGATGATTGGCTAAGATGCCTTACGGCCATGTAAAATCAGCACCAGAAGAATTGAAAAACATATTTAAATCTGCACACGCCTTAGGAATCGGAGCATTCACCCCATAATTGGTTCTCGAGAAGCTAATTACAAGGTTTCGTACTGTCGGAGCTTCATATTGGGTATATTAAATTGAATAAATAGATTCAGAAATGATACGAATAATAAATGATCACGATAGAATAGATCGTCTGCTATCAAGTGGTTTTAAGTCAATCAATAAATATCGAGAGAGGTGCGATGGTATAGGTTCAGAAAAGTTTAAAGATCGGAGCGCAAAACGAAGAAAGACTTTCTGAACTCTCTCAATCCGATTAGACAGACCTATTTGGTATGGTCTCCAAATAACAGCGGCATACTTTGATCTCGATCTACCAAAAGCACAATACAATATTTTGAGAGTGTGTGGGTTGGTAAATGCAGAACAATTTCGGCGTATGAATGCTAGAATCGCATATGATTGTCTTATGACGTGGTTAACATGGTTGGTGAAATTCAGCTTAGAGTCGAAAATAACGCCTAAGTCTTTAATATCCTCAACGGATTGCAAAGGTAAGCCAGCAATACTATACGAAGTATCCAAAGTATTGTTTGATTTAGCATATTTTACGTGAAAGCATTTGCTTATATTTAGTGACAAACGGTTTAAATAGCACCAGTTCCGGACATTGTGCAAGTCGGTTTACAATTTTTCAGAGTCCCTTACACTGTTAATCACCGCAAATATTTTAAGATCATCAGTATACAACAAGTGCTCAGCAAAAGAAAAGCAAGAACCAATATCGTTAATAAAGAGTATAAAGAGAAGGGGTCCTAGAATACTTCCCTGTGGGAGACCAGAGGACGCAATAAATGCACGGGATGTCGTATTGATCCACGACATAAACGTGGAATGTATACCCAATGATGCAAGCTTCGACAAGAGAATTCGGTGCGATACTTTGTCAAACGCTTAAGAGAAGTCTGTATACATTTTATCAACATGAGATCTGTTCTGGAAGGCTGAAATGCAGTAATCATTGAAAATAGACAAATTAGTGACAGTGGAGCGACTTGCAACGATTAGGCCTTTGACAGCAAAATATAACTTTTCATTCACTGTTATCTCAAAAAGTTTTGAGACAGACGAAAGCTTCGAAACCAGCCTGTAATTGCTAACATCATTTTTATTTCCACTCTTAAATATAGGCGTAACGGAAGTAAATTTCCAGTCGTCAACAAAGATACCGGAGGACAACGATTTATTAAATACTAGCAAACCCGGCCCCCTTCGCTGGGCACACTAAAATAGAATAGATATGGTTTAGAACAGAAAATATATGATTTTCATATTATTTATTTCTTTATTCTTTATTCAAGCGCTTTGGCATAAACAATATTTTTTGTTTTTCTATTTGTTTTTGAGTAAATATAAAATATAAATTGAAAATCAGGAAAAAAGAAGATTGTTTTTAAAGTTCAAATCAACGCATATGAATAAACAATCGTCTTTTTTCCTGATCATCCATGAATTTTTCGTTTCAATTTAGATGTTTTATTAAGCATTGGAGCTTTTTTAACCATTATCCATTTATATTTTTCAAAAAAAAAAAAACGAAAAAAAATTTTTTTTCCACGAACACATAATTTCATTCGGATTTCGCATTAAACTCTCAAATTTCGTACGAAATTATTCACTGTTCCAAAATCCACTCCAAAAAAATTCACAAACAATTTTTACATGTTGCACTTATGTACGTTTTTTCCTTATGGCATCCAAATCAGAAAGAAATATTGACACATTGTAACTCACACTGTCAATTTGACAGTTCAGTTCCGCCCCAAGCGTTAAAAAAGTAACCGACATTATGGCTGGTTCAAAAGAACGCTGTACCCGTTGCCAGTGCTCCGAATTACAACCAATCTTTACGAAACCCATTTTCCATACTTACTTAACAATGTGCGTAAGTTTGGTTTAATTCGGTGCAAAGACACGGCGGGTCCACGTTTTGGCATATATTTCGAGACCCTAGTCATCAATAGGTATGAAAATTACCCCGTATTAAAGCACTTATCAACAGCTTTCATTTGATATCCATATTGTACAAACCCATTCTAGGGTCCACGGTTTGGTCTCTATCTCGAGACCCTAGTCACGGAGCGGATGGAAATACTCTGAACTAAAGCATTCACCAACAGCTTCCATTTGATACCCATATTGTACATACACATCCGAAGGTTACCCGGGTACACGTTTTGGCCTATATCTCGAGACCCTATCTACCAATAGGTATCCAAACTATACGGAAACCATCTTCAATACCTACTTAATTCGGTGCAAAGACACGGCGGGTCCACGTTTTGGCATATATTTCCAGACCCTAGTCATCAATAGGTATGAAAATTACCCCGTATTAAAGCACTTATCAACAGCTTTCATTTGATACCCATATTGTACATACACAACCAAAGGTTACCCGGGTCCACGTTTTGACCTATATCTCGAGACCCCAGTCACGGAGCGGCATGAAAAATACTCTGTACTAAAGTATTCACCAACAGCTTCAATTTGATATCCATATTGTACAAACACATTTTAGGGTCCACATTTTGGTCTCTATCTCGAGACCCTAGTCACGGAGCGGCATCAAAAATACTCTGGACTAAAGCATTCACCAACAGCTTCCATTTGATACCCATATTGTACATACACATCCGAAGGTTACCCGGGTCCACGTTTTGACCTATATCTCGAGCCCTATTTCCAAAATAAAATATAATCCATGTTACTCGTGGATGATGTAGCTTTCGAATGGTGAAAGAATTTTTAAAATCGGTCCAGTAGTTTTTGAGCCTATTCATTACAACCAAACAAACAAACAAACAAAGTTTTCCTCTTTATAATATTAGTATAGATAATTGTAAGAGGCTCAGCGAGACACAAGCAGTTCTTCAGCAAAATGCCCGAAAGGCCATCCGAGTCATAACACATATATAATTTGTGTTTATTTGTGAGTATTCCGACTCCGAACGGCAAATTGTTTTTTATGAGGGGCTTTTTAATGGTAAAAATACACTTGGAGGTTTGCCTTGGCTTGCTTTTTATATAATTCATGCGCGAAGATTCGAACCTGCGCACTTCCGAATGGTAGTCTGTCCACTTCTGTGACCAATGCCCTGAAAACTACATTCATTGTGACTAACAAACCATAAAAATAATGCAATTGGCCCACTGAAACTAAATGCCGCTATGAGTAGGTGTAATATTTTAATAAAACACGGTTAAACACTATTAAGAAAACACTACACATTCCTTTTATATTCGCCAAGTCAATACGACTTTATCTTCCAGAAGTTTTTTTGCAGGCGGTTCTTCCTTTAAATAGAAACTACAAATACTGTACTCCGCAATATTACAATGCTTTTCATTTAGGTTTTTTAAATCTGGAAATAAAAATTTTATTTTTTTGCACAACAGCTGTTTCTAATATATTTGATTCTAAATTTCGAAATTAGAATAGAATAGATATAAGCATATTATTTGCTTTTTGGCCTTTTTTGCCAACTTAAACTAACTTAACAACTACTTACTAACTTTTAAATAATTTGTTAATTAGGTTTTAATAATTTTTTAAGTTAACATATATAATTGATTTTACGAATTCTGTTTTCTTATATATAATATATTAAATAATTTATTTTAATTTTAATATTACCTTATTTAGAAAATATGTACGATATGGTAGCATTAATGTTCATTTTTGTTCATTGTGTTGAAACAGCTGGCTGCGGCGTTGTATGCAAGTGTAAAAAATATACAAATTGGTAATATGGAGGAAGTTATTGAAGGAGATAAGTAAGTGTTTTGAGAAATAATTTTCTTTGTTGATTATTATTGTTCTTTTATGGTTGCAGGAGTCAGCGGCCTGAGGAGAAATGTATCTTAGAGGAGGAACTAGCCAGGCCAGAGGAACCTTCTTGTGGAAACAGAAAAACAGCTTGACAAAATAGAAACATCATTAACGAAATCTGCAACCAATCATGAGAGGTACTAAAATCCTCTCAAATATTCAGTTTCAAATGTTTCTATTATTTTAGCAATGCCCTAGCGCAGGCACCGGATCCCAAAGAAGCAAAAATATGCGTATCTGGGGGAAAAATTCAAGTGTATGGTTACATGAAAAAGAAGGTTTTGAGCCATTTAGAAGAAAAGGGTTGTAGCCCTAGAAGCCTTGATGAAGTGATTACTGCTTCGAAATTTAACAAACAGTATACTCGGGAAAATATGAAGTATAATTTTCTCGGTATCTATTCATTTAAATCGCAGTTCGCATAAATGGTAGACTATATGAATCAGCGTATCGAGATGGCTGAAACTAATGTACATGAGGAGTGCGGATCACTGAGTTTTAACAACATAGCAATTTAAAAAATGGAATTTGCCAGAGTTATGCTCATATGAACCTGGCTTAGTTATCAATGCAATAGCGAACAAAGAGGATCTTCCTGAAGCAGAAGAGCTAGAGGGTGTGGACTTAAGGCAACGTTTTGGAAATATATGTATATATATATATATATTATATAACATGGAAATATTTTCTTATTTGCAGATCCGTCTACAAATTCATAGGAAATGCATTATTTGGATTGCCTCCAGCTAAATTAAATGAGAAAAGTGCGTAATTTTTCCCCAATGAATTTGAGGTATGTAAGTGAAGTCGGAGTTTCCAAGGAGAGAGTTTGCTGGATTAAAAGAATTCTTATATTTTTTTTTAGTTCAATTTTTAAATTAAAATTAATGGAGTGTCGAGTCTACAATTTATGAATTTTCCAAATTTGAGCACATTGGTTTTGTAAAGTGAATGAACCAAATTCTATAGAGATTCTTTGGGTTTTATTAATTAAAATAAATTTTCCATTTTGGTTGTCAAACAGATCGGTAAACCTTGTATAGCCACAAAAGTTCTACTTAACCTTTATCAAAGCCGCAATAATGCACCACAAACAAACAAGCACAAACATTCCGACCAAGGGCTGCCGCCCCAGTAAACTAGCCCTGTCTAGTGTACCGTGTCCCACTCCCAATCTTTCGTCACAGGAGCAACTCATTGCAGCAAGTTTGCTCCAAATACTTCTGTTGTTGTTGTTGTTGTAGCAGCATAAACATTCCCCATACTTACATACGGGGAATGCTGCTGGAGTGACAGTCCTTGGCCGGATATAAATCCGGGTCGTTTCGGTAACGTAGAACCGACTGTCGTGGAAACGCTCCAAATACTTCTCTTCCGGGCTGGCGTCGAACCCAACCAGAGGTATTTTACTGCTGCATTTGCCACAAACGGCTCCACCCGAACTCCACCTCGGTTAGGTGTAATAAGTGCAACGGGTGGTGACATCTTAAGACCTGCTCAGGCCTTAAGACTCACAGGGAGTGGTTCACAAGGTATGTGGCCACGTGTTGCTCCCGCTCACAGGGGGCCCCTGCCTCAACGGCGACACTGCCCTCAGTGCCGGCACGTCTCACTGCCGCCACCAACACCTCAACGGTAAGGAGCCCCCACGACCAACACAACTCCGTCTCTGACCCACAACCCTCCTGCTCCTACCCCAGTGCGGGGGCAAACCAGCAGCTCTTGGTCCCCCGCACAATCTGCTCAGTGTGTCGGACCGTAGTTCCTCGGAACTTGACAACTGTCGAATGCAATTCCTGCAGTGGCTGGTGCCATTTTCGGAGGTGCTACGGCCTGCACACCACCCGTGAGTGGACACGCGACTTCGTGGCCCCCTGCTGCAGAGCTCTGCACCCGCAACCGCCCCCAGTGGCGCGGCCGCCAGTCAACATCAGGCCACAAACAATTTTGCGGAACGCACAGCAGGGCCAACGTAGACAACATCACGCATCCCTCACCCTCCTAGTTACGACCATACTCCCGCGAAGCTTCAGGCTATTGCAACGGACTCACGAGCAAGATTGACGAAATAGTCGACTTCATGAGCCGGTATGGTATCAAGACAGCTGCGATCCAGAAGACAAAACTGCACGCTAGCTCCCCCCTGATTACCAGGGACGGCTAGAAAGGCATAGAAAGGACCGCGAGCGAGACAACGGTGGGGGCCTAGCGTTCATAGTCCACCATTCAGTGCAGTACCGTCTCATCGATGAAGGCGTCGGCCGCAGGGACAGCACCTTAGAATGTCAAGGTATAGCTGTCCGGTCAGGCGATGCCGAGCACAAAATTTATAATATCCATACACCCAGTGTTGCCAGTCTATTACAATTGTAATAGATCTATTACATTTGTTCTCAGTTTATTACGCTATTACACTTCATATGACATCTATTACAATTTCCAATTCTAAGAGGAAAGAGGAAAAAAATTGTTCATGTTTTAAATTACAATTTCAGCCAAATTTTGAAAAAAATGTTTTATAAAAGACGTATTGTTGGAAGAATATATGTTAATTAGTGATATCCTGTGTTACTGACTGTGTTATGACGTTTATTTGACTCTGCCTTTCTGAATGAGCTTTACTGCTTTGTTAGAAGTTTATTCAGTTCGAGAATTGTCACTGTGATGAGCATGTCAGTGTGATAGTGAGTGTTTTGTTTTCGTTTTAGTCAATTAAATACTGTTGATACATCAGTATGGAAAGGTGAGTGTTTCTGAACATTTTCTCACGTGAAATAATTGCGGATTATTTTTTCAATGGACCATGAACAAGAATTTAATATAAAAGAACATCTACATGTATGCATAAGAAGGAATCCGTATTTTGTCGTGCAGATTTATTATTAAACGAAAATTAGACTTCTGTTAGGTGTTTGGCCGAGCTCCTTTTCCTATTTGTGGTGTGCGTCTTGATGTTGTTCTACAAATGGAGGGACCTACAGTTTCAAGCCGACTCCGAACGGCAGATATTTTTTATGAGGAGCTTTTTCATGGCTGAAATACAATCGGAGGTTTGCCATTGCCCGCCGAGGGGCGGCCGCTGTTAGAAAAATGTTTTTTTTTTTTTTTTTTTTTTTTTTGTTAATTTTGCTGAGACTCCTATTACGGAGTACAGCAATCTATTACTTTTTTGATCATCGCTTTAGTACGCTGCTGCGATTGGTTCTGGCAACACTGTATACACCCCCTGTCACTTGCTGCACGGCAGGATATCTCCCCGATATTGGTGCGCTCATCAGGGGAAAACCCCGATTGGTAGTAGGTGACTTTAATGCGCATCACGATCTTTGGCATTCAAGCCTGCCAAATGATCGTTGGGGACAGCTATTGGCAGAGCAGATAGACGATTCGACATTCAGCACTGTAAACGACGACGCCCCCACTAGGGTGGTGGGCAATTGCAGCAGCTCGCCTGACATCACAATTGCTAGCGCAGTTCTAATAAATACCATAACCTGGCGACCTATGCTATCGCTTGCATCAGACCACTTGCCCATTATCATCTCGATCGAGAAACCTGCCGACTTTGTTTCCGCGGATCACCGGCCATATATCAACCTTAAAAAAATCACCGCGCATTCCGCAAGGTGATCACAGCCGCCGCGGCTCGCTTCATACTCGCTGGACGGATCCGGGACATACGTCCCAATTTCCCAGCTGAAGCAGCTGTTCTGGCTAACGAGCGTGATCGCCTACGCCAGGCCGATCCCGGGGATCCTCGAATAAAGGACCTCAATTCGGAGATCCGGCAACTGGTAACCCAACACAAGCGGACCAAATGGGTAGAGCATCTGAAGTCCTGCAACTTCACCACTAGTGTGAGCAAGCTCTGGTCCACCGTAAGGTCCCTGTCGAGCCCGACGAAGCACAACGACAAGGTGGATATCACCTTTAACGGTCGTACTTCGTCGGATCCGAAGAGATGCGCGAGCTACTTTAGCCGGCAGTTTATACTGCAACCTCCGGTCGACTGATCCAAACGTTGTGCCACCAGACGGTTGCACAAACTGACATACAACAGTGCACCGCTTGCTTTCTCCAGCGACGAGGTTCAGGGGGCCATCAAACATATGAAACCATCTAAAGCCATTGGCCCTGACGGACTAAACATGCTGATGCTGAAAAAGCTGGGTCCACTGGGAGTAGAATTTCTCACCAAGGTCTTCAACCTGTCTATGGCCACTCTCATCTTTCCTGATAAGTGGAAATTAGAGAGAGTGGTCCCACTACTGAAGCCTGGGAAACCCGCCAACCAAGGGGAGTCCTATCGTCCGATAACTCTCTTTTCCCCAGTAGTGAAGACGCTTGAAGCCCTTCTACTCCCACTTCTTACATAACACCTGACTCCAGCCTCACACCAGCATGGTTTCCGAAGAGTGCATAGCACCACGACGGCACTCACTGTCATAAACACCCAGGTAAACCGCGGAATAAACCAAAACCGCCCCTGCGAGAGGACTGTCCTAGTAGCGTTGGATTTATAATAGGCTTTCGATACAGTCAGCCACGCCACGCTACTATATGACATTTTACAGTCGACACTCGCGCCAGGGCTGAAAAGGTGGACCGCGAACTACCTGAGTGGTCGTCACTCGTCGATGATATATTATTTCGAGACCAAACGTCAAAACAGAGAAAAATAAAGCAGGGAGTACCGCAGGGTGGTGTCCTTTCACCCTTGCTTTTTAATTTCTACATTTCGAAACTCCCCCAAGCCACCAGAGGGAGTCTCACTGGTCTCATACGCCGACGACTGCACGATAATGGCGTCGGGCAATGACATTGATGGCCTATGCACAAAAGTAAACGACCACCTCGCCCGCCTTTCTCGCTTCTTCACTGCGAGAAACCTAAAACCTAAAAGGAGGTCAAGCTGCAACTTCAGGTACACGTCGATGATACCCCAATACCGACGGTAAACAACCCCAGAATATTGGGAGTCACCTTTGACAGCTTGCTCTCCTTCTCAGCGTACACAACCGCTATTGCAACGAGAGTACAGAATCACAACAAGGTCCTCAAGTCGCTTGCCGGCAGCACTTGGGGCAAAGACAAAGAAATGTTGCTGTCGACTTTCAAAGCAATAGGAAGACCGGTTCTTAATTATGCTGCGCTTGTCTGGTCGCCCGGAACCAATGATACGCAGTGAACGAAGCTCCAGACCTGCCAAAATACTGCTATTAGGACCGCGACAGGATGTCTCCTGATGTCCCCAATACAACACCTGCATGACGAGGATCACATGCTTCCTGTGAAGGAGCATAACGAACTGCTTAGCAATCAGTTTCTGCTAGGGTGTCACCGTAGGCCTCACCCATGCAGACACCTGCTTGAGTTAAAGCCACCTCCCAGGCACATCAGGAGGCACTTCCTCAACTACGTGGACGAGATCCTGGACAAAACGGACAGACCACTCCAGGATCAGACAGTGTACAGACAGGCCATAAACGACATTCATCGGGAGACCCTTACCACCTTCTTAAGCTCCCGACCCCCGAATGCCGTTATCGGAGTCCAACCACCACCTATTGCAGACGAAGAGCTCCAGCTTCCCCGAGAGTCCCGCGTAACCTTGGCACAATTACGTTCTGGATACTGTAGCAGGTTAAACTCCTACTTATCCAGAATCGACCCCGACATACTAAACATATGTCCGGCACGTGAAGGCACCCCGCCTACAGTTAGATGAGCTAGACGAAGACGACCGGTGATTACACTACACTGACAGGGCGAAGATACTGCTACAACAACAACCACAAACACAGCTACATATTGTGGGCAGATTAGAGCATATTTAGACTTTTACCATAGCCCCATTCTGGTCTGCCAGTTAATCCTAGTCAAAATAGAGTGCCGTTTGACATAAATATTTCTAATATCAAAAAATGTGAAAGTATTGAATTCAAATTCGAAATTTACTTAATAAATAAAAAAATATAATATAAGAAATATCTGTTTGATTTTATTGATATGGATCACTCCTACTTGCTGTGCAACTTATACTACTAACTACCAAACTTACCAAATATTGCAGCTGCAAAAAGTACAAACGTCGTGTTTGCGTGCTTCTGTGTTTTTTGTTTTTTTTTTCAAATGCTCTCTACAGCAACTGAAGTGTCCTGAAACCTTTTTGTGTGTTGTCGCTTCGGCTATTCTGTTTATTTCAAAGGCAGATCGACGCAATTTTTTTTTAATTTAACCCCTTGAGTACAGATTTTTTTCAGAAAATATTTGCATGTGGAACCGAGAAAAAAATTTTGTTGCTTGGAGTAGTAAATTTTACGTAAGAATTCATTTATTTCTAAAATATTAGTGACATATGTATGTAGCGGCTGCAGGTAATTAGAATTGCAACACAAAAATAAATTAATAAAAATAAAACACGTCATCCGCTCTTAGGGCAAACAAGTGCATGACGCGTCTCAGACGTTAAATAAACCCAAGGGTTTAAGCGTGTCGCATCAAAAACAAACGCGAAATGCATTGCTCTTGTTGTTTTTGCTGCACTGCTACGACCTGTTCTAAGCATCTCCTTCCTATCCAAATAGTTTTTGAAATGATTTTTAGGCGAAATTTTATGAGCCTACCGTTAGATGAGATGACGGCCAGTGATTACACCATACCGGCAAGGCTTCATGAACTGCTACAACAACTTTACCTTTGCTCCCATAAATCTTTGCTATTAAAGTGACAGTAGTTAGCCGTATATAAATCCGGGTCGTTCTGACAACGTAGAACCGACTGTCGGTAGATGGTTGGTTGGTTAAAGTGGTGATTCATCCAGAATACAACTAGCGCTTCCGTACCATTTTGTTGTCACATCCTCGCTACCAACTTGTTTAATGACAATTTACAGCATGACTATATTCAGTCGTGCGGTTTAAGAACCTTAGGTTGTTGACGTCTAAGCGAGACAGCTGTTCGTTACCTCTCGAATAGTGGTTTTCGCAGCGTTGACATTCTCTCCTTCCATAAGGCAGGGAGTTCACAGAGGAAATGGGAAATCGAAATAGACGAAAAGCCAGTTAAGACTGCCGGGAGTCTCCAGGCGTCCCGTCTTTTCATGTTTATCGATGTTGGCGTTTGTTTGAAAGGGTAGATGGGCCTTAACGTTGCCTGCTAATCAAGGTTGGGCATAGTGCACTAAATAATTAGTGCAATAAGCGTATTTAGTGATAATGAAACCCTTGTTTTACTACCACTAAAAAAATAGTGGTAGTGCAATTTAGTGGTAGTGCAAAATGCCCAACCCTGCTGCTAATTTTGCGTATTGTTTAGTCTCTTCATCTACAATCCGCAATTCGAAGATACTTTGAGGAAATTGCGTTCTTGATTGCACCCAGTGGTGTGAATATCGATTCTCCAAAAATGTTATTCATGGCAGATACTTCTACTCCCAGTTCATCTGCTTTTTCGTTACTTTCGATGGTCCGTTGTCCTGGAACCCAGATTAAGCTAACGTTATGATTTACACTTAAGGTGGTAAGGCTATTCCTACTCTGCTGCTTAAGTTTGGCATCCGAAAGAATTGCGATATTGCCTTTAAAAGATAAATCTGCGATTAGTAACCTACAAACTTCCACAATTGCCAGTACTTCCACCTGGAAAACACTGCAAGCATTAGGAAGACGGACTGATATTTCAATTTTGAGTCGTCTATGAAAATATATACCTGCTCCAACACCACAATCCGGTTTAGAGCCATCTGTATAGACTGTAGTGCCGAAGTTGTGTAGTGAGAATCCCTTACTCCATTCCTCCTGAGATGGCAAGAGAGTGCTAAAATGCCTATTAAATATTACCGTCGGGATGATGTAATCAGTCCTCTGCTCTCAGGTGTACTGAGTTTGTCGCAATAGTAGACTGGCATGACCATAAGTCGGTGGAAATGTGATGAAATTATGTGCGGATTATCATAGATTTATTTTTGTGTGATGCTGAAGTGACGCGTTGTCCAACTTTATTATTCTCATAATCGTGGTGTTGAACATTTCGCAAAATGCAGAAATCAAGTGAAATGTTCAATAATAATACGGTTGTGTTGTTTATTTAATTTTTAATTTTAATTTAATTCTTATTTTATATATTTAAAAATTTTGTTTAATAAAAAAAAAATAATTTGTTTTGTTTTGAGGTGGTCTCAGTAGTCTAGCGTAAGTGCACTAGCCTGTCATCCCAGAGGTTGTGGGTTCGATCCAAATTTACTTATCTACTTTTCTTCTTCCTAAAAAAAACATCGAATTCTTCAACCCCAAAAACTTATCCGTCCCATCCTTACTCCCGCACAATGGTCAGCGCATTACATATTTGCATTGTGGCTGCTAAAATAAAAAAAACACACAGTTACACAATGCATCAGTGGCGCCAGCAGGAGGAAGCGGGCAACCGCGATAATAGCACAGACACACCAAATTTAGGGAAGTCCTCAACCATCTGTGCGATCCTTCTGCCAGAAAAAAGTGAAACACAGATGGCGCTCCTAGCAGTAAGAAGGCGTTGCTCCTAAGCCACGACAGGTGGCCATTCCTACTATTTAGGACTGGTAGCGGCAGGCTAATCACCTACTCTGTCAGAAATCAAAATAGATTAACGAAACTAAGGCAAGACTCAGTCTTGTAGAGGGCCTATGTCTTTTCTTTTTAATACTTAACATTTTTTTTCAATTTTCTTAATTCTTTTAATATATATTAAAAAATGTTTTTTTTTTAATTTTTAAAAATTTTTTTCTACTTTTTGAAATTAAAAAAAAAATTATATATATATTTTGTTAAATTTCTTTTTTAAGATTTTTATATAAATACTAGCAAACCCGGCCCGCTTCGCTGGGCACACTAAAATAGAATAGATATGGTTTAGAACAGAAAAGATATGGTTTTCATATTATTTATTTCTTTATTCTCATACTATTTATTTATTTATTCAATACCACGTTTTGGTCTCTATCTCGAGACCCTAGTCACGGAGCGGCATGAAAAATACTCTGAACTAAAGCATTCACCAACAGCTTCCATTTGATACCCATATTGAACATACACATCCGAAGGTTACCTGAGTCCACGTTTTGACCTATATCTCGAGACCCCTGTCACGGAGCGGCATGAAAAATACTCTGAACTAAAGCATTCACCAACAGCTTCAATTTGATATCCATATTGTACAAACACATTCTAGGCTCCATGTTTTGGTCTCTATCTCGAGACCTTAGTCACGGAGCGGCATGAAAAATACTCTGAACTAAAGCATTCACTAACAGCTTCCATTTGATACCCATATTGTACATACACATCCGAAGGTTACCCGGGTCCACGTTTTGACCTATATCTCGAGACCCTAGTCACGGAGCGGCATGAAAAATACACTGCACTAAAGCATTCACCAACAGCTTCCAATTGATATCCATATTGTACAAACACATTCTAAGGTCCACGTGTTGGTCTCTATCTCGAGGCCCTAGTCACGGAGCGGCATGAAAACTACTCTGTACTAAAGCTTTCACCAACAGCTTCCATTTGATACCCATATTGTACATACACATCCGAAGGTTACCCGGGTCCACGTGTTGGTCTCTATCTCGAGGCCCTAGACACGGAGCGGCATGAAAACTACTCTGTACTAAAGCTTTCACCAACAGCTTCCATTTGATACCCATATTGTACATACACATCCGAAGGTTACCCGGGTCCACGTTTTGACCTATCTCTCGAGACCCTAGACACGGAGCGGCATGAAAAATACTCTGTACTAAAGCATTCACCAACAGCTTCGAATTGATATCCATATTTTACAAACACATTCTAGGGTCCACGTGTTGGTCTCTATCTCGAGGCCCTAGTCACGGAGCGGCATGAAAAATACTCTGAACTAAAGCATTCACCAACAGCTTCCAATTGATATCCATATTGTACAAACACATTCTAGGGTCCAAGTGTTGGTCTCTATCTCGAGGCCCTAGTCACGGAGCGGCATGAAAAATACTCTGAACTAAAGCATTCACCAACAGCTTCCAATTGATATCCATATTGTACAAACACATTCTAGGGTCCACGTGTTCGTCTCTATCTCGAGGCCCTAGTCACGGAACGGTATGAAAAATACTCTATACTATAGAAATCATCAACAGCTTCCATTTGCTACCCATATTGTACATACACGTCCGAAGGTTACCCGGGTCCACGTTTTGACCTATATCTCGAGACCCTATCTACCAATAGGTATTCAAACTATACGGAAACCATCTTCAATACCTACTTAACAATGTGTGTAAGTTTGGTTTAATTCGGTTTAAAGACACGGTGGGTCCACGTTTTGGCATATATTTCGAGACCATAGTCATCAATAGGTATGAAAATTACCCCACATTAAAGCACTTATCTACAGCTTTCATTTGATGCCCATATTGCACATCCACAACCAAAGGTTACCCGGGCCCACGTTTTGACCTATATTTCGAGACCCCAGTCACGGAGCGGCATGAGAAATACTCTGTACTAAAGCATTCACCAACAGCTTTCAATTGATATCCATATTGTACAAACACATTCTAGGGTCCACGTGTTGGTCTCTATCTCGGGACCCTAGTCACGGAGCGGCATGAAAAATACTCTGAACTAAAGCATTCACCAACAGCTTCCATTTGATACCCATATTGTACATACACATCCGAAGGTTACCCGGGTCCACGTTTTGACCTATCTCTCGAGACCCTAGACACGGAGCGGCATGAAAAATACTCTGTACTAAAGCATTCACCAACAGCTTCGAATTGATATCCATATTTTACAAACACATTCTAGGGTCCACGTGTTGGTCTCTATCTCGGGACCCTAGTCACGGAGCGGCATGAAAAATACTCTGAACTAAAGCATTCACCAACAGCTTCCATTTGATACCCATATTGTATATACACATCCGAAGGTTACCCGGGTCCACGTTTTGACCTATATCTCGAGACCCCAGTCACGGAGCGGCATGAGAAATACTCTGTACTAAAGCATTCACCAACAGCTTCCAATTGATATCCATATTGTACAAACACATTCTAGGGTCCACGTGTTGGTCTCTATCTCGGGGCCCTAGTCACGGAGCGGCATGAAAAATACTCTGAACTAAAGCATTCACCAACAGCTTCCATTTGATACCCATATTGTATATACACATCCGAAGGTTACCCGGGCCCACGTTTTGACCTAAATCTCGAGACCCCAGTCTCGGAGCGGCATGAAAAATACTCTGTACTAAAGCATTCACCAACAGCTTCAATTTGATATTCATATTGTACAAACACATTCTAGGGTCCATGTTTTGGTCTCTATCTCGAGACCCTAGTCACGGAGCGGCATGAAAAATACTCTGAACTAAAGCATTCACCAACAGCTTTCATTTGATACCCATATTGTATATACACATCCGAAGGTTACCCGGGTCCACGTTTTGACCATTTTCCCGGCAATTATTCGAATTTTTCTCACCTTTTAAACCTTCCCTAGACCTCCACGAATAATTCAAGACCAAGATAAGATAAATCCGTTCAGCCATTCTCGAGTTATAAGCGAACATAGGGACAGATTTTCACATTTATATATATAGACTAGCAACCCGCCCAGCTTCGCACGGGTATAAAATATATACCCTATGTCACTCACTGAAAAAATTATTAAAATCGATCCAGTAGTTGTGGCTTATTCATTACTGCCCGTGGCCCGCACGCGTTAAATTTGGAGTAAAACAATTCCCCTTTTTTTATAGCACGAAGATTTCCTGCTATCTTTGGGATATCTAAATTCATACCCTATAATTTTGGATATTAACTTTTTGCATTTTTACATATGTATTTATTTTATTTTTACAACAATTACTATATTACAGAATGTCTTTATATACAACGTTCATAGCCTTCTTGTCATTAGACAATACAAACATGTTTTCTCTAGAGGTTACTCTTGAAAGAGCGACATACAGTTGGCCATGTGAAAAACAGTCAACACTCAAATCTAAGCCTGCAACGTTGAGGGTTTGACCCTGAGATTTATTAATGGTCATTGCAAAAGATGTCTTTACCGGAAATTGTAAGCGTTTAAATTGGAATGTTAGATCCGATGGTATCAGAGGGATTCGGGGAATCAATACATCTTCTCCGGTACCACATCCTGTGAGTATTGTGCATTCTATTATGAAAGTTTTCAGTGATTTTACCAGCAAACGCGTGCCATTGCAAAGTTTAGGTGGACTTAGGTTTCTTAATAAAATAACAGGACAACCTATTTTCAGCTCCATTTTGTGAGGAGGGAGTCCAGACGGGTTCAAAGAATTTAGAAATTCTGTAGGAAATTGAACAGCTTCTTCCAAATCGAGAACAGTATCGACCGAGTAGTATATTTTCGTCGGCGCATCAATCTTTGAAATAATCAAGTTATTTACTTTATCTACTTGTTCGTTAGTTGGTGACAGAATAGCTCTTTCTTTAAACCAAGATATTGTCTTATAACTTATGTTATCAATGTCAGGATAGACATTGTTGACTAACTCTTGGATGTTGTCTATCAAAACACAAAGGTTTTCTAGGTTAATCCTTCCCTCACTTTGTATTAATTCTCCATTGCCAACTTTTAGTAGCACCTCTGGAAATAGCCTGTTCTCACGTGAAGATGACGAAACCCTCATATTAGTTTTAAGATCTAATTTATTGGCATGCGACCAAAGGTGGGATCTTTTTAGCGAAGCATTTATTTCGTCAGCACGTGTTCCTCGAGTCACAACTGGTAGGATTTGACGGAAATCTCCTGAGAACAGAATTGTACATCCACCCATAGGTGCATTTTTGTTGCGCAAATCGCGCATTGTCCTACCCAGTGCTTCCACAGACGTCTTGTTTGACATGGTAGCTTCGTCCCAGACTATTAATGAGCAGTCACGCATCAATTTTCCTGTATTGCTCTGTCTAGAAACACTACAGACGCTGTTATCATCATCGGTTGCGATTTTCAGCGGGAGCTTGAATGTAGAGTGTGCGGTTCGGCCTCCTTCCAAAAGAGTAGCGGCAATGCCGGATGACGCAACAGCTAACGCAATTTTTCCGGTAGATCTCACTTTTTTTAAAAGCAGATTGATTAGAAATGTTTTTCCTGTGCCTCCTGGGGCATCAAGGAAAAACAATTTCCCTTCATTGTTATCAATTGTTGATAGTAATGCAGTGAATACTTTTTTCTGATCGATGTTTAATCGTGGCTCATCTTGAGCTATATTTTGTAAAAGTCTCGTTTGATCGTATGATGTTTCTCTTGTGTACTCGGCACTATTAGTTAAATCAGAGTTAGTAGTATTAGCTGGCATCGGCAGCCCAAAATCCTTGATCGTTTTACCCGAAAGTAATTGCACTATTTTGTTTAATTCAAATAATGCTTCGTCAAATATGTTTTGGTCATATTGTACATCAACAGAGTTTGACTCTTGCCGTCGCCGAATCAGAATATCACTGGCCATATTTTCTTGAAATTTATTCCATAGACTAACAGAATCAGTTACTTGACAAAACACTACTATGACGGCAAATACATATCTTAATGATGTAGCTGAACTACAAACAGCTGCTTCTAATAATGTATTTTCCCAGTGAGAATCGTCTTCCAAGAGCCCCATAGCTTTGCATGCTGCTTGATAAGTATTGTAAACAACACCTTGTAAAGTTCTTAGGTGAGCAAAGGATGTCGGGCCTTTTACAATATGAAGTAACATTCTCAGATAAAAGCATTCGCTGTTGTTGGGATGAATCACATAGACTCTGCCAAGAGCATCCGTTTTTTTTACTCCGGGGAAACCATCAACCGCAGTACCTTTTTTCGCCGTTGAAAAGCTTTAGAACTCTGGTTCCATGTATAGTAACTTGGAACTCTGTCATATGTCAGTGTTTTCGCGAAATCATCTTGAGCACATAACTTGAAGAATGCTGTCAATGTTGTATCCGGCGGGTTATTAATAACTTCTTGTATATTGTTCTCAGTAAAATATACCCTTTGTCCATTTTCTAAATGAACTGCAAGGTGGACAATTGTGGGAGACCGGTCGTGCACTTCGAATGATAAAATCCTCCATACAGCTTCAGAGCTGCAGATGTAACGTCCAGACTGATATATTTCCACTTCATTTGGTGATTGTATGCTGAAAGTGGCTTGATCACTGCCTTTATTAATGTACTTAGTAACATATTGGATTGACTTTATTGAATTGCACAACTCCAGGTTGATGTGGGCATCAAAAATTTTCAAAAGGAGCGGATTATAGGGAACGATCCATCGGTTGTCAATATCAATGTTTCGGACGGTAGCAATTTGCCCACCCCCTTCTGGCGATCGTCGACGATATTTGGGGTATCCATCATCGCTAGTAATTGTTTGAGTTTGGAACAACTTCGGAAATTTTTTGGTGCATTTAGAATCTCGCATACATGGAGAATTCGGGTTTAAAGTCCCGCAAGGGCCGTGTACCATATGTTTCTTTACGATTTCGTATAGGATAGGATCTTCATCTTTATCCGGTAATTCAGCTGAAATAACCCTGTCAATTTGGTTTGGTCTAATTTTGTTCACTAACCACACCAGCAGGTGTACATGTGGCAAGCCACGCTTCTGCCATTCTATTGAGTACATATGACAGTGCGGCGGACCGAATATATGAGACTTGTTAATGAGGTGCAGAATTTTCTGTACTTTTAAATGGAAGACTCTGTTAACTATATCGTATCTGTCTTGTGGTGAATTGGTGTTAATATTTTCTCTGATTTCCGACCAATTTGGGTTACATGTTGCAGTTATAAATAAATCAGGTTTGCCGTACTTTCTGACGTAAGCCATGGCGTCTTGCGATTTTTCGTGTAAATATCGAGGTCCACCTGTGAATGATGAAGGTAGTATAACCAACTGCCCAATGCCGTTGTGGTGTTCATTCGCCTGTAAAGCATCCTGAAGATGAACGTAATTTTCGGCTCTCAATTTAGTTTGATTATTACGGATGTAGGCCAATCTCTCAGATTCAATTTTAGCATATTGATCTACCAAGTATTGGTTTGTTAACATTCCATATCTAAGCAAAGTGTTGAAATCATTACGTCTTGTCATTATACGGTAGCAATAGTAGTTCATACATGACACTGTTTTACGCAGAGGTGTACCACCGATTGGGTCAACTTGAGAAATATTAATAGCATAACCATTTTCTCCACGACATAGCGTCAAAGGATATTGTAAGCTGTCATAAGATCTGTGTAACTCTGAAATTTTTTGCAAATTATCATCACGACTATGCAATACAATATCTCTTTTGTCAAATTGCTGTCCGGCTATCACCACTGCTACTTCACTCGTGGAAGGCGCATTGTATCGTCCTCTGTGTTCTCCAACAGGAACTTTATTTGCATGGATTACGACATTAAAGTCAGGAGTATCTGCTGGAACACTCTCAATCGCAGTTTTGAAAGACTGTATGTAGCAATTATGAGAATGTAACATATCTTGGAGAGATCTAATCAAATCTCTATCAATTGGCCGTGCAACACTTGAACACCTCGTAGATGCTTGTGTATCTGGATCTGCAATAAAATATATTTGCAGGAATTTGTGATCATCGGGTCGAAGTGGTAGCAAACTCCCAGCTAAGTGGTATACTTGCCCTTGAATTTTAAATGTAGGCATGAAGCCACGCTCAACGACTTGCTTACTCTTAAAAGAGGTCATTTGAAATGCGTTATTGTAATGGCGTATATAGCGCATGAAATGATTAGATTTCTGATGATCACCCGTAAGAAGAGAGTGAAGTGGTTCAGGTGGAGGGAGAATTTCTTCTAATTTGACTTTTCCTTGTAAACAACACATACCTTTCGAATCGTCCTTGAATTTCAATGCGAAGCAATGTTCACACACTACTGACATAGTACCTATTGATACTATTCGGTCGTCCTTGTAAGAAATCGAAGGATCATAATTCATGGCCGAATTTTCTTTACTCACCCATGAATTAGTAACTCGTGCTGATGATTCTCTGGCTCTCTTTATTCGATGTCTGTCCTTATCTCGGGTGCGGCGAAGCTCACGCTCTCTTGAAGATTCTCCCTCTCTCTGAGCTCTATATCTATCCCGAAGCTGACTGAGTCGAGCCTCACGCTCTGCTGACGATTCTCTGTCCCTCTGAACCGTATGCCTATCTCGATCCCGGCTGCAACGAACCTGACGCTCTACTGAAGATTCCCTCTCTCTCAGCTCTATATCTATCCCGCATCTGACTGCGGCGAGCCTCACGTTCCGTTGACGATTTTTCATCTCTTGCTGAACGTAGTCTTCTGGCATCCACTGTACTACGACCTATGTTCGAACGACGACGTCTTCCAGCCATGACTTTATAATTTTTGTGAAAATTTACTCAGTTCTATATGTATGATTACCTATCCACAAATTGTCATATTATTAGTATGTGCCGCAGTTAAAAATATGTAAATACTTACCATTTAGAAACAAAAGATAATTACTGATGTAATATCTTGAAAAATATTTTTTTCAATTATATGCTGTAAAGAGTCATACACATAGATCTATATTAAAACAACAATGTATTTAAGGTATTTAATTGGTTAAGGATTAATGATGTACCTAAATGTTGAAATCACTTCGAAAATAAGCTATTAGTTGTCGTAAAAAGTAAATGACAAAAAATGTTATTGTATGGAATCGATAGCAAACTAAACGCGCTCCGAATCAATAAAAACTATTCAAAAACTGTATTTTAACACGTTCCCTGTCCCAATACAAAAATGCAAAATTGACCGACACGTCCAACAGCGTTTTTTGAATAATTAGTTTTTTTGTAGTCATAGCTTTATATAATACTAATAATAATTAAAAAAAACGGATGTAGGGTATTTCTACCTGAAACACATATGGCCCATGAGCGTAGAGGGACATTTTTGCTTCTGCACGTTCATGAAACACATGTGGTTTATATATCCCCTGACGCACATATGGCTCAGGAACGTATCAGTGCTTATCAGGCGCACGTTTCCTGAACCATATGTGGCTCAGCAGACAGGGAACGTGTTAATTATGTGGGAATTACTAATATAGAACGTGAAAATAGCGTTTTATTTCGCTGTAAAATTGTATGTGCATATAATTACATGGAATTCAGTACATACATAGATACATATGTACATACGTCCGAAATGAAATAATGCGAGCGATTCGTAAATACATACATACATACGTCACCATACGATGTAATTCAACATTAATGAGGTGTGGTGAGATTATCGCTTAACGCCTGTTGCTTCATTCGGTTGACAGCGAACAAACACACAAACAGCTTTTTTTGGAAAAAGAGCTGCTTTTGTTTAAACAATTTTGGTTAAATAACAAATATATCAATTTTTTTTTGATGCAGAACGAAAGTAAATATTTCAAAGTTAAACTCTAAGAAAGTTTCATTTTAATTGGTTGATTCGTTTATGATTTATGGCCGTGAAAACAAAAAAATTATGTTTTTTTGCCACATTTTGACCGATTGCCACGCCCCCTTTATATATTTCTTCACATTATATAGATATAAACCTTCCTCTTCAATCAATCTATCTTTAAAAAAAACCGCATCAAAATCCGTTGCGTAGTTTTAAAGATTTAAGCGATTACGTGGACATAGGGACAGAAAAAGCGGCTTTGTTTTATAATATGTAGTGATTTACATGCAATATTGCATGGTGTTCAACGCTGTAGTAAAAATTTGTGATGAAAAAAGTATATCAGAAGCAAATGCAAAGCTATTACGCAAACACCATCTGGCAGATTGCGTTCAAAGTTGTTTTGATAATTTTTGATGTTATAATTTTTAAAAACTTTATTATATACGGCAACCAGATAAGATCGATAGGAGAAGAAATAAAAAAAAACAAACATATAAAATTGACACTGGCTTTATTTTGAAGATACAATCAACGTCATGGAAATGACCGCCTCGGCTTCGTTGGTAGTAATTCAAGCGGTCGATCCAATTTTTGATAGCTCAGTCCAATATTTGCAGTGTTATTTCGGCAATAACGTTTTGAACGTTGGCCTTAATCTTATTGAAAGTATTTCTGTTGTCAGTGTATAGTGAAGACTTGAAGTACAACCAGAGAAAATATTCGTGCGCTCTCAAATCGTATGATTGCGATGGCCAATCGATGAACGCTCTCCATGAGATGACCCAGTATTCAAAATTCTCCTTGACAACTTCGAGTGTTACGAAAATCGGTTAATATGCTCTGTGCCGAAGACCATTGACCATTAACGGTAACGGTGTCGCCTTCCTCATTTCGAAAGGAATAAGGACAAAACAGGCAATCCTTATAAATACATTAATGCTTGAAAGAACACTCGTGGATAATTCTCGCTCTAATATCGCCAATGTTAACATAACCGCCAAAGTCGAAAATAGGCCTCCTCGGAAGAATAGTTTTAAATTATATTTACGTATTTGCAACTGAGCCGGAATTTTGACCATAATTTTTTAATAGTTTCTTTGAGTCCGGTAAGGGTGAAACGACGCTTAGTAATACGATTGGACATACTGGATCATTTGACAGCAATTGGCAGAACTATTACTGCTATATAGTCGCTTTATGTTATATTATTATCATTAGAAACTGTGAGGACTAAACTCGGTAGATTGAGCTTCTTCTTCTTGATTGGCCTTCCTCTTCCGCTGCTACCACCAGCTGGTACCACATCGAATACTTTCAGAGCCGGGGTCTTTGTATACATTCAGATGATATGACCCAGCCTACGAAGCCGTTGGATCTATATTCGCACGTCATACACGTCATCGGATATTGTCATCGTCTACGTTTCTGCGCCATAAATTAGTACGGAAATGATGAGAGTCTTTTAGAGTGGTACATTTGTTCGTCGAGAGAGGACTTTACTGTTCAATAGCCTACTTAGTCCAAAGTAGCACTTATTGGCATTGTTATCGATGTTAGTGCTGGTTCCTAGATAAACGAAGTCTCTCACAACCTCGAAATCGTAACTGTCAACTGTGACGTGGGTGCCAACCTGCGAGAGCGCCGGCTGTTTATTTGATGACAGAAGGTATGTACTTCGTTTTGTCCTCGTTCACCACCAGCCCCATTCGATTTACTTCTTTGTCCATAGTGGACCCGGGTAACCTTCCCATGTGTATGTACAATATGGGTATCAAATGGAAGCTGTTGGTGAAAGCTTTAGTACAGAGTAGTTTTCATGCCGCTCCGTGTCTAGGGCCTCGAGATAGAGACCAACACGTGGACCCTAGAATGTGTTTGTACAATATGGATATCAATTCGAAGCTGTTGGTGAATGCTTTAGTACAGAGTAGTTTTCATGCCGCTCCGTGACTAGGGCCTCGAGATAGAGACCAACACGTGGACCTTAGAATGTGTTTGTAATACAATATGGATATCAATTGGAAGCTGTTGGTGAATGCTTTAGTGCAGTGTATTTTTCATGCCGCTCCGTGACTAGGGTCTCGAGATATAGGTCAAAACGTGGACCCGGGTAACCTTCGGATGTGTATGTACAATATGGGTATCAAATGGAAGCTGTTAGTGAATGCTTTAGTTCAGAGTATTTTTCATGCCGCTCCGTGACTAGGGTCTCGAGATAGAGACCAAAATATGGAGCCTAGAATGTGTTTGTACAGTATGGATATCAAATTGAAGCTGTTGGTGAATGCTTTAGTTCAGAGTATTTTTCATGCCGCTCCGTGACAGGGGTCTCGAGATATAGGTCAAAACGTGGACTCAGGTAACCTTCGGATGTGTATGTTCAATATGGGTATCAAATGGAAGCTGTTGGTGAATGCTTTAGTTCAGAGTATTTTTCATGCCGCTCCGTGACTAGGGTCTCGAGATAGAGACCAAAACGTGGTATTGAATAAATAAATAAATAGTATGAGAATAAAGAAATAAATAATATGAAAACCATTTCTTTCCTGTTCTAAACCATATCTATTCTATTTTAGTGTGCCCAGCGAAGCGGGCCGGGTTTGCTAGTTGTTAATATATGTATAATTGAAAGATCTGTAGCTGTTTGAACAAGTACAGTATTTTTCAGATATTTTTTCTTTGCATTTTCCCAGGTCTATTCTTCTTTTCAGGTAGTCGCACGCTCCCCTACAAATGGTAGGCAGATATGCGACTACCCGAATCCTATGACGTCAAGAACTGACGTCATAAGGTAACTGGGTTGTGATGTGACCGCGTCTTTGGCGTCTATTTCATTTAGTATTCGCTACGTAGTTGAGAAGTGTAGACGATTTCAGTGTGATTAAAAAAAACCGAATTGAGAAGAAAATGGAAGAACCATCTGAGCAAGAATTCGAAAGGTAAACTTATATAAAATTAGTATTTCGGTATAAATTTACGACCTTAATGAAAGTAAAAAAAATGATCTGTTATGGATTTCATTATTAGGTCGACTGCTGTAGAGAGGTCAGCGTATTTGGCCGCGTTACTGGCCACTGGCGTATTTGGCCACTTTCAAATTGATTGTCACGAATGAAATGGTTGATATCATTATACGACACACTAACAGGAAAGCAAACATGGAGTACCAGAAGTATAATGAAGCAAATCCTGAAAAAAACAGTATGTGTGGAAAGATTTGACGCCTACAGAGAAATGCAATTGAAAGTGTCATTGGACAACATGTGACACCTCCGACTGTTGCATCGACCAGTCAACCTCAACCACAAGCACTCGATAATTCCGGACGAAAAATTGTTGTAGGGTCGTGCTACATATGTTATAAATGTGAATTTAGAAAGAGAAGGAAAACACGAAAATCATGCTCAGAATGTAATAAGCCTGTTTGTGACGAGCATTCAAAATCTATTTGTAAATGTCTTGAATGTTTTAATGTTCAATAAATATTTTTCATAAAGTTTTTTTATCAATAATAATGATTTGTGTGTAGTAATTCTAGATACCCTTTCTCCAATTTTACACTTTCAATATTGATTTTATTACAATTACAGCACGAACAATACACTGGAATCAAGTGTGTACCCGGGTACCCCGGTTATTGACCCCCAGAAATCAAATGCTATTTTCATAAAAAAAAGTTAAAAGCATAGATCGATGTAGAATTGACCAAATAACGAGGATCTGGGCAGAAAAATTTTTTTATCAAGCAGTGTTTGTATTGTACTATCTCTAAGATGGAAAGGGGAACCCGGGTACCCGGGTACCCGGTTATTGACATAAGGACTAATATTTTGGAAATAACTAAAAAGAAAAATGTTAAATCTAAAGTTGGTTGTACAATCTGCTTATACAAGTTCCAACTCATTGTGTAACCGCTATTCCGCCCACCAAAAATTATTTACAACATTTTAATTTTTATGCAACCGTTGTACAATCATACTTATATGATACAAGCGTGTATCCAATATGCCCATGTTAATACAACGGTTGGAGTATACTTTGCTTAATACATTATTTGAAGTCACACCCATCTATATATACAAACTTTCTTTTTAGATTCTTGTTGGAGAAGCCAATACGAATGTTGGCGATTGTGCGACAATGCTCCTGAACAATCGATTACAAAACTACAAAGAGCTGCCGTGTTGCAGGGAAAAGGAAAAAAGTAGCATCGAAACTTTTTGCCTAGAGAATGAACAGAAATTTTCTCAATAATGAAGGGCAGGCATGCTCTGCATATTCTAAATAAAATAAGCCTATATTAATCCGTATTTTATACTTTTTCAATTGTTGATCTTGTTCGTAAAGATTATAATACCATTGCAAATAAAAAAAATTATTGTAATATGTTGATAGAATTAAAACGCACCACTTTAAATATTTGTCCACATTTATTACACACTCAAATATTATTCCGTACTTTAAAAGAGTTGACACAAATTTGTATATATGAATGTAGTAATTTGTATGTTAATTAATTCCTCTTATTCTTTGTTACAATAACCCACGCCGATTTACTCATCACTTGCACGTGTTTAAATTTACGCCTCAAAAAGATCCATTCAACCTTTAAATGAAATTGCTTGTTGCATGTAGTTTACTTAAAAAAAAGCTAAACTGAGTGTTCAGAGTTTTATGGAGTGTTGTAAAAGTGACAGATAACATATTTTATGTTTTATTTTGCATGTACACGTGAATGTGGATTTTATTTGACAATTAGAAAAACGTCAAAGTTTATGTGGGTTCAAAATTCTTTCTTTTTCGACGGGTTCAATTTTTTAGCTAATTGAGAAGGTACAGTTTTTAGTGTAAATTTTATTAAGTAATTAAACTACATTTTTTACGAGTAGAAATACATATGTATGTGTTACATAAGAGTTGACATAATTCTGTAAATAGTTTTTAGTTTTATAAAGTAGTTTGGCTTTGTTGTAATAGACTGCAATAAAAAAGTTGTAGCTAATTTAAGTAAGGTAAAGTACTTTGTACATTGTACATTGTGTGGTTTGCGTTAAGTCATTTTTGACCTAAGGAACTTCTTCTTGGACCAGTCCTTCAGTAGAGCACATTGGCCGTATAAGAATATCTAAAACATACTAATGCGCGGAGTGTTGCACCACATTCCATATCTTTTATGCATATTTGTATCTATGTAAGCACTATATATAATATTATAATATTATATGATAAATACACTAAAGTAGTTTGTAAAAATAATAAACTGCTTACAAAATTTGGCATTGCCCTTGACATTGCAAATAAGTTAACTTAATTAATTCAAATTCAGTCGTGTTTGAGCTTTTGCCTTCTCCTTATATAGGGTTTTTCAGTAAGAGCGCTTCAACTTTTGAACTTTTTTGAATAAAACACAAACGGTTTGACTTTTTTAACTAATTTTTTTTTATTATCGAGTTTGAACATATACATTTAAGTATGAAATTCGATTTCTTTTGCATGACCATACGAGTGTGTATGTAATTAATATAATATATGGTTGTATGTACATAAGAATATGTGCGTTTCTAGTGCGAAAGAAATTTTGTAAAGTACATTTTTTTATAGCAGTCAAACAAAAAGGCTTCAGACTAAAAAGAAAAAAACGACAAATTGGATACATTTTTGGCAGCGATATGACTTAAATGCATAGTTTTTCCCTTTGTATGTTTGCTAACTAATAAATAAGAAGAAGAACTAATAAATAAATGATTACATTATTTAAAAGAAATTCGTTTTGTTAATGAAGTAAAAAGAAAGTAACAGTAAAAAAAAAAAAAAAATTCATTCCTCAACCCCAGAAACTTATCCTTTCCATCCTTACTTCCGCACAATAGTCAGCGCATTATTTGCATTGTGACTGCTAAAACAATCAAAATCAGTGGCATTGCATCAGTGGCGCCTCAATCATCAGTGGCGCCTCAATCATCTGCCAGAAAAATGTGAAACACAGATGGCGCTCCTAGCAGTAAGAAGGCGTAAGCAACGACCGGTGGGCATTCCCACTACTTAGGACTGGTAGCGGCAGACTAATCACCTACACAGAGAAATAAAAATAGATTAACAAAACCAATGCAATAATGAGTCTTGTCGAGGCCCTATGCTCCCGAGGGGAGTGAACAAGGAAAGAAAAAATAATAAAAAATATCAATGAAAATAAGTTAATAAAGACGTAGGTAGAGGCGTAAAGCCCGTCGTAGTGACAAAATACCACAGAATGAGTTGACGAAGATGCATCAAAATGCCGCTAGGGGTACATACTTTTTAAATTAAATTTAAACAATATTGAAATATAAACATTTATTAATTATTACTATTATTAGTGAAATGTAAACATTTATTCAATCTCTTAAAGGTGCGGTTGAAACATAATATTTTGTCATTCTTATGGCCACTTCTAATGAAATTCTTAAAACAGATTGGCATTTTTTGCTCTACACATCGGCATAATCAGCTAAATCCGATTTTCTAGATATAAGCTCGCTTATGATACGTTCATCGTCTAAACATTTCTTGGGTTTTGGTCTTGGTAATACCGTTTACTCTAGCAGGTGATTCAATGTTTGGAAGCTTGCAGCAATATTTTGGAGCCCATTTTTGTCTACAACCTTGGGCTAACTCCTAGGAAGGAAGATACACTTGAAGAAATACTGGGAAAGGGCGCGCATAGTCTATATTTGTACATATATTTAACAAGTACTGACTGCTTTTACTTTTTTATTGACTAATTTACGATCAACTTTACTTGATCAACCCACAAAAAAATCGCTCATTGTTCTGTGAAAATCGTAATCTAGGGATCAAAATAAAAAACTTTGCCGAAGGAACCATACCTCTAAAACGAATTCTGAAGTCCCCCAATTTGGGTTGAACTTTTTAGTTTCTTTTCTATAACTCACTTAAATTAATTTTTTCATTTACATATGTTCTGACTAAATAAATTTCTTAAGAGAAAAAATAGATATTATTATAAATAAATAATAAATATTACTATAAATAAATAAAAATAAAGAAAAAACATAGCCATTTAGCTGATTTTTTCATGTAAAGGCCAAAAATGGTGATATTTTGATATTGGGGGACATCAGAATTCGTTTTAGAGGTATGGTTCCTTCGGCAAAGTTTCTGGTATGCACTTTGCTTCTTTGTAGAAGACATTTCCATCCAAGCACGAGTTTTTTCACACGAACTGCCACAAGCATGGCTTATTTAATTTATAACTAAATATTTTTTGAAGTACAGCTAAGAAATAACGGTACATCTTTCGTTGGGAAAGAATTATTTTCATAGAATTTTCGAATAAATTTTAGGCTCTGCAGTTTTTTCTGTGGAATATTTACGACTACGTTTACTATATTAAAATGATCTTCAACTGGATGAGAGGTGAAATAATGCCCTTTTAATTGACAATACTGACTTTGGTAAACTTAGTCATGTAGCAATACTCAGTTGAATAACGCGCAAAAGTGATCCAATTGGTATCCATACTTATGCGGGTGATGTGTGCGTACCAATCAGGGTGGTCACTATATATGCAATAAAATGCAAGTAGCTCTAAACAAGATTTAGCATTGGCACGAAGTGCATTTCCTTTCGGAGAATCCTATAAACTTACCTTGGTACTTTTCACTTGGAAACGTAATATGGAAGACTTATTGGCCTATCCACATCGAAAGGAGCACCCACATTGAAAGGAGTAACACTGCTACTGTCTTCTGAGGTCAAAAACTTAGGGGTAATCCTACATAGCAAGATGACCTGGAAGACGCACGTCGAGTAGAAGGTCTCTCGAGTACTAAAAGTCTTCTGACAGGGTATGAGAACCTTTGGCAAGACATGGGGTCTAAGACTGATGATAGTACACTGGTTGTACTTCACCATTAATTAGGACCATTATTACATACGCCTATGTAGTTTGGTTGAAAGCTACTATGGTTAATTCCCAAGTAAAACCATTACGCCTTGGTATCTCAGGTGCTATGAAGACATCTGGCGAAGTCATTAATGTCATCCTGAGTTTGCATACTCTAGATCTTCAAATTCGAAAGGAAGCTCTGAAGGCGGCGTACAGCCTCAAGCTAAACGGAGTCTCAGGAAACGAAGAAAACACTGACCACTGCCAGATATGCCACCAGTTGTCGCAGCAGCAAACTGTACCGCCGGACAATCGGGTGCCTTACGCGATCGCAAATCAATTTTTCAGTACTACCATTCATTTAATATCTATTGTGTCTCTCTACTCCTTCCACTGTAATCTATCCAAGTGTAGTACAATAGTCCTCCTGACTGAGTGCTTGGACCTATCCGATCCCCCACAAATCCAATCTAATGCATTCACTGTTTAGTGGGGTTTTGGGCTGACTACGTTGACTTTCTCGAAAATGTTGCAGGTAGCGCTGTTGTGGTGAGCGCCGAACGTTAATATGACATGATAATAAATCTTTTATGGTCTGAATTAAATGGGCTTGGACAATATGTAGATTCAACAGGACGGTGCCACTTGCCACACGGATCATGAAACAATTACGAACGAAATCCCGTGTACGAATTATCTCACGAAACAAGAAGGTCAAATGGCCGCTGAGATTTTGCGATTTGACACTATTGGTCTACTTTCTGCGACTAAAAAAGAAAAGTACGAGTATGGTCTAAAAAAAAAGGACGTCCAAGCTCCTTGATAGTCCGAGCCATTTTTCAAAATCTTAAATTTTTTGCGAACCGCATTTAAATACGTATTTAAAAGATATGCAAAAAATGGTACTAAAATTCTTTTTTTACAGGAACTGAATTTAAGTATTAAAAATTAAAATTACATTTATTTCACTTCTCTTAATAAATTTGGTCAAAAATTGATGACAGCATTTCTTAGTAATTCTTTGAGATGCTGGCTAGTTATTATCGATCGGTTTTTATTCGACCAATGCGACCAACAGCCTTTTATAATTCAGGATACTTCGATTCTGGTACAAATTTCCAAAATTCAGTAATCGACGTCGACTTACATTTATTTTAATTGCAAAGCTTGATCTTGTTGTATCTCTATTAATTCTAATTCTCCAGATGCTTTTTAGGCCATAATTATATTAGAAATGGAAAACTCACCTTGAAAATGAAAAGGGAACTCGGGTGCATTTATCGAGATCCACAGATAATCCTTCTAAGAGTCGCATGTGGCTCACGAGCCACAGGTTGGCTGTACCTGGTCTGTACCAATAAGCCTGAAATGATTACAGAGCTGAAGAGCGAGACCATAGGCGTTTGAAGTGATATATAGGTTGAACTATGACAAAAAGTAATGGAATATTTTGATATGCCCAACCTGTGTTGCCAGGGGTGTTATGGTAAGTATGTAACATATATTTTATTTCATATATAAAGTCATGAACTAAAAATTGTGCACTTCATTTTTCTTACAGGTATAAGTGTTCGTAAGTTTTCTTATAAAGTTCGAAAAAAAGAAACGCTGGACTTAAAATAAAAACTTAATCAAATGCATCCAAACAGCCATTAAAGAATTTCTCGGAAGGTCTAGATATAAAAAAGTCCTAAACAATGTACATGTGTGTGTAAGCATATATGTATGTAGAAATTTATATCCATATATATATATATATATATATATTCTTTTTTTGATTATCTGATTTTCCTAGAGTATTGTTATGATCGGTCGGCCGCCGTAGCCGAATAGGTTAGTGCGTGATTACCATTCGGAATTCACAGAGAGGTCGTTGGTTCGAATCTCGATGAAAGCAAAATTAATAAAAACATTTTTCTAATAGCGGTCGCCCCTCGGCAGGCAATGGGAAACCTCCGAGTGTATTTCTGCCATGAAAAAGCTCCTCATAAAAATATTTGCCGTTCGGAGTCGGCTTGAAACTGTAGGTCCCTCCATTTGTGGAATAACATCAAGACGCACACCACAAATAGGAGGAGGAGCTCGGCCAAACACCTAACAGAAGTGTACGCGCCAATTATTTATTTTTATTATTTTTTTATTGTTATGATCGGTGGTATGAACTTACTTTTAGTATTTAGCTGTAAGCCCACCCATGAGATTTGATTGCATACACAAAAATGGGGTAACCCTGTAAAAGAGTATACTAGAGTATAAATGGACTTGTAAGAATCTCTTTCTATGTTACGAAGTATAAATGTATTAATGTACGCAAGTATATATGTAGGGGAGGGGGCCCAGTTGTGACGCGGGTTTTGAAAAAAATTAAAATTTTTTCCTCAGTTCCGCAAATTGAAAAATGAAGAAGTTTAACATTTAACTATTAACCAAACGCAACTTTTCTCCAAAGAAAGTATGTTTATTTGAGTTACTCAAAAAATTTTGGAACAAATTTTTTCAGGACAAAAAAAAAGTGGCCCAGTTGTGACGCACCTCAAGAAATTTACTGGAAATGAGAAAATATGAAAGGAATGTCACACCAATTGTTGTGATTTAATGATTTATTTATTTTGAAGGCTTTCAATGGCAAAAATAATGAAAAATACAAAAGAAAATGTCCTTCAATGGCCATAAATGACAACGATTTTTATTCATCATCGTCATCTAAATATTCCTAGTCGTCCACGTCACTTTCGCAGTGTTTGCAAGTGAAATAACTTGCCTGCATGTTGGCGCACTTCAAATGAACTGGACGCTTGCATACGTTGCAATTGATCGAGTTGGCAGTTGGTTTTTTTTAAACAACAACAAAAATGTAGGAATTCGGCAGTTATATATGATCGTAGTGCAAAAAAAAGGTGCGTCATAACTGGGCCACCCGCTGAGTCACAACCGGGTCACGATGCTATTTTGTGTATGACAAGCAAGTTTTTTATAGACACCACATAATCACATAAATCCATATAGAATCACAAAATATACGGCAAATACAATATTTTGATGCATTACACTCGCCTTTTCACTGTTAATTTCCGAAAATTTTGGTACTTTGAAAAAAATCAAAATAACTTTTTCGCACGATTTTCAACACGATGTTTGGTGCGTGTATACACAATGCGACTACTAACGTTGGTGTCTGCACAAAAACTGCTGAACGTCAAACGAACATGATTGGCAGGGCTCAAACTGTCATTTTCATACCGCATGTCAAAAATATTTAGCTGCGTCACAACTGGGCCTGCGTCACAACTGGGCCCCCTCCCCTATATATTAAAATTTATCAAGTGTGAATATCGTCAGTTTAATGCAGAAACTTCCCACAGCTACAAATACCCTCACAAGTAGGCGGATGCTTTTGAATTTCAAATTTAATGTTTAAATAATATTCCAGAATCTTAATACGATTTGATTAAAATTTACACCAGTCAGTTATTTCCGCATCAAACTAACGATAGGCACGCACCCACACGGTTTCTCGATTTCTTCTACACGCAAATTACTGATTGTCTCTTAGATACACAAAATGTACAAATAGATATACATATATTGACGTAACTTCTTGCCTTTATAAATGTACCTTGACGTAATTATACGAGTAAGTATATATATTTTTAGTTAAATTTTTTATCCTGAAATAGTATTGTTTTGGTGAAATTTCGCTTCTGCTTTGTTAGCTTAAGTTGACAGTTGCCACATATAAATTTTATAGTAACGATGGTTTTTATTGTTACTTTTTTGGGCATTCTTTAGTGCTGTTAAATTGACAGAGTATATGTAAATGAATACATTTCATATAATATTTGTTGAAATAGTACATATATTATAATTTTATGGTTCGATCGCACTTTGAGGTGCCCACAATGCATTCTTAATAATCTTTACAACTTTTTATTTATTTTTACCTTATCTTTGCAATCTTTAATAGCAATAAAATTTCTCTATTTCAACATTATTAATCAAACCTTTCTGTTTGGTTGCTTTTAAAAATATTGTTATATTTTACAACATTTTTAGTTTTGTGTATTTGTAATGTTCAACTTGAAAGTTTCGTATGCATAAAGTAATTTTGTGTTTGTTTTTTTTGGAGGGGGGGTTTAATCTTCATAGTTTTTAAGTAAGTACATTTAATTAGTTTTTTTACTATTATCATATTTTTTGAGTTTTTTTTTTTGTAAATACCAGAAACGGCACATGTCATAAAACTAGAAAATATTTACCTACATATACATGTATGTATATTATATTAACTAACTACATATATGGGTGAGACCTGCCCTGCCTTCAGCAATTAACGCTTTTAGCTCAGTAGTAGTAGTTGTGGTGTTTTTGGCGCTGATACTGTTGATGATGCCTTGAACTTGAACTGAGTTCAACAACGTATTTATTGTAACAAACAATTTTTCAACTATAGTTTGAATTTCCTTCTTTTTGATACTACTTGAGTTCTTAAATAAATGTTTGTATACACCTACACATATGTACATTTGTTTTTACTGTTAACAATCCAATGACTATGTTTTTTGCTTTACATAATCAGTGAAGGGATAGACATGTAAATATACTTATTAAATAAGTTTATGCGCATTAGAGCTGGTCAAATGTTTTCTCTACTTTGTTGCGGCCACTGCAATATTCTACAGGGAATTTTGAATGGAAAAGTCCAAGAAGTCGTAGCTCTAAATTGAGTTTTCAGCCTCCTTATTTGGTTGTTCAACCTCAATAAATTTTTTTTTAGAAAATGTTTGAGTTATTTCTGGAGTTTAAGTTGAACGTTGGTTTAACAGACTCATAGCAGAATTTATTAAAAAATATGTTTGTGGTGCGTGTTAATCTGTTACATGTCACTATTATGATTATTTTTTGGAAAGTAAAATCAGTACTCTAAAGTTTTTCCGTTTTTTTTCAGAATATAGTCAGCGTCAAAATAAAGTGTACACCTGATATTGTTTTGTTTTGTTTGATTATTTATTTATTTATTTTCAAATTTCTATTATTTTTTTTTTTTAAGTATAGTTCACCTCCAACAAAAGCCATATAAGCTAAAGTTTCGATCTTTTTATAAAACTTGTAAAAATTCGGCAAATTTTCATCAGATTTTTAGACTTTTTACTTCGAATTTTAAGAAAAATTTCGGTTATCTAGTTTTATAGATCATTCAATTTTGGTATAATAAAGTGCAAGTTTTAAGTACATTCAAAATTACATTGATTTTTGATAATATTTTTAGGAAGCAGTCTTGCGCATTTTCTCTATTCGACACAATTTTCTTATATAGAAAAAACATCCTATACCGTCAGCAGGAAAAATTGTCAAAACTCAATGCAATTTTTGAACTACTTGAATTTTGTATTTTAGTATACCAAAATTCAATGATCTACAAAACTGCGTACCTGAAATTTTTCTATAAATTTCTAGTAAAAATTGTGAAATCTTGCTGAACATTTGCAGAATTTTTATAAATCTTGTGTTAAGTTCGAAACCTTAGTTTATATGGGTTTTATTTTAGTGCGAACCATATTTTTATAAACAAGTAATTCAAATTATAAAGTAAATAAACAAATATGCAAAACTTAACAATATCTGATGTACACTTTATTTTGACGCTGACGGTAAATGAAATATTTTTTATGACAAAATGAAATAGTAAAATACTCTCTGAGGATTTAACTCGCTGGAAATAAAATTGAAAGTAGTTTTTTCGCATATAATATTTTATACACACTGGCATACAAAACAGTAATTTTAAATAAGGCCTCTTCTATTCGCCATTTCCGCACTCTCTGTGCTCTATTAACTTAACGAAAAATTTGCTTGCGAAAGCAACAACAAAGTTATCGAGTAAGATTCGCTGCTAGTGAGTAATGTACCTCATTAGACTGGTATAACTCACATCTTACAAACACATGTAATTCCTGTGTTGCCAATATATGTATGTTAATTTATACCAGTTGCGTCATCTATTCGCCACTTGCTAACGCTTGGCGAAAAGAAGTATTTTAAGTGAAAAAATATTCACAAATTATAAATGAGTGGCATGTATAAAACTTTTTTACCGAGTAAATAAATACAAAGTTACTGACAAATGTATTCTTGAATTTATGAAAAATTGGATTTTCGGCATTGAATCGAGATTTTGAGGGCTAATTCAAATTCGGAGCATGCAGTTTTTCTATTTGACAATACCTGAGATTTAAAAGATGTTTGTGTCACATAGTTAATTAATTAAATATAATGAACCAATTTTTTTGGAAAATTTTATTGCATTTTTATTATCAAATACTTTTAGGTTTTAGTATATTACTTATATTTGGAATAAAATAATTACATTAAATAGTTTTTTTGTCTTGGTCTTTTTTTATATTTGAATGTAGAGGAAATTGATGTTTTCCGTTAAAAGTAGTCAAATTGACTAAACTTTGCAAGGTTGCGTCTACCGGAAAGCAAAATAAACGTAAAAACTGAATTTCTTGTATCCAAAAGCCATAAACGTAGATTTTCTCCCAAAAAACTACAATAAAATAAAAATAATTATTAGGGATTAATAACAAAAAATTAAGAAGTGCCGAAATACATTTTAGAGCTGTGCTCCCAGGTACGTTTTTGTTCAGAATTCCCAGTAGAATACTTCAACCGCCGAAATAAAGTAGCTTATATTTCTTAAGAACAAATTGACCTGTCCTAATGCATATGTGTCTGAAATAAAACTTTGCACGTCATTGAGTAGATGTGAATGAGATGCACAGCACGTGATGCCCTAACAGCAGTATAAGTAAATTTTATTCATCTCTAAGTTGTAATGAAAGGCCTGGGAAACATAATTTTTAAAGGTTTAATGGAGACTGGCAGGCAGATACGAGAGGGTCTAGACTTTCAAAAAGAATTTCGATAGTTATCCCTTTGGGACTGGGTTCACATGGAATCATAAGATAACTTTACCCTCTCTCAGATATAATAATACATATGTTGTATAGTGAGACCTATTAAGATTACAGTAAATTCATATGAGCTGACCTACGTTACGTCTTGCTGCGCGATGTTTGTTGTGCTATGTTATGTAAGGTTATGTTATATTATGATATGTTGTATTATAATATGCTGTATTATTTTAATGTTATGTTATGTTCTGTTATGCCGTGTTATGTTGTGTTGTGTGCTGTTATGATTGTTATGTCAACTGTGAAATTTTCGTAAAACCTTAAATATCATGTAAACGTGTAATTTCGTCCATTTTAATAAGTAGTTGGAATTCCCAAGTTTGACCTTGAGCCACAAGTTTTTAGCCTTAAAAAGATGTATGCGTTCCATACTAATTGAATTAAATTTGGAATTTAGCCATTCAAAAATGTTGGCTTAGCAACACTTTGCTATCTTTTGATTTTCTTATATCTATTAATTTCTTGCTTGACCTGTATATGCATAAGGCCTTTTTGAAAGTAAATTACTCGCTTAACTGCTTATGTTTGGTATGTTGTGCTAAGTATAGTAATGTTATACAATGTTGTATTATGTTGTTTTAAGTGTTTTTGTACTTACCAACTCTGTCTAAGTCGTTGATCATGACAAAACGGTATGTGTGCTTCGAACAAGGAAGAAGTGATGTTATGTAGATAAGAAGGTTTGATGAGGTATGTATATGAAAAAGGTTAGTCCATGAATATTTCTTGACCAAACAGTTGGCCAAGCTATGGGCTAAGCTATTGCACAGTGTAACTGGAGAAACTAATAAATGCTTTGGCTACCAAGCGAATATATATTAGGTGCGGGGAAAATAACAATAAATCCTACTTTTAAGTTTTTACGTGATATTGTGTATGATATTGTGTATTTTCTAAAATACATTTTTAGTTCCAGAAAAATTAGTACTTTTTCATTGATTTATGATCAAATATATAAAAAATAGATGTTATAAGGTACTATAAATAGAAAACTGAGAAGAAAAAAAAACTTGAAAATTTAAACATTCTGGTGTTTTTAGAAGAGTCTAAGTAAGGTGCAATCTACGTCTGTCCAGTATTAGTAGTCTCTCAATTAATAAGGTACTTTATATATTATATGTACATGTAGGGGACATAGTAATGCTAGTGCAGTGCAAATGATGATGAGAGAGACGGGCAATCAGTGCTCCAAAATTAAAATGAGCAATCCATTTCTTGACTTTCTCGATTGACTTGGAAATTAATTTTTTTAAATTCAAGTAATAAAATACTACCCCAATTCACAATTACGTGTAAATTATGAAGACAAATACTTTTCTACATACTTTAAATTTAGTTGTTGTATTGTCATGGTAATTTGTTAATACCACGATGCCAGTTTATTTGCGCCTAATTGAGAAGTGCGCTCTTATTTAGAATAACTAAAACCTGTCAGCGTAGATAGAGAGCTGCAAGCTTATTAACAGAATAGGAGATGGTGTTTTATCGTGAATCTCACCCTTATATTTTACGAAATTTACCTTCATGCAAGCTGGTGAAAGTTGGAGTCCACCTGTAATGAGATCGAAAGAGAACACGAATTATTTACCCTCTGAATAAGGGGGATGTCACCACCATCGTCAGAGTTCAAGCTGTCCTGTGATTTGGCAAATTTCCTCTACTTTTGCCTCAAAGACTCCATTGTTTTCGGCGGCAACCGAGAGCGTCTGAAGCAAAAAAGATTCTTTCCCGGCTAATTTCTCTGCAAAAATTCGCAAAAAAGATTCATAGAAAAACCAATTCAATCAGTAAATTAAGGGGAAACCGCATAGGTAGCTATATTTTTGGTAGAAAAGTCACACAAAGGTATTTATGGGTGAATCTACAATTCTGGATATTGATTTATGCATGTGATATTGATAGAACGAAGTTACCACGACAAGTCTACTAAACTTTTTGAAAGTTACCAAAAATAGTATATTGATAAAGGGCTTTACTTTCGTGACTTCCACTATTTTGTACTGAGCTAAACACTACGTACTATACACCTACTAATTCACCTACTGGATGTATTTGGATGGATTATATGTGTGTATGTATGCATGTATACTTTTGGGCTTTTTGCCCCAATTCACCTACAATACTTGTTTAATAAAACATCGAGATTCCTTTGTGAACATCAACATATTAAATATGTAAATACATTAATATATTATATTTTGCTGAAAATTTGCTAATGGTTTGTAGTTTGTAATTCGTGTAAATGGTAGTATGTATAAGTAAATACAAAGATTTAAATTGAATTAGATTCCCTTTTTTTTAGTACATTAAATGTAGGTATTAATTTCTAATTTCAGTTTTTAAAATAATTGCATATGCATACAGGGTATTTGTATTTCACCTTAAATTTTGGAAATATGTAAACTTTTATTTGCTTACTTTGTGTTTAACACAACGTCAACCTCATTTTGATATATTTAGGTATGTATGTAAGTTTATACGTGAGTAAGGTAAGTATTTTAATTAAATATGCTAGTACATATGTAGATAACATTTAAGTTAAGTTTTATAGCTACGAATATGCTACCTGACTGAAAATAAATCTAATTTTTTGTTTGTTGGTTTTTCATAGATATTTAGATGTATGTGTTTATTTGTTCGTTAAACGAAAATTGAAACTTGTCGATTTCTTTCACAAGCCCCTCTTAGTTCACGCTGTTATTTGGTGCAGTAGAGAATTTATTTCTGCTAAACATATGCAAGATGAGCTAAAAACGATTTTGATAGTTATGTCGAGTAAAATGTTTTTGCTTAAGTTCGACCGAAGAATAGCTGACACTGAAAAAGATTTAGATTAGCAAGTGAAAAAAGAGAATATTGGTAATTTAGTAGAGATGTTTTTATTATTGAGCAAGTAATTTTAAGAGTAAGTAAGTAATTTTAATTTAATGGTGGCTTGTAACGTGTATTTGTGTAGGAATTGCACAATGTGACATATTTAAGTTTTTGTATATTAATAATTATTTATTATATAATATGTATAATAAAATGGCCTATAGTAGCGAGTAATGCAGGTAATGCTATAAAATTTTAAATAATAATGTCATTTTCTTAAGATGTTCCGGCTCTTGAGAGAACATGTTACGAATATGGCGAGAGGCGGAATACAGGGCGAACCAGGGTTATTTATTAGAGTTAGTATTGGGATACTCAGTTGGTGCAAATTTTGATGGACCGCATTTGAACAATACCGGGCGTCGAGCTTAGTGGTTAGGGCACATCAAATACTTCAGAATAGTATTGAAAGGGGAGTGGTACAAAACGTTGGAAGATTGTATGTATAAAATTCTCTTACTGCTCTAGAAACAATTAATAATAAGCAAAAAATAAAATGTTTTTTTAATGAAAAAACTAAATCCAAATCAGAAGGGATTAAACAAAGACATGAAAAGAATTTTTAAAAACCAAATGTGTCAAAAATGAAAAATGCATACTAAATTAAATTAAAGACTAAGAAAATTAATTTAATTTATAATTTATACCTTTGGGACTTAACGGGTGGGCCATACAGCGTTTGCTTTTTGAACCACCTATTTGTTTGAGAATGGTAACACAAATGACATGTCAAATGTGTTCATAATTTACTTAAAGGTTTGACATTTACGAAATAGGACGCTATACGCTTGAACTAAATTGGGAAATATTGAAAACCTATTTCCAAAGTGGTGAGTCTTCTTCTTCTTCCGCGGTTACAGTAAATGGCGAGCGTTACCGTGACATGCTCAATGAGTTTTTGTTTCCAAAAATTGAAGAGGATGACATGGACGACATTTGATTTCAACAGGACGGTGCAACTTGTCACACTGCCAAAGTTACACTCGAACTTTTGGCTACCGTTTTTGAATTCCGATATCAATTGGCCGCCTCGGAGCTGTGATTTAAGCCCGTTGGACTATTTTTTGTGGGGAGCCGTTAAGGACAAATGCTATGCAAACAATCGAAAATGTGCTTAAAAAGTGCGTTGATGGAATGGCCTACTGTAAAGCCAGTCGTGGCAGTCATTTGAACGATATTATTTTTCATTCATAAATGACAATGTTCAACCTTCAAAATAAAAAAAAAAGTTTAAAAAAATATTGATTAGTTTTTTTTTTTATAGCCGATTCAAAAAGCAAATTTTACATGGCCCACCCTATATTATCTATAATATAAAGGTGAATGTCTGTACGTTGTCCGCGCATCACTACGAAACGACAACACCAAATGACGTAAAAATTTTTATACATTCATATTTTCACCCAATGAAGGTTATAGGCATGTTTTTATGATGGAACTCCCTTCCCACAGCCCCCAGGCCGCGCCACCACTCTCATTCGTCACTAATAATCGAATATTTGCTTAAATTTAATCTAAAAAGTCTTAGTTTTTCCTATTCCCCACTATTTATAGCATACTCTAGACTTCATAATCCGCATAAGCTGTTCAACTATGACCCAAATGCAAAGTTCAAAAACGGTTTGAGATAGAAAATTAATCAAAATAATTTTGCTTGATATTTTTCTGATTGTTTTGATTTTATTCAACGAGGCATAGCAACGGATGCCGGGTATTGTAATATTATGGTTATTAATAAAAATATATTTTCTATGAAATTATTGTTTGTAACTCTTATATATACATATCCTAAATCCCTCAAAACTACTCCTACGCGAGCGGGAGTATAGCTAGTAATTTATACTTTTAGGACTTTTGTCAATCATTTAATTCATATATCCAAATATGTATGTCTGTAGCATTAGAATTAGGATTATAATAACGACTGATTTTAAGAGCGTAAGAATACCTGTGTTGAGTGTACTGCTCGCACGCGAGTTAAGTTTTTTATATTAAATTTATTCTATTTATTTATTTTAAATTTTAATATGTTCTACATTTGCTGTTGGTATACAACTGCCTTTTTTAATGTTAAATGGCCATGACTGGTCGCACTTACTGCTCGGCTACGACTGCCTTTAAAAAAATGTTAAGTCTTCAATATACCATAGGAACATACATATTTAGATCGTAAATACGTATGCTTAATATCCTACTCAGCACCGTCCAAATATTTTACTTTTGTTTTGAATTGCAACATAGTTGCAATAATTTCTATTTAATTTACTTTGATTTCTTTTCCATATCTGGTTTCACTCAAGTATGTTTTGCATATTTGAATGTTGACACCAGTATGTTTATTTGTCTGCATATATGTATGATTTCACATCATCCCTAAATGCAATGAACGGAATACAGTTAAAGCATATACATAATATATGTACATTTATATATCTTGAATTCAAAACTCTAAAGTGCTGAGTAGCATTCCTAAGGCTCATATAACATCATAAATTTTTGTTAAAATATTCTTGTTTTTTTTTCATGTTTTTATGTGGGAGAGCGGGACCATTCCACATAACTCCCCCACCGTTAGAGTTAGAACTTTCCTGAGTTCTTTCATTTACAATTGCATTTTGTTTGGGATTAGTTTCCATTAACATAATTTCCCCTTCATTATAATTTCTTTTATTTAGAATTTTTACTTTCATATTTTTTCTTTTCCAATATACAAATATTACAATCAATAAGAGCAATAAACACATTGCTATTGTTACATTTATAGCATATGAAACATTTTTATGGTATTTCAATTCTTTAATTTCTTTAACATTCTCAATATTTTTTTCTTCAATCAATTTAAACTTTAATCCTGCTCATAACTTTGATTTAACATTTTTACCGGGTAGTGGAATTTTTCTGCAAATTCCACTTTATTGTTTTCAAAAATTTCGTTATTTAATTCAATTTTACAATTTTTAAAAGTTATGAGGAAATTATTTTTTAGCACAATATTTTTATTGTCACAATTTTGCTTTAAAATTGTTTCGTATGCATTGGCGATCAATATCATATCGTCACCAATGATTAATATTTTAGTTTTGTTATTTATTTCAAAAAAACAATCATTTTCAAATATACAATTTTTACTTCTTTTTAGGTATTTTTAGGTCTTTCAAGGCAATGTCTTTTTTATAACTTAAACTAGCGGACCCTCACCCGCTTCGCTGGGCGAAAGAAAAATATGAATGAAAAGTGTTCTTTGTTTTTTTCTTGTTCCATCATTTAATTATTTTGTGACTTATTCTAATAACAAAGCCATAAAACTTCAACGATTCCCACCTTTACGCAAAAAGGAAGTCATCACAAACCAAAACATAAACATTACAAAATCAACAATAATACCAGGTATAAGTTAAGCTGATGCAATAGCCTCATCAAATCCGCAGGTAATAGAACCAGAACTAACTATCAAACCTCAAAACAACAAAGATATTGATGAACTCAAAGACATGATAAAAACTTTAATCACTCAAATGACTAATATGATGCACATAATTACAATGCTAATAAATAACTCGAATGGACGAAAGTAATAACACAAAAATTCTGATCTGGAATGCAAATGGTCTAAATCGGCAATATTTAGAGCTGAAGCGGTTTTTAATTGACAAAAATTGATATTGCGTTAATTGCAGAAACACATTTAACAGACAAAAGTTATTTAACTTTTCCCGGATATAAATTATATGCAACTAATCATCCCGACGGAAAAGCTCATGGAGGAACAGCCATTATCATCAAAACAAACATAAAGCATACTGAACGACTGCCCTCTGTGTCACCTCACATCCAAGCAACGTCTATACAAATTGTTGACAACAATGGACCCATATCAATATCTTCTATCTACTGTCCACCACGACACTTGATAAAGACGGATCAATATGATGATTACTTTAAGACATTAGACAACAGATTCATTGCTGGAGGAGACTTAAACGCAAAGCATACTGACTGGGGTTCAGGTTGACTAATAAATAAAAAACTAAAATAAAAATAAAAAAAACTAAAACTAAAATATATTTAATTAACGCAATCCATAAAAAAAATTGCAGGTTTATAAGTACGGGTGAACCAACTTACTGGCCTACGGATGTTAAAAAAATTCCAGATTTAATCGACTTCTGTATAACAAAAAATATTAATGTTGCCGATTAATAATACAATCCTATATTAAAATTGTTTTTTTGTACTAATTAGACGAAAACTGTATTCAAATATTTATGTACTAAACCTGAATTATCACTTCATACTAAAAAATTATTTTGTAATATTTTGCCAAAAAATGCAACTATGCCTGAACTGTAAACGCCGTTGAATTGACCGAAGCGTGCTTTAAAAGTGCAGTTGCTTACGGAAATTCAGACGCGTACGAGGCGCGACAATATATAAAAACCTCACTTCTATTTTCACGCAATTTAAACAATTTGTTAAACTTTATTAATTTCATAAACTTAATATACTTATAAAATATTATATATTATATACTTATAAAATGTTTTCATTAACAAGAAATAAAATACAATGAACTTAAAGTGTTGTTTGTTATAATTTCGAAAGCCTCGTATTTTGAGCCATTGTTGCTTTTGCCTACAACAATTAACCATAATCAACTGAAGCTTAAACCAAGTTATGAACTATCTTCTGACCACTCGCCGATAATACTTAACTATACATCAAAAATTGACCCTATAGAGATAACAAACCAAATATTTACAAAGAGGGCTGACTGGGATGAGTATCGAAAACACATCTCCCAACAACTCATTCTAAATACACCTTTGAAAACACAACTTGACATTGAGCGTAGCATCATACATTTTAATGACGTAGTTATTGACGAAGGATTCAGATTCACACCGCAGCAAAAATATAGCGCACAAAACACTTCAAATGACATTTCTATTAAGAAGCAAATCAAAGAAAACAGAAAATTGAGAAAAAGATGGCAAACAACCAGATCTCCTGCAGACAAACAGAGGTTAAACTTAGCTACAAAAAATGTGAAAGCTTGTTTATGTGACATAAAAAATAAGGAAATTGAAAAATATCTAAAAAATTTAACTCCTACACATGACACAAATTATTCCTTGTGGAAATGTACAAAAAAACTTAAAAACCAGATAAAGCATCAACCCCCACTAAGAAAAGATGACAACACATGGGTTTTACAAATGATGAAAAATCAGCGACATTAGGAAATTATTTTGAAAATGTCCTATCGAACGATGAACATAAACTAATTGACACGATTGGTAATGTTAATACTGATACCATCAGAAAAATAAGGAAAACAAGCGCGCAAGAAGTGGTATTATGCATAAAAACTCGAATTAAACATAAAAAAGCACCCGGATATGATATGCTGACAGGCAAAGCTCTTACGGAGCTACCAATTGAGGCTACATATTTCTTAGAAACGTATTTAATGCAATGTTTCGCTTACAATACTTCCCAAAAGTATGAAAGTCGCAGAAATCATTGCACTACCAAAACCGGGTGAAAACCCAACAGCTTTAACTTCATATCGACCTATAAGCCTAATTCCGACTATATCTAAAATTGCAGAAAAACTTTTACATGACAGAATTACCCCAATACTTGACACGAAAAACATCATTCCAAATCATCAATTCGGTTTTCGAAAAAAACACTCAACTATCCAACAAATGCATCGAGTTACACAAAAAATAATTTCAGACATGAAAAATAAACGATACTGCGTTGCTGTATTTTTGGACGTCGCAAAAGCTTTTGACAAAGTTTGGCACAAAGGCCTCTTGCATAAAATTAGGACAATATTACCACTGGACTATTATTTAATTATCAAGAGCTACCTTACTGACCGATGCTTCTGCATTAAATACAATGACAAATACTCACATATACATCCAATAACAGCAGGAGTTCCTCAAGGCAGCGTTCTAGGGCCACTGCTATATGTCTTATTTACCTCGGACATACCACTCCCAGACGAAACTAATTCAACTATAGCAACATTTGCAGACGACACAATTTTATTGTCATCTGACAAAAACCTCTCAACCGCAACAACAAAATTACAGATGAACACCAACAATATAAAGAAGTGGTTTGACAAATGGAGTTTAAAAGTAAACGAGGGCAAATCTGTACAAGTAATATTTACGACAAGAACAAAGGTTGCTGCTATGCCGATTAAGCTCAACAATAAAAATATACTAATTGAAACATCTGCAAAATATCTTGGAATCCATCTGGACTCAAAATGAACTTGGAAAGATCACATTAAAAAGAAAATAAAACAAATAAAGGAAAAATGTCGGCAATTGCATTGGCTAATAGGCAGAAATTCTAAGCTCAATATTTCCAACAAACTTTTAGTATACAAGGCGGTCATTTAACCAATCTGGACCTACGGACTTCAAGTGTGGGGAACTGCAAAAAGAACTCACATAAACAAAGTACAGCGACAACAATCAAAAATCTTACGTATAATAACAATGTCTGACAGGTACACAAAAAATGATGACATCCATACTACGTTCAATATACCATTAATCGACGAAGAAATAAAAGCGATATCAACAAGGTATTTTAACGAAATAAACCAGCACAAAAATAGAGAAGTCAATACACTCTCACAACTTGAAAGAAGAACTTTACGACGTCTGAAGAGAAACCGACCAATTGACCTATTAAATTAAATATGAATTCTCGTATGCTAAAATAACTGTTCTGTATAAAATGTAATTACTGTCCTAAAATGTAATCGCTGTATTCGTCTTGGCACTGGCCATGATGAAATATATTTAATAATTTTCCTAGCTAATTGTTAAAAAATGTACTAGATGTCAGTATGACAGATGTATGATTAATGTAGGAATAATATAAAAAAAAAAATTCTAATAACAATGTTTTATTTATTTTAGTGATTTACTCTAATGATTGTAAACTAACAACTTATTCTAAAGCCTTCTGATACACAAAATTTTTGGTTTTATTTTCATGCGGTGTATAAATATAAAGTAACGATGGTTTCCCTACTCGAGAACATCCTACATACAGTTGCCCATGTCCAAAGCATGGATAAGTTAGGTCAATTCCACATAATTGAAGTCGCTTAAAATCAAAAGGCAAATCTGTTGAAATCATTGGAACGCGTGGAATCAAAACATCTTCACCTTTAAATTTGCCTTTCAAAATTGTTGCTTCAATTACATTGTTCATTGTCCGTTTCACTGCTAATCTTGTCCCATTGCATAGTTTCGGCTGATTGATATTTCGCAACATAATGAATACTGCGCCGACTTTCAATTGCAAACGATGTGGTGGCAAGCCAGGCAAATTGAGTGAATTCAAAAATTCAATTGGATAATTCACTACATCGTCGGGATTAGTGATTGAATCAATTGATTTATAGGTGACAACTTCACCTGGAATTTGAGTCAAAATACTGGCATTGATTTCATTGACATCGACATTTTTGGCAGCTAATATAGCTATCTCGCTTATCCAATCTTGATTTCGATAGCTTTGTGCAATATTTGGGAATACATTTTGCACTAATTGTACTCTTGATTCTGTTACGGTACAAAAATTAGTTGGAAGTGTGATCATGCCTGTATTCTTATCAATTGGCTTTCGTCCATTTCCTATTTGCAACAAATGTTCGGAAAATTCAGCAGCTGTTGGATCATTCTGTAACATATGCCTGCCTTTGTTCTGTGTTTAATTTTGGTAGGTTTGTTGTTACAAATGTGTTCAGATCATTTCGATCATATTCTTTTTCACGTCTTAATTCTGCATTGTATGCATCATGCATCGGACGATTTGGTGCGATCATACCTAACTCACTCAGAGTTTTATTTGCAATCACCAAAGTCTTCGATTTTAATTAATGCCTCATTATATAATTCATCTGTATAATTCAAATTTGGAATTGCAGTAATGCGACGTACTTGATGTAGGATATCTTCTGTCATGTATTCTTGGTAAGTACTCCACAATTCTTTTGGGTTTGCTGGGAAACATGTAGCAATAATGATGGCAAATAGTGTTCTTATTTAGTGTGGAGAACTTGTTGCACATGCATAAGAGTTGCATCCCACTGATTATCATTTTCAAGCAAATTCAATTCTTTGCATGCTTGCTGATAAGTACAACAAAGATGACCATTAACTCGTTTCAAACTTTCGAATGATCTTGGGCCGGGAATATCAACAAAGAGTAAACGTAAATAGAAACATTCCAGTTTACTTGGATGCACAGTGTAAAGTCGTCCGATTGCATCACCCAAATGAACACCTGGATATCCATCTAAAGGTATTCCTCGTTGCCTTCGTACCCAGGACCTTGATGATGCATTCCAAGTATAATATTTAGGAACATTTGAATAAAGCAATGTTATTGCAAATGAATCTGTTTCACATAAGTTGAAAAATTCAGTTAGTGTTGTTGCTGGTGGTCGTTCGGCCATTTGTTGAGCAGTATTTTCAGTGAAATAAACACTTTGTTCATTTTCTAAATGGACTGACAAATGAATAACAGCTGTATGGCGATCATGAATCGGAAATGATAATATTCTCCAAACTGCTTCGTTGCTACTAATGTATCTTCCCATTTGGTAATTAGTAATTTCATCATTTCGATTTGCAACTCCAAATGCTGCCATGTCACTTCCTTTATTGATATATTTGCATATGTATTTGATGGATTTTACGGAGTTACAATATTCAACATTTATATGTGCGTTGAATATTTTCGATAATAATGGACAATACGGAACCACCCAACGATTATCAACTTCAACTTCCTGGTTATGCATTCTAATGGTTTCCGTTTTGCCATTATCATTAGGTGATCTACGCCGATACAACGGATATCCGTCATTGCCCGTTATTGTGTCTGAAGTAAATTGCCTTGGGTATCGTTTCGACCACTTTTCATCAATCATACATGGTGAATTCACATTTAGTTCACCGCACGGTCCATGTATCATGTTTTTAACGACAACTTGAAATAACTCAAGATCAGCAGTGTGATTAGGAATTTCAGCTGATATAAGGTTATCGATTTGATCCGGAGTTATTTTATGTACCAGCCAAATTATTTAGTAGCCCGCGTGCGGCAATCCCCTTTTCTGCCATTCGATGGAGTACATATGGCAACGCACCTCCCCAAATACATATAATTTCACAATTAAACCAATACGTGCTTTACATTTTTGCCGAAACACACGCGCAGTAATGTCATGACGATCGGTTGTCGACTGTCCTGCAAATAAATTGTTTTTGATGTCATCCCACTGCGGATTACATGTAAATGTAATGAACAGATCCGGTCGACCGTATTTTCGTACATAACACATTGCGTCTTGTGCATATTCGTTCATATTCCGTGGGCTCCCAATATACGAAGATGGCAATATAGTTAAATGTCCGATGACATTAATATTAGCATCATTCGCTATCGCATCTTGCAAATGAATATATTGTTCAGATCTTAATTTTGCTTGGTTGAAACGAATGAAATTAAGACGTTCTGTTTCTATTTTGGCATTCATATCAACGATGTACTGATGATATAGTTTACGACATCTCAAGATATAATTTTGTTCTTGTGGACGAACCATCAATCCATAAGAATAAAAATTCGTGGTACTAACTTTTTTCTGTACATGTAGACCTGAAAATAAGTGGAAAATGTGTCTTAAGAAATTTCTACAAATGATGAAATGTCAACACACTGAAAATATTATTTGCCTGTTCGTGGACCATTTTAACTGGTTGTAGTACATAAGAATGCAATCTCTTAACCTGAAGGCGAGTTCCCAATTGGTCTATATCTGGAGTCCTTAGTTACCCAGCGAAAAGAAAAGTCCTATTTTCATTAGCATTTATCAACAACTTACAATGGATACTCATGTGGCTCAAACACATCCTAGGGTTATCCAGGTCCACGTTTTGGTCTATATCTCGAGACCCTAGTTACGGACGGGCATTAAAAAAACTCTATACTATAGCAATCATCAACAGCTCCCATTTGCTACCCATATTGTACAAACACATCCTTAAGTTATCGGGGTCCACGTTTTGGCCTATATCTCGAGACCCTAGTCAGGGAACGGTATGAAAAATACTCTATACTATAGAAATCATCAACAGCTTCCATTTGCTACCCATATTGTACAAACACATCCTAGGGTTACCCGGGTCCACGTTTTGGCCTATATCTCGAGACCCTAGTCACGGAACGGTATGAAAAATACTCTATACTATAGAAATCATGGTATCCGATTCTTAAAATTTCAAAACACAAACCTTCTCCACATGTGTCTCTTCAATGTGGCAAAGTTTGGTTAAAATCGGTTGAGCCATTCTCCGTAAAGTTCATCACAACGCGAAAAACGGCTGAATTTTTATATATATAGATTTGTTTCATTAATGGTTATTAAATATTCGTTTTCTGCTTTTCTTTGTAATTTCTTTTTGTTTGGCAATAGAGTGAACTATGAGTGATTGATTTTTATATGCTAGCACTCCCATTTTTGCCATTTTTTTTATTTATAAAAATCTATTTGGAAGTGATCAATTTCTTCCTTAGTTAAAATTCCTGGGTGGACCATATTAAATTTGGCCGCAGCAATGCTGTGCTGCATATCATTAACCCTACTTTCCAAATATCTCAATTTATTTATAAAATCATTAAACAAGATAAATATGTTTATTCTGTTCATTCATGCTTTTTATAAATTTCTTTATTTTCTCCCTATCTTCGTTTATTGGTTTTCTAATCAAGTCTATACTATCATTAAAATGATTATTTATTGCTATTTGCTTATTAACTGTTTCAATAATATTATGATTATTTTCTTTCTGCGCTTCCAAATATTCTAAAATCTCCTGTCTATCTTCGTCGTCCATTAATCCGAACAACCAATTATATGCCCTTCCTGCTGCGTTCACTAATCCTCTCCTGTATCTACCGCCCTTTTGGGGTCGAATCGTTCTTATTTTTGCTTCCAATGCCTCAATTTCATTTAGCAAAAACTTCTTTTCTGTCATATTAATTAGTATTTTTGATTTCCTTCCCTAACTCCTCCACAACTTCTAAAATTTCTTGTGGCTGGATAATATGCAATATGGTTGTTGGCTCGTTAGCCACGTCTACCTGTCCTATTCGTACAATGGTGTACCCTGCCTCGTTCAATATCGGGGTTACCTGCAAAAATCCCCTCGCTGCTCCCATGCTCACTAGCATGAGATAAAATATTTTACGCCACATTGTCTGAAAACAAAATGAAAAAAAAAAAAAAACTTACAAGAGGAAAAGCAATAAAAAAAAATTAAATAATACTCTTTCTCAATTTCTCTCAATCAGTATCTCCATTATGGACTATGATACTAAACCTATCATCATCATAATTATTTTCTGTGTCCAGATTAGGTATGTTCGCAAAATTTTGTGGTCTTTTTATATTAGAAGGATGGACGTTTTGCAAAGGATTAATTCGGAAATATGGTTGGTCCTTATGTCTTACTCTTTTGTAATTTTGTATGGGTCTGATTCTCTATTTTCTGTATAATCTTCTCTATTGCTATTATGTTTTTTTTGCCGAATTAATTCTATCTTGTATTGGGAGGTTGAATTAGTTTTAAAGGTTTTTTTCGAAGATTTGGGGCTTTATTGTGAAAAAACGGTACAAAATATTTTATTTGAAGTATTGGCCATCGCTAGCTACAACTTTCGGGCAATTTCCGGATGCCGTTTCTCCAAAATTCTGGCCGCTGCTTGGCTATCCATGACTCAACCCATATTTTGGTAGCCTCGTACGAGGATAACCGCTGGTCCGCCAAATCGAGACTCATATGCCGGAACAAATGATAATCGGAGGGAGCTATGTCTGGACTATACGGCGGGTGGGGTAACACTTCCCAGCCAAGCGTTCCAAGGTATTTTTTGACAGGTTGAGCAACATGCGGCCGAGCGTTGTCATGTTGCAAAATAACCTTGTCGTGCCTTTTTACCGTTTCCGGCCGTTTTTCTTTCAATGCCCGGCTTAAACGCATCAATTGCAGTCGGTAACGATCCCCCGTGATTGTTTCGCCCGGTTGGAGCAGCTCAAAATATACGACGCCGACCTGATCCCACCAAATGCAGAGCATGATTTTCTTGCCGTAAATATTCTGCTTGGCCGTCGACGTTGATGCGTGGCCGGGCAAAGCCCATGATTTTTTGCGTTTTGGGTTATCGTAGTGGATCCATTTTTCGTCGCCAGTCACCACCCGATGCAAAAAACCCTTCCGATTTTGTCGCTCGATCAGCAATTCGCACGTAAAAAATCGCCGTTCGACGTCGCGCAGCTTCAACTCGTACGGGACCCAATGCCCTTGCTTTTGGATCATTCCCATCGCTTTTAGACGCTTGCAAACGGTTGATTTATCAACGCCCAATGATTCAGCAAGCTCTTCTTGGGTTTGGCACGAGTCCTCGTTTACCAATTCCCCCAATTCCGCGTCCTCGAACCTTTTGGGCTGGCCAAGACGCTCCTTGTCTTCGGTGTGAAAATCACCACTCTTGAATCGTCGAAACCAGTACTCACATGTTGAAATCGACGGAGTATGGTCTGGGTAGGCCTCCTGCAGCAATTCACGGGCTTGGGCTGTATTTTTTTTTCAAATTAAAGCAGAAAAGCAAAGCTTCCCGCAAATTGCGTTTCGACGGCACGAAAGTTGACATACTCGGAGCACGAAAACACTGCGTTGTTTATACTTCAGCGAAATGATAGATACTGATAAACAAAGCCTAGGGATGAGGCTTTGTCATGAATATATATTCAGTATTGCCAACGCGTTAAAGTGATAAATAGCGCCATCTGTGTGTCACCTTTAAAACTAATTCAACCTCCCAATAATATGGATGGACAAATGCTTTCTTTGGCGAACCTTGGAGAACATTTGATGGTTGAGTGATATCGATCATTATAGTTCGCTATAACGATCTGCATCCTCATTTCCTTTGAAAGGCTTGCATCATCAATTCCTGTGTGTATCTTAGCCTATGGAAATAACGCAAATGAGTCAACTAGAAAGTTACATGCATCGATAGACGAAGTTGTCGCATGGACTGAAAACTGGAGAATCAAACTAAATGAAAGCAAGTCGTTTCACGTAGACTTTACAAACAAGAAAATAGCCTATAACCCAGTGAAAATATAATCTGCTACTGTTCCGTATAGTAATACAGCAAAATACTTGGGTATGACTTTGGATGCAAAGCTCAAAAGGAAAAAGCATATCAAAATGAAAGCAACTTAAATCAACTTAAAAATTAAAAAAAATGAAATGGTCAATTGGCAGAAAGTCTACATTGTCAATACAGAACAAATTATTAATATGCAACCAAGTAGTTAGGCCGGTATGGACATACGGCATTCAATTATGGGGATGTACCACTAAATCAATCATTGAAGCTGTACAACGCCTGCAGAAAAGATTCTCAGAGACATGGTCAACGCACCTTGGTATGTGCGAAATCACGACCTGCACAATGATCTGTCGGTGAAAAAAGTCGCTGATATAATCCCAATTCTTGCAAATAAGCATGAAACCAAGCTGAAAAAGCACACAAACCCGGAGGCCACAGAGGTTACCAAAACAGTCTGCACAAGAAGACTTCGAAGAACTAAACCACGAGATTTAGTCGCCAACACTGTATAATTGTTTGTAAAATATTTATAATTGTTTTTAAATTTCAATGCTAAGGATAGAATAATGTTACTTGTTGGCTTAAGCTGGGCGTAATACCATGAAATATATACAAATTTATAACGTTTCAATAAAAAAAAAAACCAATTCCTGTTAGTTTCTCCAACAGGGTTGATTGAAGCCTCTCAATGTCTGCGTTACCAGTGTGATTATTGGGTTTTGTCAGATGGACCTCAATATTTTCAGTATTTAAATATTGTATTAATTGTTCTGCTCTAAACTCATTATCCATCATTACTTTCTTCGGTTTTCCGAATTTTGCGAATTGTTCTATCAATATAGTTTTCTTTGACCTCCAATTCCTATCAGTTTTTATATATGCTGCTGCAAATTTGGTCAATTTATCTATTGTGGTAACAAACGAATGTTTGTTGAAATGAAATATATCAATATGGATAATTTCGTTTTTATCCGTAGGGGTTTCTGCCAAAACGAATTTAGGCTTTGTAGGTTTCCTATCATATTTTATTAGTTGGTATTTTTCACAGTTATTTATTATTAACTGAATATGCTGCCTGAATTAAGGATAAAATATTTTGTCTTTCAATGTGTTGTATGTTTCTCCAATGCCAGTGTGCATCGACTCATTACTGTGATACAAAGAGATTTGTCTATGTAATTCTTCTTCCTGCAATATATCTGTTGCTCTTTTTGTACACTTTACGAAATCCAGTTTGCTATTACAGGAGAACATGGACATCAACAACAGTTGAATTTTATGTTAATCCTGCTCTTCAACTTCAGAAATGATTCCTACTTTGCCTCCCCTAATGTGCCTCTCGAATATAATTCTTAATGTGTTTTCACTATTCAGTGGGTCAACCTCAATTATTTTCCTACCATACAACTTAACTCAACTTCAGCTTGAGGGCTATATGTTATTATAATTTGTATATTATATTTATTGACAATCTCTTCCTTTATAGCAAAATGCTTCAATAATTCTTCCTCTGCGCAATGTATCGTATCGGACATTTCAAAATTCGATTCTTTATAATTATTATCATTTATTTTCGGAGAATTTTCAATTCTGCTCAAAAAATCTGCGACCACATTATTTTTTCCTTTCACATATTCTATTTCATAATTGTATTCTTGTAATTTTAGAAGCCACCTCTGGTGACGTTGTGAAAATTCTTTACCCTTGTACATATTTATTATTTAAATATACAATTGGGCAGTGGTCAGTGACTATTTTAAATTTATTTCCGTATATGTATGGTCTGAAGTATGTGATTGCATAAATAATGGCCAGAAACTCTTTACCGATAGTAGCATTAATTTGCTCATGATTATTAAGAGTTCTAGAAATATAGCATACCGTCTGTCCTTGTTGCGACAGCACTGCGCCAATAGCGTACTCACTTGCATCGGTTGTAATTGAAAATTCTTTATCATACTCTGAGTACTTAAGAATCGGATGGGAAGAAATGAGAGATTTGAGATTTTCAAAACTCGAAATATATTGCGAGTCTTTGGGGTTTATTTTACACCCTTTTTTTTAATATTTAATCATTGGGTACGCTATTTTTGAATAATCTATATATATAAAAAGAAGTTACATTTCCTTGGTAATCTTATAACTCAAGAACGGGCTCACCTATCCAAACCAAATTTTTAGGCTTTGTTTGGACTATTCAGTAGATGGTTTGTGTTTTAAAATTTTAAGAATCGGATACCAGGGTCTCGAGAAATAGGCCAAAACGTGAACCCGGGTAACCCTAGGATGTGTTTGTACAATATGGGTAGCAAATGGAAGCTGTTGATGATTCTATAGTATAGAGTATTTTTGATGCCGCTCCGTGACTAGGGTCTCGAGATATCGCCCAAAATGTGGACCCCGATAACTTAAGGATGTGTTCGTACAATATGGGTAGCAAATGGGAGCTGTTGATGATTTCTATAGGGTAGAGTATTTTTCATGCCATTCCGTGACTAGGGTCTCGAGATATAATCCAAAACGTGGAACCGGGTAACCCTAGGATGTGTTTGTACAATATGGGTAGCAAATGGAAGCTGCTGATGATTCTATAGTATAGAGTATTTTTAATGCCGCTCCGTGGCTAGGGTCTCGAGATATCGCCCAAAATGTGGACCCCGATAACTTAAGGATGTGTTCGTACAATATGTGTAGCAAATGGGAGCTGTTGATGATTTCTATAGTATAGAGTATTTTTCATACCGTTCCGTGACTAGGGTCTCGAGATATAATCCAAAACGTGGAACCGGGTAACCCTAGGATGTGTTTGTACAATATGGGTAGCAAATGGAAGCTGCTGATGATTCTATAGTATAGAGTATTTTTAATGCCCCCGTAACTAGGGTCTCGAGACATCGCCCAAAATGTGGACCCCGATAACTTAAGGATGTGTTCGTACAATATGGGTAGCAAATGGGAGCTGTTGATGATTTCTATAGTATAGAGTATTTTTCATACCGTTCCGTGACTAGGGTCTCGAGATATAATCCAAAACGTGGACCCGGGTAACCCTAGGATGTGTTTGTACAATATGGGTAGCAAATGGAAGCTGCTGATGATTCTATAGTATAGAGTATTTTTAATGCCCCTCCGTAACTAGGGTCTCGAGATATAGACCAAAACGTGGACCTGGATAACCCTAGGATGTGTTTGAACCACATGAGTATCCATTTCGGCAAAAATGTAAAGCACTTATGGATTTAATTGTGAAATTATATGTATTTGGGGAGGTGCGTTGCCATATGTACTCCATCGAATGGCAGAAAAGGGGATTGCCGCACGCACATATACTAATTTGGCTGGTACATAAAATAACTCCGAATCAAATCGATAGCCTTATATCAGCGGAAATTCCTAACCACACTGCTGATCCTGGGTTATTTCAAGTTGTCGTTATATATTACATTTCCTTGGTAATCTTATAACTCAAGAACCGATGAACCGATTGACACAAAAATTTTAGAGTTCTTTTCTATCTTTGAGGAGGTGGTTTGTGTGAAGTTTGATTGAAATCGGTGCAGCCGTTCCTGAGTTATGATATTTTATGTGAGTAACGGTTTCCTCTCATACGAAATGCCTGTATGGGGAAAACAATAACAAATACACAGCCGCTTATGAGCGTTTCTGTTGTACTATTGTGGTTGTAAGTGTATTCTGTTAATATTAATTTTGGGCGAAAATATAATAAAAACTGGAGCATTCAAGGAACTGGAAAAACATTTTTAACTTTATTTATTTTAGCATAATTTATTTAGCGTAAAAAATTGAAATGGAAATTAAAGAATCAAAGTTTAATTACAAGTTTTTATCGGCTCTTTCACCTTACCTGTATATAGGTGACCACCACAATCAAATTTTAAAAAAGTACAGAAAAGGCTATTGTGACATCTTTAGAAAGTATGTTGAATGAAAAAAATCAACTAATTCAACTGTTTAAACATTTTACGAATTCTATAAAGAAAACTTAATATGAAAAATTTCTTGCGATATAAAAAAAACATTTTATGTATGGTGGTGCGAAGCCCACTGGGTGATGCTAGTCTTTTATAAATTTTCTGTAATACCCTGTAGCTCCTAAAAAGCTTTTTAATTGTCTTTCGGTCCTCAGTACCTTTAAATCTAAAAGTACCGCAATTAGGTTTTATTCCTTCTTTGGTCAACGTATGACCTAAACATTTCGTTTCTTTCTTTAAGAAACTGCATTTATCAGCTTGCATTTTTAAATTGTGCTCTTGCAATTTTGAAAAAAAATTTTTCTAAGGAATTCAAATGCTATTTCAATGAAGTCGAAAATATTAAAATGTCGTCTAAATAGACAACACAAATTTTATTTATGTAGTCTCTTAATATGTCATTCATTAACCTTTGAAAAGTAGCTGGGGCGTTTTTCAACCCAAATGGCATTCTGACATATTCATACAAACCCAATGGAGAAACAAAAGCTGCTTTTAAAATTAGATGCTATTAAAATTTGATGGTAACCTTTTGCAAGATCAAGAGTGCCAAAGTACTGTGCTTTGCCCAACTTGTCCAAGATTCCGGGAATATTTGGCAAGGGATACTTATCGTCAATGGTTATTTGAGTAAGCCTACGGTAATCAACCACTAAACAAAACCTTTTATTTTCTGAATTATCTTCTTTTTTCGGCACTATTATAATAGGAGAGCTATACCTACTCCTGCTTTTCTGAATTATACCCTGTTTCTCCAATTCTTTTATTTGTCTGACCGCCACCTCTTCATGTTTCGGAGGTAACCTATAAATTCTTGAATTAATCTGTTGGTTTGTTATTGTCTTTATTTCATGGACCACTGATTTTGTATTAGTCAGTATATCCCCATCTTTAAAGTTATTTTTTTTAATTTTTTTAGCAATTTTTCAACTCTTTTACGTTCATCTGATTTTAGATGATTAAGTTGAATATTTTGCAGCTTCCCCGACTCCAATGGATAAACCTGCTCTTGGATCGTTTTTGAGAAGAATGGTATTTTGACACCATTAAGGAGTTCAATTTCCTCCTTTTCTATGTCAATTATCTTGACATTTTTTAATATAAAATCATTTCCCAACAACAAATCGTATGGTTTATCAAAATCCATCTTCAACCACTTCATTCTAGCATTATCAACATATTGAAATTCTGATGGGCAAGGAGAGCTAACTCTTTCATTGTGCCCTTAATATTACCATATAAGCACTATAGCCGCAATACGATATAAACAGAACGCTTAAGGTGATGGGAACCCCCCGCCGTTCAATTTCCAAGCTCATTGCGGTGATCACTGGCCACTGGGTGATCGGCACTCACGCGGAGAAGCTTGGAATTCCGTACAACTCCCATTGCAGAAGCTGTGGGGATCCTACAGAGAAAGAGACTGTGGAACACTTTCTCTGCAGATGTCCGGCTTTGGCGGCTAGGCGCTTGAGATTCCTCAGCCTCCCCTTTGGGGATGAGTTGATGAAATTCTCCAGCCTAGATCCCTTTTCTCTCCTCCGCTACATCAACAGCACTGGATGGCTGTAGACGGTTTTATCTCCTCCCTTTATGGCATCAAAACGGCACGTAAGTGCTACTTGTAGAGTACCTGAGGTACTCTTGCCATCTTACCTACCTACCTATTACCATGTAAGGTACTCACTATTATATTATTTCCTTCAATAACCGGTAATCTATATTCTTCGAAAGTTTTCTTCTTCATAATAATATACTAATTGTAGATCCTGGATCCAGCAAAGTTAAAAATTTTTTATTGAACAACGCCAATATTACTAAAATTTTATTTTGACCACCCGAGGCTAGTATGTAAAAACTCTTCGTTTGTGTTCGCAGCTTCTGCTTGACTTGCAGCATCGACGTCCATGGGTTGAGGCCTATTTGAACGCCTTGTCTGCTGAGAATAATTCTGTCTATTTGCAATGTTTTGTGGTCGGTTGATTGATTGTTGGCTACCTTGCCTATAATATTGCGAATTACCCTGTTTATTATATTGTCGTGATGAATTTGGTGCACGATAATTATTTTGATTAAATGTATTTTGAGCAGCGCCTAAATTATTGGCTTCCGCATTGTTGCCGTTCTTATGCCTAAAATTGGCATTCTGTCTACTATTATTATTAACCTGATTATAAAGAGGTCGAGGATTAAAATTTCCTGACGGCCTATTTGTATTTCTGGATATGAGCATTGGATTCAGATTTCCAGCATCCAAGCCAATAAAATTATATATACAAGCCGACATCTGCGGCCATGACACTATGTTTCTTACGGTGCAGGTAAACGTACCTGCCGCCAATTGTTTTATTCTTTGAATGAGCATTCCCGTGAATATCTCCTTCATCGCATCACCATTTTCACTTAAAACACTAAATTCGGTGATATTATCAATTATCTCCCTACCTTTTTTATTGAGACAAACTTAAACTCTCTACTCTTAAATTTGTTATGTCGTTTGTTATCGACATTTGGTCTTTAGTTGACCGAAAATGCTGCTTTAACTTTCTTTTACACTCCTCCCAATTTTCTGGTGGGGTCAGAGAAAGAGAATTTTTGGCTGATCCTGATATCTTTAGATCAAAAACCACTCTATACACCAGGTCCTGTTGCTCTGGATAATCCCCAAAAATCGTATCAATTGCTTGAATAAAGTAGGGCAACTTTTTTGTGTTGCCTTCAAGAGGCTGTAGATATTTTAAATCTTTTTCCACTTTTTGTCTTAAGGTGGTTCTTTGATATGCAGCATTTTGCTGCAATAATTGCGTTATCGCTACTAAGCAAGTAGCGAATCAATTTGCGAATCGAATCAATTTGCGATTAAGCAGGCCGCGCGACAGTTAATTTGTGGTGCAGAAGCTGAAGTCGGCGGAGTTATTCGTTTTGTTTTTTGGCACGTATTTAATTCAGGTTCAAGTCCTGAAGTCATATTTTTTTTCTTGCACATTTTATTTTACAATTCAAACCAGGAAAGTTTGGTAAAATTTTTGGGTTTATTTCAATTAAAATTTCTTTAAAATACTGTTTTTTTGTATTTTATAAATGGAAATTTCTTTTCGGTATAAAATAGTTCATACTGGATATGACCTGATTTTTATATAAATCAATCAAAACAGAAAATATGTACATATGTCTATAATCTATTTCATCAAATCCAAATTATATTGATGAGAAAATATCATTCTAATATCCGTCCAGAAAGCCAAACGCGCAAACACACATACATATGCATATAATTACGCATACAAACTTTCAACTAACGCAGAATATGTGCATATAAAAGCGCGAATCGAATAAATGAGTGATTTAGAAAACTTTATTAATAGTTGTAGTTTAGCGCAATCGAGAAAGACATGTTGTGCATGCAGTACATCGTCCCATATTTAACTCAGGTTCAAATCCTGTGCACAGTTTTTTGTTCGATACTTTTATTTCATTTTTTATATTTGGTTTAATTAGAATTGATTTAAAATAGTGTATTCAGCTTTTCTAATACCTGTTATTTAGAAATTTATTTTCTATATAACATTATTCATACTTCATTTGAATTAATTTATATGTAAAACAGCCATAAAGGCAATCATATGAATATGCATTCCTATATTTAATCTCTTCAGTCAAATCTGAACTACTTACATACACATATTGATGAGAAAATATTCTAATATCCATGGATGCATCCAGAAAGCCAAACGCGCATACACGCATATGTATACAAATATATACAAACCTTCAACGAACGCAAAATGTATGCATATAAAAAACAGCAACTGCGACCGTCTTCTTGTCCGTCAGTGAAAAGATGGGATATGTATACCCTATGAGCAAAAAGAACCGGGAAGGTGATGTTGACTGTTTCCTTTGATTGCCAAGGCATAGTCCACCATGAGTACCTTCCATTGGGCCAGACAGTCAATAGAGAATATTATTTATCCGTTTTGAAACCTTAGAGAGATGCTGTGTGTTGGAAACCCCCAGAAATGTGAGCAAACAATTCTCAGATTTTGCATGATGATAACGCGCCATCGCACTGATCAAAGAGAATACAAATCGGCCTGCCGGGGGTGTTTAGAGGACTGGGTTAAACGTTGGCACATGTGTGTTGCTTCAGACGGGTCAAATTTTGAAGGAGATAATATAAATTTGCCTTAAATTTAACTCTGTTTTGTTTAATTTAAACATTCCCGGTACTTTCTGATCATAAGGTACATATATGCGGCTTTGCGGACAGCAATGTGTGATTCGCTGGAAGTCGCATTAACTCGCGACTGTCGCAGAGTTAGAAGACATATTTACATACATATAAGGGTGCATACATACATACGGAGGAGCGGCCACTCGTCATGACAAAAATTTAAGATTTATCAAATATTGGCAAATAATTCCACGCGATATATTCCAATATTGACTATTTTCGAATGGTCGCGAAAATTGGCATATGGCGGGTCGTTTTATGAATGAAATTGAAATATGAGCTCGAACTTATGAATGAACTTTTTGTTTTTGTTCTAAATTGTTCAGCGCCGTCGCTGATAGAATCATGGCCGCTGCGACTGCGTCTACGAATGTATTTTGTTTTTGTAGTCGCTAGGCTTAGATTTTAGCTTTGGGCGACATGCGCATGTGAGGTATGTATGTGTTTTTGTTGTGTTCTAGAACATTTTAGAATGTGTGGTGGCAAAGCGGCCATCGCGTTGTGCTTGCTGTTGCTTTTGCGTCTATCAAAGTATTGTGTTTTTGTAAGTACAAAATTAGGAATATCGACTGGTGAAAGACAAAAGTACACGGAAGCAAGAAGGGAGCGCTGTGCTCGCGCATACATATATGCATGAATGTATGAACGTGCATGGTAGTAACATATGAATACAATTATTTTGTAGGAAGTTTAGAAGGCAAGTAGGTATATATGTATGTATGTATATATGCTAGGACATAAAGTCGGTATATATGCATACATAGAGCAGAATTGTTTTTGCACTTGTTAGGAAGAAACTCGTTCACTAGTGCGCATGTGTATTTGATTTCTTGTAAGAATGTGATGTGGTATGACATGTGTACATACATAAGTCAAGGTTATTTGGGCATACTTGCATATGTGATATGATGTTCTTGCGCTTGTGCATTATTGTTTTTCATATACAAATGTACATACATACATATGTATGTAAATGCTCCGAATACATAAACTATAAATTGACATACAATATAGAATAAGTGTTGATTTATCTTAAACCGTTATTTTTTTCTGAATGCAAATACCTCCTATTGACATGTACATACATATTATGTACTTATGTATATTTCATATACCATCATTTATTTACATATAAAGTATACGTTCATTTATGTACATATGTGTGTAATGAAAAACTTCATGAATTACTTTCAAAACTTTATTAAAATTTATTCGCGTCGCGCGCATGCACAAAACCTTTTGTTCACAGGCGCAGAAATAAACGCTCTGCGTATTTATCCTCCCCACGTGACCCGCCATCAATTCTCGGCACAAATTTTTTTTTTCGTTTTTAAATTTTTTTTTTTTTAATGTAATCGTAAAAAAATTTGTAATAAATTTTATGTATCCGCTTATCATTTCAAAAGTAACAAAATGGTCAAAAAATAAGCAGTCGAAGAAATAAACGCACCGCCTATTTTTCCTCGCCACATGTTAGACTCGAGTTCAATTCCCGGCGCAAACTTTTTTTTATAAATTTTTTTTTTTTTAAATCGTTTTTTTTTTCATGTAATCGTAAAAAAATTAGTAATACATTTTATGAATCCGCTTATCATTTCAAAAGTAACAAAATGGTCAAAAAATAAGCATTCGAAGAAATAAACGCACCGCCTATTTTTCCTCGCCACATATTAGACTCGAGTTCAATTCCCGGCGCAAACTTTTTTTTATAAATTTTTTTTTTACGTATTCGCTTATTATTTCAAAAATACGAAAATAGTAAAAATTTAATTGGTTTAATGTCGAGGTGAGAAATGTATTGTGTGTTGAGGTGAAAGATATGTGGTGTTTCTAATTTTTGTGTGGGCAAAAGTCAGTGAGGTGTCTATAAACTCGGTGTGCTAAATGACCTTATTACAAATCTTTCAAATCTCAATTGTACTAAAAAAAGCTCACAGTAACATTTGCACCTTCTCATTGCCTTAACATTCTCTGCTAATAGGCCTCTTTTCAACTACCTTTTTGCAATTGTTTCTACATGAAGTCGCTCGTGTAAGTAATTACGATCATTTTGAACCCAGAATTATTAAAATCGGTTAATTTTTGACTAAGTTATGGGCATTTAAAAAAAATTGTTTCTTATATAATTAAAAAAAATCGAGTTTGAGCGGAAAAACAAAATTGCCGATAACTCTTGAAAAAAATTTTTTTCGGGCGAACAAAAAAATACGTATCTCATTATTTTGACCAGAGACAAACATATTTAAGTTACATCGAAATCGAAGAACATGACCCGAATAGCCCGGTTGAATTGAAATGGAAAGCATCAGCAGCCGTTTCGGGTATTTGCTCGTTCGGCTGTACATTCATTTTTTTGAGCAAGAATAAAAGGGCTATAGAGCCAAATGAGCCGGTTTGAACACGTATGATCTCGCATGAGTTTTTGCATGTAACGATAGCAAAGTAAAAGCAAAATTTTAAAGCAAAAACACTATATTTTCATATATGTTTTTTTTTCATAAAACTTATAATAAAACATAAAAATCGTTTGACATTATTTTACAACGGCTGAAACCAACTAATCCTTTCAAATACGAAACGCAATTTACAGCGTACATTGTACGCCAACGCTCGTTTGCTCGAACATGTGCTATTTATAATATAATAATGACAATTACGCAAAGGCCGATGCTAATTTCATTCAATGCTGCTCTTTGTTCAATGATTGGATTTGAGCCGAAGATATTAGATCATACGTGTTGACTGAGCTGAACTACGCGTTCGCCGGCATGAGCTGACTGCACTTGACCAAATATTTTGGTTCAATTGACTGAATGTGAGCAAGAAATTTAGCGTATGAATAACTCAAGAAAACAGTGAGCCATGCAGGTCTCTGATACGTATGCAATTAAAAGGTATTATTTATAACTCCATTTCTAAAACACAAGCAACTTGGAAAGTTGATTATTTCGAAATACCTCTTAATTCCGTTTTTTACAAATGCACATATTTTCCTACGTTTTATAAAACAAGTAACAAGCTTCATACATTAGATTTTTGGGAATAAGATGGGAAACAATTTTTTAAAGCACATCCAAATAATGTTACATAAATAAGTGCGAATGTGTTCAAGGCACTTAGAGTGTAATTTCTATGTACTTGCAAAGGAATGTATGGAGGGTGAAGTAAATATGCAAAATAAAATTCATACGCGAAAAGAAAATTTTACTCATTACCCAGTAATCTACTATAATTCACATACATATATATGTAGATATTATATGTGTATGTGTATACAATTTTTATTTTTGAACCCGAATAGTTTAAACATGCATTCGTTTTTTTATATTGCACTAGCTTTAACCCGCGGCCCCGCTCGCGTAGGAGTAGTTTTGAGGGATTCGGGATATCTGTATAAAAGAATTACAAACAATAATTTCATAGAAAATATTTTTTTATTAATAACCATAATATTACAATACCCGGCATCCGTTGCTATGCCTCATTGAATAAAATCAAAACAACCAATCAGAAAAATATCAAGCAGAATTATTTTTATTATTTTTCTATCTCAAACCGTTTTTGAACTTTGCATTTGGGTCATAGTTGAACAGATTATGCGGATTATGAAGTGATACTAACTTTAAAAAACAGGTGTTAAAATTTCATGATATTCTATTCATTAGTTCCTGAGTTTTTGCGCTAAGAGAGACGCTACTATTGCTATTTTCAAAACAATGGATCAACAAGGATTTCGTGTTTTAATTTTTGCACTGCTTCTTGATGGGGAAAAATATCGTTCAAGCGAAGCAATGGCTTGAAAAGTGTTATGGGGACTCCGCTCCATCAGAAACAACAATGAAGCGATGGCTCTCTAGCTTCAAACGAGGTCGTAGAGACACCGATGATGCACAACGCAGTGAGCGTCCAAATGAGGCGGTAACACCAGCAAACATAAAGAAAGTCCAAAAAATCCATAAAATCGTTTTGAACGATCGAAAAGTGAAGTTGAAAGATATCAGAAGAAAGTTTGGGCCTTATATTGCATGAGCTTTGACTCTCCGAAAGTTTTGTTCAAAGTGGGTGCCGCGTTTGCTCACAGTTTTGTTTCATCCAAACACCCAGCACACCGTGTCACAAGTCAATCAAAACAATGGCAAAACTACAAGAATTCAACTTCGAATTTCTCCCACATCTACCATATTCGCCAGATTTAGCTACCAGTAGGTTCGAAGACCTAAAGAATGCTCGCCGCTAAGAAATTTCGCTCGAATGAAAAGGTTATCGTGGAAACTGAGGGCTACTTTAAGGCAAAAGATAAATCGTTCTACAAAAGCGGTAATGAAATGTTAAAGCGGCGCTGGAATTGTTGTGTTGTTCTTGATGGGAATTACGTTGAGGAATAATGCCAATTTTGAACAAAAACAAAAACGTATTTTCTTTGTTAGGCCCAGGACTTTTGAGCCCATGTTGTGTTACCTATAGTTATAGTCGCAGAAGCATCGTTTGAAACATGCTTTTCTGTCCTTAAGATCATACCGTACCAATTCCAGGCAATTCTTTACTTCTGGCATCTGTACTAGTGATTGATATAGGATCTGCACGTAGTTTTTCTTCGATTTCAATAATCAGAAGTGATAAGTTGGCAATGGCAGTGTATGTTCCAAGTTTCGAAAAGTTCAATAAAAATAATTTTAGGGATCCATGCATGTAAATACTTAATGGTGGCCATTGGCAATCACGTTTTGAAATGTGTTAAAAAGGCGTATAAAAAAACATGCAGTGATTTAAATTGCAGGAAATTATCTTAAATCATACATACTCGTATTGAAGGTGGGCATGGTTATTGTCCAACTTTCATTACTGATCTACACACATTGCTGTATGAGGTTTGCACTTCTACCTCAAGGCCCATGGTCTACAGACATTAGGAAAAGGGCAACGTTCAGATACCTTAATTTCTACTTGGCACTATCGAACTATGGACTGATGGACGGACGGGTAGACAGATAGCTAAATAAATAATTATCTATAAGCTCTATAGGTAGGATGAAAATAATAACCGCGATTATATTGTAGCTTTAAATGCTCTACCTGCTCTTCATGTATTAAAACTGGTCTGCTAAGCAAAGCGAATGAGGGACCAGTAGTGGCATGCTCGTAGCAGTTGTACGATGAGTTGGCAGTTCGGTATGCAAGAGGGTGTGTACGGTTTGATACTAGCTGGGATGCTAATTAAAGTCAACGAGTCTTCCGAATTACCAAGCAGGGCTCAAAGATCTGCCTATATGATTTGTTTGCAGACACTAAATCAACATTTCGTTGATTTGATGAAAATTGTAATTATAGGGAATGCTAATGAAGCCATCGCGGCTCATGACGGACCACGCCTTGTTACTGGCCAATGAGAATCGTTGTCAGATTCAAGTAGCCTGCCCTTTAAAGCATTAACAAAGGGGTGAACCATTATTCTCTGTGATCTCCAATTGCAGAGTGGGTTAACTCAGAGCGGAATTCATGTTTGGGTGCGACAAAGTACAGAATAGAAAGGCAACACCCGTCACATACCGTAATTCCGCTCTCAGTAAATTTGACGGGATCGTTGTGTGTGTTACTTCTCAATTGTGCAATTTACTCTTGTTTGTTTGTGTACCATCTTCTTCTTCTTGTGTTTTTGTTCGCGCTTTTACATTTTTCTCACGCAACTGCATCAGTATGATGTCATACATTTCTGATGGGCACAATCTTCCTTAGGAAGAAAGGATATTAAATCTTTTGATAAGACTGACATTATGTTTCTTTCTGTCTCCCTAACCGGTCACAATCAACTGAGTTTTCACACGACCCAGTTGAATATGCGATCGTATCTACTGGGACAAGAGGATGATGAGACGTCCACGCGTGTTTTATATATGCAAAGGTCCGGCCTTGTTCAAACAGACATTGAAATTTTTCAACTCTTATAGAGTCGCGCCCCTAAGTGTTAAAAATTTGTTCACCAAGGACATTAGGACCATTGGAGAGGCCTTCTGCTCAACTACGGTTAAGTCAATATACTGGTACATGAAAGCTCTTATTGTATTCTTGCAGTATTAATTTTTTCTACTCTCCCTATCTATTTTTTAATAAGGGTTTTCCAATAACAGGTGTTATTTTGAATAGCCCGCTACTTCGGTAGATGCCACTTTTGAAGCTGTAAGTTTTTGATATTTAACAAGTAGAAACTACGCCATTAATAAAAATGGAACGATACATGCTTAAACAACGCATTGAAATTATTAAAATTCACAATAAAAAGGGTGAAAATTTGGCAGAGACGGTTCGTTAGGTTAGGTAGTAAAGGTTGCCCAGATAGTGGGCACACTTGGACTAAAGAAGTTTGGTTCATCCTTTGTTGCAAGAGGGGAAAAAGAAGGGAAAAAGAAGTGAAGGAAAAAACGATAGGACGAAAAGGAGAGGGATGGGGAGGGTTAAATACTTGTGGTCTAAGAACGGTGACTAATTTGCGGTTGTGTTAGCCTTTCTATGCTGCTGATGAAGTTCATCAGATTATTGTTATCAATCCCCGCGAGGGCTGGGTAGCTAAAGAGCAGGTGCTGAGATGATTCCATCTCATCCTCTATACAGCTGACGCAAAAAGGACTCGAAGTAATTCGGAGTCTCACGGCATGTATACCCCGTGGATAGTGCCCCGTAAGGATGCCCACGAAATTTGAGAGATGAGATTTTGTCATCTTCAGAATATCCCTCGAACGCGTCCTATCCAAACTTGGCCAGAATGATTTCGCGCCCTTACACGTTCATGTACTTGCCCCTAGAGCGCAGGTTGTCAAGGGGATCCCGATCCTCTCCTTTCGCGGGCACACTACCTCACAGGTCTTTGTCTGGCCAGCTCTTCGACTTCGCAGTTTCCAGCATTGTCACTATGACCAGGTATCCAAATTATCCTTATGTCGAAGAATTCTGATGCCCTAATATCCGCTTGGCTATCGGAGTAAATATTTACCTTCTTAACAGTTATTACGCAAGTAAGTAGCCAGTGATCCAGTAACCTGAATTTGAGTTTGATGGGGAGCTCTTTGCAGAATACTCCTCCTCCAACCCTACCGTCCAACTTCGAGCCATCCGTGAACAGGTTAACCAGGCCCTGTCCCCAAGTGTTGCCCCCGGTCCACTCTTCCCTTGTTGGAATATGGGTGGAGAAAGTTCCGCTTGGACTAAGCGAGGGTACACACGGATCCGTCGACGGGGTATGAACTCAAAGTTTCTGAGGATGCTTGAGTGCCCATATGTGAGATTGAGCTTATAGCCCAAGCCCCTCAGTCTGATTGCGCTAAGTGCAGCGGCAATTCTGCCTGATGTCATTTAACTGATGTCATCCTCTCCAGTGAGTTCCACCAGACAACGACTCCATATAATTATATTATATTTATATTATATAGTATTATAGAGCTAAAAGCAAGTCTTGCATCTATACAAGGCGATTGTTGCCTTCCTTACTCTCTCCTCAATGTTGGGCTTCCACGTTAGCTTACTGTCAACGATTAGAGCTAGGTACTTCACCTTGTCAGAAAGCACCAACGGAGCGCCCCCCCTCGAGGGGAGTTGACAGCTGACAGTTGACAGCTCTGGGTATTTTATATTTCCCCGTGAAAAGGACGAGCTCCGTCTTAAGAGGATTTACCGATAAGCCGCAGTTCGCTGTCCATCGAACAACTACGTTCAGATATCCCTGCATTAAATCGTACAGGGTGCCTAAAAACGGTTCGTAAACTCGAACATTTTTGGGTCATCGTGAAGCACCTTGTCGGACCGCAATACAGAGATTGGTGAAACAATTCGAGCTGTTGGGACAAGTCAGTGATGTGAAGAATAAAAACCGTGCACGTCGCTCAAGAACAGCCGAAAATATTGCTGTTGCAGCCGAAAGTGTTGAAGAAAACCCAGATTTGCCCATTCCTCGTCGTTCATGGAATTAGGCATTCCACAAACGTCATTACAGCGTATTTTGCAAAAGGATTTTAGTCTTAAGGCTTATAAAGTCCAATTAACACAAGAACTCAAGCCGGCCGACCATCAACAACCTCGTGTCTTTGCTGATTGGGTCGTTGAAATGCATGAAAATGATCCGGAATTCCTTCGAAAAATCATCTTGAGTGATGAGGCCCATTTCCACCTCGGTGGCTTCGTCATCAAGCAAAATTGTCGGATATGGGGCTCAGAAAATCCAATAATTATTGGTGAAAAGCCTCTCTATCCTCAACGTGTGACTGTTTGGTGCGGTTTATGGTCCGGCGGAGTCATTGGACCTTACTTTTTCGAAAATGAAGCTGAAGCAACAGTTACAGTGAATGGATTACGCTATCGAGAGATAATTAACGATTTTTTATGGTGGGAATTGAATGGTATTGATCTGGGCAACGTTTATTTTCAACAAGACGGCGCTCGTGCCACACAAGTAACGAAACCGTTGATATTTTATCTAAATAGCACCTCTTATTGGAATACCCTTTATATTATTACACAAATTGGTTGTAAATTGGACACATGTATACATATGTATGAGCTAGGCGAATGAAATAATGAGAAAATAGTGAATAGACTGGTTCTGAGTTTAACAGATATATATTAAATGAATTTCTAAAAGCATTTTCTATATGATTTTCGGATTAATGGGTAATTTCGAGTAGAGTTATCGCGTATTGACCAACTAAAATAATAGATAGTTTGGCGTAGAGAACATACACCTATTTAGTACATATTTTTTAGCATTTAAAAAAGATATTTATTATACAACGACAAACCAAACTAAGATGCCATTAAAATGGCTTAGAAAAGTTCACAACAACTCGTTAACTACACACACGAATTTTATTGTAATAACATTAACTACATATTTATATAATTATTACTAAATATTAATTTAAAAACATTTACGAGTATTTATGTATGCACACGAGCACTAAAAATATGTACATGTGATAGAAGACCGATCCGAGGTTGAGAAGACACTTAATTACATTTTAAACATGCATTTACATATTACTAATTTTTTTTGTTGATTTATGTATGAATTGCAACTGCAAAAGTCGTTCTAGGAACAATGCATTTTTCAACTAAAATGTCCTAAAGAAAATATTCTGAGCGAAGAGTGGAGCTATAGAGGAAAAGTTATATGTTTTAAATTGCATTGTATGTATGTGGATTGGATGCATATCAACAGTATAACGTGCAAACGCGAGTTGCTTAAATCGTAATCTGTTTCAAAAGAGTACTTAGCATTACTACTTACTTAAATTTACAAAGCATCCTACATACCTAGTATTTTAAATAAACGATTTTCAACGAAATTTGCGAAATCGCTAAGCGCTTACGACTACGCTTACGCCATCGCATTATGTATAGCAGCATTACGCAACTATGTAGCCAAATAGACTTATTATATAATTGGTACAAGCATTCAAATACGAACATATGAACATACATATGTAAGCAGGTCTATAAATGTGTATTATGTGTGGTTGTGTGCTATAGAACACACGTACATACATATGTGATTTGGGCCGTGAGTGTCAGTCAATCATATCCTTAAACATTCCAAGTCAAACCGTTTGTGTTTTATTAAATTTTATTAGTTTGTTCACTCATTTAAAATATTTGTAAAATTTAGTTTTTACGAATGTGTTTTTATTTTATCAATTCAAAGCAATGCTGGATAATTTTTTTTACAGAAAAATCTCTTTGCCAAAAAAAAAATCGCAATTTTTTTCATGGTGCAATTGTCAGATAGGCAGAAAGCAAAATGCGTATTTATATGCAACAGAGTGAGTTTACAATTCTTTGATCTTTTGACAAAACAGTCCACGTCGACTTAGCAGTTTTAGCTTCACAGATAGCACAATCCTGTTGGCTTATAATATAGATAAGCTCATATAAACTATATATGCTTGTGTAGCGTTTTTCAATAGGTGCGCTTCAACTTTTTTCCGATAGGGAGGGCGAACGACGCAATATTTTTTATTTTTCGCTTGTCATTTGTAAACTTCATTAGTATACATTTCATCATGGAACGCTACATACTTGAGCAACGCTTGCAAATCATTGATTTTTATTATAAAAATGCGTGTTCTTTTAAGAAAGTTTAAAGTCGAAAAATCATCTTCAGTGATGAAGCTCACTTTTGGCTCAATGGCTTTGTCAACAAGCAAAATATGCGTTACTGGGCAGAAAGCAATCCACACGTGATTCATGAGGCACCGTTGCATCCACCGTTGCATCCCGAAAAAATCACTGTTTGGTGCGGTTTACATGCCGGCGGCGTAATTGGCCCACATTTTTTCGTTGACGAGAACGATCGCCACGTTACTGTGAATGGAAATCGATACCGCGACATGATAAACGATTATTTTTGGCCGCAATTGAATGGTATGGACTTAGACGACATGTGGTTTCAATAGGATGGGGCCATAAGCCACACAGCACACGCTACAATTGATTTGTTGAAGAGTAAGTTCGATGAGCGCATTATTTCCAGAAATGGACCGGTCGAATGGCCGCCGCGCTCGTGTGATTTGACGCCTCTAGACTATTTTCTTTGGGGTTATGTGAAGTCATTGGTCTACAGTAACAAGCCGGCGACGATTTGTGAGCTCAGAGCCAATATTGAACGCGAAATTGCTGGAATTTCGGCCGATTTATGCAAAAGAGTGGTCGAAAATTGGGTTCAACGATTGGACTTCGTAAAACGTGCACGCGGTGGTCATGCAAAAGAAATCGAATTTCATACTTAAATGTATATGTTCAAACTCGATAATAAAAAAAAAATTAGTTAAAAAAGTCAAACCGTTTGTGTTTTATTCAAAAAAGTTCAAAAGTTGAAGCGCTCTTACTGAAAAACGCTTTATGAACAATTTCTAGCTAAAATGTTTGTATGTTGGTAAAAAACAAATCCTGTTAAAGTCCGTTAAGTTACTTTGTCAAAAGCTCACGGATATACTTAGACTTGCCATAAATTCTGTAACAAATTTTACAATGCATACGGCAAGAACAAATTTGCAGAAAAAAATTCCGTTATTTTAGCTTTTCTTCATATATGTATATCATTTGTCTACCCATTAAATATACTAAAATTTCACTTATTGACAATGGAGTGGGGAGCTAAGGAAACTCGTTACATCCCTCATTTCTGCGAAAAACGGGTTAAGACCGGTGCATAAGTGTACTAAGATGATGTCTAAGAAGGGGTGGTGAAGCAGTTGATCACTACTCTCTTCAATGGAGAGCGTTGGATCTGCTAGCAAGATTTCGCTCCCGTCATAAGGTAAAAACCACCCAGCAGTGGATAAAAAACAATATACCAGAGATTATAGCCGCAGAAGTTTGGCCGTGTGGAAGCCCAGATCTGAATCCATTGGACTTCAGTTTGGGGTCAGAAATGGAGAACATGGTCTGTCGAAGACCTTACAGAATTTTGGAGAGCCTCAAAAATCTTTAGTTCGAGCAGCCACGCCAACATCCATGAAAATCATGCGTACTGCAAGAGCTGAATGACCTACTCATTTCAAAGCTTGTGTAAAAGCAAATTGTGACCATTTCGAATGAAATTTTAAAATTTTTTATTTTTTTTAAATTTAATATTTACATGATTAAAAACAACTAACTTCATTAAAAAAAGTACTATATCTACAATGTACCAGTTTTGGGCAGTTAACACCGTATTTTTCAGCCATTTCTAGGACAGTTCTCTCTATCCCTAAACTGGTGTTTGAGGGTCGTTCCAGGTTAATCTTTCCAAGCAAGCAGGATTGGAATGTGGAGAAAATCTGTCGAAGCTCGTATTTTTATCTTAACTGACGACTCCAAGCTGGAATCGGTAGTCGGAGCAGGGGTTTTCTCTAAATCAGCCAATTTATCTATTTGCTTAAAATTTCCGAATACTGCTAGTGATTTTCAGGCAGAAGTCTTTCCGATTCTGCAAACATGCAAAAGGCTTAGGGAACGTGGGAGCAAGGGAGATCAAGGCTCTGAGGACGCCATGGTGCAGAACGAAATTACTAAACTCCTGTAAGTAGGAGATCAAATCTCTTGGATGTGCAGATAAAATTCTTCTGATCTTATTTATATTTTTACTTATTTGTGGTGATTGAAGGAACCAAATAGTTGACCTACAGTTGGAGTTGTTGTAACTTAAGATTGGCTGCTCAAAATCTACCGAACTTATGTTTTACATGCCAGCTTTCTTGTTCAAGACTTTTACTAAACATTAATTGATTGGGACATTTAATTCAGTTCCCTCTGATGATAGAATTCTCTGACGATTTTAACTAAATGTATAAAAAGAAAACGTTAAGCAAGTTTTTTCAGTCAACGAGACAAAATTTGGATATTTGTATATATTTCGGAAAAGTGCATACTGAATATTACGGAATTACCAAAAAGGAGAAACGAGGAAATGCTCTGTCTTTCCATATGAGAACTTATGACATGCCAGTTTTTCCTAAGGGCCATTTTTACATAAGTGAAACATGTGGACCAGAAAACTGCTCACTGACCGACCTTGAAATATGATATGAGGCTACAAAACTTTAATGGTTAGTACAATCTGATAGGCTTTTGAGATCTCGCATTTTTATGCAATTAATTAAAGCTCTAAAGTTCCTATGATAGAAGGTGCAGGAGTATAGAAACAGTTAAACCTCGGCGCGGAATTAGATATTTGCGGTGTGTTGCATTATGAATTCCTTCAAACAGACAACAGCAAACCTCCGAGTGCAATACACTATACCATGAAAAGGCCCTCTTAAAAAATAATTTGCCTTTGGGTGGTTAAAGGGGGCATTAAAATTTGAGTCTCTCTATTTGTGGAAAAACATCAAAACGCACACCGCAAAGGGCGAAGGATCGAAACAAGACCCAACAAAGGCAGCACACGCCAATTACTTTACTGGCATATAGAGGGTGGTTAAATTTCAAGGGCCGATGTTGAATGTGTTTTTTCTGCATTTCATTTGACATTTTTCAATTTCAGACTAAGTCAATTTAAACCATGGAAAGATACACAATCGAGCAACGCGTTATAGTTATTCAGGTTTATGATGAAAACGGGCGTTCAAATCAAAATGCACATCGCGCACTTCGTGATTTTTTCGGTCAATTTAATCGTCCAAATGTGCGTACAATCGGAAAAATTGTACAAAAGTTTGAGCAAACCGGGTCTGTAGGAGATGTGAATACACCAGTGCATGCTCGTACAGCTCCTACTACAGAAAATATTGCTGCTGTTCGCGATAGTGTGGTTGAAGAGCCGTTCACCTCAACTCGTCGTCGTGCCCAACAATTGCACCTCTCACGCTCGTCGTTGATGAACATTATGCATAAAGACTTGCATTTACACGCTTACAAGGTGTTATTGACTCAAGAACTAAAGCCTCTTGACCATTTCAAGCGTCGTCAATGGTCAGAATGCTGGCAGGAAATGGCAACAGTGAATGACCAATTTTCGAAGAAAATCATCTTCAGCGATGAGGCACATTTTCACCTCAATGGATTTGTCAATAAGCAGAATTGCCGCGTTTGGGCGAATGATAATCCAAGAGTGATTGCCGAAAACCACAGCACCCACAAAGAGTGACTGTTTGGTGCGGTTTATGGGCCGGCGGCATCATTGGGCCGTATTTTTTCCAAATTGAGGCCGGTCAGGCAGTTACTGTGAATAGCGTTCGCTATCGGGAGATGATAACGAACTTTTTATTGCCCGAATTGGAAGATATGGATGTGGACGATGTGTGGTTCCAACAAGACGATGCCACTTGTCACACAGCTAACGAAACAATGGCTCTTTTGGGCGAAAGATTTGGTGGTCGAATAATCTCACGTCGTGGCGATGTCAATTGGCCGCCAAGATCATGTGATTTGACACCGTTGGACTTCTTTTTTAGGGGTTATTTGAAAGAAAAGGTGTACGTCGATAAGCCAGCAACAATTCAAGAGCTAAAGGATGAGATAATTCGGCAAATTAACGGCATAGAACCTCAACTATGCCTCAGGGTCATCGAAAATTTGGCTGTGGTGGCCATTTGTTCCAATTTTGTTCCATACGTAATTGAGCCATATCAATATTGTCATAATAAAGAGAAATGACAATAATTTCCAAAAAAAATTCTATTTTATTCAAAATCAACACCGGCCCTTGAAACTTACCACCCTTTATATTACAATACTTTTACTCTGCTGATCCTCACACACCGCCCCATCTTCATGGTGACGGTTCTGTTCAGGAGAATTAAAGAAAAGGGTCAGCTCGGGTGAACTAAGTATCTTCGCTTCCACGAATTTTGGCCACCCTTTTGGGACCCACTAAAAACCCCGAGTGGGATTTTAGCCAGAGGGCTTCAAACTAAGAGGGAAACTTAAGGTTCAAACCTAATTGAAAAATAATCTAAAGGGATAGTGGGAACCTAAAGGGGACAAATATTTATAAAGTGGGTGCTTCAATGACAAGACATTGAGATAATTAAATGTTTATTATTATTATCAATAGCATAGGGTTAATAACCGATATAATGGAGAATAATGAAATAAACCGTATATATGTAAGTATTAACAAAAATCTGTTTTATTTTTATTGTAGTGCTCAATGATATTCAATGTTTTTTGTTTGATTACCTGGTGAAAATGCAAACAAATCTGATGGTTTTCCAACACGGGAACAGGCAACATACAATTGACCATATGAGAAACATGGGTTTTCTAGATTAATACCACAAACACCTAATGATTGCCCCTGGGACTTATTTATGGTCATAGTAAAAGCAAGCCGCTCTGGAAACTTCTTCTCCTTTATACCCTCCTTTCAGTATAGTTGCTTCTATCACGTTGTTCAATAATTTTTTTATCGCTAACCGTGTGCCGTTGCAAAGACGCGGTTGGTTGATATTTCTCAACAGTATAACTACCTTTAATTGAAGATAGTGAAGTGGCAATTCTGGTAAATCCAGCGAGTTTAAAAATTCAGGCGGATAGTTGACGACATCATCTTGGCTTGTAGCCGAATCAATTGATTTATATATCCTCAGTTCGCCTGTAATTTGTTCTTGAATTTTGAAATTTAATTCATTTACATCTATGTTTTTTGCAGCCAATACAGCCCGTTTGCTCAACCAATCATGGCTTCTGTAATTTTGAGCAACATCTGGAAACACCTTTTGAATAAGTTCATCTTTTGATGAAGTTAACTGACAAAAACTTTGAGCAAAGTTAATGCAACCAGTCAAGGTGTCTATAGGAAATTCGCCATTACCAATGTCAATGAGTTGTTTAGAGAATATGTCTCCATATTGGTCCTTCTGCAACTCGACACGCATATTCTTGCTTAAGCGTAATATCTTGACATGTTTCAACAAATTGAAAGACTTTAAACATGCATTAAGTTCATCAGCTGGCGTTGGTCGTGGAATCACTGGCAATGTTTGACGAAAAGCTCCTGCTAATAAAATCATTGCACCTCCAACGATTTTTTATGTGCCATCGTGCATTCATCCCAAACAATCAATTCACATTGCTGCAAAACCTTTGCCATTGCAGAGTTCTTCGAAATGTTGCAGGTTGGAGTTTCGTTGCTTTGTATGTTTAATGGCAATTTTAGTGCTGAATGGCCACCAGCAAAGTTGCTGCGATCCCCGACGAAGCGAGTGCAAGTGCAATTTTATTTTGTGAGCGAATTGTTACTAATATCAATGAAATCAAAAAAGTGTTTCCTGTACTACCAGGTGCATCTAAGAAGTAAATCCCTCCTGTTTTATCATTTGTTACTTTCATAAGTGTATCAAATACATACTTCTGTTGTTCATTCAATAGTGGAAGATTTGTTTGAATTAATTCTTTCAAAGTGTTGAGATCATACAGATTTTCTCGGTGCAACTCTTGGTTAAAAGCAGCATGCATTGGACGATTGGGCGCGGCCAGGCCTAATTGAAATAATAATTTGTTTGACATCATCAAGCACATGTCCACAATTCAAATCAATGCTTCATTGTAAATTTCTTCGCTTATTTGTATATTTGGATTTCCCCTTCTAATCCGTATTTGATACAAAATATCTTTGTACTTGATCCACAAATCATTTGGGTTTGATGGGAAGCATATATTTAGATATGATTATAGAAAACAATGTTCGTATTTAATGAGCTTGTGATGATATTACAGCATCATTAAGTGTTTGATCCCAATGAGCATCATTTTCTAGCAATTGCAAACGTTGGCAGGCAGTTCGTAAATGTTGGAATGATGTTGGGCCACGTACATTGACTAATAGCAGTCGTAAATAAAAACATTCATCATTGCTTGCATGTACTGAATAAATTCGACCAATCGCATCGGTAGAATATACATCTGGGTATCCTGGAACTGGTTTTCCTTGTTTCCGACGTATAAATCTCCTTGAGGATTGATTCCAAGTATAATATTTTGGCATTTCAGAATATAAAAATGTTTGAGCAAAAGCATCGTTTTGGCATATCTCAAAAATACTGGTTAATGTGGTAGATGGTGGCTGAGCAGCTCTTTGTAACGCGTTCTGTGCTGTAAAATATACTCTTTGCCAATTTTCTAAATGCACAGCTAAATGAACAACAGTTGGATGTCTCTCATGAATAGGAAAAGAAAATATTCGCCAAACTGCTTCATTACTAAAAACATATCTGGAAAAACATCATTGGAATTCTCTGCATTAATAACAATCACAGCCATATCACTCCCTTTGGTTACATATTTGCAAATGTATTTAATAGATTTCACTAAATGGCAAGATTCAACGTTGATGTGCGCTTTGAACGTCTTTGATAAAATGGGTGAATATAGAACAATCCGGCGATTATCTATTTCAATATCTTGTTGATTTAATTTGACAATTGTTGACCTTCCATTGTCTGCTGTCGATCGGCGACGATACAGTGGATAACCGTCATTACCAGTGATTGCTTCAGATATTAATGTCCGTGGATATCGCTTTGAACATTTACCATCCACCATACTCGTTGAATTTTGATTAAGAGTTCCACAGGGACCATGTATCATGTTTTTGATAACTATCTCATGCAATCCAGGATCTACTTCTACATTAGGGATTTCAGCTGATATTACTGCATCAACTAACCATATCAAAATGTAAAAATAAAATAATAATGATTAACTGCTATAATACATGCCTTAAAAGTTGGCATGAAATTTTCCCGGACTACGTTTGTTGCCCCAAATGACGTAATTTGAAAGCAATTGTTATATTGTTGGATATTTGACAAAAAGTGTATGGAATCTGGTCCTATTCTTGAAACCAATGAGTACAATGGCCCTGGTGGTGCATCTAATGGTATCAATTTCACTTTCCCATTTGCGCAACACAATCCATTCATTCATTTTTGTATTTAAATGCCTTACAATGAGAGCAAACCAAGTTCATAGATCCAATAGTAACTCATTGGTAGTTACTGTAGGCAAGTGACAAATCGTAATTGAAAGCAGCTCGATTCAAACTTGCGCGATTATTAGTTGAATCTCTCGCCCTCTTCTACCTAAATTCCTTCGTCTTATAGGAGGCATATCGAATATATTTACCTAAATTATGTCACATGGCGGCCGCCGTAGCCGAATGGGTTGGTGCGTGACTACCATTCGGAATTCACAGAGAGAACGTAGGTTCGAATCTCGGTGCAATACCAAAATTAAGAAAAACATTTTTCTAATAGCGGTCGCCCCTCGACAGGTAATGGCAAACCTCTGAGTGTATTTCTGCCATGAAAAAGCTCCTCATAAAAATATCTGCCGTTTGGAGTCGGCTAGAAACTGTAGGCCCCTCCATTTGTGGGACAACATCAAGACGTACACCACAAATAGGAGGAGCAGCTCGCCCAATCACCCGAAAAGGGTGCACGCGCCAATTATATATATAATATATATATATGATATCTTTTATTGCTTTTAGATTGTTTAGTTAAGAATTCAACGAAACTCATGACAGCTGTGCAAAATATGAAAATAATTGTAACTGAATTTTCGTATAAAATCCAAGATGTCGATACGCAATGAGATTTACTTTGTACTACTTTGAAGAAAATATATAACTCCACGTGACAGGAATAATGACACATTATTGCTGAAAATCGGGTGCCAAATAATAATAAAAAAAATATTGTGTATGGGAATTAGTTTCCGTCCTTCGTAGCCAAAGTTTCGAATTATTTAAGGAATTAAAAACACACAACTTTATTCCATCTTTCAGGCAGCATACGGATTCCTCTGACGAAAAATTCAACTTCTTTTGACTTGAACCATTCATTGCGGCAGTTTTCAGTGTTCTCGTAAGAAGTGAACTGCTCTCCAACAAGGGCTGACGGCATTGATCGGAACAGATGGTAATCCGAAGGTGCAATGTCTGGAGAATACGGCGGGTGGGGCGAGATTTCCCAATTCAGTCCCTCTAAATATTTCTGGGCCGATTTAGCAACGGTCCCGGTGTTGTCATGCAGCAAAATCAGTTTGTCATGTCTACCGTCCCATTCCGCTTTTCTTTGAGAGGTCGATTCAAACGCGTTGGCTGCAGTCGGTAAAGATCGCCAGTGATGGTTTCAGATGGTTTAAGGAGTTCATAATAGATGACACTCGTCTGATCCCATCAGATGCACAACATAACTTTTGAAGCTTTAATATTTTTTTTTTCGCTGTCGATGGACCTGGTTCATCCGGCTAGCTCCAACATTTTCGACGCTTAGGGTTATCATGATACAACCATTTTTCATCGCCGGTGACGATGCGATGCACAGAATATTTTATTTTCTGCCGTTCGAGAAGCATCTCACACGTCAACTAAACGTCTCTCGATATCCCTCTCATTCAATTGGTGTGACACCCAGATACCTGCTTTCCGGGCCATTCCCTGTCGCGTACAGCAGTTGATCTGTCAACATCCAACAAATGATCAAGCGTTCGACATGCGTTTTCATCCAATAATTATTCCAGTTGAGTATCTTCGAATTTGTTCGGTGCCCCTTCGCGATCTTTATCACTCACGTCGAAATTGTCACTTTAGAAGCGTCGAAACCCCTGTTTACAAGTTGTATTTGATGGAGCGTGATTAGCGTAAATATTGATCAAGATTCGTATCCACGTTTCCGCTGCACTTTTCTTCAAAACGTAATAATGGAGCATGAACTTCACTTCACGTAGGTATTTTTGACGTCAGATAAAAAATCATCTTTACACTTCAAACAAATATCAGCTATTGCGATCGAGGCCTCACATATACACCTTCAAATCACCAGTCTAGTAATACTCGAACACAAAAATAATATCAGCAGCGGACCCTCTTTAACGCGATAACCGCTTACGCGATTTTGGCCGAGCTTAACAAAGCGCGCCAGTCGTTTCTTTCTCGTGCTAACCGGCGCCAATTGGACACACCAAGTGAAGCCAAGTCCTTTTCCACCTGATCTTTCCTCTGCTACCACCAGCTGGTACCACATCGAATACTTTCAAAGCCGGAGCGTTTGTATCCATTCGGACGACATGACCCAGCCAACGAAGCCACTGGATCTTTATTCGCTGCGCTATGTCTATGTCGTCGTAAAGCTCATACAGCTCATTGGTCCATCGTCTGCGATATTCGCCGTTGCCAACGTGCAAAGATCCAAAAATCTTACGCAGAATCTTTCTCTCGAACACTCCAAGCGTCGCTTCATCGGATGTTGTCATCGTCCAAGCTTCTGCGCCATACGTCAGGACGGGCATGATGAGAGTCTTGTAGAGTGTTAGTTTTGTTCGACGAGAGAGGACTTTACTGCTCAGTTGCCTACTTAGTCCAAAGTAGCACTTGTTGGCAAGAGAGATTCTACGTTGTATTTCAAGGCTGACATTGTTATCGGTGTTAATGCTGGTTCCTAAATAAACGAAGTCTTTTACAACCTCGAAATTATAACTGTCAACAGTGACGTGGGTGCCGATACGCGAGTGCGCCGACAGGAGGTACTTCGTTTTGTCCTCGTTCACCACCAGACCCATTCGCTTTGCCTCTTTATCCAGCTTGGAGAAGGCAGAACTAACAGCGCGGTTGTTAAGGCCGATGATGTCAATATCATCGACATACGCCAACAATTGTACGCTCTTATAAAATATTGTGCCTGAACGATTAAGTTCTGCGGCTCGTACGATGCTCTCCAACATCAGGTTAAAGAAGTCACACGACAGTGAGCCACCCTGTCTGAAACCTCGTTTGGTATCAAACGGCTCGGAGAGGTCCTTCCCAATTCTGACGGCGCTGCTGGTGTTGAGCAACGTCATCATACATAGCCGTATTAGTTTTGCAGGGATACCAAATTCAGACATAGCGGCATACAGGTAACTCCTTTCCGTACCGTCGAATGCAGCTTTGAAGTCGACGAAAAGATGGTGTGTATCGATTCTCCTTTCGTGGATCTTTTCCAAGATTTGGCGTATTGTGAATATTTGGTCGATGGTAGACTTTCCAGGTCTGAAGCCACACTGATAAGGTCCAATCAGTTGGTTGACGGTGGGCTTCAGCCTTTCACACAATACGCTCGCTAGAACCTTATGGGCTTTAGTTAGAAGACTGATCCCCCTGAAGTGGCCGCCGAAGCCGAATGGGTTGGTAGTCACACCATAGATTGTAGTCGGAGCTCGGACTACATAGGTTCGAGTCTCTGTGAATCACCAACATGAAGGAACATTTTTTTCTAATAACGATCGTCCCTCGGTAGGAAATGAAAAGCCTCCGAGTGTATTTCTGCATGAAATAGCCCCTCATAAAAAAAATATCTACCGTTCGGAGTCGGCTTTATACTTCATTTGTGGAACAACATCAAGACGCACGCCACAAATAGGAGGAGGAGCTCGGCCAAAAAGGGTGTAAGCGTCAATTGTGTACATATATATTTATGTATATATATGTATAATTCCCCGGTAATTGGCACAGATTGTAGTATCACTCTTCTTATAGAATGGGCAGAGCACACTTCAATTCCAATGGGACGGCATGCTTTCCTCCGACCATATTTCGCATAGAAGCTGATGCATGCACCTTACCAGCTTTTCGCCGCAATGTTTGAATAGCTCAGCCGGCAGTTCGCCGGCTGCCATGGCTTTGTTGCTCTTTAGCCGCGTTGTTGCTATTCTCACCTCGTCATGGTCGGGTAACGGAACTACAATTCCGTCGTCATCGATTGGAGTATCGGGATCTTCACATTCTCTATGACATGCGCAGCTGTCACTGTTTAACAGGTTCGAGAAGTGTTCCCTCCATAATTTAAGATTGCTCTGTACGTCAGTCACCAGATCGCCGTCTTTGTTCTTACAGGAAAACGCCCCGGTCTTAAAACCTTCTGTAAGCCGCCGAACTTTCTGGTAGAATTTTTGGGCGTTGTTCCTATTGGCCAGCATCTCGAGCTCCTCGCACTCACGTATTTCGGCCTCTCGTTTCCCCTGTCGGATAATACGTCTCTCTTCCTTTTTCAGCTCTCTGTAGCGATCCCACTTGGCTCGCGTTGCGCCCGATCGCAGCGTGGCTCTACAGGCGGCATCTTTTCTTTCGGCGGCAGCATGACATTCCTCGTCGTACCAATTGCTTTTTCGGGCTCGCCGGAATACGATTTCTTCTTCGGCGGCGGTACGTAGGGAACGAGAAATGTTGCTCCATTGCTCGCGCATGCCGATTTGTTGGGCAGTGCTTTCGGAGAGCAGGAGTGAGAGTCGAGTGGCGAATCTTCTGGCTGTCTGTTGTGATTGCAGCTTTTCAATGTCGAACATTCTTTGCGTAGGTAGATGTACGTTTTTTGCTGCACAGAGGCGGGTGCGCAGTTTGGCTGCAACAAGGTAATGATCCGAGTCGATGTTGGGTCCTCGGATCGTACGTACATCTAATACACTAGAAGCGTGTCTTCCATCTATCACAACATGATCGATCTGGTTTCGCGTTTTTCGATCAGGAGACAGCCAGGTGGCTTGGTGTATCTTTTTATGCTGGAATCTGGTGCTGCAGACTACCATGTTTCGGGCCCCGGCGAAGTCGATCAGCCTCTGTCCGTTACCGGATGTTTCGTTGTGCAGGCTGAATTTTCCGACTGTGGGACCAAAAATTCCCTCCTTGCCCACCCTGGCGTTGAAGTCGCCAAGCACGATTTTTATGTCGTGGCGGGGGCAGCGCTCATAGGAACGTTCCAAGCGCTCATAGAAGGAATCTTTGGTCGCATCGTCCTTCTCTTCTGTCGGGGCGTGGGCGCAAATTAGCGAGATATTAAAAAATCGCGCTTTGATGCGGACGCTCGTCCACCGGAGTGAACGACAGTACTTGGCGACGAAGTCTCTCTCCCACAACAAATCCGACACTGGACCTTTATTACCATACCCAATATTTCGGCGGTTTTTATAAGGCTCAACAGCATTAGCGTTAAATATAGGTGAGGACTTTTGCTACTTAATTTTCGTATGGCGACCGACCCGGTCTAGAGTACATTCACATGTGGCTTTTAGGGTGTAGGAACGCGCGCTGAATATCGCAGAAAATGGTTACAATGTTAGTGAAATGCTTTTTACATCCATACGTACACAAGTAGCTTTATACACATACATATGCATGTAGTTCTAATTAAATATCTTCCTTCGATTTTATTTAAAGCAAATAATAAATTTGACTGTTAGTATTCTTAAGTTCAATGCATTTTCCCTGGTGCAATGTGATCCAGAAGAGCGATTGTGTGAAATTCTAGTTTTCCTTATGGTTTTTTATCTGCTTTTGTATGTATCCACTATTCCCAAATTCAATGATTTCTTATTGTTTGATGTTATTTTGACGTTCGTGAGCACGCGAAGTGCGTTTTACTACGTTCAATTATTTAAAAAAGATTTTTTCGTTAAACACTATTCTCTATATATTTAGTTACTTATTATACATATATGTATGTGTGTAAATTAACAATTTTGTTTTGCTTTCATTGAGTATTTAGTTACAAAGCTCACAGCTCAAATGATTCAATGCATATTTGCGTTTAAGGCGTTTGCAAATCTTCATATCTTGCTAACGCCAACAGGCTTCACTTGTTCAATTCTTCATTACTGACTGAATGTGATATACTCAATATCGGAAATCTTTCGGACAAAGGTACGTTGTCCATTAACCATTAAATCTTGCACCGGGCTTGCATTGCCTGATACAGAAGTAGTTACATATTTGTCTTACCATTCCGCTGCCAAGTTTTTGTAGAATCCCAGAGCCACATCCCAATGGCCCCGATGAGTGTACAGTAGATGTACGTCTGGAACGGATTGATGGCATGCTGGATGATAATAAAAATGGTACACTGCTCGATGTATTAGCCATTGATCCATCCTGTTTGTTGGAGGATAATAAAGGAGATTTCTTTGTAAGATTATGAAGTCTCTTCATAGCATACAAATGCTAATGTCATATATACATATGTACATATCGCACCCTAAATTCAAAAGGGGCACAACTCAAAATTTTCCACACTCGAGCTTGACTTGTTTACAGTAGCACAGAAAACAAATGTATGTAACATATCACGCTGAAATTTGCCATGTAAGCTTAGAACAGTCCTACCAAAAAGAAAAAATTTATTTTTGCCATATGTCATCCGCGGACCGTTTTATTGATAACGTCTCGTTCATATTTGAGCAGAAGTACATTTTGAGTTGTGACCCTTTTGTATTTAGGTGCGATATATGTATATGTACATGTGTATGTGTCTGTGTTTCTTGTGCGAATATTGAAGAAGAACATGTGTGCGTTTATACGCGTACTGATTAATTGGTGAGTTGATTACAATAAGAAATATATACATACATATGTATGTATATATTTAATTCATATAAGCATTTAATACATATAAATTGAAATTGGCAGCACTAATTCATATAATTAATTACAAATTTAATTTTCATTAGCAATCCGATAGTTTTTCCAATTATAAATTTTATTTTAATAATGAAGTATTATTAAATTTTGTTAAATTTTATTACTTAGTAAGGCCGCCCTATTCTAGAGCAATGTTATTTTTTCATTTTTTTTCACGCATTTTTTTGAATTCACTCACATTCTTCTTCGCTGGAAATATGTTTTATTTGGGTTTACTAGTTATTCACTGTAGTATTCAAATTTTTGCAATAAAATGTGATGGTTAATGCGTATTATTGAAACTGTTGAACAATAATAAAAAACAACGAACCATTTAGGCAACAAATCGAACAACCAATTACACAAAAGAACATTTTAAGTACATAAAATACAATGTCACAACCGAAATTTTTTAAACGGAAGCAAAACAATAAACGTTTAAACAGTAGTCATTATGTTAACAATAAATAAACGCATATAAATATATGTATGTAGGTATATACTTATAGCGATATGATTGTATATATAGTAATTTGGTGAAGTAAGTAGTGGTAGGTATTTGTTTATATATAATGTATATATGTTTATATGTATGCATTTCGCAAGAACAGTTCAACGCAAAACGAACAACAACTCAACAAACGATAGTGGATTTGTAAGTTAACGCTACTTATATTTAAAGTTCATTCACTACACGCGTTTCCGCTGAAAGTTGATCCACCTCAGTTGCTCGATCTTTTCGCTGACGCTATGTCTGTAATAAACCGTGTGAACGGCAACAAGTGAAATTCCGCGAATATGGTCACGCGGCAAAACAGGTGATTGAGGGAATGCATAGGTTAAATTAGCTTTAAGAAATTTTGTAAAGTTTAGTTGATAATTGACAAGTGAATAAATAACAAGGAGCTTGCTCCGAAAAAATAATTTTTTTTACATTTCTCAAAATAAATGTAATTAATTGGCGCCCAACGTGGTAGGAGGAATTCGGCGCGAGTATTTGTAAAAAGGACAAGCAAGTCAAAATTTTTGCGTGCATAAGACGACCTCAAGTAGCTCGCCGCGCCTCAAATAATTACAAGGACTTTGATTTTTGCGTGCCTAAGACGACCTTAAGCAGCTCGCCGCACCTCAAATAGCTTCAATTTTTAAGTGCCAAGACGACCTCAAGCAGCTCGCCGCGCACCACAAATGTGCCGAAAACTCCAATAAACCACAACAACTCCTGTAAAGGACAAAGTACAACCACGTCTGTAGACCAGTTCGCAGACAACCTCGCGAGAAGGAGTACTGATAGACCCCCAGTAGCTGAAATAAGCAAAAAGGACCCCCTACAGACTCTGTGTAGGCAACGGCGGTAACTATTTAAAATTAATTTAGAAATAAGAAAACCAGAAATTGTGTGAAAATAATTGAAAAAAAGTAGAGTTAAATTTTAAAAGCCCGATTGTTAAATTTAGTTACGAAGTGGAAAATAGTTTTATTATCCAAGGAAAATCCATGAGAGAATAATTAAATTGAAGAAATTAATAGTGAATTAATAAATTAAGAAATTAAATATAAAAAATAATAGTGAATAAGAGCTAAATATTTTGTAAATTATTTTTATGAGCCAATTAAAGAGTTAAATATTTTGTAAAGTGCAAATTTGAAACAAAGGACTTTAGCTAAATTAAATTTTATAAAACTAATAAATTTGAACCAAATTTAAATTATCTCTTGACATTCAAAATGAGTAACCCAAATAATTTAATTAGACCTCCTATCCTTAAAGCACCAATCCCTCCTAATCCTAACAATGCTATCAACATACCAGGACTGAGTGAACTAATTACGAACATTGTGAATAACGCGATAAGGAATACGAACAGTGACTTAGTAGGAACAGATCAAATAATAAATCCGGAACACCGTAACAATTTAGGCGAACTCGATAAAATACCGGATATAGTAAGATCAATTAGAGAATTCTCAGGAAAACAAGAAGAATTTAACTCATGGAGGAAATCAGTAGAGCGTATACTTAAAATTTACCAACAGTCATTACATGTTGATTAAAAACTGCCTTAAAATAAAACTAAAACAACAAATATCTCAGGACGTAAACGTAATCAACATAAGATCAGACCATCTAACACCACTTCAAAATGCTAATCTAAAAAAGTTAACGGAAAATTTCAAATCTCTGTTTTGTGATCCAGATGAAAAACTAACATTCATCACCACAGTAAAAGGAGAAATTCGTACGATATCAGGAACCCCCGTTTATACAAGAAATTACCCCTATCCTATGTGTCTAAAGGACCACGTTGAAAAACAACTTCAAGAGTATTTACGCGATGGCATCATTCGACCATCTCGATCACCATATAATTCACCAGTATGGATAGTCCCTAAAAAGTTAGACACATCAGGCGAAAAAAAGTATAGAATGGTGATAGACTATAGGAAACTAAACTCAGTAACAATAGCAGATAAATATCCAATACCCGAAATAAATGGAGTACTTTCAGAACTTGGAAAGAATAAATTCTTTTCAGTACTCGATCTTAAGAGCGGCTTCCATCAGATTCCCTTAAAAGAATCAGATATAGAGAAGACAGCTTTTTCGGTGAATAATGGGAAATATGAATTCAAGCGATTACCTTTCGGCCTCAAGAATGCTCCTTCTATTTTCCAAAGAGCTCTTGACGACATTTTAAGGGATCACATAGGGAAACGATGTTATGTTTACATCGATGACGTTGTGATATTCAGTAAAGACCAAGAAACCCATTTTAATGATATTAAAACAATTTTTGATACCTTGAAACAAGCAAATTTAAAAATTCAGCTTGACAAATGTGAATTCTTAAAGACAGAAGTAGAATTTTTAGGTTTTATTATTTCGGAAAACGGTCTCAAAACAAACCCCAAAAAAGTAGAGTCAATAATAAATTTTCCAGCCCCCAAAACCTTGAAAGACTTAAGATCATTTTTAGGTCTGTCTGGGCTTTATCGCCGCTTCATCAGGGACTATGCGAAGCTTGCGAAACCCCTGACGGCCCTTTTAAGAGGGGAGGATGGACGTGTGTCCAAAAATCGATCCAAAAATATTCAAATCACATTAAATGAAGAAGCCTTAAGTGCATTCGACAAAATCAAACTTTCTTTGACTACAGAAGATATAATACTAAACTATCCCGATTTTACAAAACCCTTCCAACTAACCACAGATGCATCTAACTATGCAATAGGAGCAGTCCTATCTCAAAATGACAGGCCCATCGTTTTCATATCTCGTACATTAAGCGAAATAGAAGAGCACTACGCTACCAACGAGAAAGAGATGTTAGCCATCATCTGGTCACTAAACAATTTACGTAATTATCTCTACGGGTCACGAAAAGTGCAAATCTTTACGGACCATCAGCCTTTAACTTAACTGAAACACAATTCATTCCACTACCAACCAAAAACCAATCGAGTTATTCTTCGGAAGAAGAGTATCAACAAATCCTTTGGAATTACAAAAAGATAGAAATGAAAATATTAATAGATTGAAAGCAAAACAAGTAAAGGATCTTAACTATCACAATAAAAATAGACAAGTTTTTAAAGACTATAACCCAGGAGATATTATATTTGTAAAAACCAACAAAAGAATAGGAAACAAACTTTCATGTAGATACAAAGAAGAAACGGTAAAAGAAAACAAAAATAGTACAGTTATCACTCAATCAGGCAGAACAATTCATAAAGGATTAATTAGGCAATAATAAAAATTTACATAAAACAAAATAGTTATAATTATAATCCTTATAACAAAAACTAACAATTTTCTGATTTCTATAGAAACAATATGACAGACAACAAGGACATCCTACTAATACTAACCATACTAATCATAACGACCACTAGCTTAACAGAAATGGAAATACTAGACTACTCTAAAAATCATTTAATAACGATCAATGACGGACAAGCTAAAATACAAGAAGGGACATTCAAGATAGTACTCCATATTGACCTGGACCAATACGACAATTTTTTAAAAGACGTACTAATCTACCTTAACAAGAATATTCCCGCTAACAACCTTTTCTACCCCATCCTTAAGTCTCAGATAGACATATCCTTAGTAATACTTTCGAACATAAAACCAAAAATGGAATTTAGAAATAAGAGAGCTATTAATGCATTAGGTACGGCATGGAAGAGTACATTGCTGGTACTCCTGACCGCGAAGATTTTGATATTTTGAATAATGATCTAAACAAACTAAAGGAAAATAATAATGATCAAGTAATAATTAATGAAGTTTTCAATGAAAGAATTAACAACTTAACAACATTAGGAAATCAACTACTAAATTCGATAAGAAAAGACAATTATGTAATAAGTGAAATAACTCTGAATCTGGAAAGTAAAATAAGAATTATTAAAGAAGAATTAGTAAACATTAAGTACGCCATTCAATGGGCTAAAATTGGAATTATGAATACAATATTGAATAAAAAAGAAATTGAGATAGCAATCATGAAATTAAAAGAAGAAAGAATGCCATTCGCATCAGTTGAAGAAGCATTAGAATATGCAAAAGTTAACGTAATAACTAAGGAGTCAAGAATTTTATATTTGGTAAAAATACCACTAACAAACAATATTACTTATAAGAATATTATAATAAGACCAGTTAAGAGAAATAAAGAAATTACTAAACTTGATTTCGAAGAAATACTAAAAAACAAAAATGAAATATATGGAATTAAGAATAAATGTATGAAATACAATGAAATAAAAATTTGTGAGAGAAATAACATAATTAATATTAGTAACAGCACCTGCATCCCTCAAATATTAAATAGTAGAAAATCATTTTGCACAATAAGTAATAATCAACACGTACCAACAATCGAGGAAATACAGCCTGGGATAATCTTACTAAACGACTTCAATGGAACACTAAAAACGGAAAAAGAGCAGCGAACAATTACTGGTACTTATCTAATCAAGTTTCACAACACATCATTGAGCATCAATAACGAAACTTTCACCAATATCGAAATGTCTACGTTGACAGCAGAACCAGCGATCATACAGCCAACACCGCTAGAAAGGGAACGCATCAACATTTTATCATTAGAAGCCCTCAACGAACTACATATTAACAACACGAAAAAGATAAATCTGTTAAGAACAGATTCGACAATAAATAAGAGCGCAATGCTAGGACTAGCAATAATCTTCACAGCAATAATAATAACCTTCAAATTTTGGATAAAACCCACATCAAAAATAATCATCCAAGAAGTACCAACGGAACCATTCAAATTAGTCGACCTAAGGACCAGCACCTTACCGAATCTCCCAGATGCATCAATTAACACAAATAATAACCAACTAGGAAACGTCGTTAGTTATTCAAATCTTCGACTACATGACCTACCCTATTTCTAATAAGACGATCGAGGACAATCGTTTTTAAGAAGGGAGGAGTTAACGCTACTTATATTTAAAATTCATTCACTACACGCGTTTCCGCTGAAAGTTGATCCACCTCAGTTGCTCGATCTTTTCGCTGACGCTATGTCTGTAATAAACCGTGTGAACGGCAACAAGTGAAATTCCGCGAATATGGTCACGCGGCAAAACAGGTGATTGAGGGAATGCATAGGTTAAATTAGCTTTAAGAAATTTTGTAAAGTTTAGTTGATAATTGACAAGTGAATAAATAACAAGGAGCTTGCTCCGAAAAAATAATTTTTTTTACATTTCTCAAAATAAATGTAATTAATTTGTATAAGTATATATGCATGTATTTTAAATATATACGCTGTACCTGAAAAAGTATTCTCAAACTTTTGAAAAAATCCTAGTTCTCAATTTTGAAACTAAATGGAATTTGAAACTAAATTAGAATTTGAAACTAAATATTTTCTTAAATTTTTTCTCAAATGTTTGTTATCAATTTTATTATGTGTTAGGAAAGATTTGACAAAATGATGGCATCCCTATTGCTTGAAAATGACAAATTTTCAACATGAAAATAAGTAACATGGCTGGTAGATAGACCTGTAAATTAATTAAATCTCGAATTTACATTCCACAATTTTAGGCTGAGAAAAAAAAAAAAATTATTAAATCATGAATTCGTGTTCCAACGAAGAAGCATACAAAATTGAGTGCCCTTAAAATATTTTACAAATCTTCCATTCGGTATTTAGGGCTTTTATTTCAGCATTCAAACGTCATTGGGGTTTCACAGCTTCTTTCAGCTCGTTTGTGTTGCGAAGAACTTTATTTCTTAGTTTTCTGGTCAAACCCGATTTATTGATATCAGACAATTGAGCGGGTGTTTAAAGTAAGTTAGGGCATTTGTAGATAAACCGATTGTTTTCTGATAGAAAACAATATTGTGCAATATACTTAAGGGTTCGGCCCTTTAACTTCACTTTACGCATATTTGGCTGTTGCAATTTATCCAGAAGGCATTCTCTCATTTATCCTTTTGGCATATCCGGAAGACTTCGTTTTCGTTTTTATTGGGCAGGTCAAACAGCTTTGCTGGGCAGCTTTGCTTGATTGCTTCGCCTTTTCACATTAGCGCACTATCGAACGGGTGTTCGGAAGCTTCGCAGAGGATTTTTGCGCTAGCCCGAAGTTGTGAGCTGCTTGGACCATATGCAGAAGAATCGTCCTGACTTCTCTCAAGTGAATAAAAAGCAATGACTTTCTCCACTTGCGTGGACTTCTACATATGGAACCATTTCTCCATCTGGATAAAGAAGTAAAGCGAATGGGTTTGGTAGTGAACGAGGACAAAAAGAAGTATCTCCTGTCATCAAGCAGCTCACAAACAGTCGGCACACTCGCTTATCGGTCGGCGCACGTCACCGTAAGCAGATATGATTTCAAGGTTGTAAGGGACTTCATTTATTTAGGAACCGGCATTAATATTGATAATAACGTCAGTCTTGAAATTGAACGGAACATCTCTCTTGCCAAGTAAGGGCAACTTGGGACAAAGTAGGCAATTGAGTAATAAAGTCCTCTCTCGACGAACAAAACTAACACTCTACAAAACTCTTATCATACCCGTTTTAATGTATGGCGCAGAAGATTGGATGATGACAACATTCGATGAGGCGTCCCTTGGAGTGTTTGAGAGAAATATTCTGCGGAAGATTTTGGACCTTTGTACAGAAAATAAAGATCCAGCGGCTACGTTGGCTGGGTCATGTCATCCGAGTGGATACAAACCCCCCGGCTCTGAAAGTATTCGACCGGCACCAGCTGGTGGTAGCAGAGGAAGATCAGGTGCAGAAGGACTTGGTTTCAACTCATGCCAGTTAGCGCGAGAAAGAAACGCCTGACGTGCTTTGTTAATCTCGACATAAGCGGTTATCGCGCCAATCAGGAAGAAGAAGATATCCAGAAGGTATTCTATTAAGCGCTTCTTTCCAACATCTGCACTTGAAGCACACCCTACACTATCATAAAACCATCTCCATGCTTAGAATTAGCCTTTATATTCTTCAACTCAAATTCAGTATTGGGCTTTCTGCAGTCATAACACTGGCCATTCTGGCCATTTAAGTTATATTTGCTTACATCAGTGTGTACTACCTTAAAACAATAGAATAAGTGCAAAAGGAAGTGATTTGGTTCTGTTTACCATTTTCCCAAAGTCTATACCTTGAGGCAAATTTCTTTCGAGCGCTCAATAAATCGCTCTTTCGCGCAGTTTGCCCGTGGCGTTTATTTTTATTGAACACATTTTGAACTGTATCATCACAAACCTCTTTATTAGTATATTCCTATAACCTTTTATTAAGTTCTATGTCTGATGCAAGGTGACTTTTTAACCTTCCCTATCCGGGCGCATTCTATGATATTTATGTATGAGTATTAATTTTGACATGAATTCTCCGAATTTATTTATTTTTACTTCCAGTATAAAATGGTTGAATGTAAATATAATTTTTTACATGTAGTTAAATTAAATACACTATAAATAACACTTGTTGTTTTTGAAATATTATTAATTTATCGTTTAGTAAATTGGTTTTAAATTTGAACGCTGCATGCACATATGAATGCAAATTTAATAATCTATTTTTTACGTGAATCATAATACCATATTCACTAACAAACATTAATTTGTTATCGTAATTTGGTATTTTTTTCGTATCATTGGCACTGCTTTGACTTAATATTAGCTTGGGGCAAAAGAAATTCATTATTTTCATTTTTTATTTTGCGCAAATGATTTAAAACTGTTTTATGGTCGATCTTTAGCTCTTGAGCGATAGTACAACTACTTACATGCCGGTGAACTTGGATTCTTTCTGTGATTTTATCGACCTTTCAATATCAATCACTATAGCCATCTGCCGAGAAAGTAATACATTTATTTTTTCCCAAACTAATATGAGAGCAATGGATTCCATTCCATGGAGTTGAGGACTCTTCAATTTGAGAACTAAGCATATTCAAATTGTGCCTTTTAGTTGGAGAACGTTTATCAACGGTAAGTTTAGATGGATTTGAGAACTAAAGCTGAAGCTTTGAGAAAATGGTTAGTTATCAAATTCCCCTCAACTTGAGATAGAACAAAACGTTTATTGGGAGTAAGGAAAATATTTATTGAAAAATCCATACTTGTAGTAGAGTTCGTAAATGCTTATTTTACGCTCATGATTTCGAAACTGTGCTAGCGAATAGAGCGATATAATCGAAAAAATAATAATATTTGCTAACAATGAGGAAAACTGTCCTATATTTGCTAGTAGTTTGGACCCCCGCGCAAGTGTTGAGGATATCAAGCAGCTATTGCTCAATTCAGCCTGTTAAATTTGATCTCGAGTAACTCGCTAGTAAGCATATTTGAACTCCACTATCAGGTATGCATATGAAGATCAAGTGTTCCGGCAGTGTACAAAAAGCATAGGTGTATAGTAAGCATTTTAGAGTAGGCAAAGGACAGTTGAATGCATTTGTTTATATTTGTGTGTAATAAGTGAGAAACATAGTTGTACTTGTAGATATGTTTTTATATGCTTTTGTGTGTGTGTGAAACAGTGGATAAATAAATCATTTGTACATCACGCGTTGTAAAGTCAAAGCGAAAACGTGTACTCACGATCATGCTCCGTGCAAGCTGCGATAATTTCCAATTAACCGAAAGTAAATGAAATAAAAAATATGGTTGGATAAACAATGGAATGCACACATTGGTAGAGAATTTGCTTAGAGATTGAAAATAATACGAAAATCAATACAAAACCAAAACGAACATTAAATCACACATACATATGTATGCCCACTGAGATAGTCACATAGTGAAACTTGATGTATTTACGTAATTAACTGAGAAATTTAGAAAAGCTCACGCTGCGGAACACTCAGATTTAATGGGGAATCGAAAAACATTTGCACGCCTATAAAGATAGCTGCAAATATGTATGTATGTACATATATATAATCAGGACACGTACATTAAGTAGATATTGAACGTTTACGATTTTGATCTTTGAGAAAAGTAGCTGTGACGGTTGCAGTCACTCAGATGTACGAGTATTACATTAAAATAAGGAATTTTATGAATCGGCATGAAAATTTGAAAACACCACGGCAAAATAAAAAAACACACTGACACTCACATGAAATAAATGAAAACAGTTATGTATTTATATTAATACAAAAATATGCTCGTGTCTGGCCGGTAGAACGGAATTGAGTCATGTACAACTTTAAATGTTTAAAAGTTACAACTCATAGATAAGGTTAAGCATTTATCAAATATAATTTCATTTGTCAAATATAATTTCAGTTATCAAAATTATAATTTATCAAATAGCGAATGCAGCTTAACATTTCCCACTCCCTACAATGAGGCCTATACTTTTGTGTATACGACGAAATCGACTAAATATACGACTATGACTATTCAACTTAAAAAAAAGTTCCGTTTTCACTTCACATGGTCCCACTTGTCTTTTTCCTGTTCGCATACCTCAAGCTACCACTTCGCGGAAAGCGTTTTGAGACGCTTGAAGGGGGAAAACAGAAGTTCTAAAGAACTCTAAAGATGCATTATGAAAATTATTTTAAAGATTGAAATGAATGAAATAAAAAATATATACATATGTACTTATATAATTGGCGCGTACACTTCTGTTAAGTGATTGGCCGAGCTGCTCCTCCTATTTGTGGTGTGCGTCTTGATGTTGTTCCACAAATGGAGGGACCTAAAATTTAAAGGCGGCTCCGAACGGCAAATGGTTTTTTTGAGGATCTTTTTCATGGCAGAAATACACTCGTAGGTTTACCATTGCCTGCCGAGGAGCGATCGCTATTAGAAAAAAACTGTTTCTATCATTTTGCTGTTTCATGCACGGGGATTCAAACCTCTCGAATGGGAGTCACGCACCAACCCATTCGGCTACGGCGGCCGGGAATAAAATAATAGGCCTTGCATATTAAACAACAACACATAATTGACTCGAATAATCAAATGCACCATGTTTGATTCACGTTTGCATAGACAAAAATACAAAGTGGCTTCAAACAGCCTCTTCTCTTGATACAAGAGTCTAGAGTTCAAGAGTAATGACTACTTTAGCTCACTCATAGGCAGCTAAAAATCTACGAAACGAAGGTTGCTTATTGCTTTCTCATCCTACATTTTCTCCTACGATTAGTTTCTGTTACTCAATATGAAGAAATAGTTCAACGGTAAGATGTTTGGGTCGAATGAAGAGGTCATTTATGAAAGATAATAATTTTTTGAAGTACAGGTCAAATGAAGAGGTCACCTATGAACGGGAAGCATTTTTTGAGCGTATCTTATAATTAGGTGGACACCAAAAATTGGAGAAAAGTTGAACGAATCACATTGAGCGAAAATGTGATTATTTAGAATAGAGTTTCCAAGACTTATTAAACCACTCCCAGATATGTATTCTATTTCAAATTTCTACACTTTTCATATTTTATTTGTTAACCTTGCCATACAAAAAATCAGCGTAAGAAAACAATTAATAACAATTACATTCCAACGAAAACAGTTTATTTGAAATTATATTGAGGGTGTGAGGTTTCGAATACCATCAAACGGGAATCGTAAATAAATTTCGAAGGGCATAAATAACGGCAAAATGCAAATAAGTACATGAGAAAACAATAAATTGGAATTGAAATAAGAATATATAATTATGAAGCGGTTACTGTAACTAGCGGTATAGGTGTATATAATATTATAGGATTGACATTTTTTTATTAAAAGGTTTCAAAACTAACTTTAAACAGTTTCACGCAACCCATTCCACCTCTACGCTAACCACTTCATCAATACTGATGATAAATTCAGTTTTCTTCTTTTCGTTTTTTTTTTACAGAAATAATAAAAAGTAGCTTCTAACTAACTAAAAAATATCTGCGTGTAAGCTGCTTCAAAAATAAAAAAACAGTTTTTATATGAACAATTTATAGGGCTATGCGATAGTAAAGCGTTTGCATAGAATGTACAACTTTTTTTTGAATTCACTAAATGGACGAACTATTTATGCAGGTATATGTATAAATTTACTTGTTTTGAGAAAGTAAAATTTCACTACAAACAATATACATATATAAAGAATTTTTTTTATTAATCACAATAAAAGTAGCACAGAGTAACCCCGCCCAACCTATAACTACATACTTAGGCAAAACATAAATTGTAAACACATTAAGCTTCTTTGCAACGGATTTACCAAACAAAAAAGAAAAACGAAGCAATAGAAAAGAAGCTAAATTCAATGAACAGGGTCAACAAATGTAAATCAGCGAGCGCGCATACAAATGCAGACTCTGTAAGATGAATTGGAGTTGGATGTGGTGCAAGGAAGGCGGCTACTTACAGTAGGCGGTGACAGATTGATTGTCGAGCCACGTCGCTCCTGTGGTCCGATGCTCGAGTGTCGCAGTGTTGGCAGTCCAGAGCCTGGTGTTCCACCAGGCGAGGATGCACACGATGGCGCTATGCGTGTTTTCGGTTTCTTCAAAGTGTTATCCGAGAGACGCCAGTTGGGGAATGCATTAGCAGCACGCGGGAAGTTACTATCGGGCGATGATAACGAGCAACCGAACCACGAACCTCCCAGCATGCCGGAACCTGTAAATAAACGAGCTGCAAAAATTAAAAATATTCGAATCAACATATCGCCCGCTGATGGCTGCGCAAAATATGGTACATATTTTCGTATATCTGTAAATATGTATATATGTATAGAGGTTTATTTTGGTTCACTTCTGTTAGTAGTAATACTCGACACATCAAAGTCCCTAAACAAAATAAAGCCCTGAAATACGTAGTTAATGCATTAACTTCGCGAAGCAACAGTCGGCTATGGCGTACGCGCCTATCCGACGTTTTGAAGATTTATAAAAATAAGAAGAAGCTGCCCTAATAACGGAAGACGAGTACAGTTGGAAAAAGCTGAAGTTATAACAGAAGACTGTACTCGTGATGTAAAAGAACAAAATTTAAATAAAATGGAATACCCTGGACTTTTTTTCCGCCATTTAAACAACAGCGCAAGAAAAAAATGAGTGCTCCGGTTTGCGAGGAGTTTTTGCATTTTAAAACTTAGCGGTTCGGAAAGATTTTAACATAATTTGAAGGAGTCTCTAAAGAAGGCGCGGTTATGTGCAAAAATATGGTTAAAAATCATCAATTCTTTCTGCTTCATAAAAAAAGAATCAATCGTTCGAAGCTCTGTAGCTAAATTTTGAATTGTTTATTTTCGTTCTGTCACAACAAAATCAGTTAACGCTTCTGAATCGTTAAGGTCATTCCATGAGCATATCAATATAAAATGGTCTGTACTTTCTAAATGGCAAGTATTATTAAAATATGATTCTAACAATTCCTAAATACCATGAGTTCACATTTAAATAAATAAAGAAAAAGGGCCATCCGATGATCATTAGTAAGCCGTGCATTGTAGTACTAAATAAATAAAGGGTGATTGATTTAGAGGTATCGTGTTTTAAATTTTTATTATTTTTGTGTAGAACGATTCATGACATTTATGTTTTAAAGGTAATCCCTTTCAAATGTTGGCGGCAACTGAGCCGTAATTGGGTCATCCCTAAACACCAATTTTGAATGACTCCAACCGGAGGATTTCGGACGGTATCTCGTGAATAACTTTAGTAATGTTGGCTTAAAATGTCTCAATTGAAGTTTTTTTATCCACAAAGCATTTATGACGAAGTAAATCCAATGTATCACGAATTGTGTGGCTTGTAGCTTGTAGCTTGTTGAAACCAAATGTTTTACAGATAACGAGCTTCAATCAAAGTCAAAACTCGCCATCAAAAGCAATTTGTCATGGCGCGATAAAGTTCGCCATTTACTGTTACATTGGCGCTAGCCTCGTCTTTGAATAATATGGGTCAATGATTCCTCCAGCCTATAGGCCGCACCAAACAGTTATTTTCAAAGGCTGTCCTTGACTGACTTCGGGGAGCTCTTCAGGCCAAATATGGCGATTTTGCTTATTGGCGTAGCCATAAAGCCAAAAATGTAGGGTGACCTGAGCACTCGATGAACACTTTTCACAGAGCGTCGATTTTAGTACTATAATTGTACGATTTATAAACGTTGTTGGACATAAGTCTTTCCATAATGAAATGTCAATAATTTACTTTGACAGTAGTCACGTGAGATCTGTCAAAAATGGTCCTATAAGAAGAAATATATCGAATCTGATCACCTTTTATTTATAAGCAAGGCAACCGTAGCATATTGGATAGAATTTTGCTCATAGCCGAAACAGTTACTTGGACCATAAATACAAATTAGTTTTTTGTGATGTTCGCTGCGATGAACGTCGGCTATGTTTTGGTTTTAAAAATTTGTATTATAACAGTAATTTTTGGGGCAAGAAAATAAAATATAATATCAGGAAAACTTGAATTACTCTTTTTGCTGTGATTCGTATCTCTTTTATCAAGGACTCATTTGACCTATGTAGGTATGTTTTACAACGCAGATGATGAAAATTGCCAATGAATTCAATAGCATGAAAGGTACTGAAAAAACGCTTATAAATTCAAGTCATTCGATGAATGATTTAACGGCGAGTAGCAGATAAACAACTACTGTGGTATCACAATGGATCAGCAAATTTCTAAGTGAGTTGATTTAAAGACCGACTGCCACTTCAACTTAACAACCGAGGTCGCAATGAAAAATTGTACCGTCTGCTTTAGTCTGTGTTGTCTGGAGAAAAAGAAATAAATTATTTTTACGGAATATTTTGCGAAAATGGTTTATAGTAAAATTGTCTTATGATCGATCTTCAGCTCCTTGGCGATGATACGACTACTAACATACCGGTCAACTTCGATTATTTCTGTGATCTTATCGATATTTTCTTTAAAAAATAAAAAATGCCTAAACAGAATCGATGAAACCAAAGCGGCACCATAAACACCATCCACAATTTCAGTGGCTTGGCTTGCACTTTTGGTTGCACTGTTACGAAACCATGTTCCTGTACCGTTCATCGTCTGTTATAAATGCCAGATTTTCGGTCATTCTCATATTTTGTAGTAAACAGAACTCAACCGTTTGGCTAATTTTTCATACATATCTGTTATATGAATACCAATTAAAAAAACTCTACACTCTCTTCCAGAATTCCTTTTTTCTTTCGCTCTTAAACCCCTCAATTTCTTTTATTCGATGCCACTCTACTATAATTGTTTTAAATTTATAAGCCTACAATTTCTTGAGATACAAAGATATGCCCATTTGCTTATTCTTGTTTTAGACCTTGTCTCTCAACTTATTGATTGTCAGGGCCTTCTTGAACCGATGTTATTATTATTAGGCTACTGCGCACTGCTACTAAAAGGGATGTATTGTGCAAAGCCTGCTGAGGTACCCTATATTTTAAGGGTTTTTAAGAATTTTAGCACATTCTGGGGCTTATTGTTCCGCAGTTTATACGGGTGCACGGTAATACCTGATATTGAGTCTAACTATGGTGGGGAGCAATATGTGTACGAAGTTTGAGCGAGTTTTATTGAAAAAGGTGCAATAACTCAAAAAGGAAGGCATTGTAAAATCGTTTATTTAAAATTAATAAAATATTTTATCATTTACTAAATTAATAACCTCTAAGAAATTATTGACATAAAACTCACATATAGACATATATATATATATATATGGCAACCACTGTCACTATCTTATGATACAGAGAGCAAAAGCTCTCTCAATATTTCCATTAGATCTGCCGCTATCGAGTCTCGACATTTATTGTAACTATTGATAGGCAAAGCAATGTGAAAGCAACCGTATGAACATTCTTCTTAGACGACACATCGAAGGGCTCACACGTGTTCGCTACATTGGTGACCCCGACTTGGGTTATATATAAACAATTTTTTTACAATTAGCATATCCGACTTTAATTAAAAGCGGGCCCTTTCATCCACTAACATCGGCGATTATTGGTAAGGTATAGTCATAAGACTGGATTTGTGCGACAGTCTACAAAAATACGTAGCGACCAAGGAGTATATTTTTGTAAATTTCCGGCGAATTGAACACGACGCAAGCATCTAAAGGGTCATGACGAACGAAGCAACTCCACTAACAAACAACGAGGCAGGCTCATCAACACAGCCTCCGCTAATGTATCCTATAACGGGCACGACTGTTCGCGCGCCACCGTTCTCTGCAGAGCGGCCTGCGCTGTGGTTCGCCCAGCTGGAATCGCAATTCAGAATTCGATCTGTTTGCAATGGAGACGACATGTTCCACCATGCAGTATCATTGATCGATACGCAATCAGCAGCGGAGGTAGAAGATATAATACTACGTCCTTCTACATCAACACCGTACACCTCGTTGAAGACGGCCCTAATCGAGCGCCTTACGAAGTCAAAAGACGCTAAGCTGCTACAACTTTTAGATGGTGAGGAAATTGGTGACCGCACCCCGCCACAATTTTTTCGTCACCATCGTAGTCTTTGTCCGGACGTTTCAGACAACGTTATTAAAGCAAGATGGTAGTCCCAACTTTCATCACAAACACGCGCTTGCTTGGCAGCACAGCCCGACGCCTCACTAGAAGATCTCAGTCGCCTAGCTGACAAAATTCACGAGGTAATTCCAAACGTCGCACGCTCCATTTCCTACATTTCCGAAGAGCAGTCACTACGCTCCGAAATATCAGAAATACGTAAGCAATTACAAACGTTCCGTATAAGCAACTCACGTAGTAGGCAACATAGTCCACAAACTCGTGGCAGACGTAGCTCGTCACACAGTCGCGTGCGTTTGTCGACAGACGGCCAATGTTTTTATCACAAAAAATTTGGCGCTAATGCTCGACGATGCCTACCAGGTTGCAAATTTGCGAAAAACGCGAAAGAGGGTCTATAAAGGCGGTAAAAGACTCTCTAATTACATCATCGCACCGCCTCTTTTTGACAGACCGCGCTTCTGGGACACAATTTCTCGTGGACACAGGCGCTGATTTATCCATTTTCCCTCGTTCGCGAATCAAGACAAACGTAACTCCCGTTGGGTACCAGTTGTACACAGCTACAAACGCAACAATTGAAACGTATGGGCGTCATATGCTTACGCTTGATTTCGGCTTGCGACGCGAATTCACCTGGTGCTTTGTCATCGCCGACGTAACGAAGCCACTTATTGGAGCCGACTTTATCAGCCATTTTGGTTTGTTAGTCGACTTAAAAAACAAACAAATTTGCGATGAAAATTCAGGTATAACATCTCAAGGGCTAGTGCGAAACGTATCTCACATTATGTCAATCAAGGTGATTCCCAATCAATCGCCCTACAGCGCTCTTCTAAGAGAATTTCCAGCCATCATCAAACCTAACGGTGCATTCCAATTTGTCAAGCACACAACGGTGCATCACATAAAAACCACCGAAGGCCCATCAGTGTTAAGCAAAGCACGTCGTCTTGCACCACATAAGCTTAAAGTAGCTAAAGAGGAATTTGCCAAAATGTTGAAATTGGGAATTGCTCGTCCATCTCAAAGTCCGTGGTCCTCTCCATTGCATTTAGCGCCTAAAAAGAACGGCGAATCGCGGCCGTGTGGGGATTATCGACGCCTCAACGACCGCACAGTGCCCGACAGGTATCCTGTGCGATATTTAGAAGACTTTGGTGCTAATTTATACAAGAAAACAAAATTTTCTACCATAGACCTCGTCAGAGCGTTTAATCAAATTTCAGTCGCCGAACAAGACATTGGAAAAACAGCAATTATCACACCTTTCGGGTTGTTTGAATTCCCTTTCATGACTTTTGGACTGAGAAATGCGGCGCAAACGTTCCAAAGATTCATGGACGAAATCACTCGCGATCTACCGTTTGTATTCCCGTACATTGACGATCTACTCGTTGCTTCAGACGATGAGCCGCAACATCTCACACACTTGAAAACTTTGTTTCAACGTCTTGAACACTACGGACTGGTAATTAATAACGCAAAGTCGTTTTTCGGCCAATCCGAGGCTAAATTTCTGGGCCATCACATTTCAAGTGATGGTATAAAACCGCTGCCCGAAAAGGTCAGTGCGATTCGGCAACTAACGCCACCAATAACAGTAAAAAAACTGCGAGGTTTTATTGGCATGGTTAATTTCTATCGGAAATTTATTAAAAACGCGGCGGAGTTACTCGGACCACTGAACGAAGCATTAGCTGGTCCAAGTGTTAAAGGCTCACATCCAGTAACATGGACAAAAGCACATAAAGATTCATTCGAACAATCCAAAGAGGCCCTAGCCAACTCCGCCCAGCTAGCACACCCGAATACCAATGCTGAATTGGCCATCTTCACAGATGTGTCAAATACTGCGATCGGAGCAGTGTTACAACAACGCTCGAACAATTCATGGCAACCACTTGCTTTCTTTAGCCGGACGCTACCAGAATCGATGCGCAAGCTTTCAACTTACGATCGCGAGCTCCACGCAATATACGATGCGGTGAAATATTTTTGGTATATGTTCGAGGGCCGGCATATTGTGATATATACTGACCATAAGCCGCTGCAATATGTTTTTAAGCAAACATCAGGGCGCGCTACACCACGGCAGTTCCGCCGGATAGATTTTATAGGCCAATTCACCACAGAAATAAAGCATCTCAGTGGGCCGAACAATATAGTGACCGATACACTATCACGAATAGAAACAATCTCAGCCCCTGTGACAGCTCAACAGTTAGCAGATGCTCAAAAAGGTGACGCAGAGCTTCAACAGCTTATCGCTAATCCTAACTCGACGCTTCAATTAAAAAATCTGCATTTTCCGGAGCATAACACTACCTTATAGTGTGATGTATCCTCAGGAACAGTTCGTCCATTCGTAGCGGCATCTCTAAGGAGGGCGGTATTCGATTCTTTACACTCTCTCTATCACCCCGGAATACGATGTTCACAGAAGCTTTTAACCAGCCGCTATATTTGGCCATCAATCAATAAGAATTGTCGCGAATGGGCGAGATCCTGCATTGATTGTCAGCGAAACAAAATTCAACGTTATGTGATTACAACACCAGCGAGATTCCAGTTACCGTCTCAGCGCTTCGAGCATATACATGTTGATCTTATTACACTGCCTTCTTCTAATGGCTTTCGCCAATGCCTGACAATAATCGACCGTTTCACTAGATTTCCTGAAGCTATTCCACTGGCTGTGCCACAATAATACTTGGTATGACGCACTTCCAATCGTACTCCTAGGTCTACGCGCTTCATGGAAAAACGACATTTCTACGACGGCCGCTGAATTGGTGTATGGTGAACCGGTTCGTCTTCCTGGAGAATTCATCAATCCAGCAAATAAACAACAAACTACTCACGACTTGCTAAAATTTTTAAGAAATCGTTTTCATAGCTTAACACCTGCCGATATGTCAATCGACTCTAGCCGGTCGATGAAATCCACAATGAACCATCAGCAGAAACTTCCTCAGATTCAACCACTACTAAAAGTACACGGCTGGTGCATTGGTTTCTGCTATTACGCTCAAGTCAATCGCAGTGTATAGTTCGTTTAGAAGAATGCTTATGTCCTCTACCACTCGCTTAAGGAAAAGCTCAGAGCTCTTCCTTGCACACTGAGCCGCTCTTTCATTTCCCTCCACTCCAGAGAGGCCGGGAACCCACCAAAGTGTGATGTTGTGTTGTTGGATAAGCGGGAGCAACCACTTCAACAAAAAGTGTAAGGTTAGCTGGAGGTAAGTCCATTAGTTGCATCGTTTTTGCTGCTTTGCCTATAGCGTAGATCTCAGCTTGGAAGACGATACACCAGTCCGGGAGTCAGAAGGAGCAATTTAAGGTGGTTTAACATGACATCATATTTATGAGTTTTTTATTTATTTAATATATTTAATTATTTTTATATTTTTTCAAAGGCTTTAACCCTCGTTTTGTCCTTAATCTGCAGATTTAAGTTTTTGATTCACTGGACTTTTTTCGACATTTTCAATTATGCCAGGCAGTTAACAGGTAACCTGCTGCGTCTATTTAATTGCATAGCCGAAAGACATACCAGTTTTTAATGATGTGAAAAAGATGTATTATTAATTGACACATTTATAAGTAAGTATATGTGTACGAGTAGTATATCTCAAAAGACGCGCCTAGGTGTTGTTTAAAAAAAATGCATGTAAAAACTAAGATTATTTCAGGTTTCCCTATTTTTATTCATACACCGCCCTTAACATTTAATATGTGAAAAATTACATCATTTAAATGACCACCATGATCACGTCTGCAGGCAAAATCAGTAAGAGCCTTTTTCTATTCCCGACAGAACTAGTTTCTTGAAATTTTTTAATCAACCTTTAGATTGCCGGCTCTTTCGGACAATTATTTCCATAAAGAAAATCATGAATTTTGCGATATGTTGTTCTGAAAGATCGACCATTTTCATAGATCACAATAAGGTTCAATAATTTTAAAGCGCTTTGCTATCGTTTAAAATTGTATATCTTCCTACTCGACAAATATCAAAGATAACATAAAAAGGGTACCGTCTAGGAATTATTCACTTTTAACATCTAGGCTTCACTTTTGAAAGACCTTTTACATATGTACACCCTTCATTGAGTGTTTGACAGAAGTCTTGCTTCTATTTAAGGTGGGTGTTTTGCCGTTTTTTCACAAAAGGAGTTTTATGCCACTTTCGAACGGCAGATGGATTTAGGCAGAAGTTTTTTCACTTGGAAGTTTATCATTGTCAGCCGAGGAGCGAGCGTTATTAGAAAAAAATGTTCTACGATTTTGTGTCATGCTTAGCAGGGTCGCATTATCTAAAAATAGTTACAAAATCGGATACTTGAACTAAAATTAATAAAAGGTGGACATATAGCGAACAAAATCTGATAAAATTTCGCTTCTTGTTGTTGTTTCAAATGTATTTACAAACACAGAAACTGCAAATTTATGTCTGTTTTGTTGTGTACTTATGTGCATTCACATGTGCTATACATACATACGAGTATATGTACATACAAGCATGTGCATATTTGTTTCCCCAGCATATGTACATATATGGGTATGTATGGTACGAATTCATATCATATGTACGAGCTAACAAGTATTTGAGTATGCCTATTTGCATTTGCTTTTGATCTCGAATGCATTTACATGTACATATGTGTGTGGGAAGAAGTGTGTGTTATATGTATGTACGTACCTCCAGAGTTCTTCTGTGCCATACCCTCAGCACTGAATGTTTTTCGCTGATCGATTCGCAAATTGGGTATATTGAATGGTGGTGCATTCATGTTATCCGAAGAGAATTGATGTCTCAATGGACGATGACATTCCGGTGATGGTATTGACAGATTGTCAAGCTTCAATTTGATACGTTGCTGTCGGTCAATTTGTTCGAGCATCTCTTGCAGCACCTGTTAGTACATACATGGAATATGGTATGATTGAAATGGAAAACTAGTAGTTGATGAAGCGAGTTTCGATAAAAAAAAATGCATGTACATATAGGGTTGTTCAATAGGTGCGCTTTAACTTTTTTCATTAGTATACATTTCATCATGGAACGCTACACACTTGAGCAACGATTGCAAATCGTGCAAATTTTTTATGAAAATAATCGTTCTGTTGCTGCTACTTTAAGAGCATTACGGCCATTGTACGGTCCATTTAACAAGCCGTCCCGTTTTGGGGTTATGTGAAGTCATTGGTCTACAGTAACAAGCCGGCGACGATTTGTGAGCTCAGAGCCAATATTGAACGCGAAATTGCTGGAATTTCGGCCGATTTATGCAAAAGAGTGGTCGAAAATTGAGTTCAACGATTGGACTTCGTAAAACGTGCACGCGGTGGTCATGCAAAAGAAATCGAATCTCATACTTAAATGTATATGTTCAAACTCGATAATAAAAAAAAATTAGTTAAAAAAGTCAAACCGTTTGTGTTTTATTCAAAAAAGTTCAAAAGTTGAAGCGCTCTTACTGAAAAACCCTATACATGCCTCCACACATATGCATGTTTGTAAATATGTATAAACAAGAAATGCAAGAAAACAACACTAACTGGAATTTCTGTATGCTTTTAACGATTTAGCAAATCAGTCACTGTATTCATAAACAAACATACACCTACACCTACACACATACAGTCGTGTTCACTTCATTAGATGCAATCATTTTTAAGGAATGATATTAAACCAATCGTATTTAATCTACTGAGCCAAGGATTTTGATAATTCAAGTGAAGACTGCGCTTTGTCGAAAATAAATATGCATCCAAATATTTTTCCGTTTAACGGTATTCCGCAGCAGTAAAACCAGAGAATGTTAATGCAATGAGAAGGTGCAAATGTTAAATGAGCTTTTTTCGAGTTCTAATTTGTAGATTCAAACTAAGGTAATTTCAAATTCAACCTTCCTCACGAGGTGGGAATTGCAGATATTTACCACGCGAGTGACGCGAGTGGAGGGTTTCTATATTTACTTACCACGCTAGGACAGGAATTCAGATATTTTCTGCGTTTACCAAACTACTGAGGAAGTTCATAAGATTTTTCGGCACACTACTAAGGAAATCGAAGCGAATACATTCGAAATTAAGAAGGCTACGCGACAGTTAGTTTGTGGTGCAGAAGCTATAGTCGGTGGAATTATTCGTTTTGTGTTTTGGCACGTATATAATTCAGGTTCAAGTCCTGAAGTCATATTTTTTTTCTTGCACATTTTTTTTTTACAATTCAAACCAGGAAAGTTTGGTAAAATTTTTGAGTTTATTTTAATTAAAATTTCTTTAAAATAATGTTTTTTTGTATTTTATAAATGGAAATTTCTTTTCGGTATAAAATAGTTCGTACTGGATATGACCTGATTTTTATATATTGTAAATCAATCAAAACAGAAAATATGTACATATGTCTATAATCTCTTTCATCAAATCCAAATTATATTGATGAGAAAATATCATTCTAATATCCGTCCAGAAAGCCAAACGCGCATACACAGATACATATGCATATAATTACGCATACAAACTTTCAACTAACGCAGAATATGTGCATATAAAACTGCGAATCGAATAAATGAGTGATTTAGAAAATTTCTTTAGTGATTATAGATTAGCGCAATCGTGAAAGACGTGTTGTGTGTGCGGTACATAGTCTCAATTTTGACTCAGGTTCAAATCCTGTACGCGGTTTTTTGTTCGATATTTTTATTTCATTTTTTATATTTGGTTTAATTAGAATTGATTTAAAATAGTGTATTCAGGTTTTTCTAATACCTGTTATTTAGAAATTTATTTTCTATATAACATTATTCATACTTCTTTTGAATTGATTTATATGTAAAACAGCCATAAAGGCAATCATATGAATATGCATTCCTATATTTAATCTCTTTAGTCAAATCTGAACTACTTACATACACATATTGATGAGAAAATATTCTAATATCCATGGATGCATCCAGAAAGCCAAACGCGCATACACGAATATGTATATAAATATATATAATTAAATATATACAAACCTTCAACGAACGCAAAATGTATGCATATAAAAAACAACAACTGCGACCGTCTTCTTGTCCGTCAGTGAAAAGATGGGATATGTATACCCTATGAGCAAAAAGAACCGGGAAGGTGATGTTGACTGTTTCCTTCGATTGCCAAGGCATAGTCCACCATGAGTACCTTCCATCGGGCCAGACAGTCAATAGAGAATATTATTCATCCGTTTCTTGCGCTTGTGCATTATTGTTTTTCATATACAAATGTACATACATACATATGTATGTAAATGCTGTCGAATACATAAACTATATATTGACATACAATATAAAATAATTGTTGATTTATCTTAAACCGTTCTTTTTTTCTGAATGCAAATACCTCCTATTGACATGTACATACATATTATGTACTTATGTATATTATCATATACCATCATTTATTTACATATAAAGTATACGTTCATTTATGTACATATGTGTGTAATGAAAAACTTCATGAATTACTTTCAGAACTTTATTAAAATTTATTCGCGTCGCGCGCATGCCCAAAACCTTTTGTTCACAACGCAGGCGCAGAAATAAACGCTCTGCGTATTTATCCTCCCCACGTGACTCGCCATCAATTCTCGGTGGAAATTTTTTTTTTTCGTTTTTAAATTTTTTTTTTTTAATGTAATCGTAAAAAAATTTGTAATAAATTTTATGTATCCGCTTATCATTTCAAAAGTAACAAAATGGTAAAAAAATAAGCAGTCGAAGAAATAAACGCACCACCTATTTTTCCTCGCCACATGTTCGACTCGAGTTCAATTCCCGGCGCAAACTTTTTTTATAAATTTTTTTTTTTAAATCGTTTTTTTTTAATGTAATTGAAAAAAAAAATTATGTAATAAATTTTACGTATTCGCTTATTATTTCAAAAATACGAAAATATTATAGTAAAAATTTAATTGGTTTAATGTCGAGGTGAGAAATGTGTTGTGTCTTGAGGTGAAAAATGTGTGGTGTTTCTAATTTTTGTGTGGGCAAAAGTCAGTGAGGTGTCTATAAACTCGGTGTGCTAAATGACCTTATTACAAATCTTTCAAATCTCAATTGTACTAAAAAAAGCTCACAGTAACATTTGCACCTTCTCATTGCATTAACATTCTCTGATACTACTGAGGAAGTTCATAAGATTTTTCGGCACACTACTAAGGAAATCGAAGCGAATAAATTTGCGATTAAGAAGGCCGCGCGACAGTTAGTTTGTGGTGCAGAAGCTATAGTCGGCGGAATTATTCGTTTTGTTTTTTGGCACGTATATAATTCAGGTTCAAGTCCTGAAGTCATATTTTTTTTCTTGCACATTTTTTTTTACAATTCAAACCAGGAAAGTTTGGTAAAATTTTTGAGTTTATTTTAATTAAAATTTCTTTAAAATACTGTTTTTTTTTGTATTTTATAAATGGAAATTTCTTTCCGGTATAAAATAGTTCATACTGGATATGACCTGACTTTTATATAAATCAATCAAAACAGAAAATATGTACATATATCTATAATCTATTTCATCAAATCCAAATTATATTGATGAGAAAATATCATTCTAATATCCGTCCAGAAAGCCAAACGCGCATACACACATGCATATTCATATAATTACGCATACAAACTTTCAACTAACGCAGAATATGTGCATATAAAACTGCGAATCGAATAAATGAGTGATTTAGAAAATTTCTTTAGTGATTATAGATTAGCGCAATCGTGAAAGACGTGTCGTGAATGCAGTACATAGTCTCATATTTGACTCAGGTTCAAATACTGTGCACAGTTTTTTGTTCGATATTTTTATTTCATTTTTTATATTTGGTTTAATTAGAATTGATTTAAAATAGTGTATTCAGGTTTTTCTAATACCTGTTATTTAGAAATTTATTTTCTATATAACATTATTCATACTTCTTTTGAATTGATTTATATGTAAAACAGCCATAAAGGCAATCATATGAATATGCATTCCTATATTTAATCTCTTTAGTCAAATCTGAACTACTTACATACACATATTGATAAGAAAATATTCTAATATCCATCCAGGAAGCCTAACGCGCATACTCACATATGTGTATAAATATATGTACAAACTACCACCATTCTAACAAACCCAGAACACAAGCTTCTGCGCACACTTGACACATGGGATATGTATACCCTATGAGCAAAAAGAACCGGGAAGGTGATGTTGACTGCTTCCTTCGATTGCCAAGGCATAGTCCACCATGAGTACCTTCCATCGGGCCAGACAGTCAATAGAGAATATTATTTATCCGTTTTGAAACCTTAGAGAGATGCTGTGTGTTGCAAACCGCCGGAAATGTGAGCAACCAATCCTCAGATTTTGCATGATGATAACGCGCCATCGCACTGATCAAAGAGAATACAAATCGGCCTGCCGGGGGTGTTTGGAGGACTGGGTTAAACGTTGGCACATGTGTGTTGCTTCAGACGGGTCATATTTTGAAGGAGATAATATAAATTTGCCCTAAATTTAACTCTGTTTTGTTTAATTTAAACATTCCCGGTACTTTCTGATCATAAGGTACATACATGCGGCTTTGCGGACAGCAATGTGTGATTCGCTGGAAGTCGCATTAACTCGCGACTGTCGCACAGTTAGAAGACATATTTACATACATATAAGGGTGCATACATACATACGGAGCCGCGGCCACTCGACATGACAAAAATTTAAGATTTATCAAATATTGGCAAATAATTCCACGCGAAATATTCCAATATTGACTATTTTCGAATGGTCGCGAAAATTGGCATATGGGCGGCTCGTTTTATGAATGAAATTGAAATATGAGCTCTAACTTATGAATGAACTCCTTGTTTTTGTTCTAAATTGTTCAGCGCCGTCGCTGATAGAATCATGGCCGCTGCGACTGCGTCTACGAATGTATTTTGTTTTTGTAGTCGCTAGGCTTAGATTTTAGCTTTGGGCGACATGCGCATGTGAGGTATGTATGTGTTTTTGTTGTGTTCTAGAACATTTTAGAATGTGTGGTGGCAAAGCGGCCATCGCGTTGCGCTTGCTGTTGCTTTTGCGTCTATCAAAGTATTGTGTTTTTGTAAGTACAATATTAGGAATATCGACTGGTGAAAGACAAAAGTACACGGAAGCAAGAAGGGAGCGCTGTGCTCGCGCATATGTATATGTATGCTTGAATGTATGAACGTGCATGGATGTAGTAACATATGAATACAATTATTTTGTAGGAAGTTTAGAAGGCAAGTAGGTATATATGTATGTATGTATATATGCTAGGACATAAAGTCGGTATATATGCATACATAGAGCAGAATTGTTTTTGCACTTGTTAGGAAGAAACTCGTTCACTAGTGCGTATGTGTATTTGATTTCTTGTAAGAATGTGATGTGGTATGACATGTGTACATACATAAGTCGAGGTTATTTGGGCATACTTGCATATGTGATATGATGTTCTTGCGCTTGTGCATTATTGTTTTTCATATACAAATGTACATACATACATATGTATGTAAATGCTGTCGAATACATAAACTATAAATTGACATACAATATAAAATAAGTGTTGATTTATCTTAAACCGTTCTTTTTTTCTGAATGCAAATACCTCCTATTGACATGTACATACATATTATGTACTTATGTATATTTCATATACCATCATTTATTTACATATAAAGTATACGTTCATTTATGTACATATGTGTGTAATGAAAAACTTCATGAATTACTTTCAGAACTTTATTAAAATTTATTCGCGTCGCGCGCATGCACAAAACCTTTTGTTCACAGGCGCAGAAATAAACGCTCTGCGTATTTATCCTCCCCACGTGACTCGCCATCAATTCTCGGCGCAAATTTTTTTTTTCGTTTTTAAATTTTTTTTTTTTTAATGTAATCGTAAAAAAATTTGTAATACATTTTATGAATCCGCTTATCATTGCAAAAGTAACAAAATGGTCAAAAAATAAGCAGTCGAAGAAATAAACGCACCGCCTATTTTTCCTCGCCACATGTTAGACTCGAGTTCAATTCCCGGAGCAAACTTTTTTTTATAAATTTTTATTTTTAAATCTTTTTTTTTTAATGTAATTGAAAAAAAAAAATGTAATAAATGTTACGTATTCGCTTATTATTTCAAAAATACGAAAATAGTAAAAATTTAATTGGTTTAATGTCGAGGTGAGAAATGTGTTGTGTGTTGAGGTGAAAAATGTGTGGTGTTTCTAATTTTTGTGTGGGCAAAAGTCAGTGAGGTGTCTATAAACTCGGTGTGCTAAATGACCTTACTACAAATCTTTCAAATCTCAATTGTACTAAAAAAAGCTCGTTTAACATTTGCTCCTTCTCATTGCATTAACATTCTCTGGTTTTACTGCTGCGAATTCCGTTGAGTCGAGTAATATCCTGATAAATGTTTTTTTCGAGCAAAGTATAAGAGCAATGCAGCAAAATTTCTCGCTCTTTACGTACCACCGCCGAAGAAGAAGCTTGGGATGCTGGCCGATAGGAACAATGCACGAAAACTAGTGACTGACATCCAGAGCGTGCTTAAATTATGGAGGGAACACTTCTCGAACTTGTTAAAGAGTGATAGCTGCGCATGTCTGAGAGAATGTGAAGATCTCGATACCCTAATGGTTCACGACGGAACTGTTGTTCTACTACCCGACATGGCGAAGTGAGAATAGCAACAACGCGGCTAAAGAGCAACAAAGCCATGGCAGCCGGCGAACTGCCGGCTGAGCTATTCAAACATTGCGGCGAAAAGCTGGTAAGGTGCATGCATCAGCTTCTATGCGAAATATGGTCGGAGGAAAGCATGCCGTCCCATTGGAATTGAAATGTGCTCTGCTCATTCTATAAGAAGAGTGATACTACCATCTGTGCCAATTACCGGGGAATAATATATATACATAAATATATATATACACAATTGACGCTTACACCCTTTTTGGCCGAGCTCCTCCTCCTATTTGTGGCGTGCGTCTTGATGTTGTTCCACAAATGAAGTATAAAGCCGACTCCGAACGGTAGATATTTTTTTTATGAGGGGCTATTTCATGCAGAAATACACTCGGAGGCTTGTCATTTCCTACCGAGGGACGATCGTTATTAGAAAACAATTTTCCTTCATGTGGATGAATCACAGAGATTCGAACCTATGTAGTCCGAGTTCCGACTACAATCTATGGTGTGACTATCATACACCAACCCATTCGGCTTCGACGGCCACTTCAGGGGAATCAGTCTTCTAAGGTTCTAGCGAGCGTATTGTGCGAAATGCTGAAACCCATCATCAACCAATTGAGTGGACCTTATCAGTGTGGTTTTAAACCTGGAAAATCTACAAGCGACCAAATATTCACAATACGCCAAGTTATGGCAAACACGCATGAAAGAAGAATCAACACACATCATCTCCTTGACGATTTTAAAGCTGCATTCGACAGGATAAAAAGGAGTTGCCTATATGCCGCGATGTCTAAATTTAATATAGAGGCAAAACTGATACGGCTATGCAAAATGACGTTGCTCAATACCAGCAGCGCCGTAAGAAGGACCTCTGTGAGCCGTTTGATACCAAACGAGGTTTGGGACAGGGTGACCCTCAGTCGTATCACTCCTTTAACCTGATGCTGGAAAAGATCGTGCGAGCCGCAAAACTTAATCGCTCTGGCACAATTTTATATAAGAGCGTACAATTGTTGCGTATGTCAATGATATTCACATCATCGGCCTTAACAAACGCGCTGTTAGTTCTACCTTTTCCAATATGGACAAAGAAGTAAATCGAATGGGGCTGGTGGTGAACGAGGACAAAACGAAGTACATACCTTCTGTCATCAAATAAACAGCCGGCGCTCTCGCAGGTTGGCACCCACGTCACAGTTGACAGTTACGATTTCGAGGTTGTGAGAGACTTCGTTTATCTAGGAACCAGCACTAACATCGATAACAATGCCAATAAGTGCTACTTTGGACTAAGTAGGCTATTGAACAGTAAAGTCCTCTCTCGACGAACAAATGTACCACTCTAAAAGACTCTCATCATTTCCGTACTAATTTATGGCGCAGAAACGTAGACGATGACAATATCCGATGACGTGTATGACGTGCGAATATAGATCCAACGGCTTCGTAGGCTGGGTCATATCATCTGAATGTATACAAAGACCCCGGCTCTGAAAGTATTCGATGTGGTACCAGCTGGTGGTAGCAGAGGAAGAGGAAGGCCAATCAAGAAGAAGAAGCTCAATCTACCGAGTTTAGTCCTCACAGTTTCTAGTGATAATAATATAACATAAAGCGACTATATAGCAGTAGTAGTTCTGCCAATTGCTGTCAAAAGATCCAGTATATCCAATCGTATTACTAAGCGTCGTTTCACCCTTACCGGACTCAAAGAAACTATTAAAAAATATGGTCGAAATTCCGGCTCAGTTGCAAATACGTAAATATAATTTAAAACTATTCTTCCGAGGAGGCCTATTTTCGGCTTAGGCGGTTATGTTAGCACTGGCGCTATTAGAGCGAGAATAATCCACGAGTGTTCCTTCAAGCATTAATGTATTTATAAGGACTGCCTGTTTTGTCCTTATTTCTTTCGAAAAGAGGAAGGCGACACCGTTACCGTTAATGGTCAATGGTCTTCGGCACAGAGCATATTAACTGATTTTCGTAACACTCGAAGTTGTCAAGGAGAATTTTGAATACTGGGTCATCCCATGGCGAGCGTTCATCGATTGGCCATCGCAATCATACGATTTGAGATCACACGATCATTTTCTCTGGTTGTACTTCAAGTCTTCACTATACACTGACAACAGAAATACTCTCAATAAGATCATGGCCAACGTTCAAAACGTTATTGCCGAAATAACACTGCAAATATTGGACTGAGCTATCAAAAATTGGATCGACCGCTTGAATTACTACCAACGAAGCCGAGGCGGTCATTTCCATGACGTTGATTGTATCTTCAAAATAAAGCCAGAGTCAATTTCATATGTTTGCTTTGTTTTTTTATTTCTTCTCCTATCGATCTTATCTGGTTGCCGTATATAATAAAGTTTTTAAAAATTATAACATCAAAAATTATCAAAACAACTTTGAACGCAATCTGCCAGATGGTGTTTGCGTAATAGCTTTGCATTTGCTTCTGATATACTTTTTTCATCACAAATTTGTACTACAGCGTTGAACACCATGCAATATTGCATGTAAATATTATATAAAATGCATAAACATACGAGTAAATACTATTCAAGGTTAAAATGTTTGCGCAAAAATATATTTTACCTCGACCAGCATGCAATATTGTTCGAGATTTAAGCCAGGATTAACGGTGTGCGGTATCAGTAAAGGAAGCTCGTGTATCGCCATCGTTTCCACCGTCAACCCATACTTTTTATCGGCAACCATTTTTTGATAAATATCTGCAAGCAATTGAAACGTAGTTATTTATTATTAAATACAAAATATTTCAAGCACGTATTCATTTTCATATTTTATTATTCACTTGTTAATGCATACACAAGAGTTAGCATAAATGTTTTAAAAGCGCCAACATTTCAATGGGATTAGAACAAAAATAGAAAATGGCAGTTACAACAACCAAAGCTCTCCTTGCTGTGTCAATTACTAGTATAGTCTCATATTTGGCAATTTTCTCTAAGATCGTCAAATAGATATTAGCTTAAATTAAATTAGTGTACGAGTTCAAGTATTTTTTTCAAGGAATTTTCGGAATGTAACTGCCAGCATAGCCTTCAAGTTCAAATTTAGGCTACCGGACCACAGTAGTGTTTTCCAACCGGAGGTAGCCGCAATTAAAGGAGCAGCGGAATAATGGCTTACTTCTGTAACTGCAGTAAGGGAAGTAAATATTTATTCCGACAGCCAAGCAGCAATTAGGGATCTTCGTTGGTGCGTTCGGAACTAGTCAATTCCCTCTCGACTGCATCAGAGTAGGTACTTTGATATTAGATGGAAATTATAGGGCTGATGAGCTAGTTAGACAGGGGACCATTGAGACGGTTTCACCGCGAAATGAGAGTAAAGGGGTTAACCTGAGAACCTGTGATCTGTTCCTGGAAAGAGAGGCTTCCGTCAACTCTGCGAGCGCTACCCCGAACGGGTAAAAGGTCGACGGATCCTTCTGGCCACAAACAAATCGGAGGCTAAGGCTAACAAAGCAAGCCGTAGCTCTCGAGTTTTCTGGGCATCTTTACCGGCCATTGTCCAATAAGGTCCATGTGGTGGGGATGCTTCAAGTTCTTTCTATATAAGATGTATGGAGGGTGAGGTGGAATCATCTCAGCACCTTCTCTTCAGGTACTCTGCTCTCGCTAGGGTAAGATGCAGACATCTTGGCTTTCACTTTTTTGCTATATCAGCGGATTTGTTGGTTTGTTATGTCGTTTGAATGAAAACAAACGCTCCGGCTCTGAAAGTATTCGATGTGGTACCAGCTAGTGGTAGCAGAGGAGGACGAAGGCCCCTTCTACGTAGGAAAGATCAGGTGGTGCGTCCAACTGGCACCGGTTAGCACGAGAAAGAATGACTGACGCGCTTTATTATACTCGGCTAAAATAGAGTAAGCGGTTATCGCACCAATCAGAAGAAGAAAAATACGTGCATTGTCAGAAGCCGGGTTAGATAGTTTGAAACTGTTTATGGTTTCGCTAGAAGAAAAACTTTGCAATAGTTCCAGCAACTTCTAACTAAAAAAGAAACTATAAATATAAGGGTTTCCAATAAGAGGTGTTACTTTGATATTCACGAAAAGTGATATTTTTTAATATAAATGATCGGATGTTTATTTCATTATAAAGAGGAAGGTATGCCGTTAATAGAGGAAAATAACAGGCAAACGACTACCACGACCACGCTTACAGGACAATATCCTTTTCATGAAATTTTCCATAACCGAATTGCAAAGTGGCTGCCCTATGTCCTCGATAGCCTCACGAACTCCATTCTTTGAGATTATGATCACCTCTTCGAGAGAGAACACGTTCCGGAAAGTTTTCCCGTAAAAGATCAATGGTTTCGTTACTTGTGTGGCACGTAGCGCCGTCTTGTTGAAAATAAACGTTGTCCAGATCAATACCATCCAATTCCGGCCATAAAAAATGGTTAATCACATCTCGATAACGCAATCCATTCACCAATAACTCCTGTTATTGGAAAACCCTTTGCAATTATTTGGAGACAACTAACCAATAATAGCTTTGGCCGCAATAACTGTAGGCCAGCTTCCACTGGATCTTGTTTAATTCTAGCTTAATTGTGTAACTCTTCATCGAGAATTAATGTGTTTAAGTTTCTTTACATTTACATGAGACAGTTTTGCAAACACAGTAACAACACATTATCACGTTTTTACACAAACATTTTTTCTCTTTTTTGACAGCCAATACCTATTTTCAAGTGTCTGGAGCATTGTCTTCTGTGAACACAAAGTATAGAACGTCCTATAATAATATACATGTAAATACTACAATATATCCCGTAAAATCTTTAAAGGAACCATGATGATCCAACATATACATATCTACATATGTTTATGTATTGCTTATACTGTTATTTTGTTAAATACTTACGAACTTTATGCATCACAATATCCGGATCCGGTATGCGAACATCACCAAGCAGCTGCAGGACTTCTTTCATAACCTTTTGCAGCAATATTGATATTGAAGGAAATGATTTGGCATATAAATAACAGAAAACTGATTGTGAGGTATGTGGATAACATTTTTCGTAGGAATGAATGCTGCAGACTACAAATACATACAAGCACCTAAGTTATATATTATAAGTAACTTTCCCCTTTCGCTCTCGCTCTCTTCATTATCTAACTGTAATAATTAGCTATGTAAGTTACAATATATATTTAATTGTTGTAATTGTTGTAAGAGTAAATGGGGAAATCTTTCTCTCTTCATTTTAAGTATAAATCTAACTGTTAAAATAAATTGAATAAGTATAGTTTTTAATGTTAAAAGTAGTCTTCAAAGTCACCTTGAAGAGTAAAGAACAAATTTATTTTGAAGTGTAATCAAACTTGTTCCATTTTAATAAAAATAAAACTAATAAAAATAAAACTTCAACAAATTTATTTTATTTTCAAAAATAAATTTAACTGGCGACGAGGATGGGATATGTTATTTAAAACATATCCAGTGATAATCGGGAAAAGAAAAGGTTAAAATTTTCAACAAATCGATGTGAACCGCAAATGATTCAAGTGGACATTACTAAAGTGTGGCAAAAAGCGAAATTTTTGTAAACTTAAAAACTAAAAACTAAACTAAAAAATATTACGTGTAATAATTAATCCGAAAATAAAAGAATTGCAAATAAGAAAAAGATTTGCTTCGTAAAAAACAAAAAAAAAAAAAAATAGTAAAATTGATATTAATGACAAATCTTATATTGACGCTCTCGAAAAACTGAAGAAGATTTTAACAAATCCACCAATATTATGCTATCCAGACTTTAATAAAAAATTTGTATTGACCACGGATGCAAGCAATGCTGCTATTGGCGCGGTGTTAAGCCAGGATGGCAAACCAGTAAGTTATGCCAGTAGGACTTTAAATGGACATGAAAAAAACTACTCAACGCTAGAAAAAGAATTATTAGCCATTGTATGGTCAGTGAAATATTACCGTCCATACCTTTTTGGTCGAAAGTTTCTAGTTCAAACTGATCATCAGCCTTTGAAATGGCTTTATTCACTTAAAGAGCCCAATTCTAGAATCATCCGATGGAAAATATTATTAGATGAATTTGATCTCGATATTGAATATATTCAGGGAAAGGAGAATAAGGTAGCTGATTTTTTGAGCAGAGTTGAAGTAAATCATAGTACGGAAGAAAATGTAAATATTAATTTCTTTAGAATAAATAAAATTGTTAATAAATATAGGACGCAAATAAGAATAGTTAAAAATAAAAATAAAGAAACCGAAATACTTTTTAAAAAATATAAAATAATATACGTGTCTGAGAATGACTTAAATAATACTCATTATTTGAATGATTTATTTAGACGTGAAATAAAAAAAGGAAAAATTGGGGTATACTCGGAGCTTGACAATAATAAATATAATATAATACAGAACAAATTAATTGAATTATTTTCTAATAACAATAAAATAAATTTCATAAATTGTACTAAAGTTGCTAGTGATATGGAATCCGAGGAATCTTTATTGAATATCATTGATGATATTCATATTAAAGGTAACCATAGAGGAATCCAGGAGAATTTCGAAGAATTAAAAGATAATTATTATAATCCTAAATTATTAAAATTTATAAATAGATATTGTAATAACTGCAGAATATGTAACGAAAACAAATATGACAGAAAACCAATAAATAAAATATTTCAACATACTCCAACACCAGAAAAACCAAATGAAATAGTACATATGGATATTTTTCAGATACAAAAGACTAGTTTTTTGACAACAATAGACAAATTTACGAAATTAGGAACGGCACATAAACTAAATGACAAAAATATGGTAACAATTAAAACTAAAATCGAAGAGCGAATCGCATTTTTAGGAAAACCTGATAAAATTATTATGGATAATGAATTTAAAAATGCACTTATAAAGCTGTTCTGTCAAGAAAATAATATAGAAACTCATTTTACAACACCGAATTCGCACACAGGAAATTCAGATGTAGAAAGAATGCATTCGACTCTCTTAGAGCATATAAGAATATTAAAAAACGCTGAAAATATTAATGACTCTGAAGAATTAGTACTAAAAGCAATTAATTACTATAATAATACAATTCACAGCACGACTAAATTAAAACCAATTGATTTTATAAATAAGTTACACATAAATTTAAAAGAGGTTAAAGTAAGATCTGAAGCAACTAAAAAGAAAACCATTGATAGAGAAAATATTAAAAGAGAAAATATTACACTTAATTTACAAAGATCTAATTTATATATTAAAAATCCTACTGCAGTTAGACAAAAAACTGCTAAAAGATTTAACAGATACCACCACAGCAACCCTAATAAAGTAGACACTGCACAATTTAGACGCCCATTAAAGTCTATAAAATAAAATAAAAATAAAAAAAAAAAGAATAAAAAAAGGAAATGGATTTGTAGAACAAACCATGGAAAACTATTCGTTAATATTTTTTATATTAAATCACACTATATTTATTTTTTTTTTAAATGTAAACTATAGAATAAGAAATGAATATTTACGGCTAATATAGTTTAATATTTATCTTGGAAAAAAACAACCCCCTAAAGAACTTAAATATATTTAATGTTTTATGTTAAGTTGTGATTTAAATCATATTAAATTTTCGTATTGTATATTTGTAAAAGATTCGACGAGACTCGAATTCTTTAAGGAGAGGCGAGTTATATATTATAAGTAACTTTCCCCTTTCGCTCTCGCTCTCTTCATTATCTAACTGTAATAATTAGCTATGTAAGTTACAATATATATTTAATTGTTGTAATTGTTGTAAGAGTAAATGGGGAAATCTTTCTCTCTTCATTTTAAGTATAAATCTAACTGTTAAAATAAATTGAAGAAGTATAGTTTTTAATGTTAAAAGTAGTCTTCAAAGTCACCTTGAAGAGTAAAGAACAAATTTATTTTGAAGTGTAATCAAACTTGTTCAATTTTAATAAAAATAAAACTAATAAAAATAAAACTTCAACAAATTTATTTTATTTTCAAAAATAAATTTAACTCCTATACATTTACATTTACATATGCGGGTATTTATGCGAGAGTACCGCGAGTGTGCATTTTCTGCTCTATCTACGACTTACAATCATTTGCATATACACATTTGCATACATATTTAGAACTTACCAGACAGGCTGCTTAGCATAAGTATAAATGTAAATTTACATATTTATATGCAAGTAATATTCACCTGAGCTCGCTCCAGTTTATCCATCAGCCCTTCAATGCAGATGAGAACATTTTGCACAATTTTTCGATCGGCAAGATTTTTTTCAAGCACCGATTTTACCTTTGGCACAACCATACGTCTTATAGAGACATCTTCAATGTTGTCGAATACGTTTGTAACTGCAACAACGGCAGCGCTCTGCGTGTGGAGGTGGTTCAAAAAATAAAGTAAAGTTTTTTTGTATAGAAAAGTAAAAGGAGATTTCACATATTTTAAAAATATCATTCTATGTGGTCGGTCGTGCTGAGAAAAGTGGTATAAAATTGGAATAGCGGAATGATCTCTATACAACGAAATCAAGGCAATCCTATACCTAAATTTATTTCTAACAAGAAGCGTTGTTTTCCCAATTTCCTGTCATAAGTCAAAATATTGCTAATTTTTATAACTTTTTTTCCTCTATTTGAAAAAGTTATATGGCTATCAAAAATGTTATGTGATTGGTTTTTCTAAATTTAGTTTTCTTTTCTTTTGGGGTTTTTTCTCTCCTAAGTGAAATGTGACAATTTGAAATTTCAAGCAAATATAATTCCTCTCTACTTTTATTTAAACTCGAAGGATGCGACACAATAAAATACCCATTCTTTCGAATGAGAAGTTGACAAATGGCAGTTTGGCTTCACCTGCTTTGAATTTCTAGTGACGCTACATAAATTTAAAGTTTGTTTACTGAATTGGTCTTCAGAGGTTAAGAGGCCGGCTGGTGAAATGTCCTTTTAGAACCTGAAGCAGTCTGAGCCATGAGAGTTTCCAATTGGTTGTTACTTTCCTGGCAATTCTTAATAAAGGGTGGTTAAGTTTTAAGGGCCGGTGTTGATTTTGAAAAAAAATACAATTTTTTTTGGAAATTATTGTCATTTCTCTTTATTATGATAATACTGGTATAGTTCAATTACGTAAGAAACAAATTGGAACAAATGGCCGCCACGACCTCGGCGGCACACCTCCATCCGATGGTCCAAATTTTCGATAACGCTGAGGCATAATTGAGATTCTATGCCATTAATGTGCCGAATTATCTCATCCTTTAGCCCTTGAATTGTTGCTGGCTTATCGACGTACACCTTTTCTTTCAAATAACCCCAAAAAAAGAAGTCCAAAGTCAAATCACATGATCTTGGCGGCCAATTGACATCGCCACGACGTGAGATTATTCGGCCATCAAATTTTTCGCGCAAAAGAGCCATTGTTTCGTTAGCTGTGTGACAAGTGGCATCGTCCTGTTGAAACCACATATCGTCCACATCCATATCTTCCAATTTGGGCCATAGAAAGTTCGTTATCATCTCACGATAGCGAACACTATTCACAGTAACTGCCTGACCGGCCTCATTTTGGAAAAAATACGGCCCATAAACCGCACCAAACAGTCACTCTTTGTGGGCGCATTGCTTTTTCGGCAATCACTCTTGGATTATCATTCGCCCGAATGCGGCAATTCTGCTTATTGACGAATCCACTGAGGTGAAAATGTGCCTCATCACTGGAGATGATTGTCTTCGATATGCATTTTGATTTGAACGCCCGTTTTCATAATAAACCTGAACGACTTTAACGCATTGCTCAATTGTGTATCTTTCCATGAATTAAATTGAGTTAGTCTGAAATTGAAAAATCTCAAATGAAATGCAGAAAGATACTGACGTTTAGGTGTGATTCACATTCAACATCGGCCCTTGAAATTTAACCACCCTTTATAATTAATAAATTTTTTAATGATGATGATCTAAATCGCAATGTCGTAGAAGTTCTACTGGCGTAAATTCATAAGGCTGTCTGAGAATGCCAAATAATCATAGACTTGAATTGAATACAAAGAACTGATTTAATTTTTTTTAAAGAAAAGGCGGACCTAGATGTTGTTTTATTGTAAAATTAAGCATCTACAAATTTAGATTCTTTCAAGTTTTACTATTTTTTATTCAAAATACGGCTCTTAACAATCATGTAAAGGGTGATCAGACTCAAGGTACTTTTTCCAATAGGAAACACGTCCTATGGGCTAGAGGAGGAACCATCGGTGCATATTTCTTCAAAGGCGAGGCAGTGAATGGCAAATGCTATCGCACTGATGATAAACGACTTTTTGATGCCGGAAATTAAAGCTCGTGACCTTCACAACATTAGGTTCCAACAAAATAGCGCTACTTGCCATACAGCCCGTAAAATAATGGATTTACTGCGTCGTCGTTTCGATGAGCAATTCATCTCTCGTCCCGGACCAGTGGATTAGTCACCAAGATCGTGTGATATCACACATTTGGACTTCTATATTTAGGGTTATGTAAAGTCTAAATGCTTTGTAGATAAACCAGCTTTTATTGAGGCATTGGAAGTCAACATTACTAAAGTTATTCACGAGGTATCGACCGAAGTCCTCCAGCGAGTCGGAAGTCATTCAAAATTGGTGTTTACGGATGGCCGGATTACGTCGCAATTCCGACCAACATTTGAAATGAATTATCTTTAAAAAATAAGTGCCAACAATAATAAAGATTACCCAATCAATTTGAATTTTCGTTGTTTTATTTCGATTTAAAATCGAAATCTCTAAATTGATCACCCTTTATATGTGAAAAATTACATCACTTAACCACCGCCTACAGACTGCCATACGCGAATTAAAATTTTCAAGGACTCGCTCCCACATTATGGCATTGAGTTCTTATTAGAAGATATAAACATAAATCAAATCATAATCATTATAATATATAAAGTTCAACCTTGGGTTCATCGCTAATAACCTAGGCGCCCACCTGCTCTTTTATTATTGAGCTTTCGAAAGCAGAGAACAACATTGGAATAATGTCGGTGGTAACATCCTTAGGTGCCGTCTTCTCAGTAATGAGATGTAAATTTTCCAGTAAAGTCACAGTAGCCTGGATGGATTTGGGTGAACTGAAAATAATTCTGTAAAAATTCAATGTAAATACATTAATATCTATAAACACAAGTACGTAAACACATGATAATGTACATAAATACAATAGATATATATTTATAGAAGCGAAAGCCAATTTGCCGATTTCGTTGGCTCTTCGGTACTATAAGTGGCATGAGAAGAATTAAGGAGAAGTGATACAGCCTCTACACAGCTTGAGCTAAATACAAGGAAAAGAAAACAGGTCTGTAAACATAATTCTAATAAAATTTTTGTTAAATATTATTAATTATGGATTCATTTTATAGGAAAAAGCTATCACATTGGTATAGAGAGGCGGTCAAGTTTCTTTTGGGGTGTGGGAGAAGAAGCTGCTGCAACTACGAGGATGCAAAAGAAATACGCTTGTATATGCAGACATGGCCGTGGAAATGACGACAAAAGGCTTTGTGTTCTCGTCAAGAGAAATAAAGGTTAAAATACACAATTTAACAAATAAATATAGGTAATTTTGTTCAATAGCAATTGTTAGTATGAAATTTAAAAACAGTGTTTTTGTTTTACGGAGATGAGAAGAAGTTGTTGGGCCTTCGGGCGGTACCCCATCTGCGTGAGAGTACTACAATAAAGTGCACCATATCCTTGGCGGATACAAGTATTTTAATTGTAGAAGAAGTGTAGGTTAGTACAGTGCAGCTTTAAAATCTCATGCGTGTATTAATTGTTTTTTATGTATTATTTAATAAAGTGGATACCCTTCAAATTGAGGCAGAGGAAGAATGCAGCAGCTCTTCTCAAACGCAAGCACCTTCGGTGGAATTTGCACTGGAATTGTCTTCGCAACCTCCGAAAAAACGCAGAAAAGATAACGAAAATTTCCAATATGAATTTTTGGAATCATTTCGGGCGGCCAACCAAACGATTGCCCGAGAAATCCAAGAACTGAAAGAAGATAGTAGAGAATCCCTGCAAATTGAGAGGGAACGCAATGGTATTCTCGAAAAAATTTTAGGGGTCTTGAAGCAAAATAGGTAGGGGAATTTTCTATAGCTACCCAAATGAATAGAAATTTACGAAAACCACACAAAAAAAAACCTAAATATTTTAAAAGAAAAATTAAAAAAAAATGTGATAAATGAATTATTTTTATTTTAAGTTTACAGAATACGAATTTTAAGTTTACAGAAGCAATTGTTAGTACTTTATGTAGGTTTAATTAATTTAATAATAAAAAAATGAATTTATAAAGAAAAATGTGAAATAAATGAAATTTAAAAGGAAGATAAAAACGAAGCGATTGATTCTCGAATTTGTTCTGCGCTGACGTTGTGGTCTTGAGTATAGTACGTAGGTTCTGGGGGCTCCCGTTGATTTACGAATTCGAAATTTGTTTGACTTTGGATCCGTTTATTGTTAATGATATCATAACGTGTGTACCAAAAATTGGTTTCGTATTCTCGCTGAGAAGAGGGCTTTGAAGAATTTTCTTTAATAACATCTGCTGGGTAAATACTTGGGAGCGAGCTTATCCCAGACCGCTGAACAAAAATCCTGTAAAATATTGCATATGCTTCCTTTTGATACTCCGAACAGTTTGCCGATCGTCCTGTATTCAGCTGAAGAACCAAGCGCATATAAAGCAATCGGGACACGTTTGTCTAAAGGGATGAATTTCCTATACGTTGTAGCAGTTTTTGCAATTGACATGACTTCGTTACATAAAAAGGCAAAGGAGTCCCGGCTCATCCTAAAGCACTCCTTAACTGGTCCGTGCTGCAAGGAATGTCTAGTTCCAGAACTTGCCATGCCTCACCTTGAATACACAGACACGCGTTACTTATTATATTCAGTAATAAAAACAAAATCAAACACAATTACTTACGTGTGTCCATAAACACTTTGACCTGTTTCTGCTTATTATATTTACAATGCAATATTGAATTTTGCATGCGTATTGCTGCCATAATTTTTTGCAACCTTAGTAGTAAACGTCGCATACGGATTTCCTTCAACTGTTTATTATTAGCAGCCAATTGCGCAATTAAATTAGCTTTCCTTCTCCTTGTATTTTCTTCATATCGGTTATACTAATTAAAGATACCAAAAACACCGAAACATTCCACCAAAATAATTTGTATGAAGAAAAACCTCTCAAAGCAGTAATGACAGCTGATTGTCAATTTTGCAGGTAATCTTCCATATGTGAACGGGTAGATTAATTTGGTGGATTTATAGGTGATTAATGCATATGTGAACGTATTATTACTTTTTCAATTATATACAAGTATGTGTATGCACTTTTGCACAAGGGTATTAAAATTTTGTTCAATTTTGTTCCCTGTTTTGGTATTGTGTTTAAAATCAGGTGGTCTGAACGCTGGCCAAGTTTCAGCGAAACCCGCTCATTATTTGGATGCTTGTAAAAATGTACGAAGTGGCTTGTTCGAATTCTCTTACAATAGCCAATATATTGGGTTGGGGAATAAATTCATAGGGTTTTTATATTTTCCTTATTTTACAACGATTTGTTTGCTGTTTGGCAAAGGGAAAGTATTCATACGATAGAACTCTTTCTGCTCTGTTAATTGTATTTCTAAGTTGTTTACTTTTTTATTGGGTTTGAGGCTTAGAAATGGAGGTCCCGTGCAAAGTGCAAAACGGTGACTTTGAATTCTTAAAAAACGTCTGAAATCGATGAAAACCGTCTCAATGCACTACTTTTGAAGGGGCACATTCGCCAAACCAGTCGTGAATTGGCGGAAAAAAACTAACTGCGATGATAAAACGAATATCAATCATCTTCATTCAATGAGATTTACCGAAAAAATGGGAGCATGGCTGCCTTACGAACTCAACGAAAAAAAAAGAAAGCCGCCTTCAAATTGCTTCTCAGCATCTCGCCCGCCATCGAGCAACACGCGGTCATAAACAGCACTTTTTGTACCGAATCGCCCCGGGGTATGGGAGTGGGTGGCCCCAGGAGATACGCCAAAGCCGAAAGTCAAGTCGGATCTTCATCCAAAGAAGATCATGATATGTGTTTGGTGGGACTGGGAGGGTATGCTGCACTGGAAAATGCTCGAAAAGAACGCCACAGGCAACAAGGCGCTCTACATTGCCCGGCTATGCCAAATGAATGAAGTTATTCGACTGAAAATACTTGATCGACATGGTCAAGCCATACTCCTTCACGACAACGCCAGGCCCCGTGTTGCACAAGTCGTCAAAGTCGCACTCCAAAAGCTCGAATGGGTGACCCTTCAGCATCCACCGTATTCTCCAGACCTTGCACCGACCGATTACCATCTTTTCAGCTCCCTATCTATATACAGGCTCAACAACTTCTTTGAAACCAGACCAATCGATTTTTGGCGGAACGGCATCAACAAATTGGTCGAGAGATGGGAAGAGGTGGTAAACAGCAACGGCGAATATATAATTGATTCACTTATTGAACAATTATTGGTTTTTGTTTAAATAGTAAGTAGTGATAGTAGTTCGGTAAAAACGCTACGAACTTTTTCCCCAACCCATTACTTATCATATCTTGTACATTTGCACTAGCAAAACTCTTTTTATCGATGGTTTGTGGCGTGTAGAACACTCACATTTCGAGGAATGCAGCAGATGTTTTATTTGGTTATAAGCACACCTCCAGTTTAGGCTTGATATTTTGGTACTGAAATACTTAAAATGTAGCTTATTTAGATTTACTTTATAATACTTTATAAATAGCGAGAAAAATGTTAAGTTAATATAGGCGGATAAATTTTCCAGCACGCACACAATGACAATACGACTTTCCTTTTAGTGTTAAACTTAAATTGTACAAATAACTTTTATCACAACCAGAACAATGTGAGGAAGGAATATGGTTGACACGGACAAGAGTCAACAAATCAAGAACAAGAGCGCAAGCAAAGAAAATGTCAAGATCTGGAGTAAGACTTACAAGTGTCAGCAAGTGTCAGCAGTAATGCCCTAAGTCGATTTGAATTTCATTTGTAGTGGCGTGAACCGGATGCGAGCATTAGTAAACTAATCATCAACTACTTGCCGAGTTAAAAAGCGAGATAAAGTTGCATAACATAAATATAAATTGGGTTAAATGTATGGCTGTTGCGAGCCACTAGTCTATTATAAGAATGAGCTTCTTACTTTTTACGGATTTAAAAAAACATTTTACAAATCATTTCTTTGCTTTTCCACATTGGCTAGGTTTGGCAGTCGCATCGCACATAGGAACAGCGACGTCACTTAGACCACGAAATGTAAATATTTATACTCTTATGGGTAGGTTCAACAAGTTTTAGTTTTTGATTGTTAATAACAGCTCCAAATGGCATTGTAAATCAAAACTTATGAACTGGGCAGCTTCAATATATTATATAAACAGACACGCCACGGAGCGCGCAAAGGTCAAAATAAAGATTTTCATCACTCAAAAGCATTTTTGTTTTTCATTTAGTAAAAGAGGTATTCAAAACAAATAGGTTAAAAAAATTGGATGTCTAACCCAAAATATCATGAGTTACGATTTAATAGGCATGAAATGAAATTTGCATAGATTTTAACCGGGGCTCCGACAGCAAAGCATAGCACAACTTGATCCAACATATTTGCTGCCTTACTTAAATGTTTTGAGACCGATTACCCTTAGGTAGTGCACAGGTTCGAAACCTGCGGCATGATAAAAAAAGTGTTTTATATTGAGTGTACATATTTCTGAAATGAAAGAGTTTCTCATAAAAACACCAACAACCGTTCGGAGGTGGCATATAACTGTAGGCCCCTCCATTTATTGAAAAACATCTAGGCGCATACCACAAATAGTTGATGGAGCTCCTTGTATCCTAAAACAACATGAACTCAATCTTTCTTATCTGGATCTATGGAAATTTGTTTGCTTGCTAAATCTTCGGAGTAAAGCATTTCAAATTATGTCTTATGCGAGTGCAAAAATAACACGGGTCTACAAGTACCTATATCAGATTGGTTTTAGAATGTGCGCTGAACACGATTCCGAAAGTGTGCCTCACGTAATGGCTTAGGAAAATTTAGGGTAAAAACCCATAGAAACAAGTGTCTGATCTCTTTTCTGATCCCTAGCTCTGCTTTTCGCAAAATTATATATTTTTCTGATCACTTTGTTACCATTAATTTTTAAGTATTGTAGTTAAAATATATTTCGAGTGTGAACTAAAACAGATCATAAATATAGGGTGCGCCATGTAAAATTTGCTTTTTGAATCGGCTATAAAAAAACTAATCAATATTTTTTCAAACTTTTTTTTTATTTTGAAGATTGAACATTGTCATTTATGAATGAAAAATAATATCGTTCAAATGAATGCCACGACTGGCTTTACACTAGGCCATCCCATCAACCCAATTTTTAAGCACATTTTCGATTGTTTGGGCTCCAATTTCATAAATGGCAACTTTGATTTCGTGTTTTAAAGCATTAATCATCTCTGGATGGCTCCCCACAAAATAGTCCAACGGGCTTAAATCACAGCTCCGAGGCGGCCAATTGATATCGGAATTTCGGCTGATTATTCGGTTTTCAAAAACGGTAGCCAAAAGTTCGAGTGTAACTTTGGCAGTGTGACAAGTTGCACCGTCCTGTTGAAACCAAATGTCGTCCATGCCATCCTCTTCAATTTTTGGAAACAAAAACTCGTTGAGCATGTCACGGTAACGCTCGCCATTTACTGTAACCGCGGCTCCTCGCTCATTTTCGAAAAAAAAAATAGCCCGATGATGCCGCCAGACCAAACACCGCACCCAACAGTGACTCGTTGTGGATGCATTTGCTTCTCTACAGTAACGTGTGAATTTTTTGAGCCCCAAATCCGACAATTTTGCTTATTGACGTAGCTACCGATGTGAAAATCAGAAAAGAAGAAGAAGACTCACCACTTTGGAAATAGGTTTTCAATATTTCCCAATTTTGCTCAAGCGTATAGCGTCCCATTTCGTAAATGTCAAACCTTTAAGTAAATTATGAACACATTTGACATGTCATTTGTGTTACCATTCTCCAAAAAATATGTGGTTCAAAAAGCAAAGCTATATGGTCCACCCTGTACTATTGCAATCACATGACTGGTTTAGTCGTCTATAAACTGAACGCAAAGAAATGTTTGCACTTAAACGGGGTCTAAAAAATATAAAATATTTCAGAAGGTAAAGTATAGTATGGGCCAAAAGAAGCATAAAGGTCTCAATAAACACGGATCAGTAAACTAACGGATTGGTTACTTGCAGATTGTTGTTGGTATCTTGTTTTACCAAACCCATGAACAGGCCTATTTAGGCTCTCTGCAGAAAATAATGGTTGATCTTTTGAACGACACTCCTTTAGATCAAAGGCTATAAAAGTGATTTCCGTATGACGGTTCTGCTGCGCATTTTTCGGGAGTGTCATTTTTAGGGTTTTCAAATTTCTTGTTTAACAATTTCGATACGATTTACGTGTTTTCTAGAACTATATGACGATTTTTAATGGTAAATACTTATTTCTATTCAATTTCAGCCGTTTTAACTTTCATATCAATATGACCTATACCTATTTATACCAAGTCCCGACAAAATGACGTTTCTAGCAATTTTAAAGCTTGGAATATTTTATTTATAATAGACTAAAAACAAAAACAAATGCAGGCAACTCCATTAGCCGTGTCTGAAGTCAGTTTTACTAATACTCATTAAGTGCTTCCAAACAAATGTGATTTTTGACAGCTCTTTTCCTGTGCTGGCAACGTGTGCTTATTTTTGCCAGTTGCTCCATTTATTCTACTCTCACTAACGGATGGTGAATCGAAGGGGGCTATTATTTAACTATAAGTATAGTATATTTAGGCGGCCGCCGTCAGAGAGAGCGCGCCCATGAGCTCGTTTCGAAACGTGGCAGCATTCATACATTATGGGATTTTGAACAGGTGATAGACGAAATGGCGGGCTGCCAGAGAAAACGCGCAAAAAATAACTAACGAAAACAGTTCGTTTTTGCTTAATGGAGAAATTACGCGATTGAAATGTTTATAATTTTTTGTCGTAATAATTTAATTTGAAGGGAGCTGTAGAATTTTCCAAAGCTTTTGACGTGATAACGTCTTATAATTCGATTTAGCCGGCTGCAGGCACGAAAAAATGTGCCGTTACCTTGCTCATTTGTCGTTACCTTGCTCATTAGTGTTACCTTGCTCATTAGTGTTACCTTGCTCATTTGTCGTTACCTTGCTCATTGCCGTTACCTTGAATGAACTGCAAGCGAAAGCGCGGAACGAACAAAGCATACATATATAAATTCACGTATTTGTATTTGCATATGCCTTCTTATTGATTATTATTAATTTGATTTACTTGAAGAATTTAAAATAAAACCAAGTTTGTTAATAATACCTGTTGTTTTAATGTTATTATTATTACTTTTTTTATTATATATGAAGGAAAAAATGTATGGTAATATTTACCATATACCTTATAAGATACGTTGTATACCAATATATGTATGTATATAAACATGCATACATACATATACTTTTGTGCAATTTTCATAGTCTAATATACAAATGTCCTATGCCAAATTGTGTACATATATGTATACATTTTACATACATGTAAGTTTATTGAAAACTGTGTGTTGGTTTATGTCTGTAAATTTGTAAATATATATTTTTGATGGTTGAAAAGCGTAGGTAAGGGAATTGAATTTGCGTTTGAAATATTTCGCAAGCATACTTAACTATTTTTAAGTAATAAAAAAGTAACGGTTATCTGCATTAGCTTTATTTTTATATTATAAAATTGCAATATTTTATGTATTTATTTATACATTTTCATGTTCAATACTTTATCATTATTATATTACTTTTGTATTTGTATTTGAATAATTTCATTTGAATATCAATTTTTGATTTTTTAGCTTATTTATGTATATTTTATGCTGATTGTGCTTATTTTTATTATATGTAGGTGTATACGGGTGATATAAGGCTACTAGGAAATCGTGCACTATATACTAACCTCAATGGGGGTGTGGAAACTAAAAATTCCCAATTTTTGTTCAAAAAATACCCATTCAATATTTTTTCCGGTGTGGCATTACTGAAGGATGTTATAAAAAATGCACATTTTTCAGCGCTCTCACGAGAAAAAGAGTTTCGTATCTAGTCATCAATGCTAAAAAGCTTAGATGAGGCCGAACTTTCTGCGCGACATGCTGAGCATTTGCAGGCAAACTTCGAAAAAGCACGATCAACACTTAGGCCAGAGAATGTTAATGCAATGAGAAGGTGCAAATGTTACTGTGAGCTTTTTTTAGTACAATTGAGATTTGAAAGATTTGTAATAAGGTCATTTAGCACACCGAGTTTATAGACACCTCACTGACTTTTGCCCACACAAAAATTAGAAACACCACATATCTTTCACCTCAACACACAACACATTTCTCACCTCGACATTAAACCAATTAAATTTTTACTATTTTCGTATTTTTGAAATAATAAGCGAATACGTAAAATTTATTACATAATTTTTTTTTCAATTACATTAAAAAAAAAAACGATTTAAAAATAAAAATTTATAAAAAAAGGTTTGCGCCGGGAATTGAACTCGAGTCTAACATGTGGCGAGGAAAAATAGGCGGTGCGTTTATTTCTTCGACTGCTTATTTTTTGACCATTTTGTTACTTTTGAAATGATAAGCGGATACATAAAATTTATTACAAATTTTTTTACGATTACATTAAAAAAAAAAAAATTTTAAAACGAAAAAAAAAATTTGTGCCGAGAATTGATGGCGGGTCACGTGGGGAGGATAAATACGCAGAGCGTTTATTTCTGCGCCTGTGAACAAAAGGTTTTGTGCATGCGCGCGACGCGAATAAATTTTAATAAAGTTTTGAAAGTAATTCATGAAGTTTTTCATTACACACATATGTACATAAATGAACGTATACTTTATATGTAAATAAATGATGGTATATGAAATATACATAAGTACATAATATGTATGTACATGTCAATAGGAGGTACAGTATAATCTCGATAATTCGGACAATTAAATACCAGAGGTTGTCCGAAATATCGAAGTTTCCGGATTATCGAGTGGGTAAAAAATTTAATAGAAATCAGTAGATCAGTAATTAAATGAAATAAAAATTTATTTAATCTTAAGTTGATTAATATTTAATGAGTTATATGTACATATATTAGTTTCTATTCGGCCGTAAAATAATTCAATACATTCGTTTGCCGCAATTTTGTTTCATTTCTCTTTCTGAAGGCAATATCTCTGAGACTCACAAGTTTTAAAATGTCTCCGGATGAAAATTCCTGTTCCTCTGCATATTTAATACAACTATCAAATGCGACAATAGCTTGAGAGTGCGAAGTTTTAGGATCTTGACTTTCATTTTCGTCAAGACTGCTGTTCTCGTTATCTTCTTTCTCAATCTCGTTGATATCGAAATCAGTGTCGTCATTCAACCACTCAGTAATCTCGTTATCATTATATACATCAGGGGATATTTCAACAAGAAGATCAATTATTTTAGTTGAGCTGCTGGGCTGTAGCATCGCAAGAGGCAAATCATCATCTGAGTCCCATTCTTCGTCATAAAGAATTTTGTTAAAACATTTTCTGAGCACGCGTTCATCCACATTTTTCCAAGCATTAGACGATAAAAAAGCCACATCTTTTATTGTAAAGTTTTTTAAAGATTCCGGAAGATTGCTCGTTGGGCTGGACAAAAGTAGAGACAAAAAACTCTTCCGATAGTTTGTCTTTAAAATTCGGATAGCATTTAGGTCCATTGGCTGTATAAGAGCCGTGCAGTTTGGGGGCAAAAACATAACATATGTATATGTCCTTATCGACATCCGACAGTGATTGGGGATGGCAAGTTGCATTGTCTAGCAGTAAAATGGCTTTGGCTGGTAAATTCTTTTCCTTTAAGTAACGCTTTACTTCTTTAACGAATGAGTTTTTAAACCAATTTTTAAAGATTTGCTCTGTCATCCAAGCATTTTTGGTATGGGAGTACCCAAGCGGAAGGTTTACTTTTTTAAACGCTCTGGGGTTTTTGGCTTTCCCTATCATGAACAATGTAAGTTTATGTTCTCTGGTTGCATTACAGCAAACTAGAAGTGTTACTCTTTCTTTTCCAAATTTGCGCCCGGGTGCGGATTTTTTATTATGCAATGCAAGGGGTTTTTCTGGAAGTTTTCTCTAAAACAAAGCAGTCTCATCTGCATTATAAACCTGATCATACGTAATGCCCATTTCTGCAATTTTCTTTCGCAAGTTTTCAATAAAGGGTTGCACAGCAGTAGAATCATTGGAAAGTTTTGCGCCAGATATTTTTAAGAATTTAATTCCATATCGGGAGCAAAAATTACTACACCAACCATTACTAGCCACAAATTCCACACTTTGTCTGTAAATTTGGGAACAGAAATGTTTGGCCTTTTCTTTGATGATTTCCGAGGAAATCGGTGCATTGTTTCGTCTTGCGTTTACAAACCATTCATACAAGTGGTCTTCCATCTTTTCAAACTCCGCAGGTCGCATAGTTTTACGCTTATGTTAATGTTTGAAATTAGCTACTGAACTACACGTTACGCAAATATGCTTATGAATATGAACTAGGAGGCTGACGAGCACATAAACGCACTATTCACGCAGAGTAGTTAACAGGGAAGTCCGCTTTATAAATAAATAAAAAATAAATAAAAAATAACGGAATTCCTTTTTATTTCAGCATACTCACTGGAAAATAAAGAAGAGTCCGAATTTTAGAGGTACATGAATACGTGGTGTCCGGATTACAGAGACTTCAATAGAAAACGTTTTGGTGTCCGGATTACCGCGCTGTCCGAATTATCAAGTGTCCGAATTACCAAGATTAGACTGTATTTGCATTCAGAAAAAAAGAACGGTTTAAGATAAATCAACACTTATTTTATATTGTATGTCAATTTATAGTTTATGTATTCGACAGCATTTACATACATATGTATGTATGTACATTTGTATATGAAAAACAATAATGCACAAGCGCAAGAACATCATATCACATATGCAAGTATGCCCAAATAACCTTGACTTATGTATGTACACATGTCATACCACATCACATTCTTACAAGAAATCAAATACACATGCGCACTAGTGAACGAGTTTCTTCCTAACAAGTGCAAAAACAATTCTGCTCTATGTATGCATATATACCGACTTTATGTCCTAGCATATATACATACATACATATATACCTACTTGCCTTCTAAACTTCCTACAAAATAATTGTATTCATATGTTACTACATCCATGCACGTTCATACATTCAAGCATACATATACATATGCGCGAGCACAGCGCTCCCTTCTTGCTTCCGTGTACTTTTGTCTTTCACCAGTCGATATTCCTAATATTGTACTTACAAAAACACAATACTTTGATAGACGCGAAAGCAACAGCAAGCACAACGCGATGGCCGCTTTGCCACCACACATTCTAAAATGTTCTAGAACACAACAAAAACACATACATACCTCACATGCGCATGTCGCCCAAAGCTAAAATCTAAGCCTAGCGACTACAAAAACAAAATACATTCGTAGACGCAGTCGCAGCAGCCATGATTCTATCAGCGACGGCGCTGAACAATTTAGAACAAAAACAAGGAGTTCATTCATAAGTTAGAGCTCATATTTCAATTTCATTCATAAAACGAGCCGCCCATATGCCAATTTTCGCGACCATTCGAAAATAGTCAATATTGGAATATTTCGCGTGGAATTATTTGCCGATATTTGATAAATCTTAAATTTTTGTCATGTCGAGTGGCCGCGGCTCCGTATGTATGTATGCAGCCTTATATGTATGTAAATATGTCTTCTAACTGTGCGACAGTCGCGAGTTAATGCGACTTCCAGCGAATCACACATTGCTGCCCGCAAAGCCGCATGTATGTACCTTATGATCAGAAAGTACCGGGAATGTTTAAATTAAACAAAACAGAGTTAAATTTAAGGCAAATTTATATTATCTCCTTCAAAATTTGACCCGTCTGAAGCAACACACATGTGCCAACGTTTAACCCAGTCCTCCAAACACCCCCGGCAGGCCGATTTGTATTCTCTTTGATCAGTGCGATGGCGCGTTATCATCATGCAAAATCTGAGAATTGTTTGCTCACATTTCCGGCGGTTTGCAACACACAGCATCTCTCTAAGGTTTCAAAACGGATAAATAATATTCTCTATTGACTGTCTGGCCCGATGGAAGGTACTCATGGTGGACTATGCCTTGGCAATGGAAGGAAACAGTCAACATCACCTTCCCGGTTCTTTTTGCTCATAGGGTATACATATCCCATCTTTTCACTGACGGACAAGAAGACGGTCGCAGTTGCTGTTTTTTATATGCATACATTTTGCGTTCGTTGAAGGTTTGTATATATTTGTATACATATGCGTGTATGCGCGTTTGGCTTTCTGGATGCATGCATGGATATTAGAATATTTTCTCATCAATATGTGTATGTAAGTAGTTCAGATTTGACTGAAGAGATTAAATATAGGAATGCATATTCATATGATTGGCTTTATGGCTGTTTTACATATAAATTAATTCAAATGAAGTATGAATAATGTTATATAGAAAATAAATTTCTAAATAACAGGTATTAGAAAAACCTGAATACACTATTTTAAATCAATTCTAATTAAACCAAATATAAAAAATGAAATAAAAATATCGAACAAAAAACTGTGTACTGGTCTTGAACCTGAGTCGAATATGGGACGATTTACTGCATGCACAACATGTCTTTCTCGATTGCGCTAAACTACAACTATTAATAAAGTTTTCTAAATCACTCATTTATTCGATTCGCGCTTTTATATGCACATATTCTGCGTTAGTTGAAAGTTTGTATGCGTAATTATATGCACATGTATGTGTGTTTGCGCGTTTGGCTTTCTGGACGGATATTAGAATGATATTTTCTCATCAATATAATTTGGATTTGATGAAATAGATTATAGACATACATATGTACATATTTTCTGTTTTGATTGATTTATATAAAAATCAGGTCATATCCAGTATGAACTATTTTATACCGAAAAGAAATTTCCATTTACATATTTACATACATATAAGGGTGCATACATACATACGGAGGAGCGGCCACTCGACATGACAAAAATTTAAGATTTATCAAATATTGGCAAATAATTCCACGCGAAATATTCCAATATTGACTATTTTCGAATGGTCGCGAAAACTGGCATATGGCGGGTCGTTTTATGAATGAAATTGAAATATAAGCTCGAACTTATGAATGAACTTTTTGTTTTTGTTCTAAATTGTTCAGCGCCGTCGCTGATAGAATCATGGCCGCTGCGACTGCGTCTACGAATGTATTTTGTTTTTGTAGTCGCTAGGTTTAGATTTTAGCTTTGGGCGACATGCGCATGTGAGGTATGTACATATGTGTTTTTGTTGTGTTCTAGAACATTTTAGAAT